>NC_083362.1:70015266-70632959 GCF_030254825.1 Meriones unguiculatus | reverse complement strand
CCTTGAACTTGAGTGTTTTCCTCCTTATCCTCCTAAATTCTGTTATTACAGCCTTTTGGCATTCACAGCTTATTCTTTATTTTAATTATATTATGATTGTGGGCATGTGTGTTTGGGAACATTTACCCATGGCATACATGTGAGGGTCAGAGGATATTTTTGTGGAGTTAGTCCTCTCCTTCCATCATGTAGGGCCTAGGGATTGAATTTAGGTAATCAGGAATGGCAGCAGGTGCTCTTAACAATTGAGCCATGCCGGTGGTTCACAAATGAAATTTTATTGGAACATTGCTCTGCTCATTGCCACTTTCATGCCATAAAGGCAGAATGGAGTGGTTATAGTAGAGTCCCTGAGATCCAATACGTATTGGAAATATTTTTGAAAGGAATATTTTCATAATGCGGCAACAAATGGAAATAAAAGAGTTATTTTTTCAAAGCCATGATAGCAAAAGTCAAGTAATGGGAGAGAATTTTTAACAAAATACATGTAATTATGAGTTTTGGTCAGTTTAATTATATAGTAATTTAAGAGAAAGCATCAAAGGACTCTACCATTGCTTAATGGTACAGTACTGTACACACACACACCTTCTCCAAACTAAGTAAAATCTGTCTTTGCAAACTTCCTGTAGAAGCTGATTCTAAACATCACATGTACATGGTATTTAATGACGACTGAGGGAGGCATGGCATTTACATTTCTGGTATCTCGCAAAAGTTCAATGCCTGCCCAGGTTATATAATGAGGCAGTGCCTCAAAAGCACAATAAAATACAAAATTAAAAAATGAAAACCATTAACAATTGTGATAAAGAAAAACAAGGTTGAGGACCCAAATTACCTCTTTACAGAAAGTCTACAGAAGTCAAGACTGTGTAGGATTGGTGTAACAAAAACAAATGAAGTATTCAGAAACAGACCCTAAGAAAAAAGAATGGCCTTTTCAAGAAATGGTGCTGGGAAAATGAAGTAACCCATTTAAGGGAATAAGCAAAAACATTATGTTGCTTTCTAAAGGTGCAACTATATGTTCTACAAGTAGAGTTAAGGTATTTACTGTGCAAGCCTGACACCCTGAGCATAAATCTGACCTCCACACATGCATTTGAACACACATATTATTCTTTCAAAATGCCAGGGCCATCTTAAGTTACAGATTGGATCTTCATTCACAAACAGTTTTTGTATGGTACCCAAACATACCATTTTTATATATCTTGAAACACTATGCAAAATATTTTCCATCCTTTAACAAGCATTCTTAGCTTTCATACATTAAGAAGGAGGACTAGCTGAGGAGGTGTGGTGCATTCTAGCTCTAGCTCACAGACCTTTGTTGTAGATGGTTCTGTCACCTGTGAGTGAGAATTTTTACTTTTTCCTTTCTGGCCTTTTTTTCTTTTTTTTAAGCTTCTTTTCAGATGGTTTTCATCAGGCAAAAAAAGGGCCGTGTGCCAAAAGATTCAAGTAATGCTTTTCTAGGTAAATACAAAGCTTGGTGATTTTAACTTCACTGACTCTCCACTGCTTTGCCCTTATTTTCTTGTGTGAAAATGTGGATAATAGAAGTACAACCTCAGTTGTAGCTAAGTTCATATGTGTGAAGAGTTAGAACATTGTAAGTACACTAAGTAAGTACACTATAAATTTAGTAGTTTTGTTTACAGTATTACCAGTAGCTATTTAAATATAATTGTAGCCATTACTTTGATTTTTTTTTTTTATTCATTTTTGTAAACATAATCTTACAAAAATTTTTTGTGAAAAGCCCTAAGGACCTGCAGCCACAAGAATAAACATGCAGAGGTATGAAGGTTAGGGGCAACCAACTGCTTTCTTAGTGGGTCTCAGGCCTGCTCCACAGGCATCAGTTCATGCCTTGTAAACCTGGCCAAAAGACCATGGCCTGGAAGGTCATAGGCCCCAAGGGGGAACCTATTATTACTGTTTGGCTAAATAAACATGTTGTTACATGACTTCCTAAATCTTTATGTTTATACCCATCTACCAATGTGCTCTTCTCAATCTCGTCCAGAGTAGCCTTTTTCTGCTGTGGGCCATGACACAGAGACGCATAACTAGTCAAAATGCTCAGTATATGTAACTGGTGAGTGTTCATTCTTGAATGGGACATCTATATCAAACCAACCACAAGGCTCAGGGAACATCAAAGAGGAGGCAGAGGGAATTTAAGAGCTAGATGTGTACTGTGTGGCTGTGATTCAGGTTAGGGTAGAGCTGTCAGATATTCTTACAGGTCAGTTGGAGATTTCCTAAGACAGAGGCACAGAAGGGCATGCCAAGCAATTGATACAGGTGTCACATGAATGAGACATGCAGACAGGGAATTAAGCTTTGCAAAGACAGGAATGCTTCGTGGGAGAGAGTGAGTGACTCTTAAAAAACAATTTTCTAGCAGATTAGGACTTATCCTAAGATATTGTTGGCTTGGTGATAGGTGACAAAAGCTATTCTGAAAGTTTTGGGAGACAGGCAGAGGAGATGGAAAAGGGGGAGGATGGCAATGATTTTAGAAGCTGTTTAGTATTGGTGTGGTGTTTTTTTTTTTGTTGTTGTTGTTTTTTGTTTTTTGTTTTTTTTTTTAAATCTCCCCAATCATAGTTTTTGCTCACAGGATGTGGTACTTAGATTTCATATTTGTAAGCAATAAGAAATCTTACCTGTGGCTGGTGAGATGGCTCAGTGGCACCAAGCCTGATAACCTGAGCTTGATCCTTGGAATTCATGTGATGAAAAGAGAAATGTTTTCACACAAATAGTCCTTTGAAACCTGAATACTTTGGTGTATTTGCATACATGAGCACCTAACAGGCATGATAATTTTAATTAAATGAGACCTCTATGAGTTCAGAATAGCATTCTACCAACTCAGCTTAGGGTTAAGGTTTGAACTGCTATTGCAGAAATCAAGTCTATCATGTTCAGTGAATCTTTCCTGTTAAACTCTGAAAAAGGTTCTGGGATCCAACCTCATTGGGAAAATGTGTTCACTGCATAATGTTGCTAGATGGCTAGCAGACTGAAATATGTAAAACACTTAGAACATTGCCTGGCATATAAAACATGCTGATTTGTGTCAACTTTAAGGTAAAAAGACTATGTTAAGCCAAGTTGTTTTCATTGTTGGTCTTCTTCTGGATTTTGTATTTGTTTGAAACAGTCCCCTAATCTATATTTCTTTTTACTAGAATATCATATTTTCTTCCCTTTAAAAAAATGGAAAAGAAGCCAGACCATCTAGTAGCTGTACATTTAGTACAATGTTTGGACAAGATACTCCTGACCAACCCCAGGAGGAAGTTGTGTTGGCTTTGGTGGGTGTGGCATAGGCTTTCAGTAACACTCTTTAAGCTAAATTCATTTTACTTTTAGAAACAGCTATTTAAGAGAAAGTAATAGACTTTTCTAGGATCTGTACTAATTTTGGGATAATTTTGTGAAAGAAATAGCTCTGGAGCACCACCTCGTGGACAACATGCACTACTGCATGTCTAATCTTTTCTCTCCCTTTTTCTCCAGTGGCTGAAAATGAATGCGGGGGAAAATAAACAAAGTCCCTACCATTGTGAAGGTTTTCTTTAGTTTTGGAAGGTTGACACATCTGTTCTCTTTCTCTCTCTCTTTCTCTCACACACACAAACACATATACCACTACCACCATCACCACCACCATACATGTTACACTTATGGTCAGAAAATATTAACGAAGATGGAACATGTTTGGTAAGGTGACAACATTGTTCTAAGGTGGCTTTTGAGTGGGAAGCAAATCACTGGTGTTAGGAAGAATGGCTCTAGCAGAACAGAGGCAGTGTATTCCAGCTATCACAGGATCAGGGTGACCAGAGCTACTAGTACGTAAGGACAGAGCAGTAGGAGTCAAGGTCAGTGATGCTGGAAGTAGAAACCATACAGATGTTAGGGCCTGATAAGAACATGTGCTGTGAATGAACAAGTAAGTTTTTCTTAGGAAATGTCACTGTTAATACATAGGACATTAGGGACACTAGTGTAAGTTAGTCATTTGGCAAGCTTAGGCAGATCAGATTAAAGGAGAAGGTTGCAGAGAATCATTAGTGTAGGCAGAACTTACTGTGTAGTGACTGGTGTAGATTATGCAGAGTAAGAAGCGCCAAAGGTGGACGACATGATGTCTGTGGGAACACTCATTGTGGTTAAATAATGACACCCATTTTCACATGGACTTCTGTGCAAGGGGTGGGAGCTAATCAGAAAGGACTTTCCAGGTGCTAGCAGGCACTGCTTTGAAAAGTAAGAATTAAATGCGTAGACTGTATCAACTCTATTGATAGAAGGCACTATTTTTTTTAAAAGAATACTAATAATAAAAGTGTCCTTTGTTTATAAGCAAATGGTCACTTGAACAGATTATTGTCACATAATATTGAACTGTGATATAAACTTACTATTGTTGCTTGACTTTAGTTTGGACTGGGAGTGGGAGCTTGCTGGAACATGGAGAATTGCTGAGTGTGTGAACAGTGCTGTAAGCATAATGACAATGTTGCTGACACAGAGCAACTTTGTAAGCTGCACAATCACCTTTGAATATTGAAGTGGCAAAGCCTAGATTGATAAATCAGGAGTTTCTGTCTCCCACCCCAACTCCTGTGAGGTTGTGTGTGTGTGTGTGTGTGTGTGTCACACTGATAAATATCTTGAGGTTCTAGTATAGCCTTGGACTTAAGGGGCCTCTGACTTAATTCCTTTGGTTGCTGACATGAATTCAGATCTTGAATTTTATCTCTTAGACTTCTATTAAATATATGTTAGACTCTATGGGGATTCAAGGCAGTGACAATAATTCCCTGTCTAAACCCTGCAAGTATGTAATGGAATAGTGGTAAAGCCCTAAAGTGTTATAGGAAGAGATGATTGTTGGAGGGAGGCTAGCTCTCCCTTAAAGAGAAAAATAAACACATCCAGGCAGTACCATATTGATCCCTAAAGGAAAAATACATAACCACAGCTGGAATTTTGAGCCGTACAATTGGAATGTAGGGCCCAGAGGGAATGATAAAGGGTGTCTAGTGCCCAGGACTTTAATGGCTGTTTAAGACATATTAGAAAATCATCTCATGCTTCCTGGCAAACACTTGATATTGATATCCATATCACCAAGAGGTTGCCAGGCAAAAACGGCACCACAGTTTCTAAAATTCTGATTGATTCTCCTTTTGTTTATTTTGTCTTAGGTTGGTACAGGTCTTGGGCCAACACTGGAGTTTTATGCACTTGTTTCTCAGGAACTACAGAGAGCTGACTTGGGTCTCTGGAGAGGTGAAGAAGTAACTCTTAGTAATCCAAAAGGTAAGGTGCAGATGTGAGTAGTCAGTCTGTATTACTCGGATGAGGTAAGGGAGTTCTTCTACCCTAGGTAGTCTACTGGGGACCGTGTTCTTTGCCTTTCATGTCTTTACGCCCTATTTTCTCATTTACCCAATGGGAGGGAAGGACTTCTAGATCTGGAGGCTGTCACTCCAGTTTTCTGAATACTAAATTTCCTAATGTTCTTAGTTGCCAGGCTTTGTTTTGATTTGTTTTGTTTTAGAAAATCTCATCTGAAGTTTGGTGACTTGCTCGTTTTACAGGAAGCCAAGAAGGGACCAAGTATATTCAAAACCTCCAGGGCCTGTTTGCACTTCCCTTTGGTAGGACAGCTAAGCCAGCTCATATCGCAAAGGTTAAGATGAAGTTTCGCTTCTTAGGAAAATTAATGGCTAAGGCTATCATGGATTTCAGATTGGTAAGTTTAGGATTGTTTGCTTATCTATAATTTTGTACAGTGTTCTGTGAAAGTACCTTAGTCTCCTGCACTCAATGCTGTGTTCTTGAGCACTGCTGCTCTGTTTTGAATGTGTGCATGAACTGCTTGAGATTTTTGTTTAATGCCAGTTCCGCTTCTGTAGCACACACGTAAGTCTGCCCTTTAGTCTGTGTAGCATTCCTTAAGTAGACAGGACTCAGAGGCAGGCAACATTAGGATCACATTAATTGTATTTTTGACGTTTTTAATTCAGTGGGAAAGTCATGAACATGTAGGTAAACTCAGTGAGTTTCTGTTAGAATGCTATTGTGAAAATAAACTAAGTGATCAATACTTATGGAGGTTTGAATATTTCTGGACTTTTCTTTATTTCCTCTTTTCATATTATCAGTATGGACAAGACATTTTCATCTCTACCCAACAAATTTACATTCTCTTTAAAGAGGTGTGTGCAGTTTATTGGATATTTTAGAAGTTTCATTCATTTTGTTTGGTTTTGTTTTGAGTAAGTTTTTCATTTTACCTTCTCTGACTTCAGAATATTAAACATATAAGTAGAATTATATTGAGTTTAGTTGGTTCAAAATAAAGTAAAATTCTACTGAGGAGCACCTTAGTGTTTCAGAGTCCCTCATGTGAAATACTTAATGGTATTCTTGGTATTCTTTTTTTGTGTTAGTGCTTAACTAGGTTCTTCAGCCTTCTAAAATGTTGGCAGAGATTTGGCCCCCAGTTTGTGTCTCTTGATTTCAAGTAAAGACAGGAACAATTCCTAAATTATTTTTTCTCTTGGAGATTTTTTTTTCTTCTTCTTGGAGATTATTTTACCTTTCCAAATGACCTCTTTTACAAAGTGCCTGTTACAAGCTTGCTGTGAAAAGTATGTTGCATGCTCCCTTTCAGGTGGACCTTCCCCTCGGCCTGCCATTTTATAAATGGATGTTGCGGCAGGAGACTTCCCTGACATCTCATGATTTATTTGACATTGATCCTGTTGTAGCCAGATCAGTATATCATCTAGAAGACATTGTCAGACAGAAGAAAAGACTGGAGCAGGATAAATCCCAGGTAGGTCTGAAAGAGATGTCTAGGGGATCAGATCAGTTCTTTGTTCTAGAATTATGAGGCTTGTTAAGTGGTTTGTATTTGACCCGGTTAATTTTACAGTAATATTTGACTTAATTGATCGATTGATTAATTTTAACTTATTTATTTATTCCTCTTTTGAGACATGGTTTCTTTGTGTAGCCTTGGCTGTCCTGGACCTGTAAGACCAGGCTGGCTTTGCACTCACAGAAATCTGCCTGCCTCTGCCTTCCCAAGTGCTGGGGTTACAGGTGTGCGCTACCGGTGCCCAGCTAGATTTATTTATCCTTATGAGTGTTTTGCCTGAATGTGTGTGTATACAACTTGCATGCAGTACCTTTGGAAGCCAGGAGGGGACATCTGGCCCTTATATTCCAGGCAGTTGCTGGCCTGCCTGCCTCAAGCTGCTAGGAATTGAACCCAGGTCCTCTGAGTAACAAGTACACTTTAAGCACAGAGCCATCTCTTTATCCCAACAATATTTCATTTTAATAGAGAGTTGCTTAGTATGTCTATTCAAATGTGTTAACGTGTGCTAACAGAAGTACCATTTTACAATGAACCCACTGTGATCTTTAATAGCAGCAAATGGATGCCTTGATTTTTCAAAATAAAATATACGGGCTAGAGATGGCTCAGAGGTTAAGAACATTGGCTATTCTTCCAAAGGTCCTGAGTTCAATTCCCAGCAACCACATGGTGGCTTATAATCAATAGTGAAATCTGGTTTCCTCATCTGGTGTGCTGTATAAATAATAAGTAAATAGAATTTAAAAAAATAATAAACTATTAAGGGAAGTTTAAAACCATTTGTTGAAAATTTTAGATGTTAGATGAACAGAAAGGTACTCCTGTCTCTGTGTGTTCCTCCTCTGCCCTACCACAGACTGTGTGCTTGAATTGCAAGTTCATAACACTACACCCAGCTTACACATAGTTTTTACTGGTTGTTGACAGGCTGGGGCTATGCAGCTCAAGTGTTAAGCGCTTAAGCTAGCATGCCTGAAGTGCTAGGCTCAATACCTACAATTGTCAATCACAGAAAGGTTCATGAATGTCTATTCTTTGAGGTTTCTGTTTCATCTTACAGATAATCTTGAGCTCTATCTCATTACCATCCTTTTACATATATACATTACTAGCTCATTTAGGATTAATTTATGACTGTATGGGTATCAGATATCAGAAGAAAAAGGTTATCTTTTCTAAAAAGTAACAAGGTGCAGTAGCTTCTGTGTGTGTAGATTTAACCACCTGCCATCTTTTTCGAGACCAGCAAACTAATAAGATTGTCTATCAAAAGACAGTGTTGCACCTTGATGGGGTGAATTTGTAGAGGCCAGAAGATGATTGATTTATCAGGAAGAGTATTCATTTTCTCTCCCACTCCTACTCACCACCACTCCCCAAGATTCACATACACTAATACTTAAAATTTTAACACACTGTGCATAAATAGTGTCACATATATAGTGGGAAATAAAGGAAAGGACATGAAACTTGGCATTTTTCAAATGCCTCAGATATACCCAGTATTCTGCAGTCCTGTTAGATGTACTTTTGGTGTTTCAACTTTACAGATGAGAAATTAAGGACCAATAGACTGAGCAACCTGTTTTATGTATACAACACAGGAGCATTGCATCAGATCCAGGGTGATCTGGATCATGCCCTTCTGCATGTCACACAAATTTCATAGGTTTATTCATCTCAAATTCTGTGTGCTGTCACTTGATGTTTGCCTCCTTTCCTTCATTCCTGACCCAGTCAACTAAAAAGTATTAAGTGAATCACAGAATCCATATTAGAGAAGTTGACTTACGTCTTAAACAACTTTGAACTAGAATATGGAAGATGCTGACGTTCTGAAATAAGCTTCCTACTCCCCTCCCTCCCTCCCTCCCTTCCTTCTTTCTGTCTTCCTTAGACAATGTCTTATGCCAAAGATTAACTTGAGTTTCTGATCCTCCTGCCTGTAAATCCCAAATGCTGGGACTAAAGGTGTTTGTCACAATGCCAACTGAACTATCTCCCTGGCCCACTGTCCTCTTGTTTTATAAAATACACAAACGGGGCACGTTCTCTAGGCTCAGATTTGACCTGTTTGTTTACAGTTTACCCGTTTGTTTATTGCACCTATCACTTATTGTCTCCTAGGTGAGCATTCCCACCATTGATCTAGACCCAGACCCTTGACCTGGTAGATTAAATTCTCACAAAATAAATGGGAATGTGTTAAAGTTGAGTCTGATGTAGTATATAAGCCAAAGAAACTAGCAATAAATTCTCTTTAAGCATGTCCTGGGAGTACTCTATGTTGCAGATCACTATGTAATCGGGGCTAGAGAATTTGTATCACTTTCACTTGAGACACAGGTAGTTTAGAGACACGTTTTTTGTAGTTTTTAAAAATTTGTGTACAAAATCTCAGGTTTCTTTAGGATATTTTCATATGTTTCCTTGTACTTAATGTGTTTTTTTCTCTTCCCTTCCCCCACTCTGTTTTTAACTTTCTTCCTCCAAGGTAGTGTCCTTTGTGCTTTAATGTTGTATATCTGCAGGTGTTTAAATGCCATTTCTAGATTCTTCATGAAAGCAAACCTCAAGTATTTCCAGTGTTCCTTTCCCTTGACTTTTCTTTCACATCCTCTTCACTTGCTCCTCTGTAGTCCCTGTCTGCTTTCATGAAGTTTGAGAGATTCTTAATGGATCAGCGTTAAAATTAGATGTCTTCATTTTCAGTAGGATTTATGTTTTTGTGTTTACCATTGGTTATTATTGTTTAAAAAAGACAAAACAACAGCATTTTATGTCGACCTTTTAAGGTGTGGGCTTTTAAAAAATACCCTGGGTTTGATGTGACTTGGCTTGGCTTTCTTTGAAGCTCTTTTTTTCTTTCCTGTACAAAGGTGTGCTGTGCTTTGGGACTAGAAGTGAATACCTCCAGGGTGTGCTTTACACTTGAGCCTTGTAGGGGAGGAGAAAAAGTTTATTACTATTACTAGGTAGTACATTGTTTTCATTTACAGTTTTCCACCTGTATTACTTTTGGGTATTGGTTAGATCCATCGATACAGGCCTAGATTTTAGAAGTGTGTTTTTATTTTTGTTAAAGCTTAACAAAAACATCTAAGGACTTTAGTACATGATTTGAGTATGCTTATAGGGTACAGTAACTTCTCAGTGTGGAAAATACCCCAACAGTCTTGTTTTCCTCCATTTTGGATCCTGAGGTATTTAAGATTATTTTCTTTGTGCTTCAAGTGACTTGTTTAATATAGTGAATATGACCAAAAATTTATGGCTAGGAACTAAATGAACCATCAGTTGTTACAGGATCATGTTTTATTTTTATAAATACAATATAATTTCATGAACTTTTGTCTCCCCCTTGCTATCTTTTTCTTTCCCTCCATTAAAGACCAAAGAGAGTCTACAGTATGCATTGGAAACTCTTACAATGAATGGCTGCTCAGTGGAAGATCTGGGATTGGATTTTACACTGCCAGGGTTTCCCAACATTGAACTGAAGAAAGGAGGAAAGGATATACCAGTCACTATCCATAATTTGGAGGAATACCTAAGAGTATGTATTATCTTTTTTTCTCTGGGTCATGGGCTATACGAGTTTGCTGTCCTCTTATGAGAAGAGAGTTAGGTTAGTTGGAACTTGGTCCCTTAGCTTCTGCCTGTGTGGACCTTGGACACCGTTGGGAGCACTCTGGGGCATTTGTAAGCTTCTGTGTGCTTTGTTTAGAACACACAAAGATTTTATGCTAAAACCAAAAAAAAAAACCCTAAAAAAATTACCTTTCTCTACACTTTCAAAATATATACACAAGTCTAAACATATATGAGACCGTGGATAGACAGGTGGACTTTCCCATAACCTTCCTCCAAAACCTGCACCTTGAGTGGGTCAAACACAGCCATTTTTAGGAGGATCCTCAACATTTTGAACTGTCTCTGCTGCTTACCTCAGGGGTGACTTGGAGAACACCTTACATTTTATTCTTTGCTTCACAGTAGATTTCCTTAGCTGCTGTTCACCTGTCAGAGACTCATGATAGAGCAGCATTGTCCCTTAGATTGGTAGGAGCTCTAGGGCTGAACGGTTGCATTTTGTATCACTTCACTCTGTGCAGGAAACATGTTTGTGTCAAAATCTTAACAGTTCTTTTTCCACACCTCATGTAAATCTTACACTGACCCATCTTTAAGCTTGATCAAATACAATGCATTACACCACATTTTTCTCTTTTAAGAAAAGATATCAGTGAAAAAGAGCCATCACTTGTTTGAACTGCTTTTCTGCCTTTGAACTGCATTTCTCCGAGCTGGCTTGGGAGATTGCTTTTAAAACACCAATATAGGTATATATACCTATAGAAATACCCCAAAGTGTATTTACAGTTCTAGACGTTACTTTTGCTAGATGTAGGAGAAAGTATTTCCTGTTGCTCTTAGAAAGTAAATTACATGCTACGTCTTTTCATTTACCAGGGTATAAAAGTTTGCTTGTATTTATCCCTGACAGGGCTAAAAGAACATTGAATTCAAGCTAGAATACTCATTTTGAAACCTTAACTTATTAACTTGTATAGGACTTGCAGCTCTAGTTTCTTTATTATCTTTAAAAAGATAACATTTAAAGATCCTTAGCATCCCAGAAGTTCTGTGACTCATAAGAAATTCCTTTTAATAACTTAATCAAGCTTCTTCCCATATTACCTATTTCTTGTACTGTATTTGGGAAAGCTGCTTTTCCAGCTTACTAATAAATAATGTATTCGCATTCTTTTCTAAAAAAAAAAAATGCTTTATAATTGCTAGTGGTTTCATCTTATCGGAATATTCTCTATACCAATAAATTAACCAGGGCCACTGGTGGCTGAGTGAATTTAGAGCTGCTTTGTCTTATCCTTAACTATTTTCCTGCATGTTTGAGCTCTGTTTCTAAGAGGAAGCATACTGCAGAGAATGGTTGTCGGGACTGTACAGGATTTAGAAGTCAACATTCCACATTAAAAATGTGCACAGTTGCTAATAAATATCTTGAAATGCTAACCTTTCATTTCATTAGCATTTCAACTTTTTGGGACATTGCCTTTGGCTTCTGGTAAGGCAATGTGAGATTCTCTTCTGGAGGGAGGGTTTTCTATGAATGAAGTTTTAAAACCCAATGTAAACATGCATGTGGCAGTTTTAACATTGTCTTACTGACCAATCCCCAACTTAGAAGTTTACCTGACTGGCTTGTTTTATTAATTACACTTTATTCACTTTGAATCCCCCCATAAGCTCCTCCTTCCTCCCCTCCTGATCCCACCCTCCCCCTTCTTCATGCATGCCCCTTCCCAAGTCCTTCTGATCTTAGTCTATCAGATCTCATCAGGAGTGGCTACATTGTCATCTTCTGTGGCCTGGTAAGGCTGCTCTCCCCCTGACTGGCTTTTTGTTGATGTAGTTTTTTTTAATGAGAAAGTCTGGAAATTTAATAACTTTTCTTCTTTTTTTCTCTCTTTGTTTTTTGTTTATTTAGTTGGTTTTTTGGTTTTTCAAGACAGGGTTTTTATGTAGTTCTGGAACTCACACTGTAGACTAGGCTGGCCTCAGACTCACAGAGGTCCCCATGCCTCTGCCTGCTGAGTGTTGGGATTCAAGGTCTGCACCACCATTAACATTTCAATTATAGTTTTAAGAGTGAGTCTAAAAGGTCATTACTAGACCTTCTCTCATATTAAGTAAAAAATAGATTTAGGATCTTGTTGGAGTTTCTAAAATGAATTCTTTTTGCAGTTGGTGATATTCTGGGCACTAAATGAAGGTGTTTGTCGGCAGTTTGACTCATTCAGAGATGGATTTGAATCGGTCTTCCCGCTCAGCCATCTTCAGTACTTCTACCCAGAAGAGGTGAACAGGGCATCTAAATGACAAGGGGGTGGTGTATGTTAGAGGTTGGGGAAGGCTAAGAAAATTTCTGATCAAGAAAGTTATTTAACAAATAAGAGTGTTTTTCTAGAGAGGGGAGGTAGGATTTTTGTGTGAAAGTATAGCAGCAGCATTCTAGCCCAGACTGCTGTGCTGCTCAGTGTAAAGGGGACTTAGTAGGATTGTACTCTGGAAGCCATGCTCTTAGACAGCTACTGTCACCCAAGCATGCAGATATTTCTTACTAATTCTTTACCCTTATTGCAAAGCTGGATCAACTCCTGTGTGGCAGTAAAGCAGACACTTGGGATGCAAAGACACTGATGGAGTGCTGTAGGCCTGATCATGGCTATACTCACGATAGGTAAGTGTGGCGCCGCAGTTCTTCAGTTAATAATTGGGGATTTAGAGGAGAAGGACCAACCAACCAAAGTTTATGGGAATTATTTTTCTAAAATTGTGTAGTTAAATTTGTTCCATTTGGATTTCAGTTATAACAAAATAGCTTTTAAAGTGTATTATAATGAGCGTTTGTTCACATGTAATCATCTGAAAATTGATGTCATTATCAATGATTATGCGCTTTGGTATATTGACAATTGCTTTTAAACACAAAATAATTTTCTTCTACTTTCTTGTTTTAGTCGGGCTGTGAAGTTCTTGTTTGAGATTCTCAGTAGTTTTGATAATGAGCAGCAGAGGTTGTTTCTCCAGTTTGTGACTGGTAGCCCACGATTGCCAGTTGGAGGTAGGTAGTATTTATGCTTAGCCCTTATTCTGTGAGTGAAACATCACTTGTCTTTGGAGACGTCCATTACTTGGGATGCAGTCTCTTTTAGTTATTCTACCATTATGTTTCTGAGATGCCACTATATTTGCTTAGGAATATGTGAAGAAATAATACTGGTAGGGAAATTCAGAGGTTGCCTTAAGCATATAAAGTTGCTAACGGACAGGAGTGTTACTTAGAAATTTGCATATTTTAAATTAGAAAAGAATAGAATCTCAAATTGAGTCTGCTTTTTGGGGGGTTTTGTTTGTTTGTTTGTTTGTTTCTGTTTTTGTTTAATTTTTCTTTTGTGTATGGGTGTTTTGCTTCCCATGCATGTCTGAGGCCCAAAGAGGGTGTTAGATCTTCCTTGGGCTCGAGTTACAGATGGTTGTCAGCTACCACATGGGTGTTGGGGATTGAACCCAGGTCTTCTGGAAGAGGAGCCAATGCTCTTAACCAATGAGTCACCATTTGGAGAAAGTAATATTTTGTGTGGCGGTTTAACACTACAACAAAGTGTTGTTTTATCTTACGATAGCTAATGACATTTCTAAAATTTAACCAATATTCTGGAACTTTTCTTTAATTAGGATTCCGGAGTTTAAATCCACCTCTGACAATTGTGCGGAAGACATTTGAATCAACAGAAAACCCAGATGACTTCTTACCCTCTGTAATGACATGTGTGAACTATCTTAAGTTGCCGGACTACTCAAGCATTGAGATAATGCGTGACAAACTGTTGATAGCAGCAAGAGAAGGCCAACAGTCGTTCCATCTTTCCTGATCACAACAAGAAATCAGTGTCTGCCTGTTACAGCAAAAGAAAAAAAAAATCATGATTTCTTTTCTATGTGTCACCTGAGTCAAGGAAACATGTTCCTCCCTCTTGTTGTAGGAAAATGGCTTGCAGATTATAATTCATAATGGCCCCGTGGACTTAAAGTGATCAGGCCCTAAAGCATTGTTGTGATGAGGTTTCTTTAGCAAGTTCTTGTTTAAATTATCATTTATTTGATGAGTGAAGTTTTTAACTTGCTTTGCTGTGTGAAATTACAAAGGGTTGTTTTTTCAGGCTGGAACAATAAATGTCGCTGTGCAGTTTAATTCTGGGCTGTGTGTATCCATCTAGCTTAAGTCTGCAGTTTGTTTCTTCCAAAGATAATTATTGTACATAAGTACAGACATTAAACTCATGTGTATTTGACAACTCTAGTTTAGTATATCGGTTCTGTGTGCTTTCCACCTCTCTCTAATTTTCTTTTCCCAATTCATTGCTGCCTGTGCAGTTCATACAGGTTTGGTGGGGTTTTTTTTGTTGTTGTTGTTTTTGTTTGTTTGCTTTTAAATATAAAACGCACAGTTAAGATATTTTCATTAGCCCTGGGTCTTGTCATCCTGTGCTCTTTCACATTAAGATACAATTTAAAATTAATTGAATTGAGATATATTCTCACTATACTTCAGCCTTTGTAACTAGGTAGGTAGGCTTTTCAGAGAGCTTAGTTTTAAAATAGTTACAGAGAGTGCTCCTGGCTTTTTGCCAAGTAACACACTAGGTCTGTTTACATGGTGTTTTCCGATGTCCTCTGGAAAGGAGGAAGGAAAGCTCATTCATTTTTCTGTGTAGGTTAAAAGGTCCACAGCTTGTGTTGGCCAATATTTATCTTATGGCCAGACCATTTTAAATTGGTGTAAAGTTTTAAATGAATTAGTTTTCATTCCATATTGGAGTTAAAAAGAGGTCCCTCCCTCCCCCATAAGTTTCTCTTCTCAGGCTTTATTTCACTCTTCTGCCAGCGTTAATTTTGGACAAACCATTCAGTCTTTGTCTCCACACAGATCAAAGCACCTGTAAGCAATGCTGTCCATTTGTCTGTGTGCTCGTTTCTCAGATCTGCAATAACCCGTCAAGTTAATGTTTTTACCTAAAAATAAAATACGTTTGTTTCACCATTTTGGTTTATAGTTCTGTGCTGTTACACATGCCCACTTGTCTAAGATAAGTGCTACTACATTACAGTGCAAGTAAGCTGTCCTGTAGCCACAAGCCAAGCCGTATGGGGCTTGCTTGTTTACAGCTTCCTGAAGAGCCTGTAAGGCTCAAATGAAGACTTATAATAAACTCTGGTTTCATCTCCTTCAAAGTGAGATGCACCTTTTTTTTTTTTTTTTTTTTTTTTTTTAAAAACTGAACTCTGAAGAAACTATACTATACTGACTCTTATCTTGACATAGAGCCTTCTTTATCTCATCGCCCAAAGGAAGGTAGTGGCTTGGTTTACTCCTGTATCTGTCATTCTACACTGACCTTGCCTTATGTGGAAACATCCCCTGCTGACAGAAATCTGACAGTTTGCCCAGTCAGTGGGGAGGAGTTGGGGCCAGGAGGTCTCTGCTCACAGAGGCTTGTAAATGAGCAGTGTTACCTGGAGGGAGGTGGTTTCTGCACCTTTGCCCTGATGGCCACAAGATCTATGCCCCTTTGTCTCCAGCTCTGGTGTTTTGCAACTGAGCACAAAAATTTTTGTGTGAACAAATCATTTTGTTCCTCACTTTTTAAAGATCTGTTAAAATGTAGACATCTGTATAAAACAAAGTGATGTTTCATATTAAAATAATCTGTATTTGCATTTTACACTTGTGGTGCTGGCAGATTGGCTTCATTAATTGCTTGCATCTATTGAATGGTTATGATGGTTCTGACTGGAATATTTTAGAGACCACAGACATTAAAAGGCTTTTGGTCATCAATGTTTGATCAACACATGGGACCTGTGGTTAATTTGGGGTTAGGAAGAGCACATTTTAAAGCACTCTCAGTGAAGACCTTAATTTTGCACACTAGGGGAATATACAGTTGGTTTGCTGTGCTCCAGTCATTTCTCAAGTTGCCTGATTCAGGGACCCACCACCAAGTATTGTTGGCATGCTTTTAACATACACAGTCA
Organism: Meriones unguiculatus; assembly: GCF_030254825.1. Classification (NCBI taxonomy): domain Eukaryota; kingdom Metazoa; phylum Chordata; class Mammalia; order Rodentia; family Muridae; genus Meriones; species Meriones unguiculatus. Next base: position 70,616,407 of record NC_083362.1, on the reverse strand, counting down.
CTCCATATGTTGTCAGTTAAGATGTTAACAGAACCTCTTTACTTGTCCCAGAAGAGGAGACTACAAATTAGGTCTAGGTGGCAGTAGAAAAAGCATTTCATGTAGCTACCAACATTGGGAAAGCAATGAGGAATTTTGCTGAGTCTGGCTGTTGTAAAGTTAGGCACACCTCATGAGAAAGGAGTGTTGCAGCCAAGACAGATGACCTCCGGTTCAAGAGTGACTTCCTTGGGCATCTTAAACATGAAGGCTAAGGACCAGAGCACCAGCTTCTGCATCTCATAGGCAGATTGTCCTGTCTCCACTCCCCCCAGCATTGTGCAGCCATATGTAGGTTTGTCGTTTTTTTGATGTGGGTGGTGGTGACCCAATAGGTCTTCAATACCTGTGGCTTGAGCACTCAACCCTACTGAGCCATCTTCCTAGCCATCACCAGCTTTGGGTGGTCTCTCAAGTTCATCTTTTGAGATTCCTTTTTCACTTCTTAATAAGTACAAGTTCAGGAAATGGGAAAGGTCACCATTATTCCAAGAAACAAGTGTAAAGAATGACTTGTTGGGAGGAAATACATAAAAGTGCATTAATATGTTAGTCTTTCAGGATTCTGGGTATTGTACTAACAGAAATGGCCTCCGTTTCTTTTAAGCTTTGGTTTTCTGACCCATTTTGTTTTCCCCGTTGTAATGATAATATTGTGTTGAACTGTCATGCTCTGTATGATTGTTTGAGAAGTGTTACATAGCTGTTAGGATTGACACTGCAGTAGCTGACATCCACAGTAAAGAGTAACCTAATGACAGGCCTCTGGAAAGTCTCTGTTACCCAAACAAGTGATAACAACTCATAGCATTTCACTGGGTTGAAAATTGGCGTATGCCAAGAAGTTCAAATGAACAATTATTAATGCAAGAAGAAATTTCTTAACGTTTACAGATTTGTTCTGTATCAAGGAGACATTCTTCAATAATGGAAGAGGCAGTTTTATTTTTACTACAAGCGGACTCATGACCAAACTGATAAGCAACTGCTGATCTCTGTAAAGTGTTTTCTTTCTCTTTTGGTCTGAAACATTTATACGAACTGCTGGAATAATGGAACTTCAGACTACAAATGTGTATGTAAAATTGCATCGATGCCCTGACTTCCTGACTATATTTTTAATAAACAGCATTATCCTTCGTGGTTAGCTTTTGTTACATTATGTAAAACTAGAGGGTGTTTGCTTAGGTGGTGCGTGGATGGCTTTTTGAAAAGCTGCTTCTGGTAAGTAGTGATGATCTTAACAATTTTGGGGGCAGGTTGCCTAAGACACTAGGAGACTACTTAACTTGGTGGAGCAAGGTATTCACTGTTAAGGGACTCCTGTGCACTGGTGAAGCCTTTGTGTCTTTGCAGCTGTTGGAAGACACTCAAAAGATGTGCAGAGACTGTGTTATGAGTCTTCTGATAGGAAATATTTGTCCTCATGACAATGTCCATGTCAGTCTACTTCTGAAACAACCGAAAGTGATTTGGGCTAGCAAAACAGGTGTACTGTTTTGCACACCTGAGGTGGGCAGAGGGAGAAGCACTTCTTCCTATATAAAGCTGATCCAGTTGAGAGGTGCTGCTAAATAAGAGTTTGCAAGCTCTGTTGGGGGCTGGGGAGCGCAGAGCCTTGGAGTTGTAGTAGTTCTGGGAATTGGTATCAGCATGTTAATGGACTTTGTTTCAGTTTTGAAATTTAGTTCTCTTTGTGTATATAGGTTTGTACTCATGGGTTGTAGGTGCTCGCAGGCTATAGGTGTCAGATTTTCTTGGAACTGGAGTTAATAGGTAGTTGTGAGGCAAATGATGTGAATGTTAGAAACCAAATTTGGATCCTCTGCAAGAGCAGTTTGTGCTCTTAAATCTCTCCAGCACTGGCTTTTTCATGGTTGGGCCTATATTCAATAGCCCAATATCCCCTTTGAAGTCACCGTGTAGAAGGGTGCAGGGTGTGGTATGGGCAGCTGTGCAGTTCTCATGCCCCTCTTTCTTTATGGAAGCTTATGCTGTTCCTTGAGCTAGTCTTGGCCAGGTTATATAACTTGAGGGGTTCCGTTCCCTGTGTTACTTCTCCCAATTTATGTAAAGCTGGGAGGTCAGTGCTGACTGAATAATGCTTACCTTCCCCTGTGGGATTCTGCAAGTTTGATCCTCAAAGTGTGCGCATGGTACTAAAGGTGATAGATGAGGTCAAATTAAAAGGACTAATTATGTCATACTTGTTCTGAAGGCTCTTTTGGAGAGCCTTCAGCCCTTTCTAGCTGTTCTTTGCCTAGACTGTTTGTCACTACAGTCTTCCTGGCCATAGTGCTTCCTCCCCTTAAGCATTTACTTTTCTCAATGTTTTGAAAAAAATTCCTGACCAAAGCAACTTAGGAAGAAAAGGATTTATTTTGGTTCATGTTTTAAGAAGAGCTATAGCCCTTCTTAAGTGGAGTAGTAAGGTAGTAGGGGCATGTCCCATTGCATCCACAATGAAGAAGAGAGATGCTGCTGGTGCCCAGTTCACGTTCTTTTCATTCTGTCTAGCTCATGGAATAGAATTGTCCACAGGAAAGGTGGGTCTTCCTCCCTCAGTAAAACCTTTCTGGAAGCACCCTTAGGCTTCCATGGTGATATCAGACCTTGTAGTTGATAAAGTTAATCTCAGCTTCTGTGTGCTATATTCACAGGGACAGGTGTGATTTAAGGACTACTTAAATATAATTGGTATGAAGTCAGCTTTGAGGTGTTAGATTTGTCATTTAGGTTAACATCTCTAGGTTCTGACAGCTTTTATGGATACACCATTCTCTTGCTGTGGCGTATACAAGGTTCAGGGGGGTGGGGCTCAGAAGTCTCCTTACGTTCTTTGACTCCTTCCACTTCTAAGGTTACTATTTTTAAGCACCATAATGTAGTTTCTCAGAGTTCCCCAAACTGAGTCCATATGGGTCAGAAGGTTAGGTGACAAAAATAAGGTAGAGAAGTTTAAGCAAAGTGGTATTCTGAAGCAACTGCAAGCATTAGTAGAAAAGCTTTCACACTGGGCTGAGTGCCTGAGTCAAGTGCCCAGAGGCTATGATCTCTGTATAATATTGAGAGATTAATGGTCACCCACCTCCAGCATTCCTGGGAAGATGGAGAACATAAACTCAATTGCTTTTCTACAGTTCTGGGCTTAGGTAGTTGGCAATTATTAAGTAGTTTCAGGCAGGGCTTCTATGCACAGCCTTGGCTGTCCTCGAATCCCTTTGTAGACCAGGTTAGCCTCAAATTCACAGAGATCTGCCTGCCTCTGCTTCCCCAAGTGCTGGATTACAGGCGCCTGGCATGGTGATATATATATTTTTTAATTCCCAACATGCATAAAAATGTATTACATGGTTGAATTTTTTACATTGCCCAAATGTTTTTCTTGCTGGATATAGTACTGTTAGGGAGGCTAAGGTTTTCAAGTCTGAGGCCATTCTGAGTCATCCAGCAAAGACCTGTGTCAAAACAATAAAAGCAGTGACATATACATGAAAACACTAGTTTTAAAGCTTATATTCTGACATGAGACTTAGAGTATTTCCAATTCTGCTTTCCAAACACTAATTGACAGCAGCTAAGAGTGCTTGCTGAGCACACACAAAGGCCAGAGTTGGATCCCAACACTCATGTAAAACATCGGGCATCCTCATGCACATGCCTGTAACCCCAGCTCTGAGGATGTTTGACACAGGAGGGTTCCTGGGGCCTACTGGCCCCTGGAACTGGAGTTCCTTGGTTGTGAACCTCTACATGGGTTCTGGGGACTAAACTCGGGTCCTCTTGTCAGGGCAGCAAGTGTTCTTAATGGCTGAGCATCTCTCCATCTTAAAAGTCTTGACTTTGGCAGGGAATTGAGGACAGATGAAGGTGGTGCCCAGAAAGAGAGACAGAGACACAGAGACAGAGGCACAAAGATTACAAACATGCCACTTCTGTGGCCTGAGGGGTCTGCTTAATGTTTGAGAAGCCTATCTAAATATTCAGAGACACTTCTGTGGCTGTGAATCACTGAAAAAACAAAACCAGAGGGAAGCGATTCTGTTAAAGGGGTTGGTTCCAGTTGGAGTTTGAGGTTAGTGACATGAGTGGGTTGACTAGGTGCAGGTCTTCCTTCCCGGTCACATCAGTTCTGAGTGCGCTGCTGTCCGAAGGGTAGAGTTTGACTTAACCTGGCTTGTCTGCTTTCTTCAATGGTTTCTACGATGGGTAGAAAGGCGGCTGCCTCCCAGTTGGTCTGGTTTAAATGTTGAAAAAGTGTGAAAGTTTGGAGGAGATGTGTGTGGGATAGCCCTCTGAATTCTGTGACTTGGAGCTCCTGGACTCTCAGCCGTCATCCGATCCAGGAGTCTTGTGTTACAGATGAAGAGAGAAGTCAGTGAAAGTTCAGGGACCTGTGCGGGGCTGGTGTGAGTGGCAGAGCCATGGCCAGAATGCACATTTCACCTAGGTTCTTTCTACTTTCCCTAGGTTCTCCAGGAGCCAGAGGTATCAATTCATTGCCAAGTCACTTTCCAGTCCTCTACCAGGGCCCTCTTCAACCCTAGCCCCTCCTGTTCTTCAACCCAATCTTTAAAACTCTATTTAAAGTTTATTTTTATTATTTTAATAATAATGTCCTTAAACAATGTTTGTGTTTGTGTGGGGTTCTGTTCTTGTAAGTGTGGATGCCCACGGAGGCCAGAGACGTTGGATCCGCTGGAGCTGAAGTTAGAGGCAGGTGTGAGCTGCCTGGTGTGGGTGCTGGGAACTAAGCTCAGGTCCTCTGCAGGAGCAGCCAGTGTTCTTTTTCAATTTTATTTATATGCATTAGTGTTTTGCCTGCTTCACACATGTATGTCTGTTTGAAGGTGTCAGATCTTGGAGTTACAGACAGTTGTAAGCTGCCATGTGGGTGCTGGGAATTGAACCCAGGTCCTCTGGAAGAGCATTCAGTGCTCTTAACTCTTGAGCCATCTCTCCAGCCCCGTTGCTAGTGTTCTTAACTAGAGAGTCATCTCTCTATCCCCTCTTTCTCTTTCATGACCTTGAATATGCTGTGCACTGCTCTGTGTTGATTCTGATGTGAAGTCAGATGTCATAATAGTGAGCTTTCTATTAATTATATAACAATACATCTGAAGTAATTTTTAAAGTGGAAAGGTTAATTTTCATTCATAGCTTTTCAAGTTCCTCCTATGATTGGGGGAGGGGCGTTGTGCTCGGCTTCTGGTGGGCATTCATGCCTAGTGACAATCCTGGGAAGTATGAGGCTGAGCAAACCTGCTTATACCATGAGTCAGAGAATAAAAAGAGAAAGGTTGGTTGAACCAGGCTCCCCAAATCCCCTTTAGGGGCATGACCCCGAGTGACCCAAAGAGGCTCACTAGGTGCCATCTCTTGAAGGTCTATTACCTCCCACTGGTGCTATCTTAAAACAAAGCCTTTGCCACGCTTGAAAGACATTTCTTCAAATACCCATCTCCTTTCTCCCATCTCTTTCTCCTCTGTGACTCACATTATAATATATTGGACTCTTATGAGGTCTCAGGGTTTCTGAAGTTCTACTAATTTTTCTTTATTCTTTTTTTCTTATTCCTCTTAACTGACCTATCTTCAAGTTCAGTAATTTTTATTCTGCTCATTCCAATACACCGCTGAATTATTCTCCACCTCCATTGAGGTTTTTATTTCAATGATTGAACTTTTTGACCCTAGAAATTCTGTTTCTTTCCTTCATAATTTCCATTTCTTTATTGCTAGTCCCTATTTGATGAAATGTTTTTCTTAGAACTTTCTTTAATTTTTTGATATATATTTTCTTTGGGGTATATGACTGTACCCTTTATAACTTTGAAAGTTACACTTTGTAAGTATAATTTTCAAACTTTTCTTGACTGCCTCCCCCATGCAACCCTAATATTAAACATCTCTTCCTGTTTATTTACATATCTTTTATTATATTTATTTATTTAATGTATATGAGTGCTTTGTTCTCATGCACACCAGAAGAGGGAATCAGATTCCATTACAGATGGTTGTGTGCTGCCATGTGGTCGCTGGGAATTGAACTCAGGACCTCTGGAGGAGCAGCCAGTGCTCTTAATCACTGAGCCGCCTCTCCAGCCCCATCTTTTATTTTTTTAATTGGATAATTCTGATAATACAATGCAGTAATCCTGGGAGTCAGATTTTTCTCTCTTTGTGGAATTTGCTGCTGTTAGTGGTTGCTATGATTTAGGGCCTTTTCTAGGCCAATTCTGTTAGCTTGACAGACCTAAGAGTTAGACAAAGGTTTCTGTAAATGCATGGATTGCTAGTTCTTCCCGCCTTTGCTGAGGGACCTTGTTTGTATGTAAGGAAGCATCCTTTCAATGGGGCATCTTTTTTGTTATTTGGAGGCAGTGTAGACACTATCTAGGCTTTTATGTCCGGTTTGGAAAGAAATTCAAAGTTAGAGGTCAAAGAGCATTGCCTTTGCAACACTTTCTAGGCATGGGCTCAACCCAGGAACAAGTACGTGGCTCTGTACATGTCCATCGTGTGTCAGAGCTGATTGAGTTTTGTTGTACCTAAAAAATGTTTAAATTAAAATTTAAGTTTTAAAAACCAAGATTAAGCTAGTTTTCTTAAATAAGTGTCCCTCTGATGGCTGGATAACTTCAGTTGGTTTCCAGAATTTTTTTTAAAGTTTTGTTTTTTATTAAGTGTATATACATATATGTCTGTATATGGGTTTGTGCACATGGAGGCCAGAAGAGGGTGTTGGATACTTTGGAGTTGGAATCACAGGTTTTTGTGAGTCATTCAACATAGGTACTAAGGGTCAAACTACTGAGTCATCTAACTACTGATTTTCAGATTTCTGGGGCTTTTTGTTTTGCTTTGTGTTTTTTTTTTTTTTTTTTTTTTTTTAAGATGTGATTTATTTCTCTGTGTAGTCCTGGCTGTCCTGGCACTCACTCTGCAGACCAGGCTGGCCTTGAACAAGTGCTGGGAATAATGACATGTGCCACCACTGCCTGACTGATTTTCAGAGTTCTTAAAAAGTTGTTTTTGATGAGTTGCTATTATCATTATTATTACCATCATCATCTTTATGAAGACTAGATCTTTAGAAGGTCTCATTTCACATCAAAACTGCTTTTACAGCAATTATTCAATAAGAGAGAGAGGTAAAGGGGATGAGAATAAGGCTGGGTGTGAGGAGAGTTTAACTTACAGATCAAAACTGTCCTGACAAGTACAGTTCCCTCCTTCTACCATGTGGGTTCTGGGGATTAAACTCAGGTCATCAGGCTTAGCAAATTCTGCCTTGGTGACTAGAGTTCAGGATACTAGAGTTCAGAAATGTGTGGCTAAGCTCTTTAATCAGAAAGGCCATGATTGAGTTAATAAAATGTAACTGATAAAAAAAATAAAAAATAAAAAAAAACATGAAACTATATGTTACATAAATATGTTTGATAAAAATGTTACACAAATTTGAATTTGTAATATTTTAGAAAAATCAATACAGTTGCTTTCTTTTTAATCATGTTAAAAAAAAAAAAAGAAAGGCCATGATTTAAAAGGGTTTTTTTGTTTTTTTGTTTTTGTTTTTTTGTTTTTTTCTGCATCCAGCTTCAAGAACCATGCTTTTGGAGCAGCTACCGAGAACTTTATATTGTGTACTTTAGAAATAGATTAAAATTTTTAACGTAAAATAGGGGCTGGTGAAGGCCCTTGCCTCCAAGCCTGACAACCTTGCTTCCATCTCCAGATCCTACAGAGTAGGTGAGGACAAGCCACAGCAAGTTGTCTTTGACCTACACACACACACACACACCACACACACACTCAGACACACGGGGTGGGGGTGGGGGGGACAGAAAGGGCAGAGACACAGAATAAAATGTAGCCATTTTAAAACTAAATAATAAAGGTAAAACAGTGTCACCCAGCCACGTCTGCAATCTGGGTTGCCAGGCTACCATCGGACAGAAGTATTCACTCTGGGTGGAAGTGATCAGCAGTGTGACCGGAGACCATGTGGTGAACAATCAGTCCGCTCACAGACCCACGAGTGGTCCCCACCTCTCGCCTGCCCTGTCCTGCCATTTTGTGCTTCTGGTCTCTGCCTTCTGCCCAGCCATCCTGGCAGCTCTCTTGGCTCTTTTCAGTTCCTGCTGCTTGTGAGCAGGTTTGTTCCCAGAGACTCCCATCCCCTGCCCACAGGTACCCATCCTAAAACAGTTGGTTTTGTCTGTAGTCTTTGGGATATATTCCTGAAAGCCATGCATGATTCAAAAGAAAAACACCTTTATCATTCTCCCCCTCTCGGGAATTCAAAAATATTCTGTGGTCCCGTGGACCTTGGGGTGGATTCTCCTAAACATTTGTTTCCCCAAATTCAACAATGATAGTAAGTAGGACAGTGACAAAAGATTCCTGACAGCTTTAGGTCGAAGAGGCGGAGTTGAAGGTGGAGTCACGTGCCCTCTCGGGCAGTCTGCAGGGGCGAGGAGTGGGTTCACCTTGGCCAATGCAGATGCCTGGGCGCACGCTGCGTGCCCCTGATGTGCGACTCACGCGTGTAAAAATGTGGTCTGCCTTATGTCTATTAATTCTCATCTCCGCGGCAAATGGAATTTACGCTACTGAGAAGTTTTTAATCAGCTGGTGACATCTGCTTCTAAATAAATTGGCTTCATGGAAGATAAACGATTGTAGGCGCTGTAGATGGCGTTGCGCCAAGGCCCTTTGAAATTCACATCTCCTTCTCTCCAGGGTGCTCAGTTCTCACCTCGCCTCCTGACGCACGAAGGATCAAATGATGCCACAATCACATCTCACAGTGACGTGGGCCCGGTGCTTTAGAAAACCATCAGCTAGAGTGACCTGGCAGCCTGGGAAAGCTGGAGCCCGCATGGGCAGAAGGGTAGACTTCTGCCGTTTCCAACCCTTAAGCTCTTCCTTGTAATTTAATTAGATTCCACAAGATACAGCTGCATTCCCCCGTGCACTGTTAGTGAAAACAGAAACGCACCGGCTGTCTTCTGAGTGCGCGATTGTGCTTGGGGAGCCAGCCGACCTGGGCCTGCCGACAGTGTCCGCATTTCTCTTTAAAGCTCTGCACTCTTAACTTCCCTAGCGCCTTGGAAAAGATGTGCTCCAGCATGTGAAGGGACCTGTGTCCTTTCTGCGGGAGCACAAGGCTTCTCCTGCAAGCACAGCCTTAGAGGCTCTCTTCTGCAGAATGCACAGTGAGAATGCCCTGTGTATCAAACGAAAACGAAATGATTTTGTTGGTTTAAACTGACAGCTTGTATTTATTGATAAAATAAATTGCAAATGATTGTAATCACTGATTAGCTAGAAATAATCTTTTCTTCTTTTTTCAAAACAAAGATTTATTTTTATTTTTACTGGAGGGAGCAAGGGAGGGAGGAAGGGAAGAAGAGGAGGGAGTAGGTGCAGGTGCCCACATGGGCCAGAAGAGGCCAGCATGTCCCCTGGAGCTGGAGTTACAGGCAGTTGCTGGCAGGCTGTGTGCATGCTGGGAACCATATTTAGGCCCTCTGGAATAGCAGCAAGTGCTCTTAAACACGGAGACATCTCTTGAGCCTCCGATTTTCTTTTTCCTTTTAATATTTTAGATTACCATATAAAGTAATTGGTTTGATTATTGCATCTTCATACAGATCCATCATTATACTCTTCTCTCATTCCTTCCCCTCCCCGCTGCCCTCTGTTGCCTCCCTTTCCCATCTGGCTGGTTCCTTTTCCTCCCCTCCTGATTTCTCAGTACATGTATTCTATCACCCTCTCTGATCCCTCATCTCTGATAAGATCACTTCTATGATCTCTTCCTTCTAGCCTGGCTCGGTGGCATATGCCTGTAATTCCAGCACTCAGGAAGGCAGAGGCAGGTAGCACTCGGTGACTTCTGGGCCAGCCTGGTCTACAAAGCAAGCCCAGGATAGCCAAGGCTACACACAGAAACCCTGTCTCCAAAAAAAAAAAAAAAAAAAAAAAAAAATCACTTCCTCCTTTCTCATGTCCTTCCAGTTTTGGGACCTATACTCACATGCATGTACACACATGAAGTTGTAAATCCAGGCCCCACCCACCGATGAGAGACGCCACACGCAGCACCTGGCTGTCTGTGTCTGCTTTGTTGCCCTTAGTGTGGCTGTCTCTAGTTGCATCCATTTTCTTGAAAATGTCATGATTTCACTGTTTAAAATAAGCTGCATAAAATTCCATGTTGTGTATGAATCATATCTTCTTTATTCATTCATCTGTGACAGGCATCAGGCAGGTCCATTTCCTGGCTGTTGTAAACAGTGCAACATTTATATATGGATATGTGAGCATTCCTGTCCACAAACCCAGGAGAGGGACAATGGAATTCTATGGTAGCTCTAAATTTGCATTTTTGAGGAACCTCCATAATGATAAAAATAATCTTCAGTGTTGCTTCCAAGTCCGTAGAGTCAAGCCTTTCCTCATTTGACCCACCCCGTAGCCCATCACTTACTCCTACTTGTAAAGGTGGCCACACCGTCTCCCACTGAGGCTGTCACTTCTCCACTTTTGTCCTAAGCCTGCATACTCTTCCCTTTGCCATTGCTTTATGTCTGGCTTGGACTACGTCTTCCTCTCTGCAGGACACCAGGGTCAATTTCTTTCTGAAGAGCCTGGAGTGCACCTCCCGCTACAAGATTGTTAGGACTAAAAGCAGTTACTGCGTTTAAAATATCTCCCCTGTTCTTGGGCATCTGAAAGATCTGATTTCCATCTGGTGGTACTTCAGGAGGTTTATGAAATATTTATATAGGGAAGGTCTGCTTCCTTCAGGTCTTTTATATTCAAGGCTTGGAAATTAAACCTGCCCAAGATCCAATCAATATGAGAATGATAATGTATAAGAAATTACTTTAAACAGCTGCCAGAACAGTGGTTTAATTCAAATCAGAACAAGTCTAAGAGGAAGAACATTAAGAGAGAACTTGTCTTAGACAGCACAGAGGAATTGTTCGATGATTATTCAGAAAGAGCTAAAATGACCGAATGTGCCAAGATGCTCAAATGACTAATCATATTAAGGGTAGCGGTTAGTATGGGAGTGAGGTCATTGTTATGGTGACTGTTACTGTGGTAGTTCTTTGTGAAGATTTTAAATTCCATGTAAAATCACCCGCTATGTTGTCTTTATTTAAGTGCTGGGTTTTGGTCTGACTGGGTTGTGAAGACTTTGAGAGTGCAGAAGTGCTGAGAGAAAGTAGGAAAGTAATAACAGGAAATTCAGAGATTTGGGGTATATTCTGTTTCTGCCCTTGCCCAACTGAGGCCCAACTGAGGGCCATGATTGACTTCATCAGTGCGATGTTTTCCCTTTGTCATAGTCAGGGTTTCTATTGCTGGGATGAAATACTCTGGCCAGAGCAACCTGGGGAGGAAAGGGTTTATTTGGCTTATGCTTCCACTTCACAGTTCATCACGGAAGGAAGACAGGACAGGATACTCAAGCAGGGCAGGAACCTGGAGGCAGGAGCTGAGGCAGAGACCAGGGAGGGTGCTGCTTATTGATTTGTTTTTCATGGCCTGCTCAGCCCAATCTTCTTTGTTTCTTTCTTTGTTCCTTCCTTCCTCCTTCCTTCCTTTTTTTTTTTTTTTTTTTTTTTTTTTTGCAGGGTTTCTCTGTGTAGTCTTGGCTATCTTGGAACCACCTTGAACTCAGAGATCCACCTGTCTCTGCGTCCTGAGTTGAGTGCTGGGATTAAAGGTGTGCACCATGCCTGGCTTCAGTCTGCTTTCTTATAAAACCCACGACCACCAGCCCAGGTATAGGACCACCTCATCCATCACTAATTTAGAAAATGCTCTATGAGCTTGTCTATATCCCTGTCTCATGGAGGCATTTTCTCAAGTGAGGCTCCTTTCTCTCTGATGACTCTAGCTTGTGTCAAGTTGACACAAAAGTAGCTGATACACCCTTGGAAAAGATCTTTCTTGTGCCACCCTCTTCTGACATTCTCGAATTTCAGCAGCTCTAGAGGAGCAGTCACCTTATAAGGTGCTGTGGTTTGAATGTGAAATATTCCCTCAGAGGCCTGGGTATTTGAATGTTTGGTTCCGAGCTGGGGTGCTAAATCAATGTCCTGTTTAGGACTAAGCATTCTGTCTCTTATTAGCCCGGTGGCTGTTCCAGGTCTCTGCAGTCACTTGCCACTCACTGTGAGAAGAAGCTTCTCTGACCAGAGTTGATGGCACTAAGCTCTGAGCACAAACGCAAATCCTTGGCAGGCATTTCACCTAGCCTTTACCGTCCATTAGCAAAAACAATATCAGGAGTTTCTCCACTGTGGCCCATTTGTGGCCCCTTGCTGGGAAGGATGAAGCAGGCCTGACCAGGCAAGTCTGAAGGATCCTGGTCCAGCTGGGAGCGCAGGGGTGGTAAAGCTGGGTGGGCAGAGACGCCTTCTCTGAGGATTTCAGTGCTATAGCTGTTAGACAATTTTCAGTGAAACAGATTGTGCTCTTTATTTGGGGTGAACGAGGGCTATATGAACTTTGGGGAGTGGGAAGGCGTTTTCTGGGGCAAGTGTACAATACTGCCGGGACTGAGACGCTGTGCATGCTTTATTTGCATGAAGAGGAGTTCCAGGTCCTAGGCTATGAGACTATCTCGAGAGTTTTGAGGGTGGGGGTTGAAGGGCTATGTGTGCTGGGGCCTTCAACCATAAGGCCATAGTCATGGTGCGTTGTCTTTGTATTTTGTTATTATCACTATAGATTTTCTATCAAAAACGGAAATGAAAGGGGCACTATGGTTTGAATGTCTGTCCTATCCAAAACTCACACTGAAATTCAGTTCCCACTTGTACAGTATTAAGGTGTGAGGTGGTTAGACGTTGTTACACTAGGAAGACTCTGTCCTCATGGACGGAAGCAATGTTCTCATGAAAGGATGTGTTAGACTCTTTCTTGTATTCTCTTGTCTTTTCACTGTCTGTCATCTGATGAGGCAGTAAGAAGGCCCTGGACAGAGATACTGGCCCTTTGTTACTGAACTTTCCAGCCTCCACAGTTAAGAGCTAGCAGAGTGGGTAGAGGTGCCTGCTACCAAGTCTAATGCCTTGTGTTCAATTCCCAGGACCCACATGATAGAAGAAATGACCAACTCCTGCAATTCGTTCTCAGGGTTAGATTATATATTATAGATTTTCTATCAAAAGAGCAAGCCATGACTCATGCACACCCAAAATAAAATTTTAAAATGTAATAAATATTAATTACCTTATGTAAAAATTATAAAAATTAAAAAATATTTGTAGACTTGTGAAATGTCCTTCTTGGGTTCATGTTTTGAACACTGGGTCCCCAGCTTACGGGGCTATTTTGAAGGTGGCAGAACTTTTAGGAGATGGCGCATAGCCAGTGAGCTAGGCTTTTATGGGCAGACCTTCGAAGGTTCTATATGCTTTAGTTTTCCATTCCCTAATACTCCATACTTTGGCATCGAGTTCCTTGGGGCAAGACCAATCTTCAGTCTCATAATATCTCCAACTAGCAACCAGTTATCCAGCAATTCAGCATTAGCAAAAGCGAAATCAGCAGCAGGCAGAGGCAGCAGCAGGCAGAGGCTGCAGGGGGAGAAGCAGCCCCCTTCTTTGAAGGGCCTCCAGCCCCTCTCATGGCTCTGGCATTTATGAGGGGCCCCAGAATTCCAAACGTAAACTATCCTCAGCTGGAAAAAAACCACACCCCTCCTAGAGCATGAGACAAATCATAGTTAGCAACTACAAACAATCTGAAGCAGCATCATATCTCATACCTGGGATTAGAACAAAAACATGTTCACAACATAACTGGGATTTTAAAGAAACCAAAATTCTCACTACATTTTTATACTGTGTTTAGTGAGAAATTATAAACAGAGACATTTTAAATAAACTAAAGGCTTTTAAAATCAATGGTCAGGGTGTTTTCTTTCTTTCTTTCTTTCTTTCTTTCTTTTTTTCTCTGGTAACTCTGGGTGGCTCTTGTCTGAAATGGCTTGTACTTTTTGCTGCATGGTCTTGAGCTAGGCTCCAAATTTTGTTTCCTGAAGGCAAGAGATCTTGAACCTGCACACACTGGTCCAATGACATTCCTTGCTATAATGTCCACAAATCCCAGGAAGCCTAGCTTACTTTCAGAGAACCCATTGCCCCCAGAAATGGCTCGTTTGCTTCTCCAGCAGAAAGCACCATATTTCTCACAGTTACTGCACTGGAAATTCTGAGATCTGAGGACATCCAAGGCTCTTAGTGGCTTGGCTACAATTTCTTTGTAAATGTTGGAATTCAACACAATTCATCCACCAGGAATTTTGATATTCGAGACCTCTAGTTATAGTTTGTCCTATGATATTGGCATGATGCTCATGAGAGCAAGTATCAGTCATGTCCTGCATCCACTCATCCATTGGTCTGCCCACACCTTTAATGGTCTAATAACTCTTTCACATTCAGTATTCAGATTCCCAAAGCAAGGTCTCTGGATTAAAACAGTATTGGTCTTGTTTACCCTAACTCTAGAAGTTCAGTAGCCCATGTGTGGTGGTCTGAATAAGAATGGCCCCCATAAGCTCATATATTTGAATGCTTAGTCACCAGTGAGTGACACAATTTGGAAGGATTAAAGGATTTGGAGATGTGGCCTTGCTGGAGAAAATGTGTCTTTGGAGTTGGGTTTGGAGGTTCCAAAAGCCCACAACAGGCCCAGACTCTCTCTCTCTGCTCACAGATCAGGATGCGGAACTCTCAGCTACTTCTTCAGCACCGCGTGTGCTTGTGTGCCACCATGCTCACGGCCATGATGATGAAGAACTAACATCTGAAACTGTAAGCAAGCCCATGATTAAATGCTTCCTTTTATAAGACTTGCCTTGGTTGTAGAGTTTCTCCACAGCAATAGAGCAGTGACTAAGACAGCATGCCTTTCTGTTTGCTCTTCCAAATTAAAAAAAAAAAAAATGACGGCATTTAGCCTCCTCTACTGTCTCAGTCCATTTCTTGCCTGCTATCACAGAATGCTACAATCTGGAAAGTGTATGATCAACAGAGTGGTAATAGCAATGCAGCCCTCGCTTGGTGTTTACCACACGGGTGCTTTAGGGTCGAGAGCGACAGACCCATGTTCTGTTCCCCAGAAATAACCATCTGACCCTGCACACGTGATGTAACTGCCTCCTACAGGTTGAAAATGACCTTTAGCATCTTGAAGTAGAGCAGCTGTGATGTCCCACACAAGATGTGGCCTATTAATATCATGGAGGGAGGAAGGAAGCCCTGGATGCTCATGAGAGCCTCCCCTTCCTGAGAAGCCAGTTGCCACTGTGTGTGAGAATCGGGCAACTGACCGAAGTGGGTGGGAGTCCTCGGTGGTAGAGCTCTCATTCGGGTGACTTGCTGGTGGCATAGCCGAGACACTGAGAGACACTGGCCAACAATCCCAATAAATTCAGCACTCCGTGAAGCTCGGCTTGGGTGCTATCTTTCCTTCGGTCTGTCAGTTCTTTTTGTCCATGGTGAGTCAATGCTTTATTATATTTTTCAGGCAAAATTAGTGAGTACAAGCTGGAAGATTCCTCTCACAGCTGGAAGAGTTAGCATGTAGTAGAGACAGAATAGTGCGGCATTGTGTTTCATCCCCATAATACGTCCTTTAAAAATTAAAGACATAAAATTAAAAAAAAAACAAGGGAAATTACCTAGAAAATTCATAAATTAGCCTCACAATATAAGGTTGCTCCTCATCCCCCCTATTTCAAAGTGTTAAGAAATTCAAAAGGGGTTTGCTTAGGCAAAAACTTAATTTGTGGAAGTGTGTTTTTAATTGCTCACAGCCTTTTTGATTAAAAAAAAAAAAAGTCCTTTGGCTTCGTTTGTGTCTTGGGGAAAGGAAGTGAACAGCCCTAGCAGCTAGAGGAACTGGTTTAGTCTCTGCTATGGCCGGGAGAGAGCAAGAACCACCTGAATGATGACTCCAGGGCCAGCAGAGGGTGCTGGAGTGGCACAAAATTAGGACTTAAAAAAAAAAAGTCAGCAGGTGGGAGGGAAATGCAGTTACCACTGGGTCCACTAACTGTAAGTTACTCCTGCCCGGCATAGATCTGTCTAGGTTTGGGGTCACCTGTAGCATCTAGGGGCTTCAGATTTTATTTGAGATCTAAACAGGCTTGGTAGAGGCCAGACAGTTCGCCTTCTGCTTCCACTAGAGGGCTCTCAACAGCTCCTGGCCACTAGATCTGTGGCACCTTTAAGCAGCTCATGAAATCTCTACTTCCTTATTAGCCCAGTCTTTTACAAAACTATCTTTTGTGTTCTCTAGAAAATTTGCCCAGTCTGTTAATCCAAAAGATTTATTTTTTTTCTTTTTCTTCTCTCCTTTCCTCTTCCTTATTCTCCTTTTCTCCTTTTTCCTCTCTTTTCTTTTCTCCCTTCTCTCCCCCTCCTTCCGTCCGTCCCCCCTCAAGCTGGCCTTGAATTCCCTAGATAGACTGACCTTGAGCCTCCTGATTCTCCTGCCTCAGCCTTGGTACCACTGGGAGTACAGATGTGAGCTATCCGGCCGGCTGCTTTCCCCGCTCCCTCCCCCCTTTAAGTTTTGCATAGACAGAGGCAACTAGTTTTGTGGTCTATTTATAGCAGAGGCTGCGAAAGTCAGTTATGAGTGCAGACAAAGACGGCTGAGTTTCGCCCAGTGGATTTGACCTCCGTGCCGCATCAGGAGCAGCCTAACGGAGAAGATACCACAGCCTTTGAAGTAGGTCACCGTGAAACCTCCTTCCCGTCAGAGTTTAGCAGCGAATGTGTGCTGGAAGGGCCTTTGCGAACGGGCACAAAGGTTCCCGCAGTGTTCTGAGGGGCAAATCAAGAGACCTACTGGGTTCCAGCCTAGCCTGTTTGGGTCTCGGTTTCCTCCTGTATTCAACAACAGGGTTGGGTCCTCGGATCCCCCGCTTCTGGTCACCCCAAGCTTTTTTTTGAGCTCTCGTGAGCGCCAGTTGTGAGCGGCGCGTTGAGCAGAGCCGGGAGAGGAGACTGCCGGTTCAGCACCAAGGACAAGGGCCTCGCTGAGGGCCTTGGAGGCACAAGGTCAGGTCCTTGAGAGGTCAGGTCCTTGAGAGCCAGAGCTGTACGCGCCGAGGACAGGAACAAGTGTTGTGGGAGCGGGTGGAGCACCCGCGAGAATGAGGTCAGGCCTGTCCCACTGCGGTCTCAGGGATTCTGCGCCGAGAGATCCCGAGTGGCAGCTGCGAGCCATCTGAAGCAGTCTTCCAGGCTGCGGGGGCCTCTCACTTTCCACCCCAGCATCCTCTGGCCGCCCGCTCCAGCCGGCGCCCCCGCCTCCGTGCCTTCCGGCCTTCCTTTGGACACGCCCACGGCTCTGACCCCCGGTGTCTTGGGGCGGAGGACAGCCTTCCCGCAACTTGCTGAGACGGCGGAGCAGAAGGGTTCCCATCCTGGGTCCTCCCGCCGGGCGCCCAGCCACCGCGGGCCCCGCCCCCGGCCCCGCCCGCGGTTGCCACGGGAACCACGGGCTCCCGCAGCTGCAGGAGGCGTCCGGTCCCGCTGAGCAGCACCAGCCGCTGGCGCCGCTGCCATCGCCATCTCCGCCGCTAGCACCGCTGCCGCCACCGCGCCCAGCTCCGCTCCCAGCTCCTGCGTCCTTTCCGCCCGCCATGCCTCCCCGCCGCGCCCAGGCGCCCGGTGCCCAGATGCTGCCCGCCCTGGCCCTGCTGCCGCTGCTGCTCGGTGCTGGGCCCCAGGGCGGCTGTTTGGCCAGTCCGGTGCCCGCCGCGCCCCTGCCTGCTCCGGGACCGTGCGCCGCGCAGCCCTGTCGGAACGGGGGCGTGTGCACTCCGCGCTCGGTGACCGGCCAGGAGCACCCCGCGGCCGATGCCGAGCCCGGCTACAGCTGCACCTGTCCCGCTGGGGTCTCCGGCACCGACTGCCAGGTGAGTGGCCACTACGACCGCCCAGAGATACGCAGCCTCTCTCCGGCCCCTGGGGCCCCAACACTCCATCTGCTAGCTTCTGTTACTTTAGGAAGGGAATTCGTAGATGCAAACCCGGGACCCACCCTTAAGTGCGGCTTGGCTGTCCACCTCAGTTCCTTGGCAATGCCAGCCAGGGCTCTCGGGGCGTGTCCTGTGCTCCAGGGCCCCGGCAGCCACCCCATCCCTGGTACTCGTGGATCTATCATTGGCCACCAAGTGGCGCGCCCCTCCTGGGAGGCCCAGGTTGAGCACCGGCTTTGTGCCCGTCGAGGCAGAGCAGAGAAGTCGGTTCCGGGAGTCCCCCGTGGGATACTCAGTGTCCAGCTGGGCTCTGTTCCTGGTCCTACTGGACCGGTGTGTATCAAGGATTCGTTAAGTGGGGAAAGGATGGTTGGCTCTGTGCCAGGTGCTGGGGCACTTTCCTTCCTCTCTTCCACCCCTAGGGCTCCGACAGGGCAGCCTGAGGCTGGGAGGACAGCTGCCTCCTTTGGCCTGCGGCCAGCCCTTTCTGAGCTTGGGTGGTTGGCGATGTTGGAACAGGTGGACACATTCGAGGGCATCAAGCTGGGGCTTGCCGAGTCGCCCTTCTGGCTGGATGCATTCGCGGCCAGGGCACAAGCAGGGCACTGGGGAGTCTGAGGAAGAAGCCCTGTGTGGGATGGGAGGTGGCCAGCAATCGACCTTGAACTGGAAAGGTCCAAAATGGATCTGACAGGAAATAAACGCAGCTTTTGCAAGTGTGCTAAAGCTCAGAGAACCTACAAACGTCTTCAGTGTTGAATTGGTAGCCCCTGTGTGCGCACAGCTGATCCTCTAGGGCAAAGATGGAAACAAACAAACAAACAAACAAAACAACAACAAAAGCCACACTGATCTGAAACAGCTAGATTAAACCACAGGAAGGAGGAACCTATCTGGGATGGGCTTTCTTTCTAACACGTAGGGTGGCGAGTTGGTTTGAGTTGGTTTCGTATAAATTGATACAATGATTGAACACACTTAAGAATGCTCTGAGCAGCTCTACTTTCAAACGAGGAGGTCACCCTTGCTGTGGGATAGGCTTTCATTTTTTTCAAGTAGAGGTGAGTGGGATAAAGAGGCTCGACCTTGGCAGAGTTTTCTGTTACAACCTTCCTTCCTGTAGTGGTAAAAATCCGTGCCTTAGTCCCTGCCTTCGTCGACTGGTTTCAGTTCGCGTTAATTCCCTCAAGGGAAAAGAGAGGCTGACGATGGGCATGGGTCGTATGAGCATCCAGCAGACTTGACACATGGGCATTCTTGGGGATGGGGGGGTGGGGAAATTGTCTAGTGCACTACCCACCCCTTCGGGGACAAAGTCCAGCCTTGGTAAAACAGAGACCTGAAGGTTGGTTGGGGTCAGAGGAGGGACTTATACTCATTTTTGTCTTCTGGCAAATGACAGCTTTTTCTGAAGAATTGAGATGCCTGACCGCTTCTGTGTTTGCATGCCCGAGTTCCTTCTTTGAGAGAAATAGTTAATTTAGACTCAGGGTGTAGCAGAAGCAGATAGGAGAAGAGTGGTATCAATATATATCAATTTAGGTAAAAGAGAGAGAGAGAGAGAACTAATTAGGGACAGGACATTTAATAAAACTCTCGGTATTTTTATATAAAAATAGACATAGAAATTATCCAAGAAAAAAGAACTCTCTACTGCTTCCCAAAGATAACAGAGAAGCACAAACATTTGGTTCAGTATCTGAGATAATTTGTCTAGAAGGGTCATCAGTATTACAGAACCAGTCGGTTCAGAAGACGTGGGATTCTTCTACAGCTCGCAGGCAGGTCTCCCGGAGGAGAAGCAACACTGAGGTCCGAGCAGGCAGAGTAAGGCATCTGCAGTTCTAACAGAGAAGCTGAGTAAAGTGAGAACTTGATGAGACTCCGATGCCCAGAAGAACTTCCTCGATGGTTTAGAGCTTTACAGCCCATAAAAAATTCATTCCTGGTGATTTTAATTTAATCTTTCATGAGTTCACAGTAAGACTCACTATTCTCATTTTCTGTGGTGTCAGAAAACAATACACAGAAGACAACCTTAATGGAGACGACGGGAAAGGAAACAAAAGAGCAGAAACCTACATACACATACACGCTGGGTGTGGTGTTGAATGGAAGTTTATGGGAGCTGAAGGCAGGAGGGTCAGGAGTTCAAGATCATCTGAGGCTACGTAGCAAGTTCAAGGCCAGCCTGGGCAACAACAGATTGTGCTTCAAAAACTAAAATCCAACCCAACCCAACCAAGTCAAACCAGAAACATATGTATGATTAATGACAGACAAGGGAATGACTGTTAGCTAGCACTTGGTGGGAACCTAATGTGCACTGAGATCAGGAATGTAGCTGTCTGTGAAGAGTCTTATAAACAGTGTCACCCCCACCTCCATGTACAAAGATAATTTATGCCCACGGCCACATTATATCCTATCCCTGAGGTCTCATTTTGCTTTGAGAAATGTAAAAGAAACAAAAACCAACAAACCCTCATAAATTACTGATCAGTTGTCTTTCATGTTTCTGGACCCTGCTTCTTGGCATGATTGGGGGCTTACAGGCTCTGGAGACGGGGTTGTGCCGGTTTGAAGTCAGAGCACTTTTGTTAAACCTGTGATGAGAGGCAATGGAGATAGTTTGGGGCACAGTTTCCTCCTCTTCAAACTGCCTTACTGTGTCATGAAGAGTCTGGCGACCATGGCTTTTGGCTGCCGGCGGCCTTTGAGGCTTGCCTGTTGGTTTTCCTCCTTCTTTCTCTATCCAGGCAAGCTGATAAGTGACCTGCGCACCCTCTCTTTAGATGCTTGCTGACAGGAAGCTCACACACTGGTCCTTGAGTGACGCATCTGCAGCTCAACCTCTTAACTCCATCGTCACAGGCTGTCTCCTTTCCCTGCTCACTCAAGTCATTATGATTACAGGTCCGACTGGGATACTTTACTACAATGGCAAGCAAATGACACTGAATAAAAGAAATAAACCGGGCATGGGGGTGCACACCTGCAATCCCAGTACTCTGGAAGAGAAGGCAGGAGAATCACGAGTTCCAGGCCAGGCCAGCCTGGGGTACAGAGTGACCTTGTCTCAAAACTAACCATCTGACCAAAGAAACAGAAACGAACCCCCTAACCTCCCAAGAGGCTGGGGGTACAGGAAGGTGGAAGTTGTCAGCATCTGGCTAGCAGCCCTCTTCTAATGGGAGGTCCAGAGGCATCTCCATTCTCTGGCCCACGCAGCAGTAGAATTCTCACCTGTGTTCTATTGAGCTAGCCACGGAAGCCAGGGATTATTTAATGTGGACTGTATTTGTTTGTAAAGCTTATTTTATTTTAATGAAAAAAATCCTTTGCCAAATATGCCAACAGTTAGACACTTTTTTTTTTAAATCACACATTCCCTAAGGAACTTATCCTCTGAAATGAAAATAAAAATGTATCAATTTCTGCACTTGGAGAAAAAGGGAGACACTTAATGGCTGCTTTTTATTTAAGTTAATGGCTCTCATTAAGCCCGTTCTACAATCTTCTCTTCTGAGCAAGCATACTAATTTGAAACAGTAGTTCAGGCGAATAAATGTGTTTCTGACTGAGAATTCTTTTGGTGTTACTGAGGATGGAAATTTTAGGCCATTAATGAAGCACCAAGTTATACTCCAGCCTCTGACTGAAATGTGATAATAACCAAGAGTTCTAATTTCATCAGCCTTTTTTTAAAAAAAAAAAACTGGACTTTTAACACACACACACACACACACACATACACACACCCTTTATTAAGGGGCATCTGTAAACTAACAGCAATCTTTTGTAGTGTTCAAATTCATTCTTTCTCTCTCTGGTTTCTCTATGAACTCTCTTACGCTCACTGTCCCTAAACCTCAATGTTCATATCTCTGAAATTGTCTACTAATATCTGCCCCATGTTTTCTTTCTAGAAACCTTGAAATCACAAATGAGAATCTCAGAAAGTTTTCACTCTGAGAACAAAGACGCGTGTGAGAGTAAAGATGATGATTGTTTTTATATCTTTATAGCTTTATTCTTTTCTCTGGTGGTGGGAAGGTCAGAAGACAGCGTTCAGGAGTCAGTTCTCCCCTCCCAACATGTGGCTCCCAGGAGTCACACTTAAATTGTTAGGCCTGGTGGCAAGTGCCTTTCCCCGCGGAGTCACCCTTTTAAGACAGTCTCATTACATAGCTCAGACTGTGTAGGAACTTGGGCTCCTCCTGCCTCAGCCTCCTTAGTGTTGGATTACAGATGTGCACCACTGTGCTTGGCAAAAGAATGAATGTTTAAAATTTTGGGGATAATTAAAAGTGGTATGCAAATAGAAAGCTTAAGAAAAGGACCTTATTATTATTAGTTTTTCCTGTATAAGATCTGGTTTCACAAGTTAAATCAGTGTTTGTGGTTGGTCTCATTCAATAAACAGATTCAGGGTTTTCTCTCTACTAGGGCTACCATGTCATATGTTTTAAAAATGGCAAATTAACTATTATAATTTTTTATCTCTTATTCTGAAATAAATGTTTGCTCAGTAAAATTCCCAGTGAGCTGACATTTCCTTTGAAATGCAAGAGGTTTTTGTTTGTTTGTTTGTTTATTTTTCATAAAGTGTCAAAATTCTTGTAACAGTTTTAGGAAAAGAAGGAAATAGTTGATTTTCTATGCTTTTCTTACATCTGTGAATAGTATTCTTGGCCATTCATAAGAAAGATCACCTTCTGCACCCTGGCCACGTGACAGAACACATTTCTGTCTTTAGCATCTTGGCTTAAGCATCTCATGACATGATACCCAATGTCCAAGGTGGCTTTGTTTGTGTCCTCATTTCATGAGCATCCACAGGGGAAGAAAACTTAGCCTGCAGTTGAAGGGCATTTGAGTCACAAAGCAGAATGTCTGGCTGTAATTTTAGACGTCCTGTCCAATTCAGGAGGTAGCTGTGGTCAGAGCTTTTCAGTTCAGAGCAGCCGCTGCGGAATCTGGGCCCCCAATGGAACATCTACCAGATTGACAGTTTTACAGACAAGGTGTCATGTTTGTTGCTCGGCCTGAAGCTTCTTTACCTGCACTGGGGCTCAGGCCTGCCTGCTTATTAAAATACAATGGAGCTTTATCAAATCTGAGTGTCTGGGCTTTCAGTATCCTCTGTCCCTGAATAAGACTCTGACTTATCCATTGGTCTGAGTTAGGGCTGGACACTGGAAACTATACGCTCTGTTGTATTGTCAGGCTTGAGATGACCCCACCCCCAGCTCCTGGGCATGTGACACATGGCAGAGAAAAGAGGGCAGTCACATCCACTCCTTGGCATGTGCACTCCAAGGTGGTCAGTTTCTGAATCCAGGAGTTCCCAGACAGGCTCCTCAAGTGATCTGTGTCCTTGGGTGGACTTCAAGTGGAGAGAGTGCAACTGTAGGGTCCCTGGGTCAGGACAGGGCACCTGGCTCTCTCTGGCTGTCCTGTAATTGCTAAGTCCTTCCTCTGAGGATGGGTGCCCTCCTCTGTGAAGCTGGGCTCCAGAAACCAGTCTTGAAGGGGCTGGAACTCAGAAGGTCTTTGTGCCAAGAGAAGCACTTACCTGACTGAAGCATCTTTCCAGCCCCCACTGATTGTTTTGACTGAACTCACCAATTGTCTTAGAGCCTTGAAGGGAGACCCGCTTCCCTCCTTCCCTCCCAGCTGAAGCAGTTCCAACCCAGACAGAGAGAGAGAGAGAGCACTCATAGGCTCATGCAGCAGCCATAATTACCAAACCAAGTTTGTATTGCCTGGTATGCTACGCCCAGTGCCAAAAGGACAACTTTTTACAAACATTTATGAAGTGATAACATTTGGAGGCAAGAGAGCTGTTCTCAAATACTCATCCCCAAGGCTTGAGCTCTGGGATCTTTATGGGGTGAGACATGGCAGAAGTTAGGTTAGGACTAACTGTTGATCTGCACCCACGGCATCACAGTCCATCAGCAGTTGCCATAGTGACCCACACATCAGTTGCGTTACTCACAGAGGTCTGCCTGCCTCTGCTTCCCAAGTGCTGGGATTAAAGGCCTACACCACTACATCCAGCATACGAGGATTCCTATCTTCTGTTTAATAGTTTCCTCCAGTGCCAGATCTGTTCTTGAAAAAAAAAAATATATATATTCCAAATACTTTTAAAAGATTTATTCATTTATTCTTATTTATGTGCATGGGTTTGTTTATGTGCATGTGCATGCATGTTTGTGTGAGTGCCTGTGGAGGCCAGAAGAGGCTGTCACTCTCCTGAATGTAGCAGTACAGGTAGTTGTGAGACAGCTGATGTGGGTGCTGGGAACCAGACTCAGCAGATCTTCTGCAAGAGTAGCAAGTGCTATTGACTGCTGGGCCATCTCTCTAGTGTCTCTGTATGTATGTATGTATGTATGTATGTACAAATATATATATATATATATATATATATATATATATATATATATATATATATTCAGTAGCCCTTGCTTTTAGTAAAGGGTTATTATATCTAATAACCCTTTAAAGATATTTTTTTAAGACTGGAGAGATGGCAGAGCAGGTAAGAGAGCTTCCTGCTCAATTGTGAAGGCCTGAATTCAGATCCCAGCATCCATGTCAAAAGCTTGGTGAGGCAGCATGCATCTGTAACCCCATACTTTTGGGGAATGGAGACAGGAAGAACACTGGCACTTGCTGGCCTCCAGCCCAGCTCCAGGTTCAGCGAGAGACCCTGACCCAAGGGAATAAGATGGAGAGTGGCTGAACAGGACACTGGATCCCTTCTCTGCCCCAGAGCAGGCACAGGTGTGCTTTGGGGTCCCTGCCCTGTGTCCCTGAACCGTTTCTACCTTCTGTTCTCTCCAGCCTGGAATATAGAAAGAAAATCAGAGTTCCTAGCCAAATGGCTCATGCCTTTAATTATACCACTTGGAGAGGCTAAGGCAGGAGGATCATTGTAAATTTGAAGGCAGCCCGGGTTACACAGCAAGATCCTGTCAAACAAAAGAGTCAGTGTCTTTGCTGTAAATTTTCTGACATCTTTGTGTGTGTGTGTGTGCATGCGTGTGTGTGTGCATGCATGTGTGTGTGTGTGTGTGTATTTATTTGCCCATATATATACATGTGTAGGGATATTACGCAGTTTAGTCCATTGAGGAAAGCAGCTACCATCTTTGTCAGGGCCTGCTTGTAAGAGACCAACAGGGGCAGGCCTGTAGAAGGTTGACATTCACTCAGAGAAGGATGTGGTGGGGAAGGCTAATGGAACTGCAACTAAGATTCCAGCCATTCCTTCTAGCTTCACATTTGTATGAAATTTTGCCCTAACCACTCTGAGCTTTAGCCACCAGCGTTCAGGTGCTGGAGTTTAAATGGTGGGACAGGTTAACTAACAGGGGCAGGGGGCTTCATCTATGCAACTATGAAACCATCATGCTGGCTAAGGACTTTCCAGTGTGGGAGCATTGGAGTCACCAATGCTCCTGTAAGTAACCCCTCACCCATGCTTGGTACATAATACAGGAAACTCACTGGTTCTCCAGGTCAAACTTTGGTGGAAGCATATTTTGGTTGGCCTTTGGGACCACCCGAAGGAGGGGGTGATGGCATTGTTTATATCTTCCAAAGGAAGGAATTCTTAGAACATGAGGCCAGGGGTGTCTTCCTCAATTATTTTACGCAGTATTTTTTTAGACAGGGTCTCTCCCGGAAGCTGGAGCTCACTGGTTGTGTAGACTGGATGGCCAGTGAGCTCCCAATATTCTCCTGCTTCAGCCTCTAGAGAACTGGGGTCACAGATGCCATGTCTTCCTGTTTCCATGTGTACTGGGGATCCAAGCTCAGGTCCTCCGGCTTGCTGATGGAGCCACTTGCCCAGTCCCTGAGATCAGAGTCCTCCAGAGGAGATTGTAGCTTTGTGTTTTATCTCTGCCCTTGGTCAGTGTGCTTGGACAGCTTGGTAACAGCCTGTTTCTAGGTAAGCCTGTGCATCAGGAGAGAGGGTTGGTAGCCTGCAAGGTTTTGGTATGCAGGAGGGTCCCTGCTAAGCTACTACTGGCTCATTTGCTTCCCTAAAAGTGATTTCATCACCCATTAGTAAGATGGTTGGGAGGATTAAGAGGGCCAAAGATTGGCCCCACATGAACACAAGCTACCGACTATAGTTTTCATAATTTTATAATTATTATTGTATTTAAAGAAAAGGAGCCTTTTATTGGACTTAAAGGGGGAAATGTTGGTATAATGTTCTTTTGGAATGTATATAATTTACCCTTGTTCATTCAAATGCTGATTTCTCTACTCCACTATCTGGTTTCAATCCAGATAGTTTGTCTCAAGTTTGTGTAAAGATGCCACCATTTGTTCATATTGTCAGTTAAAACAATCAGCCACAATGCTGAGCAATGGAGAGGATAGGGTGGGACATCCTGGTCTGGAGTGGGAGGAAGAGAGAAGCCGCAGAAGGGAGGAGCATAGCATCTGCAGGAGAGGGCTTGGAATCAACAGGAGGGGTGAACCAGACCTAAAAGATGACTAAAAGTAAGCATAATGGATAAAATCTGAATGGGAGGGAACTATGCGGGCTTGGAGGTTTAGGATGGAGCAACTATTGCCCAGCATTGTGCTATAGGTTAGTTAAATAAATCCTAGTCTCTGTGTGGTGATTTGGTTATACAGCTGGTTTAGGAATAACCGCTGCCTAACTAAAAGATAAGTCACTAGTAAATATGCATACGCACAACAACAACAACAACTAAAGTGGGTATGTCCCCCACCCCCCGGCTTGGCGACAGGTGTTGTGACCAGCTCCCTGTAACTTTCAGAGCACAAACAGGCTTGGGGAGGAAAAGGGGGTTAGTGTTGGCATGGGCAAGCTTTAGTTTCTGAATGGATGGATACTTCAAGCTGATTAGAAAATAGTGAAAGTTGTTCTTTCTTGAAGAAAAAACCGGGTGGGCTTTTAAAAGGGGGTGAGGGGCTGAGAAGGGGAGGGGCAGTCTTCTGCCATCTGCTCCCCCGTAGTCAAGAAGACCCTTTAGAATATCAATGCTGGCACCAACCTGGTTCTTGCAGTTAAAGAATGATTTGTAATTACCTTTGGGTTTCAGAGGCAAATTGAAACTTCTCTGTGTTGGGTGGAATTACAAGGGAGGGAATGTATCTAGTTCCTATTTTCCTTTGGCTTTTTTTGAAAAAAGTTAAAATGACTTCATTTGTTTATTTATTTATTTATTTGTGTGCCATGGCATAGTACAGGTGTAGAATTCAGAGATCAACTTTCCTTTTTTTTTTTTTAATTGAAAAAAACATTTTCATATATATTCTGATCAGGGTTTCTCCTCTTCATCTCCCAGATCCTCCCCACTCACCCTACTCCATGACTAATGTCTTTCTTTCTCTTTAGAAAACAATCAGGCAAATAAAAAAATGAAACAAACCAGAATTTAAAAAGCAAAGAAAAATTATGACAAACACATACACACAAAGGTATATGTGTGTGCACGCACGCGCGCATGCACACACACATACATAACCCACAAAAACACAAAATCGGAAACTATAACGCACAAGTAAAAGATGCTCAAACAAAGCACTATGAGACTCGAGAAATTTCCATAAATACCCCTGAGCTCATTTTGTGTTGGCTGTTTGCTGGGTATGGCCCCTGCTCTTAAGTATGATCTGTATATCCAGTGAGACTCCACTGGGAAAAAAATTAATTGTTTTCTTTGCAAGCAGTTGTCAACTGGAGAGAGCTTCTGGGTTAGGAATTGAGGTTCCCCCTCTCAGTGTTGGGACGACATATGGCTTGGACCTGTGCAGGCTGTGCAAGTGGCTCGTCTCTGTGAGTTCCTAGGTTCATCAGTCCTGTGGTGACTGCAAGGCACTGTTTCCATCGTGTCTTCCATCCATTTGGCTTCTCTGGTCTTTCTACCGCCTCTTCTGCTTGGTTCTCTGAACCCCAAGGGGAGGGGGTTGAGGTGGACAGCTCAGTTAGGACTCTTTCCAAGGTCAGAGGACCACTTTTGGCATTTGATTCTCTTCTTCCATCATATTGATGCCAGGGATCGAATTCAGGTTGGCAAGTACCTTTACCCCATGAGCCAGGTCACCTCCCATAGTTCCTCTTCTCTGTGGGAGATCAGAGACTAAAAAGGACCACACAGTGGATGCTGAAATACAAATTCCTAGGTCTTCCCCCATCTCCTCATTCTGCTTTGCCTTCTGGAAAGCTACAAAATCGCTTGCCTAGCTGAATGTATTAGAACAAGAAAAATGCTAACTGTATTTCCTATGATTTTAGGAAGGGAAGATTTAACAATGGCGAGAAACCAAGATCTCTGCCTTGAAACCAGTGCTCCCCTATTGGATTTTCAGGCACTTCTTTATAGGTATAATTTACATATAGTAAAACTCACTCTTTTGGTCACTTGTTTCTGTGAGTTTTAAGCCACCATTACAATTATCCTGTTTCCCAAATATCCTTCTGCCCCTTTGTTGCCAACCCTTTTCTAGTCCCAGCCCTGGCAGGAAGCGCCTTCCTTCCTTCCTTCCTTCCTTCCTTCCTTCCTTCCTTCCTTCCTTCCTTCCTTCTTTCTTTCTTTCTTGGATGTTACATGAACAAAATCACATAATAAATGATTTTCCGCTTTGACTGATTTCCTCCCACTTGATATAATTTGTGTGTGTATGTGTGAGACTTTGTGGCAGGCTCCTACTATTGCTGGGAAAGAATATTCCTGGTGTTGCTCAGAGGAACACGTGGACAAAGCGAACGTAACTTGGCAAGGCGATTTCTTTCTGTAAAAAGGGTTTGCCGTGACCCAGTCTGGGCTAGTAAGCAGCACATGTAACCATGACGGCCTCTGTCTTTCATCAGGTGAGGTGAAGGCTTGTTTCTCATTGGCTGATGTTCAGCTTGACAGTCTACTTGTGATTGGTTACTATGGAAAGGAATAGGAAGGAAATGAAGGAAAGAAGGGAGGGAGGGAATGTGGCTTTGGGTTATCAAGTTCTGGGATTGCAGGGGAGCCTTTGTATGAACAAAAGTTTCCTGGGGTTGGGGAGATGAAAAGATTCACATAAAAGTTTTATAAGATGGGGGAGATTTACAGAATATGGCTCCTGGTGGGCTGGCCACCTTTGATAGAAAACAAAGAAGCAACAAAGAAGCCAACAAAACATTTCTTACACAGTGTAGCCCAGGCTTGCCTTAAATTCACTTTGTAGCCAGGGCTGGGTACAAACAATCTTCCCTCTTCAGCTTCCCAAGAGCTGGGATAATGAACATGAGACCATACCTGGTTAGAATAAAGCCTTTGAGGTTGACACCTGTGTTCTCTGCTCTTGGCAGTTTGTCCCTTGTTGATAAGAAGTACTGTATGCCTCTCCACAATTTACCTATCTTTTTGTCCGTTGATGTCATCTGGTTGCTGATCAGGTTTTGATGATTGTTGTGTATAAAGCTGTGTCCCCGGTCCCTTTAAACTTGTTTTAAAATGAGGGAGACCATTTCTTAGGAGTTTTCTCTTCTTGTTTTTGACTCATTTTCTTTTGGGATATATTTTCTTCACTCCATTGGTTTGTATAGCCTTTTATCACGAAGGGAAGTAGTCCTTTGTCTGTAGTGGCATTAACACTATTGAAGCATTCCATTCGGGTGAAGATTTATACTTCTAGAGTTGACCCTCTTACCTTTTAAAAACACACTGTTGGTACAGCGTTAGCATATGCTTGCTTTGAGAAAGGTTGGCAATAGCCAGGATGATGGTGGCACATGCCTTTAATCCCAATACTTGGGGAGGCAGAAGCAGGAGGATCTCTGTGAGTTCAAGGCCAGCCTGGTCTACAGAGTAAGTTTCAGGACAGCCAAGGATACACAGAGAAACCCTGTCTCAAAAAACCAAAAACCAAACCAAACTAAACCAAAACAACAACAACAAAAGGTTGGCATAAATCATTTAAATATTGTTTATATTAATTTTAGAATAAAGAAACTGTTATATCAGAAATCTTCCTTTCTTCTTTTCTTTTTTAAAAAAAGAACTACTTATCTCCTCTGCCCCGTAATAATTGGCCTGGATGCCTTTATATTTCATTAAAGTTTCCAAGTTAATTTTAATGTCATCATTGTTGACTATAGCTTTTCTTTGAAGTCCTTGATCACAGGTGAATGTTCTGATTCCAGAAGGTTCTTCTCATCCTTTTTGGACAGGTAAAGGATTGGCCTAATGTTCAGTAGGATGCAACACTACCCATGCTTTCATCTTTGCCTGTTATTTTTAGCTCTTTTTCTCCTCAAGAACAACCTCATTAGTCCTGAGGTTGGGTTTCTGTGCTTCTGTGTGTTTATTTTCACACTTTAAACTGGCCATTTTGGGGTTTGTTTTTGGGTTTCTCATTGTGCAAAAGAAAATTCTTTTATCTCTGTAGAAAAACCTGATAATGAGAGAAATAATAAGAGAGACAGAAAAATGAGAACTAATATTAGCATTTTTATGAGGCCCAAAATAAACTCTCAGCTGGAGAAAAGTAGATTTAATATACTTTTTTTCCCTTTACAAAATGAAGAAGGGATGGGGCATGATGGGGATTCTGAGCTATTCTGACACAAAGGGGGGGGGGGGTTAGTTAATCTTTTTGTTTCACACAGGAAAAACTGCTGTGTCCAAGATCAGTAGCATATGCCAACAGCTTAAAAAGCTGTAAATTGATGATATCATGCAAGCTTTCTCATACTTAGCCTTTTTATATGGTTTTATTTTTGAGACACAGGCTTACTGTGTTGTTCAGGCTGGCTTCGAACCTGTGGTGATTTGAGATTGAACCTCTCGCTTCAATCTCCCGAGTGCTGGGACTACAGATGCGGGTCACCATGTCCATCTTGCTTCCTATGGTTTCAAAACACCACATATCTTTAATATGCTTAGAAAGTTATTATTATTATTTCAAGCAGAGTCCATGGGAAATTAAGGGAAGCCGAAGTCACATTCTGCTAACATTTATCTTCCGGGTGGCACGTGAGTGTGTGTGCAGCCCTTTGCTCACTACCTCCACCCCAGACATCACTGATGTACAAACACCCTCCCAGGAGAGTGATGCAGAGAGAACCTTGCATTGGCGGAGTAACCTCCCAGGAGAGTGATGCAGAGAGAACCTTGCATTGGCAGAGTTCCTAACCTTACTTCCCCTTCCCTGGGTGTCCCTCAAGATCCTCCAGATAGCGGGGCATAGCGCTCTCTCACAAAGGGGCGTTGTATGTTCTTGTCACGGTTCATGGGTAGAGGCTTCCTCTGAGCGCTTCCGATGTAAACTTGCTTGCCTTTGGGAAGATGCGGAGAGTTCTACAACTCTATTCTTAGGGCTCTGGCGATGGTGCATTAGAATGGAGTTGTGGACACGGCCATGATCTTCAGCAGTTGTCCCCTGGGTGGGTGGCAGTAAACAGTGCAGAGCCCTGGAACATTCGTATTTTTCCTGATCCCCACAGCAAGGCTTTCAGCACGCCAGCCCAGGCGGATCTGTGATAGCTCATCTTGATTTTTGGATTAAAAAAAAATGAAGTAAATGTCACATAATATAAAAACTACTACTGATTTTTGATCCCTCCTCTCCCATGCAGGAAAAAAAAAAGAGCTTATTTTGAAATGAACGATTTAGGGACATTTAATCCATAGTCAAGTTCCAGACTGTCAAGATTGGTATTGTCTGTCCACTTGATGTAATCTTCAGCCACCTGGGGGCCAGCCTCTGGGCAAGCTTGTGGGGGATTATACTGGTTACAGTAACTGAGGTGGGAGGACCCACCATTGTGTGTGGCAAAGTCATTCCCTGGCTGGGACCCAGGACTAGGCAAGTGGAGAGAGGGAGATGAGGGGACACGTGCATTCACTGTCCTCTGCCTCCTGCTTGAGGATGAGGATGTGACCAGCTCCTGCCTCCTGGGCTTTCCCACCTCAAACTGTGAGCCATCCCAGCCTTTTCCTCCCTTGAGCTGAGATTTATCACAGCAATGGGAAAAGAAGGCAAGACACAAAGCACTTTATTATCCCCAAAAGAGGAACCCTGTGCCCGAGGGGTAATGAGTCCCCACCCCTCCCACAGTCCTCTGGCAACCGCAGACTCACATACTGCCTCTCTCTGTGTGCTCTTGATATTTCTTGTGAATGGAGCAGTGTAGTTGTGCAATTTTTGGGTCTGCCTTCTTTTACTTTCCGTAAGTTTGAATTTTTTGAGATTCTTGTATCTCAAAAGAAAATAGCTGCTGTCACAACTTCATTACTTTGTCCCTTCCCCCTTCTTTTTCTTTTCTTTTCTTTTTTTTTTTTCCTGAGACAGGGTTTCTCTGTGTAGCCCTGGCTGTCCTGGACTTGCTTTGTAGATCAGGCTGGCCTCAAACTCACAGAGATCTGCCTGCCTCTGCCTCCCCAAGTGCTGGGATTATAGGCATGCGCCACCACACGTGGATCTCATTTATTTTTTTAAAGGATTTAATGGAATAAATCTACGTTTGTGCATCTATATAACGTCTTATCTATCAGTTTATCTGTTGATGGACGTGTGCATCGCTCCTGCTCTTTGCTTTCTGTAAAGAACGCTGCTATTTTAAAGAGCAGTGGACATTCTTGTACTAGCATTTGACTTCCTGTTTTCAGTTCTTTTGAGTCTATGCTAGGAGTGGACTGGCTGGGTCATATAATGCTGCATTAAAGTTTGTAAGTACTGGATGTCTGTCTTCTTTTATTTAAAAATTTGTATGTATGTGTGTGAACATACATGTCCATAAGTGTGTGAGGATTGCAGAGATGCCGGAAGTCTGTTGATTGTTTTCCTCTCTCACGCCTCCTCCTCCTCTTCTTTTGAGACATGGTCTTTTGCTGAACCTGATGCCCACTGACTACTTAGACTGCCTAGTGAGCACTAGGGATCCACTTCTCTCTGGCTCCCTAGTGCCTTAGATACTGACCTACGGGCCCGCCTGGCTTTTTCCATGGGTACTGGGGGGACTTAGTCCTCCTGCTTTCACCACCGCAGGCTGTAGTGTCACCTCAGCTGCCTTGTTTGTTAAGGGATCTCTTCATGTGAGATGGTGACGAACACCCATGTTGTACAGGAGAAGTCGGAGCAGGCTGGGGCAGGGCAGTACCTCTGCACTTTCTGAGGAGCCAAGTTGGGTCTAAAGGCCTGGACATCCCTTATTGCTTAGCAGCCACCGCCTGGCTCTTTGGCTGCTGCACTGATTTTTGTTAATTCCTTGGGAATTAGGATTTGGATTTGTCTTCTCATGCCCAGAGTCTAGTGTATGTACACATGTGTACGTGTCCTTCCCCTCCTTTCCCCTCCCCTCCCCTTCCCTCTCATCCCAATGCTATAATGTTGTCTAAGTACATAGGGTTAATGAACAGAGACCGGCTCTTCTAAAACCACGACCAAAGCAAATCTTTCTTCTCCTTAGTAGTTAGTCAAGATTTAGGCTATACAAAAGTCACTAACCCACGAACCAAGACCGGAAGGAAGATCTTCCTAAGAAAATCAGCACAGGAGATGGCTAATGTGCCTTCATACTCACCTCATTGAGCTCATGCTTCATATTTGGGTACCATTTCAGCAGAAAATGAAGTCTTTCTGTCGGCATCTACAGCCAGGTCTGCTGAGCCTTCTCATGGGCATACTTTTTATGGTAATCATAATCATATGTCGCTGTTTGCATTGGTCTCTGTGTCTCTTATTTTAAGTAATAGTGTCTTATTGTGAAGGATAAAGTTAAGGTAGTTTCAAGATATTGTAGTGCAATTGTTAGGAGGATAACTGAGTAGGATCCTGAATTGGATACTGAGGAGGATCCATGGTAGCCATGCTTTACTTTAGAAGGAGTGTGTTTATTAAATACTCAGCAATAAAGGGATAGTTTAGCATCACATGAGATGCTTAACCATCCTGGAGAAACCAGCCAGGGAGGCTCGGGAACCAGCTGGAGCATCTGGCTGATAGCAAGGGTCCCAAGCCCAAGCTTCTCTTCCCCCACTGCAGCACTTGAACAGTATGAGGAACAGTCTCTTTCCTTTTTTAAATTATTTTTCAGTGACCCAGCGAATTTGAATTTGACCAGGTTTGTCCATCTGAGTGAGCATAAGAGTGTGCGCATGTGTGTGTTGTGTGTCTGTGTGTTTGTGTTGTGTGTATATGTGTTTATTATTTACCAGAGCTACATCATCAATGAAAGCATCTCTCCCTTCCCTAGCTAATCTACTCGGTTGTTATGACATGATGTGAGGGTCATTTTTTTTTTTTTGTGGGTGTGTACTCAAAACCTGTGATCCCAGTACAATCGTGAAAACAAACAAAAACAAACAAACCACAACACACCAGACACATTCTAATTCAGTGGCTGTCTACAAAATACTGGATTTGTGTTCCTTACAATGATCAAAGTCATGGGAGAAACTGCCCTCCAGAGCAGAGACAAGGAGGCAGGAGGACGAAGCGTAGCGTGGGCGCCTAACATAGAGAAGCAGCTCTGGGAAGAACGAAGAGAATCTGAACAGAGCACAGCCTCTAGATGACACTGTGCTACTGCTGCTTCACTAATGGGACAAATTCCACACACAAGCGTAAGGTGTGTGCTATTTCATTCGTACTCTCAGCTATCTGCCGTCTTCGAAAAATTCAGATTCGCATGGAAGAGAAGCCTTCCCCAGTGCTGGACACCTTTTCGGTACCCTTTAAGCAACATGTGTTTAAGATTTTAGTTGTTCTTGGCAGGTTGACTGGGCTGTATAACCAGGTTCAATTGTGCAGGGAACTGAAAGACTAAATCCGACAAAGGTCTGATAGCTTTACTGACATGAGAGCTTGCTTCTTTTCCTAATGTGTTGTTCTTTGGAACGACTTAGGACCTCACACGCTAGACAGGCATTCCACCACATGCTTTCCTATCCAGCCCCATTTAAACTTCATGTGGAGGCAGGGTCTCACTGCACAGTTAAGGCCAGTCTAAACCTTTCTTGCAATACTCTGGCCTCAGACTCTCGAGTGCTGAGATTCCAGGCATGTACCAGCACACCCAGCTGGCATCCATTCTTAATTAGTGGGTATTGGTAAGAAGAGAGTTGGACACATCATAGACAGTAATATTGCAATGCGATAAGAAAAACCTGAAGTGAAAAATATAAATCAGTAGTCTTCAGGTTTATGGACGCACACATATATAACAAAGAAAAGGATGTAATTCTGTTATTCTGCTCTTTTTTTCTGTAATGGTTGTCACCTTCTATATTTCCTTTGCAACCTTTCCTGCTGAAATGTACACTCGATGAAATGATTGTGTTCTCCCCGCACCTCAGATGTAGTCCAGGTCCTTGAAAAGTGCGAACTGATAAGCACATCGTGTCTTTTTAGCAAAACAGCAGCTGTAGCTTTCTGACCAGGGCCCAGGTCCTTCCTAACCAATGGGGCTTCTGACCGTGTTTTCAGTACTAGACATGAATTTCCTCCTGTGGAGTACTTCAAATCTAAGCAGAAAATTGTTGGTTAGTGCCATAGCGGCCTTGCCAGCACCCAGTAGACACACCTTGGCCAGTTCACAGAGTAGTAAACATGCTCCACAGCGGAACGGCACTTTGATTACACAGCCTTTATCCCTGAAGCCTACTTATCACCTTCCAGCGCAAAGAATGCTAACCAGTAGGCAGGAAGTTTCCAGGTCACTTCCAATTTGACTTCTCTATGTCCCGGGGCCAGGACATGTGCTGTTGTCAGCAACAGGGCCTTATTATCTAGTTCTGGTGGGCAACTAGCAGCAGTAGTAATTACTTGTATTGTTTTAGGGGCCTTAGGAACCTCTCAAGGCATGGATATTTTTTTTTTTTTTTACATTGCTTGGATCATAATGGGTCTTGCATGGCAGTTTTATCTTTGTGTTATTTTCTGTGGAACTTGACAAATGCCCAATAAACAAGACATATTCTTGTCTTACATCTATTTCTTTGGAGAAATTAGTTGGCTAAATAGTTAACTACTTAGTTAATGTCTGAGAGTGGAGAAGAAATTTTACACTTGGGGCTGATCATTTAGAAAATTTATTCGTCAACAATCTCAGATTCCAATGACTCACTGAAGTAAAACAATTGCCGCCTTATATATAATTACTCAAATTCTGCTTGTCAACATTTGTCATATTTAGGAATCCCTCACTTGAATGGAAAAGTAAACCTTTAAGTCTAGTAAATTTTGAGTGTTAGAGTGACGTGCTAGATAGAGTTCTAGATAGGACATGTAGAAGGCAGACTCTATCATAGCCTTAAGGAGCTATGATCGGATGAATGACCTAACCTTTGGGGGTTTAGTTATATCAAGTATATGTTGTAAGTCTGGAATGTTCCTTGTGTTCTTTTGGAAGACTGTGGTTAGTTTAATGGTAGGAGCCTTGAAGTCTTTCCAGGGAATCACAGAGGACAATGGGTGGTTCTGCCACTCACTGCTCTCATACTATCCCAACCAAAGGAATATTCATGAGTGTGTACATGCTTTCAGAATGTGGGAAGTGCCAAGAGATTTTCACACTGGTAGGTGGTGGTATTTCCTCTCCATCCAATCTAAGTTCAACGGGTCCAACGTATTTTTCTTTCTGACATTTTGATGTCCTTCCAAGTTGTATTTCCAGTGCTTCCTCGTGTGCTGATATGGATATACGCAGCTTGCTTCTTTCTTTCTGTATGCTTTTGAACTAAGATAAATTGTATGCAGAAAATGTCTGCTTTTACATTTTTTACATATTTTTCAATGGGTTTTTAATAGGAAAGATACGTTTGAACTCATGCATCACTAAGAAGGTGTGCTTTTACCAAAGCTACTCAGTTGATGGCTTTTGTAGAAGCAAGGTGGGATTCAAGAAATTCCTGGGTAGAAGTATGAGGCTGCTTGTCCCATGAGCTAAGGTCTGTAAGTTAAACTTAGATTTGTGAGTTAATCCTCGCTATGTGCTCAGGTGGTGTAAACAAGAAAATAGTTCCCAGGAATCAGTTTTGTAGATTAAATCC
Source organism: Meriones unguiculatus (assembly GCF_030254825.1). NCBI lineage: Eukaryota > Metazoa > Chordata > Mammalia > Rodentia > Muridae > Meriones > Meriones unguiculatus. Next base: position 70,579,303 of record NC_083362.1, on the reverse strand, counting down.
TTTTATATGCTGTCAAAGGTCACAGTGTTCAAAACATGGTATTCCATGATGGCTCTATCCTGCCTTCTAGAAGGTCAAGGTCTTGAAGAGAATCAAGTTTGCTGTCTAGGGGTGCATCTCATGTACTACAGACAGAATATCTCACCACTACAGACAGGATCCCGGAAACTCTGCAGAGGGTTCCAAGAGCGGGTCTGGCTGGTGCCACAACCCATGCATTGCTCCATCTCAGTTTTCAGGCGGAATCTAGGGAAATTCTTTTCCTCCTTCATATTTCTATAATTAAAGGAGAGCGTCATTGTCCACGTGGCTGAGGTGATTGACGTACGAATTTGCATAAATGCCTTGGGTTCATTGTTGGTTGCTCCAGGGAAGCCCTAGCAGACAGTTGAGTGACAGGATAGCTGTCCAAACATTTTCTGAGAGATGTCTGGGTTTCTAGGTGACCTGGCTCTGACCATGTCTTTTCTATGAAAGTCCCTTTGGTTTAGCCTCTCTCGGGAGGTCCTCTTAACATCCGGATTATTCCCTTATGGTACAGGATGTTAGGTACAACTATTTAAGATGATCTGAAAATACCTTTCCAGCAGGTGTGTCTGCTGTTGTGGGCTTGCCTTGTTGGAAGATGGGCATTGGTTTTGTGTGACACCTACAGTTTGCCAGATATTTGCCCAATTTTAATTATAAGCCAGATCCTGAGGATAGAAAGAAAGGAGTGCAGTGATGACAGATAAGGTGAAGTCAACAGAGAATCCATCTGGAAATCATTATGGCACAGAGCACTGCCAGATACATAAATATTGAGCAAAATCATTCTATTAGCCCCGCGCTTACATTTGGCAGCTAGCTGGTATTAAAATATTATGACAGATTAAAATAATTTTAAATTGCATTGAAAATATACCCTCTGAAGGAGAATGGGCACTTAGATCAAAGTTGGATATGAAAATTAGTTCTTTTTTTTTTTTTTTTCTTTTCTGGAAAGCAATTAGCTACTATAGATCAAGAACCCTCAAATCTTTTTGACTTTACAATACCTCTTTTAGGAACTTGCCCTACAAAAGTAGTCGGAAATTTGAACACAGTTTTATAAATAGAGGTAGTTATCAAGGGATTACTTATTATAGCCCCCAAGTGGGACAGCCCCTAAGGGCCAATGCAATAGTAGAATGATAGTTAGTATAATAATAGTACAGATCAGTGATAGAATTTAATTAATTATTTTATGTAAAATCATCTTTATGTGTGCATGCATTTGTGCAGATATATGCACATGTGTCTTGGTGCATGGAGGCCAGAGGTATCACATTCCCCTGAAGTTACTGTTGAGCTTATAGGGCCTGGGAACCAAACTTGTGTCCTCTGCAAGAACAGAATGTGCTCTTAACCACTGAGCCATCTCTCCAGCCCTTAAGTGACAAGAGTTTTGAATAGCCTTTGCAAAAGACGTTTATTAAGACGGTTCTGTTCTGATGAGAGTAAGTGAGAAAGTAAAACTGGGTCAATACCATAATCATGGTTTTAATGAGGTGCGTAGGCTAAAATGGGGCAGGAACACATCATCTTACAGCATTTGAAGAAACAGCTGGAGAGGGTTGCCCAAGAAAGTTTTTCTGATAACCCAGAGATGGGGTTGGTGGTCCAGAGGAGCACCAGGAGAATGCTGAGATGAAGACATGAGAGCCTGAAAACTCCAGTCTTGCCTTTGCTGGTATACTCCAGCGCCTGGCCTTTCTGCTTGTTCTACCCCTAGGCTAACTAATGTCCTGGCTTTGGTGTAACATTCGAGAGGGCATTGCACTCAGTTTCTTGATATTCTACTTCTGGTAAGTAGATGCCCTCATGGTAAGGATGGTGGAGTCTGGCTCAGAACATAAGGAGGTTTCAGGCTGCCTGGGAGATGTGGTGATTGACACTGGACTGGGTGAAGGCTGATCTTACTGATAAGGCCTTGCTTCATTGTGTATAGAGCGAAAATATGGCCATATTTTTCTACAAAAATGTAACTTTGAGGGCTGAAAAGAGATCAGTCAGTAAAGTGTTTGTCATCAAGTGTAAGGACCTGAATTTGACCCCTAGAACCATAAAAATCCAACTGCGGTGCCACACCTTTGAAATTCTAGTCCTGAAGAGACGGAGACAGGAGGATCCCTGGGGTTTGTTAGAGAACTAGCATAGTCTATGTAGTGATCCGTCAGCCAGTGAGTAGCTGCCTCCAAACCAAATGGGCAGATCCTGCGGGACAACACTCAGGGTTGATCTCTGGGTTCCTTATACATGTACACACACACACACACTCTCTCTCTCTCACACACACACCACACACACACACACACACACACACACACACACACAAATGTGGTTTTGAGAGGCTAAGGATGTAGGTCCGTGGTAGAGTGCCTGCTTTGTGTGAAGCCCTGGGCTTGATTCCCAGTACCAACAAGCAAACAAAAGCTATCGGCAGTGCCAAGGCTTCAGGTGTAGCTCCTACTTCATAAGAATACAGGTCCATCTCATTGACAGTCTCCCTAGTCCTCTACTATGTCCCTTTCCATTGATAGTCTCTCCTTACTATGTCTGTCACTTGAGTGGCTCCCAACCCCAATACAAATGTTCTTTTATGTCTCAGCCCTCCAGGTGTGCTCTTCCTCCAGACAGCTTCCCCCTTTCCTGGCTGTATTCATGGCTAGCTGCCCCTGTTCGTCAGTACCTATCCATTAAGTATGAGCTGATCTTAGTCTCCTGTTTGCTATCTCTCTCCCCCATAGAGAGCTCACAAAGACAGCTTCCAACTTCACGATGTTTCCAGATACCCTCTCTGTGCTTGCAGTTGCTCCATGACCATTTGTTGACCAAATGAATAGTAAATGACTGTAGGGAAGATTTTTTTTTCCTGGCTGTCCTGGAACTGTAGAACCTTCAAACTGCTGGAGGTCTGCCTGCCTCTGCCTCCTGAGTGCTGGGATTAAAGGTGTATGTTACCATACCTGGCCAATAAACAGTGAATGAATGAATGGGGAACATGAAGACTGGCTTCACACTTGCACCACCAAGATGAACGGTGAAATGCCTACTGTGGAACATGTGTTGTTTGCTAAATTCTCAACATAGGCCAGTTTGTCTGTTCCTTTTCGGCGAGGGCAATAATCGTGGTGTCATTGACAGTTAATATTTTCTGGGAAAGTACTAGCAACTTGCCAACGTCTTTATAACTTACACAAATTTTTTCCTTTATTTTCCCCAACAATGAGATGAGCTCTGAGCTCTGCTTTGAAAAGGAACCATGCAAAGCTGCGCCTTTGATCAGATTGGTAACTATATGTCATTCTGCAATCACTGACTCCAACGTCAACTCCAAGGTGTGAAAGGAACCCAAGTGGCAGTTACTCCGATGAGGCGGTCCACCGCACATTTGTACTTGGGACAGCTTGAATAGTTTTAAAACTTTTAAATAACCGTTGAATTGCAAGCAGCATTATTTTGCCATTGACCCTTCATCTCTCATTCTCTTCAAAGCTGTAGGTTGCTAGGCAACTGAAGATGAGAGTCCTTTAAACTTGTGTTACTATTATACAACCACAGTCCCAGTGGATAGGGAGGAAAAAATCAATAAAGATAAAAACAGGCCCCAGAATGATTATAATAATTCAGTAATTATCTGGATTGTATTCTCAAGAACCACACTTGTTACTGAGCATATACTGTCTCTTTATTTTTACTAGGTCATGAGAGCAGCTTTCATCTCAATTATCTGTAACTATGGATTCTCATTATAATTCTTCACGAATGTGAATTATTTTAGGCTAGTTTCAGCTGGAAAACAGCCCATGCTGCTGTGTGGTTTGTGGTGAGCATGGCCCATAACTAGGTCATATCCATGAAGACATGATTTGCTAGGAAGTTGAACTGTACGGCAGATCTGGGTGTGCCCTGCTACTCTGGGTGACTGTGAGCACGACCAACCATAGACCCCATTGGCCTTGTTCTGTTCATCTGTGGAATGGAGCTATAGGGGCTTTAGAAGAAGCTGTTGTAGTCATTATGCCCAGGAAGGTTGGCTGTGGCCAGATAATAGGAGCTCTATTTATTAGGGTCACATATTTTATTTTGTTCTGAAGAGACTGCTTAGGTTTGGAACATTCCAGAGACACATGTGAGTTCTCATTGACCACAGTATCTCAAACCAACAATCATTTTGTTTATTTGCAAATGGGCCTATAGTTTGGCAGGGCATCTGGTGTTGGGTAGGAAGGCAGGACTGGGCTCAAACATTAGCTTCTAGACTGGCAACTGGCATGAAAGGCTGGAAGTTCAGCCAAAGCTGTGGGCCAGGATCTCTGCCTTTCTCATGTGACTTCTCACTTTTTCCCGATAGGGCTTCATCATGGCAGGGTGGACTAATAGTTGGTGCAACTAGATTCCCACAGAGGAAAAAAAACTCATTAGAAGCTTTTACAGAGTCTTAAAGCTGAGGCCTAGAGTTGACACCTTACTACCTCCATCTTATTCTGTAGGTCAAGGTAGGCCATAGTAGCAGTCAATATTCAAGAAGGAAGGCCTGCACAAAGGCCGGAGGGTGGAAAGTACGGTCAACAGTGGCTGTCGGTGCACATTTTTATATTGTTTACTCTGGGACACACCTGCATTAGTTGCTTTTCTCATGGCTGTGAAGACATCTGAGGCGAATAACTTCAGCTAGGGCAGTGGGAACATGAAGCTGCTGGTTACAGCTTGTTGGCAGTTAGCAAGCAGAGAGCCTAGACTGGAAAAATGGCTCTATCTATGATCCATGACACCTGTGCCTATAGTTCTGTCTGAAATCAAGATGCGGACATGCTTGGTTCCTTCGAGAGCCGCAGGGCCACCGTACCTCACCTGCCTGCTGGTTTCTGGCGGATTGCTGGGGACCCATAAATGCGGAACCTCGTCCTGCCTCCTTCACGATCTCACTGTGCGCGTTTATGTTGTCCTTCCTCAGTGCTTGTCTGATCTCAGTCCCAGTTTTCCTCATTCCTACTGAGCATGGTCCTATTCTGATAATCTCTTCTAACCTGATTGTCTCTTTAAAGGCTCATATTCTGAGGAATTGGCATTTAGGGCATTAGCATACTGTTTGTGTGTGTGTGTGTGGGGCACACCATTCAGCCCATAACATCTTCCCCACTGTAGTCACATGAAAGCTAAAGGAGCCATTTGCAGCACTTTTCACCATGTGAAGAGGGATAGAAGGAGTCTAGGAGTCACCGGGAAATCTGCTGGGAAGGACAACTGCCCCGGAGTCTTTTAGTAAATGGCTAAGGGGGAGCCAGTGGCTGGCATGTGTATGACCGGGATGGCGTGCCTGAAGTGTGATCATTCTGGCAAGTGTGAGTTTTGACATTTGCTGTGTGGTATAGAAAAGGAGGTGTGATCCCACCCACTGCCTAAGCACAGGGTAAATAGGGTTGTAAATGCTGTGTTAAGGCCAACACACTCCTGCTGGTACCAGGAGCTCTCAAGGACAGCAGTTAACAGTTAACTGAGCTTCTAGAAAACCAGGCTGAGTGCTCCTGGCTACACTTGTTTTCATTGGCCAGGAAACAAGCAAAGCGAGATCAAGGCACCTGCTCATTTCTTTAATCCTTCCAGAAATTTTTAAAATACTGATGTGAATGTGACGATGTATTGCTTCCCAGTCCTGAAAGGAGAGCTGTCTTTGACCCATGCATGGAAGAGAGGTACATTTACATCACACCCCCGCGACACTGCCTTTGAATAGTATACTAAATATAGATTTGGGAAAAATCCTGTGATCTCGCATGTGCTCTGTGGTGGAGTGAGAGGTGGTGTGTTTATGAAAAGAACAAAGTCGTTCTGCTTTTCAAAGTTTATGGCTGCCCAGAGCTGTGAGAAATGGGAGCTGACAAGTAGCTTGACTCCCGCCTCTTTCATTTCTCTTTCTCTCTTCCCCCTCAAGCTTTCATTGACTTTGTCCTTTGACAATCTCGTGCGTGCATAAAGTGCATTCTGATGACTGTGACTCCCGACTCTGGTCTTGCCTCCCCTCAGTGAACCCCCTCCTTACAATTTCCTTTCATACATTCTTCTCCCCCCCCCACCTTTGAGACCTACTGAATTTAAGGAGGGTCATTCGGAACTATCCGTGGGAGCCTAGTGGGCTTCTCAGTGGGTACACAACGGAAGAAAATCACTGTCCTCTAGAAGCCACCAGAGGCCAGTAGTTCAGCAGGGGGAGGGGGAGGGGTGCAATATTTTATTGCATATAGCCAGGGCTGCGGTGAAGCCATGACTGAATGGCTTTGCCATGCCCAGAGGACAGCATTTCACAGTCTTTCTCCTTCCCTTCTGGCTCTTAACATTCCTTCTACCACCTCTTTGCTGATGATTCCTGGGCCTCCCTCTTTCAGTTCTGAATTTTTAGTGTTGTATATAAGACCAGTAAAGGCAGAGACTAGGGACTTTAAAATACTTTTGGCAGCTATGGTGGTGGGAGAACTTGAATTGACATCGCCATCTCAGATTGTACCAGAGTGATACAGTTTATGGTGTGGGAAGACACAAGGAAGATATGTTGAATGAAAATGCAAGACAAGTCTGTCATCCTAGGGAGGATGTAGTAGTGGGAGGCCAGCCTGGGGTGCCTATTGAGACCCTGTCTCAACAAGAGGGGTGTTCAGGGAGATAGCGCACTGTATAAGATATTTGCCATGCAAGATGAGGACTAGAGTTTGGATACCCAGAAGTCATGTAAAAACCAGAGAGGTGGGGCTGCTGTCATAATCCCAGTACTTAGGAGGCATGGATGGGACCCTAGGGGCAAGCTGGCTAGCTAGACTAAGTGGATTTGGCAAGCTATGGGTTTAGTGAGAGAACCTGCCTCAATAAAAACAGAGATGAAGGAAGACACCCAACATCAACTTCAGGCGTCTACATGCATGTTTACACGAGTACCAATATGTAACACATATATTAGCACATGTGTATATACACTCATATATACCACATACATGCAAACTTTAGAAATTAAAGTAAAAATAAAGCAAGATCGACCATCAGCAGAAGTGTACCCTGGCCAGTCAGAGGAACCTGTCTCAAATGAGAAAGAGGCACAGAGACAAAAGCAGTGCAAACAAAGATGTCATCCCAGAAGGCAGAAGATGGACAGGATCAGACGCTGGAACTTTCAAGAGAAGATGGACCAGATGATGAGTCTAGAGAGGATATGCTATGCTGGTTTGAAAGAAAACGGCCCCCATAGGTCCATACAGAGTGGTGCAATTAGGAAGTGTGGCCTTGTCGTAGTAGGTGTGGCTTTGTGTGAGGAAGGGTGTTACTAGGGGGTGGGCTTTGAGGTCTCAGAAGCTCAAGCCAGTTCTTCTCCTGCTGCCTGAGGATCCAGATGTAGAACTCTCAGCTGCCCCTCCAGCACCATGCTGGCTTGCGTGCTTCCCACTGTGATGACAATGAGCTAAACCTCTAAACTGTAAGCCAGCCCCAGTTAGTTTTCTCTTGTAAGAGTTGCTATGGTCATGGTATCTCTTCACAGCGATATAAACCCTAACTAAGACAGATTCTAATGGACATCTTCAAGAGATCATCAAGGAGGGAGAACCCCGAGCAGTAGAGCAGTGGATTCTGTGTGTAACCCTACATGTCTGAGTGGGCTAGCACCGAGGCGTCATAGGACTCAGACTGAAGAAGAGTAGACACAAGTACCATCCATATCCACCTGCTAGACAAACTGATGGACAAATAGCAAGCATGTCTTCAGGATGTAGGCTGTTTGGAACATGTACCCAAACTTGATGTCAGGGTGAAGGCAATGTGTAAAGTTTTCCATTCTGCACAAATCAGCTCATGAAAGAGAGGAGAGGAGTGCTGCATGAGAATATCAAATCATCCTTGTAGTGGCTTCTGGAGACAGAGAAGGGGTTGGAGAGAAAAATAGAGAAACACAGAGAGAGGAGAGATACTATGGCCATGGTAACTTATAAAAGGGTTTTGTTTTCAGCGTGGCAGTAGGCAGGCCAGCAGGCAGGCAGGCAGGCATGGTGCTGGAGCAAGAGCTGAGAGCTTACATGAGAGCTTATATCTGGCATTCAAGCAAGAGACAGACAGCAAACTGAGCCTAACCCTTGCTGACACACCTTCTCCAGCAAGGCCACACCTTTCAATCCTCCCTAAACTGTTCCACTATTGGAATTAAGCATTCAAATCTATGTCTACGGAGGGCATTCTCATTCAAACCTCTATCTATCTATCTATCTATCTATCTATCTATCTATCTATCTATCTATCTATCTATCTATCTATCTATCTCAAGCCCAGTCCAGCTCAGCTCCAGGTAGCCTTATCCTAAGAATTATTGCTGATGCCTTTAATTATGCAACCTGGATATCTATTTATCCATTGTAGGGACCATTGTAGGAGTTTTCCTTGGGAGAGAAATGTCTTTAGGTCTTGCAAAAAACCCATTTATCCCATGTGTTGCTTAGCAGAATTTTTGTGAAGTGGCTAAAAATAGAGATGTGATGTGGAGACCTTAAGAGCAGTCCTTTATTTAAAACCCATCATCGCTGTAGCACGTAAACAGGATCTAAGAAAAGCACCACTAGCAGCATTTAGCATGTTATGGCAATTCGATTCTTTTTATGCTTTTAACCTTATTAATCCATCATTTAGCAAATGTCAGATGTATTTCCAGAGGCATTTAATCAGGCAGCCACCTTCTGAAGCAGGTGCATGCACGCGCTGGCGAGTGGCTGGCCGGAGCTCTTACGGTAGGGGGATTTTAGCATGAGGCTCGCTCTTCTGTTGTTCCACCACCTGCGGCTCAGGCAGTGTATCCTTCCCCAAAGTCAAGGGCAGAAGGTTTCAAGGATGTCTCTGTGATGGTACCAATGAGGATGAGGCACAGGTATCGCATAGTGATAGCAAGCCTTGCATAGTGCCAGCGGGCTTCATTCACTTTTTAACCACCCAGAGCTGCTCCTGAGGTATAAAGTAGTGTCTGGCAGCCCTGGAGGTCAGGGGTTGCAGAGGCTCGGTTCGCCAGCCCCTCCTGGAGGAACCTCAAGCTTCAGTGTAATCCTGGCCTCACAGGGTTCTTCACAGGCTGGCCACCAGCCCTCAGATCATTAGCCAGGGTTGATGAAGATGGGTTCCGTTCCTCATACTGTCCCTCAAGACCCACTGATGCCTTAAGGCAATAATGAGTAGGTACAGGTAGAACAGTGGCCAGATACCAGTGTCCTCTCAGGCCTTCTTGAAGCTATGAGCTGAGAACACAGAGAGCAGGCCTCTGAAGCCTGTGTTTGGGAGTAGAGCAAGATGGTGCCTGGATAATTGGCCTATGGGGGCACTGAACAGTGGACAAACAGGGAGGCCTGTGGCTGCTGGTGGCCTGTTGCTCCTGTCCTTTTGTGCTTTGGGACATCTTCAAGTCCAGCTCTCTGCTGGACAGTAATGACCATGCATGTGAGAGCTTAGATAAGATTCCTGTCCATGAAGTCTCTGGGTTTATCCAAAATATCCTTAAGGTATGAAGGCTGGAGAGAGGCCGTGCTACTTACTAGTTTATTTTCTGTGTATGTGCTAGCTAATTTGATGTCAACCTGACAGAAGCTAGAGTTATCTGAACATTGGAAACCTCAAAAAAACAAAACAAAACAAAACAAAACAAAACAAAACCTCTGTAAGATTTGACTGTAAGGAATTTTATTAATTAGTGTTTGATTATGGGAGGGCCCAGCACATTGTAGGTGCCGCCATGCCTGGGCTGGTGGTCCTGGGTCCTATAAGAAGCCAGGCTGAGCAAGTCATGGGGAGTGAGTCAGTAAGCAATACCTTTCCAGGGCCTCTGCCTCAGCTCCTGCCTCCAGGTTCCTGCCCTGTTTGAGTTCCTGTCCTGATTTCCTTGAATGATGATTAGTGCTATGTAATAAGTGAAATCAACACTTTCCTCCCCAAATTGCTTTGGTCAAGTTGTTTCATTGCAGCAACTAACTAACTAAGACAGTATACATATGTATGCATATGTGTGAACATGCGCGCGCGTGTGTGTTTGTATGTGTGTGTGTTTGGTGTTGTATATAGGTATGGCTGTGTGCACATGTCATGTCTCCGTGTAGACATGACTCCCGACCATTTTTTTGAGATAGGATCTCTCACTGAACCTGATGCTTATTGGTATGTGTAGCCTGGCTGGTCAGTGATCTCCAGGCATCTGGTTGCAGGAGCATGCCCCCACTCCTGTCTCTTGTGGTTTCTGGGGATCCTAACTTAGGCCTTTGTGTTTATGCAGGAGGCATTTTACAGATTCAGCCATCTCCCTATCCTTTACCACTTTTTTTAGTTCGTGAGAATGAGACTTCATAAGGCCCAGGCTGGGTCACAGCTAGCAGGGTATGATACTGCTGACTAAGCAGAATTTGAGAAGAGTTTAGTAAAAGGGCTAGCTGCACAGGAGTGGACAGGACACCCGAAACCCAGCTAAGGCTCTCCTGGGGTAGCCAGACCCTACTGGCCTGCTCCCAGCGCTTATAGAGCTTATAGACAGACACTGGGGAACGGCATGGACTTTTGAAACCTTAAAGTCTGTCTCCAGTGACACCCTTCCTCCAGCAAGGGCACGCCTGCCAATTCTTCCCAAATAGTTCCACCAACTGAGGACCAAGTAACCAAGTTTATGAGCCTATGGGAGCCATTCTCAAGCAAACCTCCACCCCTGTGATCTTCAAGTCATAATAATTGCTAATATTTTTGGGCTTTTCTGTGTGCCAGGCATATAGGCACTCAATGCTTTTCCTCAATTACACCATGATTCAATAAAATATTCATTACTTTATTCATAGCAGGCAAGAGGTGAAGGGAGTTACTACCTGCCCAGACGGAACTTGGCATCTGTAGTTCAGAGCCTTTCCTTCCCCCAAACACAATCTTAAAGTGTCTCTGAGGAGCCTTTGCAAACACCGGGACTCTAGCAGGTGTCAATCATCAATGTATTGAAGACACTGTGATAGGGCATAGGGCAATGAGAAGACACACTACAGGCTGGGGAGATGGCTCAGTGGTTAAGAACACTTATTGCTCCCCCTGAGGACCTGAGTTCAATCCCTAGCACCCATATCAGGTACCTTACTGCCCGTTAACTCCAACTCTGGGGGGATCTTACACCCCTGACCTCTGTGGGCACTTGACTTCAAGTGCACATACCTAACTTCCATATACGTAGCTTTTTAAAAAAGAAGAGACACTACTTCCGCTATTTCAGAGCTTATATTCCATTTCTGAGGGGCAAGGATAATAACGGAGAAGGCGGCAGGTCATGAACAGTACTGTGTAGTGAATGAGGTGACGTCACAAGAGAGCAGGTGCCTGGCTACATTTTATCAAGAAGTGAAGTTTTAGGAGTCAGAGGGAAGAGCTTGGGAAGAATTTGAAACGATGGCCTAGGTAGGAGAAATGGCTTAGGTAGCCCAAGAGAGAATAAGCCCAACGATTCCAGTGCTTGGGGACAGCTGGCCATGGTTTCATCTTCACTGGCTATCATTTACTATGGGAGATAGCGTTATCTTATGCCGCCCAGAATGGCCTTGAATCTGTGATCCTCCTGCCTCGGCCCCTGCGTGCTGGGAGTATGGTAGGGGTGTGCCGCTCCACGTGGTTCCTTGTTGGTTGTTCACCAGCTCAAGCCTCCATTTCATAAGTAGGCAGAGAGGCATTGTCCTGGATACAGGAAGTGTGGAAATTACCTTTTCTTATGCTTCTAACGTGACCAGCACTTAATTGCTTATCTTTCCTAATTATAAAAGGAACATGTTTATTATTAGAAAAACTGGAAATAGAGAAAATGTTTTTTTAAAACCCAGATGGCATTTCACACATTTCTCCTTATGTTATAGTTGAAATTAATCACTAGCCCTAGGCTGTTGATATGGTAGCTACCAGGCACATGTGGCTATTGAAATTATAATGTTAAATTATTTGCTGATAGATCAAATAAACAGTTCAGCTCTTTACTCTCCACAGCCACACTTTAAGCACCCAGAGGCTGCCCCGTTGGTGCCGAGCCTGTGGATAGGGGGAGCATATTTTACCCTCACAGCAAGGTCTGTGGGACAGCGCTGGGCATATGCTTTTGTCCTTATGCATTCGTACTGGGCCACAGCATTGGCAACAACCACTGTTGTGTATTTAGATACCAGTGGCTAATGCAGTAACACCATCTACCCTTGGTGAGTTTCTGCATCCTAGGAGAATCTCATGGAAAATGTTCCATTCCTCTAGTCATGCTAGATTGTTGTTCTGAGGGACTCATTTCCCCGGCGCTGCAGCCTAGGTCTGGTTTCTAGCACCCATAGCTCATACCATTCAATGATGGGTAGGCTTCGAAAGAATCATGCTTACAGCATGGTCACACACAACTGTGGAAGCAGGAACCATGAGCTCCCAGGAGTCAGCATGAGAAGCCAAGAGTCAGTCTTGGACATATAGAATAATATATGCTAGGGTATTTCCTTGGCAGGACTAAACTGCAGCCAGCTTCTGCTCTGAACATGTGGCCCTTTCAGTAGTGACATTCATATGTCAGGCCGTGAGTCTGCGCTGGGCTGTTTGAATGACTCAGCTTTATTTATTTACTTTTTTCTGTCTGTAAATAAATGTGATTCTTTGATGTCTGGTAAGGACTGCAGCTGTTCCAGCAGTTTGGATCCGTTATGGTTTGTAAAGGATTTCGGTTCCACGGGGGCCCTTCTTTCCTAGAGTCTGGCTCAGCAGCCTTGGTCTGGAGGGAGGTGCTGATGCAAGTCTGAAGCTCCAAGGATTGATGTGCCTGAGCTACTGTGCCTGCCCTGGACAGCAAGTCCCCGTGATTGTATACTCAGTAAGAATTCTCTACCCATTTGTTATGTGTTCAGAAAAGTTCTACAGTCTTTTCTCTGTTGTTTCTTTTCATGCCTCTTCTTCTAAGATATATTCTTGCTTCTCACGAAGAATGTGCCTCCCTTCTGGATCTGAACAGATGCCCCGGTGCTGTCTGGGATACAAAATGATACACAAAGTGTCTCTGATAATAATCTTTCCTTGGGTGTGTATCAAAGTGAAGGTCACAGGAGCGTGTCACCCCCCACGGAGCTCGCAGAAGGGTCTCAGGTGGGGTCAGTCTGAGCAGCAGCTGCAGTCCCACACCAGGGTCCCCACTGGGAACAAGAGCTTTGTGTCTGAGGACAGCTGGCCTGCTGGGAGAGCATGATCTGGGCATTCTCTTCATCCCTTCCTCTGTAAAGTTTGGGCGATAAGTGAGGCTGTACTTGGTGAATGTTTGGACTTCAAACACTTAGCCCGGGCGCCATGGCCACTGCCACAGAACCTCCAGTGTGTTTGTCCACATTCCCCAGTGCAGGCGGGAGCCTGTTGCTGTCATGCCTGTGTTGAGAGAAAATGGCCACTGCCCAGTGTGTTGCCTTCCTTCATCCATTTGTGCTATTTCTTCCGTTTCCCCCTTTAAGCTGAATTTGATTTTATCTTTTAAATTATAAACACCACAGTCTTGATGAAAACATCAAGATACACCGGAGACATTCAGCTTCTCTTTTCTCCTCTCTTCTCCTCTCCTCCCCATTCTCTTCACCTCTCTTTTTCTTTTCTTTTGCAACAAGGTCTCATTATATTGCCCAGGTTGCCATAAAACTTGCTATGTGGTTTAGGCTAGCCTCAAATACGTGAGTCTCTTGTCTTAGCCTCCTAAGCGTTGGGATTACAGATGTGTGCCACCACCAAAGGTGTGTCCTTTTCATAGACAACACTCTTGTCATTAGATGTGTTGGGAGTGAGAGGAGAGGAAATGCAGGGACACATAGCTCTTACATGGTCCTAACTGGCGGAGGTAAATACTGGAGGCAACCCCGACACCAATTTTAGAAGAAATACAAAAAAGCAAGTAAAACCACCCGCAGTAACAAAGATTAGCAATGCTGGGAGTGCCTCTCAGCACGCTGGCACAGGTGCCCCTGAGTAACTTAGGTAAGCTTTGTTAAGGATGTCCATTGCTGATGTCGTTTGGTTAGAATGCCAGGTTTGGCTTTCTCAAAGGCATGGCTTTGTTAAACATCCTTCACGGCCTCTTGTGATGCTTTTTTTTTTTTTTTCCCTCTCACTTTTATATGTGTCACCTTACAGAGTGGTTGTGTACAGATGCTCTTTTGGACAAATGCATTTCTTCATTCAGGGATTGCCTTGAGAGCCTTTCAAATCATTAGCTACCTCATGTGCATATGGTTGCCAGAGAGTCCTGGTGAGACCAGTTCGGCTGCTGCTATCCCATTGGTAAAGAAGAGCACAGGAACCATTTTCTAGGCTCCTTGGAACAGAGGAGCATGCTTGAGTAATCCTGTCCCTGGGCTCTTTTTCACACCTGTGACAGAGCTGTTGTTAGGGGCAGTATGAGTATTGAGCATTGTTTTGATTGCAGGATTCGGTGATGTTTTAAGGTCTTCGAATTTACCCTTTGGGTAATTGTGGGTGGTTTTGTGTGTGTGTGTGTGTGTGTGTGTGTGTGTGTGTGTGTGTAGGACAGAGGTTGATGTTGGGTGTCTTTCTGTATAGATCTCTACCTTATCTTTTAGTGAATATCTCTCACTGAACCTAGAGCCTGCCATTTTGTCTAGACTGGCTGGACAGAACTCCCTGGGCTCTACCTGTTTCTGTCCCTGCTTCCAGTGCTGGGATTACAGGTGTATGACACCACACCCTGTCTTTTATGGGTGTTGGGGATCTGAACTCATCCCGTGCTTAAAAAATGCCTTACCCACTGAGCCATCTTTCCAGCCCTTCAGGAACTGCCTAAGGTACTTCTTTTAGGGATATTGGGTGGCTCTTAGCCAGAGTGAGGGGAACAGAACTAAGGTCCCTGTGGGTCTGGCTGCTGACCTTCAGTTTTCATCACATTATATATATATATATATATATATATATATATATATATATATATATATTGCTCCACCTAGAGGTCCTGGAAGAATACGCAGTGGTAGGAGATATTCCTGGACCAAGTCGCAGAAGCATGATGCTATGCACCTGGGCTCTTTTTTTTTTTTTTTTCTAGCTCCCAGCAGAATGGCATTAATTGAGTCAGGCTAATATTAGGTCCTCAATTTTTCCCCCCGGGGTGAGAAATAACTATATGGGCTACTATGTTCTATAAAGCAGCTGGCAGGCATATTATTCCTGACATGCTGAATGCCCTCGATATACTGTTATAGATGAGGCTTTCCTTTGAGTTTGGAGCTAAGGAAATCAAACCTCTACTGATGAATTCACATGACAAAACTCAGATTAAAAAGCACTTCATACGTAATCTTTAACCTTTCGTCTCTGTCCCCTTGAAGCTTAGAGAAAACTTTTAGGCCTAGTTGTGGAAACTCTTCTAAATTTAGCTTTTCAAACATGACACATACCTTCCTTCTCCACCTTTATTATCTGTGTCTTGTCTTTGGGAAACCGATAAAGTATCTTTGTGGCGGGGGTTGTTTCATCACAGCTATGCATTTTTAAGCAAGCCATACTAATTTGCAGCTGGAAATGGGACTGGAAGAGACGTCAGTGTCTTTTCCCCTCCCGTTTACTATATGGTATAGGAACCATATGAGAACCACATGGTATAGGAACCATAGAGAGAATGGAGGCAAAGGAAAAGAGGTTGGAAGTAAGGGAGGAAAGGGGATACAACATTATTAAAGAACATGCCTGGAAGCTGGAGGGGTGGCTCAGTGGTTAACACGGTCAGATGCTCTTGTCGGGAACCCCACCACCCCTGTCAGGCAGCTCATAACCATGTGACATGCCAGCTCTAGGGAGTGCTACATCCTCTTCTGGCCTCTGAAGGCACCAGCATGTACATTAGCACTTACATACACAAACCCACACACAGATATACGCAAGTGTACACAACGGAAAAGGAACTAACTCTTAAATAGAACGTTGTGAAGGTGAAGGGGGGGCCGTCTACAGAACGTAGTGAAATTGAGATCACAGAGGGTGGACACCTCTCTGAAGAGCAGGCAGGGCAGAGTTCTGGAGTCTCAATCTGGATACCAAGCTCGCTTAGGACTAGGTTAGGCAAGTGCTGACAAATTGGGTTTCTGAGTTTGTGTTAGTCAGGGTTCTCTAGAGGAAGAGAATCAATACACGCAAAGGAATTTGAGGCCGGAGAGATGGTTCAACAGTTAGGAGCACTTGTTCTTCCAGATGACTGGCGTTAGCTTCCCAGCACCAATATTGGGTATCTCACAACCTCTGGAGCTCTAGTTCCAAGGGATCTGACACCGTCTTCTGATCTGTGCAGGCACCTGCACATACCCTCCCCCATACGCAGAAGTGAAAGGAAACGTTAAAAGAAAACAAAAAGGAATTTATTAAATTGGCTTACATGACATGGTCTGGGGAGTTCTACAGTGTCTGTCTTTACACCAGAGAGGTTGAGGCTCTAATAGCTGCTCAGTCTACAAGACTGGATTCTTTTTTTTTTTTTTTTTTTTTTTTTTTTTTTAAATTATACATAGCATAATTATTTTATTTTTTTTCTTTTCTTTCTTTTTATTAAGACTGGATTCTTAAGCAGTCTCGATCTGGTGCTGAAGGGCTGCGGATTCCTGGGGAACCACTGGTCTTCAGCGCATGTTAGAAGCCCAACCAAGCCAGGTTCATATACCAGTCAAAGAATATAGCAATATTGAAAGTGGCAGCCATGATAGAAACTATAGGGTAGATGAACTTGCCAGCAAGACATGAAGATAAGTAGGTGAAAACTGAAAGCTTTCCCCTTGGACTATCTTTTATCTGGCTGCCATTGAAAGTAGACACCTTTGGGTATGTCTTTCTACTTTAAACAACCTGATTAAAAAACCCAGGTTTGCCCACGTCTTACTTCTTAGTTGATTCCAGATCCAGTCAAGTTAACAATCAAGATTGAATACCATGGATGAGACAGGATAAAAATGTAAGGCATTCACTTGGTACCCTGGAGATTAGATTAGATCATACACTTATACAGTCCAGGATCCCAGCCAAGGGAATGGTGCCGCCCACAGTGGGCAAATCTTCCCACTTCAATCAACACAATGAAGATAATCCTCCACTGCTGTACCTAAAGGCCCATGTCTCCAGTGAACTCTAGATTCTTTCAATTTGAAAATCACAGCTGGTAGATATAAAATGCCCCTAAGGAAAAACTATATTTATTTTAGCACTTTTTCTCTGAACACCAATTCTAGCAAATCAGTTACTAAAAGCATATACTGGGAGGAAATTCCTTTTCTGTTTGGAAGAAATCAGAATTTTTGTAGTTGAAAAATGATAAATGCACAGCAGTTTATGAATCATTTCAAAACCAGTGCAAGTCAGGAACTGAAATGTGAGTGGGGATAATGAAGCAATTACTGTCCTGGTAGCATGCCAGCTACCTTCAATGTCAGAGTCACCTTGCGTGAGGAGATCGGAGGCGGTGATGTTTTCATTGAGCCCTAGAACTTCTGTGGACTTTCTCGTGCTCATTTTTACTTTGAAACAACCACACAGACCCAAGTTTTGTTGCTTCTCCCACTTGTGGTGCATATAGGGCGTAGGACGGCCATTTGGGAGTTCAGCTGGCAGCAAATGGAAGCTGGCTATCGTGTGTTGCTGAAGCTTACTGCGTAGCTGCCCATGCGTTTCCTGAAGCCCCAGGAAAAAGTGCTGAAAACTGTGCGGGTATACCAGCGCCCTCCCGGAGGGCTCGCTCATTCCCACCGTGAACGTCACATCTGCAGCTAACCTGCTGGATGCATTAGACAAGATTGGAGATGGTGATGTACAGTGTCAGTACACAGAATTTCTGCTTTGCTTAGACAGGTTTCTCTAAGTGTAGCCTTGGCTGTCCTGGACTTGTTTTGTAGACCAGGCTGGCCTTGAACTCACAGAGATCCACCTACCTCTGTCTCCCTGAGTGTTAGATCACAGTCGTGAGCCACTGCACCCAGCAGATTTTCTGCTTCGGAAAGTCCGAGAGAGAGTTCATCTTTTTGGTAACCTGTTTAAAATCTTAAATAAAAATTGAGAGATAAAACTTGAAATCTGTCCTTAAAAAGTTGTTTGATTTTTGTACGCATTTAGGTAATCTCTGCAGTCAGAGGACGGGCACGCCAAGTTATATTTCTTTCACGAACACGACATACATAGTTTGGATAAATGATGGGTCTGGTGTGTTCTTCTCCTCAGAAGTGAGTTCCACCACAGGTCTTGGGGGTTGAATGAAGTCATGAAAAAATTTCTCCTTGGAGTGATTTGAATGTATTTGCTTTCAACATCAAAAAATGGTGTTTTGATTGGGAGGGAGCTTGCATTTTCTGTTACAGGCTGTTCCCCACTGCACTTCCTTTAAAGGAACCACGAATGAGATTGCTTAGATCTCTGAGTTTGCATTGTCCTTGACCAAAATGAAGTCCCGAAAGAGAAAGGAACATTTAGAGTGGCATTTCCTCCAGTTCAGATGTTCCAGCATCTACAGTGAGAAGTTACAGAAAGGCTTGTTGTGGTTTTCCTCAGCCAAGAACCAGAGTTTTAGACTGGGAGGAACTTAGCAATACCCTAACCTACTCGTGCTAGGTAAGCCTGGAGGGCCTGGAACTTGCTGTGTAGACTATAATGGTCTTGAACTTGTGGCAATTCTCCTGCCTTTTGCCTTTTGGATTATGGGCGTTGTAGTGCTGCTCCCAGATCATGCTATTTAAAGCACAGACAGTCTTGTGTTAGGTTACAGGGGCGGCCAGTTGCTGTAATCCAGTTCATCATCAGCACAGTCTTCTCCGTTTCTGACAGCACTTCCTGGTGTGGGTTAGAGCATGTTCACAGCCTACTCAGCAGGTTTTAGAAGCTTCATTGCTCATACACTGGTGTGGTTTGGTTCAGTTGACCTGGCAGGCATGTGTGTCTGTTCAGGCACCTGGGCTGCTTCTAGATAATGAGGCACCTTATTTTGGAGGTTCACAAAGTGGGCAAAGTGCCGAGGCAGGTGTCTGTTTGCTTCCCTGGAGCCCATGCTTGCATTCAGTGGCTCAGAGCATGGCATGTGGACCCAGGGCTCCTGGTGCTGTGTCTTAGCTCTGACATTTACCTGCTGGGTGACCTTCAACAGTTATTTTGTCATTGTGTGCTTCACTTCCCTCACCTGCAAAATGAGAGTGACATTAGTGCGCTCATTAACGAACCACAGAGAAGAGTGCCTGATGGCGAGGGTTCTTTGGTTGGTACCACTCCCCTTAATGTGTCTTCCTCAAAATGTGTGCCCTCCAGGGCTTGCCCAAGAGGGGAGTGGACTCACAAGGCCCCCGCCTTTCCCAAGAAGCTATCGGCAGTTGGTGGATACTGGAGGAGGGAGAGACATTTCCTTATGTAGTGTAGCTATTGGTGAGTTGCCCATCCTCCTGTGAAGATCCCTTTGCCCCTGCTCCTGTAGGCAACCCTAGGCTCCTAGACTCACAATGAAAACAAAAACAAAACTGAAACAACAATAAACAAGATGTGAGTTCTCTTGGGTAACGACTGCTCACCGATGCAAGGACGATGATCTAAGTATAGGCTGGTCTCACTGGGTGAGTGGCCTTGGATGCCTTTGCTGGGCTGACTTTGAAAGCCCTGTCCCAGTTCCTCTGATGACATTGCGTTCCTCTCTAACCAATGGGATTATTGCTGTGAGCCCAGCACTCCGAGAAGTAGCATACACTTGCAGAACGAATGCAGATGTGGTTAAATTTAGTGCTGTAGATTCTGATAAGCCCTTGCTTATACCTACGTGATGTGAAATAAAATTTTAGTTGACTTAAAAATTAGTCAAATAAACTATTTGATGTAAAGGGTAAAGAGAGCCCCATGGCTGCCTGCTGAAGTTTTCTCGTTGCTGGATCTTGCGGGTGGCACTGTGAGAGTGAGGCTGTAGCTTTTTTTTTTTCCTTAGTTATGAATCCCGAATCCTGTTTCCAATAAGTCATTCTGTGGGGCATTATTTCTTCTACTTTTGTTAATGAGGTCTGTGTGAAATGATAACATCTGGATGTTTCATATAAACATTTAATTATCAGACAGGTTTCATGCCTGCTGCCTTCTGCCAGTCGCCCGGACTTTAAGGCTTTCTTTTGGTTAGCTGTATTTATGCTGCTCTATGAATCCCATCTATTCTCTCAACATTTATTTCCTTTTCTTGGTCATCTTTCCTGGGAAGCATTCTCTATAATTTCATTGATATTTTCTGTTCCATGATGAACCTTGACCCGGGTCATCTTATTTTGGTCAATCTGTAAAGAGGTTAATTCCTGGCAGGCAGTTAAGATTGGGTCTCATCTGCTGCTTTTGGTAGCTGATGATCTTGGGAGTTTAGGGTTCTTGCTGATGGCGCTAGCCTTTTAGCTCAACAAACCACGTACAGGGTGGGCAGCTGTTTTCAAAGCTAGTGAGAGATCTGATTTCTCATTTCCTGCCTCATTACACATCTAAGTAACTACAGATACACAATTGGGGGGGGGGAGAAGGGAGAAAAAGAGATGAATAATATAGAGGAATTAGACTACTACTCAGACCACTTTAATGTCTGTATAGACAAAACAAAACAAAAACTTAGCTTCATTCTTTTATTGCCACAAGGCAATGCTCAGTGTGTTCAGGGCACAGGAGGAAACATGGCAGATAGAACCTTTTTCATATGGAATTTACATTTGAGCAGAAGATAGGGAGGGGAGTTGCAATGGGTGATGGAGGTTGAGGGTTGGAGAATGGAGATGGCTCAGTAGTTAAGAGCACGGGTTGCTCCTGCAGAGGTCCCACATGATAGTTCACAGCCATCTGTAACTCCAGCTCTAGGGGAGCTGAAGCCCTTTTCTGGCCTCCACAGGCATGAGGCATACTTGTGATGCACACCACACACACACACACACAGGAACACACTCATACACATAAAATAAAAATAAACAAAAATCTTAAAAAAAAAGCAACAAACCTGAGAATTGGGATTGTTAGCAACAAACTTATCTTTCCTAAACTGTCCCTCACTGGCTCACGTTCACTTCCCCTTAACTTCAGTGATTTGAATTCCGTACAACAGGCTTATCTGCGACAGGCCACACAGTCTTTAACAAACTCTGCAGATGCAGTTTTAAGAATGTCTTCCTCCTGAGGGCTGAGTTCTAAAAACTGCTGAATGCAGGTCTGGAGTTTCCTGGGTCAAGGGCATCAGATTCACACCCCAATCCTGACTAATTAAAGGCCAGGACCAGCCCCGTGCTTTCTATCCTGTGCTGATGATCACACGGCATTCTGTCAGACAGGCCTGGTGGGTTTTTCTGCATCTTCCCTTAGGAAGTAGTTCTCAACCTTCCTAATGCTGCGACCCTTTAATACAGTTCCTCATTTTGTGGTGACCCCCAAACATAAAATTATCTCATTGCTACCACAGAGCTGTGACTTTTGTACTGTTATGAACTGTGATATAAATATCTGACTTGTAGATATAAAGACTATGTAACTCCTGATGGGGTCGCAACCCACAGGTTGAGAACCATGGCACCAGCATGACTTGCTGGTTCTGATTTCATTAGCTTCCTGTCTGCGCACGGGGCTTCAGTGGCGGAGCCTCCTCCTCTGTGCCAGGCTAAAGAAGAGACATGGCTAATATAAATAGGAGAGATCAAGAGCTTGGTCACCGAAGGGCACTTCTGTAATCACTTAAAATGTCTATGTGAAGAGTGTCAGCCATTCTAGCCACAGGTCAGAGCCCGGCCTCAGGTATGGCTGGAGCGAGATGCAGGCACAGAGCAGCCCTTAGAGTCCGTTGATGACAGAAAACAACAGTGCACAACATGTAGCGTGATGGAATGCAGTGTCCTGTCTTCTACAGATGTGTATAGCCATCATAGCCAGGCGTGGTACAGGCTGTAAAACCTCAGCCCTGGTGGTGGCGGCGGGGCGCAGGGAGATCTTCTAGGTCATTGTCTTCCCTGGGGGGCACACCGTCACTTCTGTCGTGGACGTCAGTGCTCCTGAGGAGCCCCTCGTAACTTACGGCAGACTTGCCAAGCATTTCCTTGAAGAGGTGCTCGTGGAGATGAGCTTTCAGAGGCAGACAGCAGCACTGACTTACTCAAGGTCAGACAGGTCGATGGTCGGTGGCCCAGATCCAGGTCTCCGGTTCACATCTTGTGACTAACTGCAAATTAGAAATATTTAAATCACAGTGGGCTTCAACTAGGTCACATGTTCTGTTCTATAAAATAGCTACTGAGCGTGCACACGTGGAGTCGGGGTGGGGGCAGTTAGCTCCTGAGTGGATGGGTGCAAAGCCACCCTTTTTGCACACTTGGCCTTGTTAGTGGAGCCCTTCAGAAATTTGTTTTTTGGAATTTGTAGTAATTTGTAGTTGTAGAGTAAGTATTGAAAGGGAGTAAACCTACGTGATTTCAGACAGATTAATGGCTGAAGCGTCTAGTTCCTCTGGACGGCTTCCCTGCTTTTTCTCTGTGTGCGCACACAGAGGACGTTGGGTGTTACCTCTGTCACTCTGTGTCTTAACTCCGGGCCTCTCAGTGAACCGGAAGCTCACTGTTTTTCTGTTTCAGCTTTATGTGGCTACACTTGGCTTTTTTGTGTGGTCACTGGTGACTTGAACTCAGGACCCCATGCTTGCGCAGCAAGGGCTTTTACCCGCTCTCCCGTCTCTTCAACCCTGTCTTTTTGAGTAGCTTCCTTTTCCAGTGCTTGTTAAAGGCTAGCTCCAGAGACCCTTAAGGGGACACTCCCATGCTAGTCTCTGGGCAAAAAGACAAACAGCTTTCCCCTTGAAGCAGAGGCGCGTCTGCACTGAGTGACGGGTTCTCCATTGGTGGCCACCAGCTCTGGGTGCTATGGCTCTCTGACCGCCAATGTCAGTGGCATCCGGCTCACCGCATACTTCAGGACAAGGTTCAGATGCAGGGAAACGATGAATTTAAAAACGTATTTTCAGTAGAAAGCTAACTTTGTAACTTATATTTTTTTTAGAGGTCTGTTCCCATTCTAATGGAGTCTTACTATGCAACCTTGGCTTGCTTCAAACTGATCATCCCCCTGCCTCAGCACTCGAGGGCTGGTGTTATAGGAATGACTCATGTGCTCCGTTTATGGTCCATTTGTTATATTGTCTTTTCAAATGACACCTTCTTGAATTTGAACTACAAATGCTATGGCCTTATTTGCAGCATTGGACAGCCTTAGGGAAGGACTGGAAGGGTTTCATTTGCTTCTAACTCCAGAAGAATAAGGTATCAAGGCAGACTTAGATTTGCTTTTGGTTTCTGGAACTCGATTCTTTGTGTTTGCTTGTTAATTAAAGAAATAAGACGCATCTGTTTACCCGAGGCCTTACAGACGGTCATTGGAAAATAAAAATAAGTTCCTCCCCAAACGTCCCTCAGTGCTGCAGGAATTGTTGGTGCTTAATAAGGGCTCACTGAATGAACGGGTCCATTTTGAGTGGATCGTGTTCTTGTTCTACCTTGTTCTACGCCACCCCACCCCTTTCTTGGTAATATTAGGGATTGAGCCTTATGCCTTCTAGCAAGTTCTCTGCTGCTTAGCTGCAGGCCCAGTGCAGGGTATTTGCTTCAAACTTCTCTGGGTTACTAGGAGAGTCATTCTGAGGATTGAGTTGGAAATCATCACAGATTGGCCTTGCTTGGGCACCCCACAGTGACATAAGGGTGCTGTGTTGTTCTAGGGTTCCTGGGGCCCTTCTGAAGAGAGGACAGTTTGTTAATACCTGGGAAACTTTTGTCAGGATAAGCAGGCTCATCGAGACCAGCTCGGAGTCCTGGCTTCAGGGGATGCTTGAGGAGTGTTTGTGGATGCTAAGATCTCGCAGGTAGGCAAGAGAACAGAGAAGAGGGATGCTGCCAAGCTGCCGTTGGCATGGTTTTGAGGACTAGAGTTACCAGATAATTAAAGCAATTTGACTCTTCTTCTCAGCCTTAGGATCTTTCTAGAATATTTAGACTAAGTAGATGCTTGCATTTGGCTTCAGTCTGCTTAATTCACATTTTCTATCTTCTGTCTACTATTTATCTACCTACATATCTGTCTGTCTGTCTATCATCTATCTATCTCTCTATATGTCCATCCATCACCCCACCTTTCTCTTATCTGAGACAGGGCCTCACTGTGTAGCCCACATTGGCCTGAATCCACTATACAGCCTGCATTACCTCTAACTCACTGTGATGTTCCTGCCTCAGCGTCCAGAGTGCTGGGATTATAGTTCGAGCCACCATATCCGTGTTAATTCTAGTTTAAAAGATCTTTTTTTTTCCCCTTCTCCTCCTGTCTTCAAATCACAGACCTAGGGCAACTATGTTTCCAAGTCTGTCAGGAGAGGCACTTTTTTTTTTTTTTTTTTCCAATCAGTTTCTGTGAAATCCCCTTGAAATGCTGGCAGGCCCTCAGATCAGGGAGTTTCAGGGTCACTGTAGTCCTGAGGACTTTGCTCACAATGCAGGCAAGAAGGCTGCTGCTGACTTTGCTGTTCCCAGCTACGGTTATGGCTCTCAGGAAGAAGCTACTCTGATGAGTTGGGACCGTGCAGAGGGAGGCAGGCGGAGGTCATGTTTCAGTGGAGAGGGAGCCGTCAGAGCTCACCCAGTCTTCTCGGCATAGAGGAGGCACTGAGCAAACATAGGAATGAGTGAGGCCTGCTGCTCAGCGGATGATAAATCATCTCGGAAGGAAATACCTTCGGGGTCATCAGGACTCTTGCTACCCATTTATGGTAATGTTGACATTGAAATAACTGGCTTGGGGAGATGGCTCAGCGTGTGTGAGCATAAGCGGCTCAGTTTAGATTCCCAGCCCTCACATAAAGAGCTGGCATTGTCTCTAGTCTCTCTCTCTCTCTCTCTCTCTCTCTCTCTCTCTCTCTCTCACACACACACACACACACACACACCTGCAACCCCAGCCCGGTGGGTGGCAGAGGGAGGAGGATTGCTGGGGCTGTTCCCTAGCAGCTTAGCTGCCAAGTTCAGTAAAAGACCCTGTTCAGAGACAAGGTGGAGCGTGGTGGAGCCTCTGGGCACTGAGCGAGTGTGCCTGAGCGTGGTCTACAACCATTTACCCCCACTAAATCAGGTTGACACACTTGCAATATCATTCCCTACAGTTTTTGAGGTCCATCACACCGATGGTCCGAGCCCCCATGTTCTCTGCAGAGTTATTCACGAGAGTCAAGAGGAAGAATCGAGCTAAATGACCATTCATGGATGCGTGGTCAAAGAGGGAATGGTATCTATTCACAACAGAGTATTACTCAGCCAGGAAGAGGAAATTCAGCCTCGTGACACAACAGGAAGAACCAGGAGGATGTTATTCTGGATGAAGTAGGCCTGATGCAAAAAGACAGATGCAGTGTTCTCCTCACATATTGGTGGAAGTTAAAAAAAAAATCAAGTCTCTAGGCACAGAGAGACATGGGGACTAGAAATATGGAGATGTTGGCCAAAGTGACTAAATGTTCTCTTTTAAGATGGAAGAATTATGATGTCTAAGCACGGTGCCACACACACACACTAGCTAGTCATGCGGTCTGATTTGCTGGAAACTTTCGCAGATGCACCCGCACACACAAAGGGGTGGTGAGGTGATGGCATGAGAAGTGGTTTGACTTGGCCATCACTTTTACAACGTATATGTATAGCTGCCGTGCATCTCTGGTACGTGCAGTTTTTAATTTTCAAGTATGCATCACTAAACCTGGGGGAAAGGAGAAAAATAATAGCCTGTGTATCCCTCAGAAAGAAAATGAATCACATTATAGTTTTATAGCTCCAGGACGTCAAAATATCTCAAAAACACATTTGCTGAAATTAAACTCCTTCCGAGAGAATTAATGAGTAAGTCCTTAAATGACGAGAGTTGGAACGAAGTAGATAATAAGCATCATAAATAGAATTGTGGGTATCAAGGCACTGCAGCTATTTTAATTATTGACAAGAAATGAAGAAATGTACTGAGAAAAGCATGTTCAGAGAGCTAGAAGTCTAGAAGTTGTTTTTTTTTTTTTTTTGTTTTTTTTTTTGTGTCTTATGATGACCCCTTCTATTCTCTCTCCTTCTCCTTCTCCTTTTCTTCTTGGCCCCCCCCTCCAGGGTCTAATGTATCCCAGACTGGCCTCATACTTACTATGTAGCTGAGACTGACCTTAATCCTACTGCCTGCACCCCATGAGTGCTGGGGTTACAGATGTTATATACCGTGCCCAGTTTTAAGGGCTGGGTGTTGAACACAAGGCTTTGTGCATGCTAAACACCTTTATCTTCTTCGTGCACGTTAAACAGTTTATCAACAGTTATGAGTCAGCTCTCCAGCCCCTCCTATTCTTTATTGAGTCCTGAACACACACTACAGCTGGCTCTGAATGGAAGATCAGCCATTCTTGGTGGTGGTAATGTCTGTCATCATGGGCCTGCCGCAGGCCATGCTCTTGTACAGGAGCAGACTTGTTCCCAGAAATGCTATGAGATAAGAGCTTTTTAGAGACGACACAGAAGTTAAGAAATGTGTCCAACATCACACACACAGTGAGTGACTGCCAAAATCTGTATCAGCCTAGGCCTTTTTCATCCAGAAGTTTCTGCCTTCTGCTGTGCAAACAGCTGCCGTCCCATGGGTAAGAGCTGTAGTAACCGTGAGGATGGTTACTACAAATGACGGTCACTTCAGATGACAGAATCTAGAGTCCCCAAGGAGATGAGCCTCTAGGCTGTCCATGGGGAAGATTCTAGGTGGGGTTAGCTGAGATGAGAAGACCCACCATGAATGTGGCTGAAAAGCACCAACACAAGCCCGAGGAAGGAAGGGTTGGTTTTGGCTCACGGGTTGAAAGCCCAGTACATCATGGCGGGTATGTTATGGTGGCGGGGGCATAGGGGATGATGGTCACCTTGCACCTACAGTCAGGAAGCAGAGGCAGTGCATGCTGGTGCTCCGCTCACTTTCACCTGCTATAGTCCCTCCTACTTCCTCTTATATACTCCCCACCAGACCAAGTGCTTTTGAAATCAGGGAACAAAACCATCAACCAAAGACCCCCTTCTTCTAATACTGTTGTTTGGTTTGCTCATGGAGACTCTCTGGACTGCCTTGTTCCTCCTGGACTTCAGGCTTGAGTGAGACTCCATACCACTTCCCCCCTCCCCACCCATTACCCCTCCATCCCCGTTGACACCCTCAACTCAGCGGCGTTTGTCCATTTGAAGTTCCCAGGTGTATCGGGAAGGGACTGCTGCCAGGCAGTTCCTGGGGAAGGTGGTATTGTAGTCACAGTTATGCATCTAGCCCTGGCTTGGTAACGCAGGTGCCAAGATATTGGCCCATCTATATAGAGAAATAACTACACGGTGGAGAATTTGTGAGCCCACTAGCCTTGTGGCAAGGGGCTCATTAGGAGAAGCAAACAGCCCGGCTGTCTGCAGACCAATGGTTCTCAGCCTGGCTGACCCAGGGAGTCCAGGGAGTGAATGTCTTTCCCACGGAGCCTCCTGGAAGATGCTTCTTGGTCCACCAGCTGCAGGCTTGGGCAGCAGCTGTTGGCAGAAGGGAAACTGTCTCCTAAGGCCAGAAATGGTGGTTGGTTTCTTCCTGCATCTCTAACTCGGATGCTCAGTGATTCCCAAGTACTGAGCTAAACATGCAGAGAAAGCTTGAATTCTCAGAGTGTGAGAAGACCACAGCCTGGGATGGAAACCACTGGAAGCCAGCTCACTACTGTACTTACCGAGATGGGGGTTCAAATCGGCACACTGGCACTACAGGCCATGGATCAGACTCCACACAGACTCTGGGGAGAGAAAGCTCTTCCATTAACTGTGAGCTCATCACCTGAAACCTGATCATTGGTGTACTGCTCATGCCTGCCCCCCTCTTCCCCTCCACTTGATTCCTTTTCCCAGCTTCTTACCATCTGCTGAAATAAAGACTAGCCTTTGAGATCAATAGAAAAAGTGGTAGCAGGTTGGTGCTATTTTGAAGCCCTCTGAAAGCTCATCTCTGATTATTCTCTCTCCTAAACACCCAAAACACCAGGCTGACACTCCCCCCCCCCGCCGTGAGCTTATGAATATGGACTGCCCTTTCCACTGTTGGTTCCTGTCTAAGCTTCCTTTGTCACTAATGCTGACACACGGGCGTTTCTCAGGCCATGTCCCCTTTCTTGGCACCTCTTCTACCTTCTCGGCAGCATCTCCTAATATTTCTTTCTTTTCTTTTCCTTGTGTGTGCATGTGGAGGCCAGAGGTTGACATCTGCTTGTCTTCCTCAATACATTTCTTCTTTATCTTAGCATCTTCTCACTGACTGGAGCATACCCCATTTGGCTGAGCTATCTGGCCAGCATCCCTCAAGAATCCTCCCCCTTCTTTCTCTCTCTCTTTCTCTCCTTCCTCCTCTTTCGAGTAGGCTGTACAGAGGTGTGCAGCCACACTTGGCTTTTATGTGAGGGCTGGAGATCTGAGCTCAGGTCCTCAGGCTTGAGTAGCAGGCACCTTACCGACTGAGCGGTTTCCCAACTTCCCCCATGTCTTTTGAAGACAGCACCAATGGGAGACAGGCCATTTGTATATTGATCCCATCCAGCTGTGCTGTGGGCCTTTCCTCTGTGATGCTTTGAGCACTCTGTCTGGTATACTCAAAAGATCACACTGAGAGCTTAATGAAGGTTTGGTTTCACATGCTTATTTATTCTGCGGAATAAACCTGCTATATGGTGGCCTTATTTATCTTACAGATGAAGAGGAGAGTGAGAATGGGGGCTGGGGAGAGTCCCCAAGAGCTTGAATGTGAACCTTGATTCTGATCCCAGACTTCAGGCTGGGCTCCCTCTAACTGACTTCACCTCAAACTGTTCTCCACTGTCTGGGTTGGGGCTTCATTCGCCTTGAGAGTCTTGCAGCGCTTTGGTGCTATCATTCAGCAGATCTCCTCAGAGCCTAGTTTCCCTTTTTAGAAACACTACATAAATGACCGATAGGTAGGATGTCAGAGGCCTGTCATTTCTCCTTTCTAACTGAGACAAATGCAGCAATTCACTCCACACTGCCTCTTTCTTTTTCACCAGGGCTTCTAACTTAATCACCTCTGTCCTCGCTGCATGGCATCCATGCTGAATCTTAGAAGAGACGGACTTGCTGGTGCCTTGAGCGCTGTGATGGGTCAGCTGTGTGTGGGGCTGACAGGAACAGTACCCTCTGTCTACCCTTGGCTTGACTGCCTCCTGGTGATTTCTTTTGAAACTGGGAGCCTTGCACTGAGATGTCACTTCTGAAAAGTCCTTGAGCTCTTGTTAGCTAATATTGTGCTAATTCTTTGTTTGAGAGTTAGGAATTCTCCAAGGGTATTCCATTCCCACATGGGTATCCCCATCTGCCCCATACAGAGTCCATAAGGCAAACTGAAGAGCCTAGAATAGACTGAGATCTGGTTGAGACTGTTACTGTTTTCCCTGGGGCCTCAGACAATGTCTTAGATCCTGAAGAAGGAGGGAGGGAATACTTGAAGTGCTTTTCACTTTCAGAGCTTAGAGAGACACGACGGTGGCACCCCTCTGTGACAGCAGTAGGAAAACATAATGGACATGGAGGTCTTTACTGCTTTACCTGGTCTCTTTGCCAAACACCTATGGCTATGTTCATGCCAGGCAGAGCTGCGAGAAGCAGAAATGGACTTATTAACAAGGCAGTAATTAGTTACCAGTCTCATGTCAGCACACAGAGGGAAGGTCCACCTTGAGAAGGGAACCAAGGTAACTTGGGAGGCCAGTAACAGTGGCCAGTGGGCTGGCCTTGGACCAAACAGCCTTTGTCCTCCCACTAATTGACTCGTTACCTACATTACTTACTTACAAAGCTGAATGGTTGGACTCTGCCATGAGCCACCTTCGAGCATGTCTTGATGACAGTTCCACTAAGGAAAATATTGGTGCTCATTCTGGATAAAAGACAATTGGAGGAGAGGTCGGCAAGACCAACGTGTGCCCCCAACACAGGGTGCTGACTACAGGCTCATGAGTGTTATCTCCAACACAGTATGCTGACTACAGGCTCAGGAGTTTAGCCTAAACCGTTTCTGATCTCTTCACACCAGTGGGTCCCAGATCTCTTCAGAACAAGCCATGAAGAAGCCTTTAGAGTGGAAGGTGTTTAGAGACAGTTTCAGGAGACAAGTCTGTGTGAAGGATGATGGACAGTGATGGAATTACCCTGGGGAGGAAGAAAAAGCATGTGCTAGGGAGTGAGAGGTACCCACGAGTGAAACCAAAGGTAGTCAAGCCAGAGAGGTCTTTCTGGGGAGTTGAGAAGAGATGAGGGGTTAGATTTAGTGCTGAGGTGCTCATGTTTTATTGAGGCAGGATTCTGCTTCTCCTCTGGGAGGGAGTGTCTGGACAGGGCACGTGGGGTGAAGGCTGCCTTTGAGGACAAGCCCTTGGAGAATGCTGATGAGGAGGAATGCACTTTCCCTGGGCACAAGAATCTATGCAAGAGATTCTATGGTCTGAGAGAGATCAGCAGTGTTTGTATCATTCACTGGGCATAAAAGTCTGAGCAAAGTGTCGACTGTACAGCTGATGGAATCTCTTTGGTCAGAATGTGTAAGATGGCAGCTAATAGCCAACTGTGTTTTGGGGCATAAAGTTTACTTGGGAACTGAGCAGTGGTTCTGATGTGACTCTTTAAGAGAAGATGTGAGAAGAGAAGATAGAAGGGGCAGAATTAAGAATAATTCTCTGGGCTGGAAGGCAGCTCAGCAGTTGTGTTTTCTGTGCAGTCATGAAGGTCCCAGCATCAACATAACAAACTGTGTCCTGTGCACATTTGTGATCCCAGCTCTGAACGGGGGAGGGGAGGTTGGAAACAGGAGGGCTGCTGGCTTCCAGCCTAGCAGAGGAGACATGAGCTGCAGGTTGAGGGGGAGACTCTACCTCAGAGGTAAAGGCAGAGAGTAGTAGAGGAGGCCACTTGATTCCCTCTTCTGTCCTACACACACAGACACACACGCCTACACACACGCCTGCACGCACGCGTGCATGCCAATAAACAAACATTAAAATATTTTTATCCAGGGTGTATAATGTGTAACAAACTCAGCTGTGAGAAGAAATTTCTGAAAGCGTGTTGTAGGTCATAAGCATCAATCACTTCTTGACATGGTCTCAACTGTTTTAATCCTGGTACCGTTCCATGATGGTTTGCTAGAGCCAGCTGTTTCATGGACCCACCAACTCCTCTGGAAGATACCAGTGACATTGTTCTGGTATGTAAGTACTGAACATGACAGGGGTAAATACTGTACTATGGAAACAAGAAAATTGGGAATATTTCTCTGGAGAGCTTGCTATTTGTCTATAATCGGGCATTAGCACTTGAAAGAAGCTTGGTTGTGTATTTAGTTCCTGCCCTCTGACATGAGGTAGCATATTTAATGCAGAAATGACATACTATTTTAAGGAAGCATGGATAGACATGTAAATATAAAGTTAAAGCCCGGTGTGGGGGTGGACAAGCTTGGTCTACATGGCAAGTTCTGGGCAGCCGGGGCTACATAGTGACACCCTGTCTCAAAAACAAAATGTGGAGTTAAGTTTCCTAAAGCACCTTTGTGATCAGTGATCTTTAACATTCATTTTTGTTTTGTTTTGTTTTAGACAAGATTTTTCTGTGTAGTCTTGGCTGTCCTGGACTTGCTTTGTAGACCAGGCTGGCCTTGAACTCACAGAGATCTGCCTCCAGTGCGCTGGAATTAAAGGCATGTACCATCCTTGCCCGACTTACTTTCTTCCTCTCTCCCTCACTCTCTCTCTCTCAGAGGCTTTCTATGTAGCCCAGACTGGACTTGAACTCATGATCCTTCCCGTCCACCTCCTGAGTACTGGGATTATTGGCATGTGCTGCCATGCCTGGCCACCAATATTTATTAGTTGATGTAAGTGGGGTGGGGATGGGGGAAGGCAGGAAAATGCTGTTAACTGGCTCTGATGGGAATGAGTGATGAGGCGAAGGTGGGTGGGGCAGGGAGAGTTCCGAGGCCCTTCTCCCTGCCCTGGTTGTTCAGCTTCTTCTCCTGTCCAATTCTGGGTACAGTTACTGACAAGATTATAGGCCTCGGTGACTCACGTAATTCACTGAGTTCAGGACTGTGTGCACTGTTAGAGAATTCTGGTCTCATGGGTCTTCAGAGGCCTTGTCACTGTGTGTGAGAAAGCCCACTGTGGTTGCGAACACCTTTTCCACAAAAGAGCTTGCAAATTAAAAAAAATATATATATTATGCAACAGAATATAGTTATTCTGGGGCAAAGTGTCTAATTCAGAGAAATGTCTGTTGGCTTTTGTACTTGGCAGGGAGGGGACCGCGTGTAGAGTGTTTACCGTTTAATGTCGGTTCTAAGGTGCTTTTGTTATGATGGCTACTATGTGTGTGCATTTGATTAGAACTCCCAGTGCATGACTGAGAGTGCCCTAGAAAGCTAGGCATTTTAACCCATCATCTCTGACATTTCCGAGGGGGAAACGGAATGACTGCAGCGACTTTGGGCAGGTTCAGTGCTGCTCTTACAAGCAGCGCACAAAAGCTCCGCACAAAGAAAGTGCTAAATACTCCATCAAGCAAGTGTCACTCCAGGAGGAAGCGTGATTTGACTTCCACAAAAGCCAGGCGTCGCCCTGACTCAGTGGGTGGATGGTTCTAAGTAGTGGAGCTGACTGCTTTGAACTTGTGACCTCCACGAGTCACCTGGCTTTTCCTAAGCATCTGCTGTGTAGCTCATACATTGTTAGACTGCAGGATGCCAAGGTTATCCTGGTCCAGGCTTTTCATGTGGGGTGATGAGAAGGCAGCTTCAACAGACACAAGAGTGACAGAAAGGAACTCAGCACCTCTCCGGTACTCTGAAATCGTGTGGCCAGAAAGCCATGCTACGGGGGTGGTGGTGGTGGTGGTGTGTGTGTGTGTGTCTGTGTGTCTGTGTGTCTGTGTGTCTGTGTGGTATGGGGGGAGCCGGTCCAAAACAAGAGTGAGGTTGAAATATGTCCAAACTCCAAAAATCTGGTCCTGAGACTGGCAGGAGTAGGATCGCTTCCTCCCTGCTCTGGGCCTGCATGTCCTGGCGCAGGTAGCCTTGTGACCCTCACCTCTGCGCCCCCCCCCCCCCCAGGTGGTCACATAGCCTGGTGGCCAGGTTACAGGTTAAACTTCCTCTCTTCTTCTAAAGACCTAGAATTACTCTTCGTGCAAATAAAGCATTCCCAGCACTTTGGCCCTGGCCAGTAATGTACATTCACTCTGAAAATCCTTAACCGCTCCTCAAAGTTTATATAGCCCTTGTGTCCCATACCCACCTCCCCCCACTCCACGCTCAATAAAGAGAGCAATTTCCATGAAAACTGTCTCTGGAGAAGGCTGTTTCTCCTGCACTCACGCTGACCAAGATCCTGCCTGCACCTGCCCACAGCTGAGATTTACTCCCTTATAGTCCATCCCGGCGTGCAACATGCCTGGGTACCCCAGGGGGAAAAACAGACCTCGGGTGACAAGAAATGATGCCCTGTATTTTGCTGGGGTTTATATGGGTATGCAAGCATAAGAATGTGGTTTATATATGCATGCAGACACACAATCGTGGTTTGCATGTGTATGCAGACATGGGTATGTGGTTTATATGTAATGCAAACATACTACAGATTTCTAGCTGTCGTCTGTTATCCTACATACAAGTTTATACTCTGCTTCTGCCTTTAAAATCCCATGAGCATAACTGCATGCCATTAAATATTATAAAAAAAATTCCTTACTCATTTTCAGGCACTTCTTTATACAGACCGAATAGGTCAGAAGGTTCTATCCATTTTCTTTCATTTTTAGTTGTAGATGCATTTTTTTTTGTTGATATCTACAGACATCCATGCATAAAAACCTCTGAATAGTGTCTTCACTGTATTTTTAGGAACAGAATTACCGAGTTGAATGGTTTTGATGGTTGGGGTAGTTTTTGACATGTTTTCTGGTTGCATTCTAGCAGTAGTTTCCAATTCATGCTCTTTGCTTCTTTTAAAAATAATTTTATTATTATGGTATGTCTAACAGTGTTTGTCTGCATGTATGTCAATACACCAAGTGCATACAGTGCTCTTCACTGGCATCTCCACCCAACATCTCTTTGCTACTCTGTTCCAGGACCAAACTGAGCCCTCAGGGTACCCTGTAAGAGGTCGGAAAAAGGAGTATCACAGCAACTAGAACATTGTTCTTTGTGTGTGTGTGTGTGTGTGTGTGTGTGTGTGTGTGTGTATGAGCACGTGTGTCTCTCTGTGCATGTACACTCCTGTGGGATGGAGGTAGGTTGGGATGATGAGGGTGGGTGGATTGCAGGGCCTTGTGGATGTTAGACAAGTCTTTGCCACAGAGCTATGTCTCCAGCTGCCTCCTTCCCTTCTTCCTTCCCCTCTCCTCCCTCCTTCTTCCCCTCCCCCGACCTCTTGCGGTGTCTCAGGCTGACCTGAAATTGATTTTGCACTTCAGGTTGGCCTCCGCTTGAGGCTCTTGGCTTCTGCCTCCTGTGCTAGGATCCTGGGGTGTAGCACCAAACCTCTCACCAGTTTTCTTTTTGTTTTTATTACTAGCATTGTTCGGTATTAAAAATATTACTTGCTTATTTATGATCTTTTAATGATGACTTAGCACGGACTTCTGAAGCCTTTTTCTATTGTCTCTGGCTGCTGCTTATGAGGCTGGGGGCAGGAAGCTTGTCTGGGCAGCAGCGGGCCCCGGGTGCTCAGTGTGCTCCTGGAACAGTCGACTTGAGCAAACAGATGTTGGGTGGAGATGCCAGGAAAGGGTGGCCAGGATTCTTGTGGAGTTGGGTTGCTTTCTTGTCTTTATTTTCATTCCTTCAGAGAACCCCAGTGTAATGTTGCAGAACAAGCATCTGCCAGCTCATTCATCGCAGCCACCCTGTCAGGAACTCCAAGAGGGCCAGCCCCACCTTCCTCCCAGAATCAATTCACCCCCACAATCGCCTGGATAAGCATAATCCACACAGCCAGCATCAGCAAGATACAAAGAAAAGCTTATGGCTACTTGATGTATCGGTCCTAGTACTTGGGATTCTAAATTAAACCAGTGTAGCAGCATTATTTATTTCATGTTGTGCTTGTGATGCCTTTCCAGATCATGTTTTTGGGGCTGCCTAAATATTTATCACAAAGTTTCTGGGAATATGTATTAGTCAGGATTCTCTAGAGGAGCAGAACTGACAGGATGATTATATAGAAAGGGGATTTATTAGAATGGCTTACAGGCTGTGGTCCAGCTAGTTCAACAGTGTCTAACGGAAGGCCCAAGAATCCAGAAGTTGTTCAGTCCATGAGGCTGGATTTCTCAGCTGGTCATCTTAGCTGGTCTTCAGTACATGCCAGAATCCCAAAGAAGTGGGCTCTGATGCCCATGAAAGAATGGATTTGCCTCTGGCTGGAGAGATGGCTCAGCAGTTAAGAGCACTGCCTGCTCTTCCAGAGGTTTTGAGTTCAATTCCCAGCAACCACATAATGGCTCACAATCATCTGTAATGGAACCTGATTCCCTCTTCTGGTGTGTATGAAAACAGAGCACTACATAAAATAAATAAATAAATCTTAAAAAAAAAAAAAAAAAGAATGGACTTGCCTCAAGAGGGAGAACGAGCAGGCAAAGAACAAGAGCTTCCTTCTTTCATGTCTGTTATATAGGCTGCCAGCAGAAGGTGTGGCCCAGATTAGAGGCAGTCTTCCCCCCTCAGAAGATCTGGAGTTAGGGTGGGACTTTCCACTTCAGAAGATTTAACTAAGAAAAATCCCTCACGGGTGTACTGAGCCACTTGGGTTTTAGGTAATTCCAGATGTAGTCAAGTTGACAACCAAGAACAGGCATGGAACTATCCTGGTCTTTGTTTGTTGGGACTTTTGTAATGTCTTGCGGTAGAAGGTGGGGAGAATCCACAAAGGGGTGGATTACTGGGTGAATAGCCTCTGCCATGTTGACCATCTGCTGTTTTTGTAGAGGGCAGGAAAGGAGAGAGAGGGAGATACCTGAAGTCACAGATCCAGGCAGCAATGGACAGAGGAGTAGAATCCACATTGCCAAGTACTGGCCCATTCTTTAGTCTCTCTGCAAAATTCACACAAGACAGATCTCCCTCCCACAACCCAGATAACTTGACCCAGGCTGGTTACCTGGCAGGAGACCCACACCCTTTCCCCTGTTCCTCGGGACCATGTCCCTGTAGTCATTTGTACAACCTCTCTTCACACTTGGCACATTCCAAATGCTCCTGGTAGCTCCCTCTGCATCCTACCTAGCAGCAAACCTGTCACCGTTGTCACCAGTCCCCGTCCCTCTTCTAGAAGACATTTTGCCCAGCAGATCAAAGAAGCTGGAGTAGGATGTTCCACTGGGCTAGGTGATGTTAATTCTGTCTCCACACAGGGGGACCACGATCCCAGGCCTGTCTCCTGGTGATTACCGGCTCTACCCTTTTCACCCTGAAACAGCCTGGTAATAAATTACATTGTCAACCTACGTCGCAGGTCCTGTGAATAGATTGGCGAAAGAGTCTTGAGTAGGTACAAGAAAGCACAATACAATTTGTGCAATATGTGTGGGCTATTTCTAGTGCCTCTACGAGTTTCAGTTGCCCAGTTGGACAGACTGAGTGGGACTACAGTCATTTGGTGCAACTTCGATTCTGGTCCCCTATCCACTGCAGGTTACTACAGTGGCAACAGGCACCCAGGGCTTCCGGTTTATTCATTATACCCTGTGATTCAACATGGTTTCACCCTCCCACCCCTCGTCAAAAGCCCTTGAGCTCCAACTCAGGGACGGGATGGCACAAACACAGTCTTCAGACACTGATGATCACCAACACTCATCTTCGTCTCACTGAGTGGCATTCATAACTGTAGGGGAACTCTTTGAGAGGATTAGAAATTCATTATACTTAGAGAATTAGGGCCACGGATCGAGCCCACACATCTAAACTACCAAGGTGAACAGGGCCAAGATGCTGCCATGGTAGCCTACGTTTGAGAGCCTCTTCACACTGCATAGGACTGAAAATTAAGCTCTCTCCTTAGATGTCTTAAACAGAGTGCCTGCTGCCTTTTGGAAGATGCGGAGGTCTGTCAGTAATCCACCTGAGCAGCACAGTGAGTGTGTGTCCTCCAGTTGCGCAGGCCAGATGAGCGATCGCTGAGTGGCTGCTTTGGGGCAAGCTGTGGAGTGGCGATGGAGACGCCGTGCCACAGTGCAGGGCTTTTAATGTGGATGCCGGGGATTCACCTCAGTTCCTCACGCTTGCCCAAACACTTTGCTGACTGAACTCCTCTCAGCCTTTCACGTGCTAATGCTAAGTTCCACACCCTCCAAAGACCACTTCCTCTGACGAAAAGGGACACGGCAGCCAGGACTGGAGCTAAGTGTGCTTTTCTGCAAGTCCACATTGTGATGTGTTTTCTGAAGCCACTGATCTTGTCAAACCTTGACCTTCATGCTCACCAGGGTCTAAACCCCATTCATCTGGCTTTCTCTGTTATAACGGATGTCCGCTACAAGAGATTGGTATGCTTTGTAAAAGCCGTGACCACTTTCAAAGTGGCTTTCTTATTGTTGGATAACTGATATTTTCCTGGGCAAAATGTTTTTTGAGTTAAAAATGCAAATGAGTTTTGGCATTGAGAAAAACAAAAATTTTAATTGGTTGTGGCATATACCTGTAAACTTAGCACTTGGGAGGTGGGGGTGGGAGGATCAGGAATTGCAGGTTATCACATAGTGAATTCAACACCACCCTGGGCTACATGAGACCCTGTCTCAAAACACCTCGCTATGTCCCCCCAAACAAGTCTCCCAGTGACCCTCCGACAAATACACCCCACACCCCAAATGTTAGCAATTTCTCTAAAAGCTACAGCGAGATGTATTGGGTTCCTTTGTCTTTGGAGAAAATGTCATCTCATCCCTGCTGGAAGGAAAACTCACTTAGAGGTGAGTTTTCAGTGTAATGATTAGAATTTTAATGTGCTATAGCAAACTGTGTAATATAGAAATATTAAAAAAATCATAGGAGTCTTCTTTTTTGTTAATGATTTCTTTGCTTTTTAAAAAGCGGCATCTTGCACAAATGTGTCCTTTTTTCTAGTTTGCTGATGACTTTCGTTTTCTTCCTCCATTGCACCTCTGCCAGTTAAAGGTCCACCAGCCCCCTGGAGTTTAATGATTTGAAGGGAGTGTGCCCTAAAAAACAATATTCCAGCAGAGGGCGCTGAGCAGCAAAGGGGAGACTAATTTACTCTTTTTTTTTTTTTTTTTTTAAAGATCAATTCCCAGTTTTGGAAAGAAAAATTTAAATGCCTTAGGAGAATGGTTTCATGGTTTTCTTTTTTGATGCTGTTTTGCCTCCTAGAGGGCTGTATATATAATATATATTTGTTTGATTTTTCCCAGTGTGGGTGTTGCGATCGTTTGGAAAAGGAGACTGGCAGTATTGCTTTCTATTCTTCTGTCTAGTGGGGCTGTTGTTTCAGAAGGCCTTTGGGATTTTTGATCTGGGCCAAATATTCATTTGGGATGTTCATCTATGCATTATGGGTGTTCGAGGGGGGAGAAGGAAGGAGAGATTTTTCTCAATTCCCAGTGTAAGTTGAAACTACTGCCCTTTAACACCTGCATGCAAATTTGTCCCCTGGTGGGACAAAATTGTCCTGGTGGGCGCCCACCCCATTGTACATCCATATTCCTTGAAATCTTTCATATCTGATTTGGCTTTCTTTTTTCCTAAGCCTCGGTTTTAGAATGGCTTTGATGCAGCACCCTTATAAAACACCCGTCCAGCTCAACCCTCAAGCTCCATCTTGGGCCCCCACCCACCGGAGCTATGCAGGTTTTCTTCTTGCAGTGGCCTTCCTTGTCCCTGGTAATGCCCTGGGCAGAGTGCACTCTGGCGCTGCTGGCCTCCGTGACCATCGGTTCCTGTGTCCTTTGCATCCCTTACCTTGCTCCATCACCACATCCATCCTTTAAGCTCCAGATGTGCAGAACCCTTAGGGCTTCAATTTCTCGCGTGGAGCCCCTCCCTGGACTGACAACAGCGGTTTCTCATCTCCCCATCCCGCCTGCTGACTGACAGCACAGGAACTGCCCTCCAAACTAAACTCTTGTCCACTGTCTCACTTCTCTCCAGACATCCTCCTGCACCAACTAGCTCAGCAGAACCGCAGCCCAGATATTCCTAGGTGTTGGCCAGATCTGTCCCCAAAGCCAGGACCCAGGGCTTTTCTCAGAGGGAAACCACCAACCTGGACACCTATGCTACAAGGTAGCCATGGTTTGCAGCATCAGCTGGGTCCTGATCCCTGCCCGGCGGCCCTCAGTGCCCGGCGGCCCCTGGTGCCGCTCAGCTGCCAGGATGACTCAGTCCCACTATGCACATGTTCTTCTAAAGAAGGGGCCAATGCAGACATGCAGGGCACATGTTTCAACCATGTCCTCTCTGTCCTTCTGTGTTGCCTATGGTTGATACACACAATTAAACTGGGACGAAATACTTTTGTGAGGGGGCAGGATCTCACTATAGAGCACAGGCTGCGTAGCTTGGAACTCCCTACGTAGCCCAGGCTCACCCCAAACTTCTCATCTTCCTTTCTCAGCTCTCCAAGGGCTGGCAGTACAAATGTGTGCTAACACCTGTCTGTCCTTACATGCATCTCGATTCCAGGAATGACTGCAGGTATTTGAAGTTGCTCCACGCAGGCATAGTCTCCGTGGGCGGCGGCAGAGGCGCCGTGTTCCTGTGACAGCCATTGTACGGGATCCTCGTCCTGGATCAGCTGATGACAATGTTTTGCTCGCTATTCATATACCTATAAATGATCTGGCACATTTCCACATTCCCCGTTTCAACAAAGCTCCGGGATCATGAGTGGGAAGAGTTGCGTCACAGTCAACCCGAAGCACTCAGGGAGGAGGCCAAGTGCTGCCAACACCAGGCAGCTGAATGGAACTTACTTCACAGAAGCACTCCCGAGCTCACTGTGAGCCTCTTATAGCTCTTGCTTTGGTTCACTTTCCGGCTTTTAGAAAGAGCCACCCTGGGCCTGTGAGGCAGCTTCCATGGATAAAGCCTCTCGCCACCAAGGCTGATGACCTTAGGTTGATCTCTGAGTCCCACATGGAAGAAGAGAACAGACTCCCTCAAGTTGTTCTCTGAACCCCACATGTTATGGTTGTGTGTCCCCAGTAATTAGCTAACTAACTAACTAACTAACTATATAGAAAACAAAAATTAAAAATAGCATTCTTCAGGTATTATCAACGAAGATGTAGGCAGGAAGAAGGTGGCTTCTTTAACGATGTAGTTTTTTGTTTTTTTTTTTAAATCAGTGTATGCTACTAATTGCCATCCATGTTCAAATAGGGCGCTGACCCTTGAAGGAGGAAGCTAGAAACTGAGTTCAGTTTGCCTGGTCCAGGAAGATCCAGGACCTCCTGAGTGCCACGTGGGGCTGTCATCTGGGTGCTGCCCTAGGAGGTTGTGCCTGGGGCTCCGGGAGCCTCTACCACCCTCTTCCCTCTGGGCTCCATCCTTCTCCAGACAGCTGTGCAGGCACAGTGAGACCTGACAGTGAGATTCTGATCTCACGGGAGCGTTGGGCTGAGGCACTGTCCTGTCACAAAGGGACTCTTGCAAAAGCTTACTTTTAGAATTATAGTGCATTTAGGAATTAGTGTCCTTGCTCATTATCCTACCGTTAATATCCTTGAGTGATGTTCAAACAAGACAAATTTCCAAATGTTTAAAATTGTCAGAGGGAAATTTATTTTAGTCTCAAGATAAAAGGCTGATAAGCCTGGTCTTCTTATTTCAAAACTGCTCTCTACAACCTCTCCTCACTCCTTTTTTTCCTTTGCACTCGAATAGGTATTGTTGTAGGGATGTGATATACCTTCCAAAAAGTGTTCTCAGAGGGCCAAGCTGGTCCACTCTAGACCTTTCTGTTGTCTCTGAGCAAAACAGCCCCCATTTTCATCACATCAGCTGTTCCTGCTTTCAAGTGTCAGTCAGATCAGGCCTGTTTGCTGTTGACTTTCTCTCACAGAAGGAGAGGGTCACTGAACCCTCACCTGAATATTCAGCCACTCCCCTCATCTATTTGCGTGTAATTCTGCCCTCATTGCAAGTGGTCTTGGTGGGGAATGTACCCATGCTGAGGCCAGGAGAGCTCTACGTGGCCACGGGAGAGCTGTCATCTCCGCAGCTGCTGTAGGCTCACCCAGTTTCTGCCAGAAACTCGCCACCCGTGCTCTGCAAAGAAGTCTAATGAACTCATTGGTTACCCAGGGACGGCACGTTGGTTTGTCTTTGGGACCTTATGTCATTTACATTCCTCCTGTACTGCCCCTGCCCCCACCCCTAGGGAAGCAATTCCCACAAGACTTTCATAGTCCCAGGTTCCCTGGCTGACTTTGCCTCAGGTTAACACAAGGTGACCACAGACCCTCTGGGGACCCACAGGAGTCTGCTCAGTGGCTTCTCCAGCAGCCTGGAGACCCAGCTCTGAGGTTTCCTGTTCTTCAAAAGAGGAACCTCAGTGCCTTGGCATTTATTTTCTCAATCTGTGAAGAAGACCGAATTAGATGATCTCAGTAGCATGATTCTGTGGGCTGTCTGGATGACAGCCTAACGTACTAGTTAGTGGAAGGTAACAATTCTATGAGTGTTTTGATTAGGGCTACAGAGTTTGGAGATTCTGTAGATAAATGACTCCCACCCTTGATCGGTGTATTTAAATAATCAGCAGGAAGCGTCTACGCATCTTCTGATTG
The DNA here is from genome assembly GCF_030254825.1 of Meriones unguiculatus. Classification (NCBI taxonomy): domain Eukaryota; kingdom Metazoa; phylum Chordata; class Mammalia; order Rodentia; family Muridae; genus Meriones; species Meriones unguiculatus. Next base: position 70,537,349 of record NC_083362.1, on the reverse strand, counting down.
AATTAAAGTCTTGTCACTAGGGACAATACACATTTTAGGCATCTTATCCTGCCCTGCCACTCATGTGCCTTGCATGATAAAATGTGCAGATTTAGAAAGAGAATTGAGCACCATGGAGATGTTTCCCATATGGATACTTTTTTCCCTATGCCTTTTGCTGAAAAGAGTATTCTTTACCCATTAAGCTGACTTGGCATTCTCACAGAAGATCGACCGTGTCTATTTCTGGATTCTGTTTCACTGACTCCATTTGTTGGCTGTTAGACCAATACTATATTGCTTTGACTACTCTATGCACTCCACTGGACCATGGTTTTAAGATGAGGATAAAATCTTTTCTTTTTTTTTTTCTTTCTTTGTTTGTTTTTTTGAGAGAAGGTTTCTCTGTGTATTCTTGCCTATCCTGGACTCTCTTTGTAGACCAGGCTGGCCTCGAACTCACAGAGATCTGCCTGCTTCTGTGAGTGCTGAGATGGCAGGCGTGCGACACTGTGTCCAGCTGTTGCTTTTTCTGTTTTAAAGATGGACTTTTCAGTCCTTTTTGCATGGGCACATTTAAGTTTTTTTATATGGATATCCATGTTTTAAAATTAACATCCCTTTGTAGTGAGAAGCAACTTTACACACTTAGAAATTAAGAAAGGAAAAAAAAAGCTCTTGAATCCAGCATGTGGCTGGATCTGGCTAATGCACAAATGGGAACCAGCCCTGAAATTTTTTTTTTCCAGCTTGTATAAGGGCGTTTATACATTTCATAAACACTGTCATCCTTAAATCTCCAGGTCCCGGCCCCAGGTTAAACTTTGAACAACTTAAACAGAGACAAGTCTGGTCACTTGGGCAGATGGGAGAATTACACAGCGACAATATCGTCAGAATTATTTTTTAAGTATACCGGGTTGTTCTTTATAGTTGTTACGCAGGGTCATCTTGCCCACCTGGTAGGAGTATGGTCTTCCTGGATAAGAGCTTAAGAGACTTAGTGGCAGACCACATCTTAATGATGGTTGTGACACTGTGCTGCCCTCTTGAGCTGCAGATCAGAGCTTGCATGTCTTTTGCTACAGGGAGTGGCCTGATGGCTTGTTCTGTCAGGGTTTTCTTTTGTTATGGGAATGTAGGCTATTGGGATATCAACTGTTAGCAGAAGCTTTCTCAGCAACCCTAACCTTCATTTATGGTACAAAATTCCCTTCCGTACAGTTCCTAACAAGTCTGGTCACACTGCAGGCAGCCCTCCTTGAGTTAAATTCTACTTTATGTAACTTAATATTTCCTAAGCAGATTTACTGGTAAATCCTTTACAGTGGCGATTTTATTAGTTTCAATCTCTCCTGCATCACACATGCATTTGAGAATTGTGCTTCTAAAAGCCTGCTAGGATTGCACAAAGTCTATATGTCACTTAGGAAAAAACTGAGTCAAACTTTAGTGATTCTACCATCTGTCGTGCTTGCTTTGGTTTTAGATGGTTGTTCATAATTTGTAGAAGAGAAATCCCACACAGAGATGGAAACTCTGAAAAGAAAACAAGCAATGAGTTCAGCTGTCTGCCAATATAAGTTCTGTGGCACCTATTCTAGTTATTTCCATGGCAGTAAGAACATTAATTTTGCTAAAGCCACATCGTGATTTTTGAACGAAATGAAGACATGTAAAACATACAAATAAAAAGTGATGTTTTTTCATACTGACAGAAGGACCCAAAGCATCCGTGCTTGTTCCGGGTAATTGTGAGAGCGGTGTTCAAGTCTGCTTCTCCCCGAGGGGCAGGCATGAATATTCAAACATGTGCACTCCAGAAAAAGCAATTGCCTTCCCTCCATTTGTTGTCTGCTCATTTCTGTGGTGTAAATATTCCTGGAGTGGCTTTCAGACTCCTAGGGTGGTGACTCTGCAATGCTGAGAAGGGACACCAGCACCGGAAGGCCATTGTCTACAGTTCTATCAGACAGCCCCGATGGCAGGAAGTAGGTTCAAGAGGATAGGCTGCAAATATACCAAACCATTTAGGAAAAGATAAATTTTTAGGGACTTAATGTCTGTCTTACTTTTCTATTGCCATGACAGAGCAGCATGACCAAGACTTCTAAATGAAAGTGTAAGGGTCTGGGAATCACTGGAAGACCCCAGACTCAAATAATATGCAAAAGCAAAGAGCATTTATTCTGCAGAATCATCCAATATGCAGGGGTCAACCATCCTACAAAATGGTGGTGACCCCAAGACAAAGATGCAAAGGCCTTTTAAAGGTAACTGGGGATTTCCAGTAGTGATGAGCTAATGAGCTAATCTCTATTCTGATTGGGTGAGGGGTGGGGACTAAGGAGCAGTTACATGAGGGGTGTAAATTGATTGGTTGGGGCCAGGGTGGCTGGTCATCTTAAGCCACACTCAGCAATATATGGCCTTTCATCAGTATAAGATCACACTTGTAGCAGGAGCTTTTCCTGGAGCTAGGGACCATCTGCAGACCGAGGTGGAGTCTAGAGACAAAAGGAATCTCTCTGGCCCTCTCAAAAGCATCTAATTTGGGGCTCACAGTGGCAGAGAGTTAGAGTCCATGGCCATCATGTGGATAAGCAGAGCAGCAGGCAGGCGGGGCAGTGGGACAGTTTCTCTCTCTCTCACACACACACAAAGGGAGAGAGAGCGAGCGAGAGAGGGAGGCTGTTTCACTGGGAATGGTTTAGGCTTTTAAACAATGCATGCAGGATTCATCCTGGCCAGAGGGAAGAAGATACAGGGAACACTGTGGGGCAGTAGGGGGCATTAGTGTGGCCAGGGATGGGGTGGGGAGCTTTCTCTTTTATCCCATCGCTCTCATTTCAGGCACATCACTGATGCTCTCATGAGAGGGAGTCTCCCATTGTGATGGGAAGAGAAGGCAATAGCTTTGGGGGACCAGACTATTTCTTCTGATCTTTCTTATTGTCAGAAGAAGGCTTTTAAATAGTGTTGAGGCAAGTAACCAGCTTAGTAACCAGCTTTGCTCCTTGACAAACCCAGCCCTTATTCTGTGCTTGTTGGCAGGATGTGGGCAGTGTGTGCTGTGTGCTGGGTCCTTCCTGCTTCATGACTATGCTGGTGTGCCCCACTTTCCCCTGCTCTGTATTCTACTTTCCCTCTTCTGTCCTTTCTGGTCTCCATCTGTCATGAACCCTTTTCTGTTAGGGGAGCCCGGGTCTCCCTGGTTCTATCAGATGTCTGGTTAGAATAGGGAACACATCTGACTCAAGGTCCTGTGGAAAGAGGGCAACTGTTGCATTTGGGGAGAGCCCATGAGCAGTGCAGTTCAGGGATTTCTTGAGAAGGTGTCATTTTGCTTCAGTCAGGAAAACATCAAGTTCAAAGCCAGCAGTTTGCTCCATCAAGCAATGCCTTGGAGAAGTTGTAGTGTGTGATGAAGATGGTCCTCTGTTGGTCAGCAGGGATTCAGATCTTGGCTCTGCCCTTTCAGAGTTTGCACTGTGACCAGGTTAGTTACCCTGCCTGTGCCTCAGTTTTCTTCTCTGTAAATGCCAATTAAGGGAAATAACACAGAATAGACATTATGGAAGTATTTTAATAGAAATAACCCTGAAAATATTTGAGGCTTAAGTAAACGAATACCCGTTGTATGACAGGATGGTGCTCAGCATGTGCTAAATGCTATAAAAAGCGCCCGTTTCAATGTCATTATGATTGATATTATTTCGGACTATTTAAGGAATGGCACTCTTATAGACACCGAATTGGAAATAACAGTCACAATCTGGCACCTTAGAGCTGGCAGTTGGTTCAATAGATTGTGCATAGATAGAATACTCAAAACGGTTCCAGTCATCTTCAGAGCAGCCTGCATTGTATCTTCCTTATTGTCTTTACACTCTTCATTTGTCCCTCCTTCAATCTCTCTTTCCTCATGAGGAAAGTAAAGGCACTAGACTTTTCAGCTTGCCGTGGCGCCGAATTAAAGGCTGCATGCGCTTGCTCAGATTGGCATGAAGTCAGCCCATCTGCCCCTCTTCCTCCCTTCCTGCTCTTGACAGATCCAGCTGATCAGCATGGAAGATTTCCTCTGTGGAACCTCAGGGCCTTCATGGAAAAGGATTGAGGTCAAGACATGTGTGACACGGGCTGTTCAGAGCTCACCCTGCTCTTTTGGTCCCCTGCTGTGTCAGGCAGTAACTGCTTGATTCTGGGATTCCGGGGGAGATCAAAGAGTTCCCAGGTAGAAAGCTAAAGCTTCTGGAACAGCAAGGGGCTGTGGAAAGACTGACTGAGGCTCTTTAGGATGAGAGGGACAGAGGGTCGGAGGGATGAAGAAAAGAACTTGACTATAGTCCCGTTGCCAGCTGTCTTTGTGCTCACTGGCTTGTGTTTAAATAAATGAGTACCCGTCACATGCAGAGGATAAGGTTGGGCACTTGCCGTCCCTGCTGCCACCAGCTGAATTTGAGCTTGAGATGAAACCTGAGCTGAGCTTGATTCTCAAATCAGACCCCATATGGGTCAGATCCCATATGATACAGTTTAGGAAGTGTCATCAGAGTTGATAGTCATGGAGAAGAACCTTAGAGGAAGGCTGAAGGTCTCTGCTGGTGGTGGGTCAGGTGAGGGCAGGAGATGAGCAGTGTGGGCCAGACAAGGCAGGCCCCTCCTTCCACCTCGCAGAGGATGCTGCGCCAGGTTGCTATGGTGATCACAGACTCTTTTGGGCCAGCAGCATTGTGAAGGTATCAGAGCAGAAAAGATGGCAATTCCCTAGTTCCCATTCTGCCCAGACTGTGAAATGGCAGTAAATGCCAGTTTGTTTTCTCCTTGAAATGTGGTTTCTCTTTGAACTTTGTGCCATAAATTCTAGGGAGAAAAATAATTCACCAAAGTCAAGTTCTGGACATAATGGTAGCATTGAAGAATGAAATGATTTTCCTCTTGTAGGTACATATTTCTCAGATTCAAAAGTAAAATTAGTATCTTCTTTCTCATTCCCTTCACGCTTGGTGTGTGTGTGTCCAGTAGTAAAGGGTGACGTCATAGCCTGCTGTGTCGGGCTCGTAATTTATTCCTTCAGCTCAGGAACCTCATTGTGTTTTGGCCTGGGTAAACATTCTGGTTCCTGTTTTTCATGCATTTTTGTCCCGTGTGTGTGGGCTCCTGTGCAAGTGTGGAGACCAGAGCTGCTCTCACGCCCCGTCCCTGTCTCAGTCTGAGTATTTTTATTATGCTCACACTTTAAATCATTGTTTATAGTACTGCGGATCCATTTTTGCTCTTCCAAAGAATTTTTTTTTTATATCTTTACTTGTTTGGTTCTTAAAATATCATCTTTTTTTTTCCTTTTCTTTTTGGCATTATAAAAGTGGCATAGTGCCATTATGAGGAGTTTAGCAATAAAAAGGAAGATCCCTAACCCTACCACTCAGATTTTTTTTTTTATTTATTCCTTTAAATTTTTTTTTTTTTTTTTTTTTTTAATTTTGAGAAATCTAAACCTGGGGCTGGAGCGATGCCTCAGAGGTTAAGAACAGTTCCTGCTCTTCCTGAGGACCGAAGTCCTGTCCGTAGTAACTGTGTCATGCCTGTAACTCCAGCTGCAGGGGTCTGACGCCCTCCACAGGCCTCTGAGGGTACCCATACACTTGTGGCACACATTCACACATGCATACAAATAAAAAGAACACCTTTTTCTGGAGGTGGGGTGGGTGTCGAGACAAGGCCTCACTATGCAGCCCTGGCTGTCCCGGAGCTCATTCTGTAGAGCAGACTGGCCTTGGCTCGCAGAGATCCATCCGCCTGCTTCTGCCTCCTGAGTGCTGGGATTAAAGGTGAGCACCACACCTGGCTATTTTTTTTTTTTTTTTGATGGTAGTAGGTAAAGTCCCTAGCTCATTTAATCTACTGTTTAATTAGCACTAGCATGCCCTTCCCCCTCCCCGCCTTCTTTTTTAGGACTTTGTTCTGGTGAGTATATTGTTCTGATTCTTCTAATATTCAGACCTAACCCCTTCCCTGCTATCTCAAGGAGGAAAAGCTGTTAACACATAGCTGCAAATGTGTTTGCCTGCTAGCTAGCACATTCCAAGCGCTGATGTATCCACTTCAGTGATCTGGACTTTCATATCAACATAGTCTAAGTACACTGCCTTGGATTCTGACAGAATTTTATGAGCTCATCTCCCACCCTTTCATGGGAGACTTGTAATAGTTTGGTGAACTGCCCCCACTCCAGATCCTGGCCCCACAACAAGCCCCTGCCTGAACTTTATACCTGTGTGAAAGCCGCACGCTAACTTTGGAGCTATTCATTGGTGCGTTTTTCATGGAGACTCACTAGCAAACGCTTCTGGAACTGGGGCTCCAAGGGGCTCCGTTTCTTCCATGACAGTGCTCCCTGCGAGCGGCTGGGCTTCTGAGAGTGCAAGGGGCTGCATCGCAGCGAGTGTCCAGGCAGCCTTAGTAGGACGCACCAGAGTCTCCCACATGCTGTATCGCAGGTAACTCTGGAATTGTGCCATGTTCCTTAGGAGAGCCAGGGCAGAGTCTTAAAAACATTGTATTTACCATTATGTGTGTGTGTGAGAGGGAGAGAGTACATGGTGTGTGTGTGTTTATGTGTGTATGCTTGCACATATGAATGCATGCTCCACACTGCATACGTAGAGGCCAGAGGACAACTTTGTGGAGTAATTTTCCTCTTTCTTTGTTTACATGGGTTCCAGGGATGAACTCAGGCTGCTGGGCTTGTGTGACACTCACTGGTCCATCTTGACCCCCAAGGAGATATTCTAATCAAGCTGTACATTCCATATAAAAAAATTGTGTCAGGCTTCCTGACACAAAGTATCCACTTTAAATGTATGATAAGGAAAAATCCTGACAGGTATTTTGCTGGCTGACATAAAGTAAAAAAGAAGCACAAATATAATGAAAATACTCCTTGCTGGCATTTTAACTTTTTTGCCAATCATTTAAATCCATTTTGTTGGTTTGATGGTTGTTTGTCTTTTGTGTTTTGGCTGAGCCTCACTATATATAGCTCTGCTTGGCCTGGAACCAGCTAGTGTAGGCCAGGCTGCCCCACCTCTGTAGCAACCTTTCTGCTTGTGCCTCCCATGAGCTGGCATTACAGGTATACATCGCATACACATGCACAGCCAGTGACCTGGCCTCACACTTTGCAGATGATGAAATGAAGGCTTGGAGACAAAGCTCTTTTCTTCTGTTTTTCCTTCTTTGCTTTTCATTCAGATGAGCCATGGGCTCTGGTACTGGGCTGTGCAGAAAGCATTTTTGGTGCAGAATTTGAAAGCTGGAAGTGATGTCTTTATTATTGTGTAGTTCATGGTCTGCCTGGTCTTGCTTTTTTTTTAAGGTGAGAAAAACCCAATCCCGCCCTCCCTCATCTTCTCCTCCATGGCCTTCCTCCAGTCCACTGATAGGGGAGGTCCTCCTCCCCTTCCATCTGACCCTAGCCTATCAGGTCTCATCAGGAGTGGCTGCATTGTCTTCCTCTGTGGCCTGGTAAGGCTGCTTCCCCCTCAGGGGGAGGTAATCAAAGGGCCAGCCACTGAGTTCATGTCAGAGTCAGTTCCCTTACTAGGGAACCATGGGCTACATCTGTGTAGGAGTTCTAAGTTATCTCCATGAATGGTTCTTGGTTGGAGTATCAGTCTCAGAAAAGACCCCTGTGCCCAGATTTTTTTTTGGTTCTGTTGTTCTCCTTGTGGAGCTCCTGTCCCTTCCAGGTCTTTCTATCTCCCTCTTCTTTCATAAGATTCCCTGTACTCTGCCCAAAGTTTGGCTATGAATCTCAGCATCTGCTTTAATACCCTGCTGGGTAGAGTCTTTCAGATTCCCTCTGTGGTAGGTTCCTGGAGTTTTCTCCCTCTTCTTGAAAGGCATTCTTTAATAAAATTCAAGACAGACCAATTGGAAACTCATAGAGGAAAGAGCCTCTCATTTTCCTTCCTTCCTATCTGTTCCATCCCACAAGACAGCTTATCAGACAGCCTTTTCCATACCTAAATAGCAATAATACTTTTCAGAGGGAACAGGGGAGAGAATACAGGAGGATGGCAAGTTTTCTGGGTGACCCACAATGCCCTCTTGTAAACAAAGGCTCCCAGAATAAAAGGCTATGTCTGTGCTAGAGTCTGTATGGCCAATTGACTAGTAGAACTTTGTGATTGTGAAGAGTTAGAATGTTGCCAAGCTTTAATTCCCTTGGTAGCTACTTACTGGCCACTCCTAGTCATGACCTAACACACTTGTGGCTCTTAGGTGAAACCTTTGCAGTGTATTAACTTAACAGACCCTAACCCCAAGCAGAGAATGTCATTGTGTAGCATCTGAAACCCATAATACATTTTCCTGGCCTCGCTGTGACTTAGTGGTCTGTCAATATATTTTGGGGAAATGCCTTGATTTACAATTTTCCTTTGTTCTGTAACAATAAAGAAGTTCACAAAGCCATTTCCAGATTAGAACTCGGCTTTTGTTGGTGTAAGTGCACTACTCTGATGGCAGGAAAGGAAGAGGACTGTGGGACACTGGGAGGTTGAAGAGATTTTTGAAGAACCTCGGTGAGATAAGACATACTTTATTTCCTGTCACCCAGACCATTAAGTACACAGCTTTGAGGCACTCGAGTGAATGCTGGCACACAGAGGTGGGCATGGGTATACAAATGGGCACACAGGCCTCCAGACAGGCATATATGGGCAGGCTAGTGAAAGAAATGGGGGAAGCTGAATGGCTCAGGCCTCTTACCTCAAGGCCATATTTATATCGAATCACGCAAAGTTTGGGGCTGGAGAGATGGCTGAGTACTTAAACGCACTTGCTGGCTGCTCTTCCAGAGAACTGGGTTTGATCCCTAGTTCCCACGTGGCAGCTCATAGCTGTCTAGTTCCAGGGAATCTAACTCCCACTTCTGACTTCCACGTGCACCAGGCATACATACAGGCAACCCCCCCCCAAAAAAAAAATAAATAAAATACAAAAAGAATCACAGGGAAGTGTCACTCTGCTAAAGTAGTTATATAATGGATGCTATCACTGTTTACCACGGCTTAACTTTGGGTTCCCTGAGCATCTGTTGGCAGCCATTTTGTATTGACTCATAGCCCCCAAGATATTTGGTGACTTCCATGTTTAAGCTGACTTGCATCAGATATTCATATCAGTACCATACTGTCTATGCATAAACTGATCCTTATGGACCTCTGTTTCCAACAGAGGGGAACTGGGATCTTTGTTCCCAGGCCACAGTCACTCATATTTGGCTCCAGAATAAACTCTCAGTTCCTTTGAGGAGAAATATTATATATATATATATATATGTACATTATATATATAATTATATATATTTTGAAATATTATATATATATATATTGTCATTAACCTTAAGCTCCTCCAGGGCTTCCCTGGAGATAGGAACATGGTTAAGATGTCACTCTAGCCAATAGGCAAGCACTGTGCTTATGAAGAGGCCCCATCTCAAAGGATAAAGGGAGGCACCCTTTATCATCCGAACAGTGACCTCTGGATTGATACTCCGTATATGTGTGCACACATGTGCATAGAACCCACATATACACGTTCATGCGAATACATCATAGCACACACACATGCACACACGCATGTACACACCCGCACTGTGGTCTCTGTCACAGAAAACAGAGGGGACCTGAGCAGACTTCTCTCCCCTCACTAACCTGCGACACAGTTACATTTACATGCGTTTAATTTAGCCTTTGTCTGATGACTTTTCACAGATTGTAAGATGGCCGCAGGCAGGGGCAGGGAGGGAAGTTTTAAATTTCCTCCCTATGGTTTGACCAAATCAAAACCAAATCTATTTTGCTTTTTGATTTCTGTTTCCATAATTTCTTTACAATACAGAAACAAAAATGAGGCCAGTATCATAGCCAAAGAGGAGATTAAATGCTTTACTGGGAAACTGGGTTGCCATGGTAACATCTTCTGCTCCTCTCTGCAGGGCTCACAGGGTCCTGGTCTGAGCTCTAGTACCACACCGCATTCCACGGCAGAGCTGGCCCTATCCTCTGTTTTAACAAACCACAGCCTTCTGTCCATTGCTTTTGCTTTTTGGGTTCTGTCATGATCTTTTGGGACAAAAGGTCCAGGGAAAACTCAGTACCATGGTGTTCCTGTACTTCAGGCAGTGATTTTTGGGTATCAGCTGAATCTCCAAACTCTGGTACTTTCAGTAGCCATTTTACTTTGTCATTATCTCCTGGGCTGAGTGGTTGGGAAGGAGACTACTTAGAGTTTGTCTCTGGTGCTGGCTTGAGGGCTCAGTAGATAAAATACTCGCAGGGCAAGGCTATCAATCTGAGTTTGGGTCCCTAGAACAACACTCCAAGCCACGTGCGTCTGTAAATGCCTGTGCCATTTACACAGATGGGGAGATGGGAGATGGGGTGTGGTGTGTAAGGGCTTGCTTCCAGGATGCTCATAGGCCAGCTAGCCTGGTGTATGCCATGGCAACTAGCAAGGTGGAAGGCAAGGACTGACGTTCAAGGTTGTCTTCCATTCTCCTAGCACTCATGGTTATTTTGTTCTCCACACATTTGTTGTTCTATTCATGTAACCATGCTCACATACACTAAAATAACAGTAGCAGCAGCAGTAGCAACAACAAAACCGCATTTGTTCTGGTCTGTTTGGGGTCAGCTGATATGCTTGGGGCTATGGTCTTTGTAAGATGGCCCCTTCTCTTCCAAGGCCAGTGATTCTTGCTTTCTGGCAATGCTTTCCCTCTCCTCTGCCCCCAACTTCATTGCAACCATCTTGGCAGGAGGAAAGATATTTTAAAGAGAGACACCCATGGCCTTCTCTTTGCCTCTCAAATTATTCAAACAACAAATCTCAGGAAATTAGAATTTCTCCAGGAATCTCAGGCTGGGAGAAGGAAAACATTGAAGCCTAGTGCCCGCCAGAACTGGGAGTTATTTCCCTGATGGAGATTTCGTAGTTCTGACAGCTTGTCAGATATCCTGGCTTGAGAGATGGGAGCTGGGACAATGATGGGTCAGTGATGACTAGGACCGCACCTTGTCTAGGATTGCTCAGCTTTACATGCCTCTCCTTCTCTGTTCATTTCTCAACTTGGTGTCAAAAGGCTGAGATAGACCTGGTGGTGGTGGGGTCACTGGGTCTTCTTGTTCCTCTTCCCAATGCGGTCACATTGAATAAATCTGCCTTCTTGGAGTTTCACTATAATTTGTCTCTTTAGTTGGCTTGCGGACAGATCTAGAGTGTTAGGGCTACAAGAGCCCAGGCTCTGACCCTAAAAGCTGGTGGACAGTAAATATGTCATGCTTCAGGGCATCTCTTCACATGATTTGGCTTTCACTGCTTGGCGGGTTCTGGACGACGTCTTTCCAACACAGTGGCTGCCCTCTCGGAGGCACGAAGCAGTAGCTACCAGCTCTGATAAGCTCCTTGAAGAATCCGGTGGGATGCCGTTTCTGCCCTCTTGGTTGGCCCAGGACAGTCAGGAGCCCAAAGGAGCTGAGGACAGGGCATACACCTCCTGGTAGGAAAATGGCGAAGTCCCATCACAGAAGGCGCTATGGGCTGAGAGCCACTGTTGTGCCTTTTTTGGAAAATCCAGTCTGTCACATCTCGCTGCCGCCGTGGTACCTCTGGGCTCTAGATGCAGTTTCAGCATGTAATCTCTCTAGTTCCTCCCCACTGCTTATCAGGTTTCTTAGCTCATCTTTCATCTCCCTGCTTTTAAGGGACTCTCTATTTCCCTGGTTACTCTGCTTACAACCTGCTGCTCACGTTGGCATATTAGTGGCTTCTAGAAGAGTCTTCATCTCATTACCATTCTGCCTGGTTGCAACCTGTTATCACCAGTGAACTGACCCCATAGAAACGCCACCTGCTAGGCACACTTCTTTTTCAGGGCAAGCCCATCGCCAAAATAATCTTTGTTCATTGTTAATACCTGGTAAATATCTGTTTAATTGCTTCAAATTTAAAATCAGTTTCTCTCTAGAAATGGTACTATACTAAAGGCTAGATGGTTGGGTACAAAGTGGACAAGATGCCATTAAAATGAGGAGGCTTGGTTGACTGTATCCTGTCACAACTGAAGTTGTAAACTAGACAGGCCCATTTGATTTTAGGTGGCCTGTTGTCGCCTTACGACACTTTGTCTTCTTGTTCCATAGCTAGTCGCATCTGTAAACTGCAGGGTAATGTGTGTGCTGAGTTATGGATGTTTGAAGTTTGCACTCTCTCGGCGTCGACAGAAAGACTAAAGCGTTCAGGGTGCCTCACACAGGAGCCTGTCTGGGGCTGCCCGAAAGTCATCTTTCTGGGAGCTAACAAAAGGGGAAGGCAAGTACAAGCTGAGGTATCTGGGCGACTGACTATCTGCACACGAAGAGCTGTTCTGATAAACTCACTGGGACAGCGTGCTTCAGAGAAAAGAAAAAGATGTCACCTGCGCTGGGACTTGGAGTGGTTTATTTAACCTCCCCTGAGTTCAGCTCCCCAATGTGACCTGTAATGAGTTTCCTCCAGTGAGCTCCAAAACCATGTCAGTGTTTTTAAAGAAGCAGGCCACATCCGGTCTGCCTTTATTTTCAGGTAAATATTCTATATGATCTTTATTAACGCAGAGAAAACATATTCCCTGTGTTCAAAAGCAGGCTTCAGAGGTTGAGTATTTTCTCAAAGCGCAAGCAGCTTGGAACGAGTCCGGACTTGAGGACGAATCAATTAAAGTGTCTGATGCCAATGCCTTTTGGTTGAGTGAATCGACTTCTCGATTTACCTTCGGGTGCTGAGGGCGTCGTTCCCAGCCGGACAAAGAAAGAAAAGGCGCTTAAGGGAAAGCCACACCTCTTTCCTGGCTCGAGGCAAGTGAGCCCTCCCACTGGGCCCCTGCCACAGAAGGGACATTGATTCTCAGTAATTGCTTGATTCCCCATAACTGCTTTTGGTAATGTGTTTGAATTTTTTAAAAGGTCCAAAGAAGAGATCTTCGGTAATGGCTGTATAAGCAAATGGGGGAAGCTATTGAATTCCTGCTTTCTCTAGCTTTCTTCTTCATGTAGTTAAAAAAAAAAAAAAATCCAGGGGCTGGAGAAATGGCTCAGTGGTGAAGAGCACTTGGAGCTCTTTACTTTCAGAGGACCTGGGTTTGGGTCATCCTCATGGTCCTTCAGAACCACCTGTCACTCCAGTTTCAGGGGGCCTCCTGTCCTTCAGGCACCAGGTGTTTACATGGTGCATATACATACATGCAGAAAAAAACACTCACACACATAAAAAATGGAATTAGAAAACTTAAAAAAAACCTATATACATTTTGTACTATTCAAAAACTATACGTGGCTCCTGATCTCTTTTATTTTTTGGTGTTGAATGAGATGGCTTGAATTAGCAGGTCTAACACTCAACATTTGCCTCCTGCTTTTGGATTGAATGGAAACTTCTAGTCCCATGTTTGTGGTTAAACCTATGTGACAGAAGCCTCTCTCTCAGAGGACTGGGAGAGCTTAATCTCCACCAACTTTTCACCTTTCTTCCAGACTAGTCCAACTGCAGCCTCTCGTTGCCCTTCCGGGTTGCTTCCTGCTGCCTTGCTTCCAAAACTTGAGTTTTCCCAGTACTCAATTTAGACCACTTTCCTTCCCGAGCCGCTCCTTTCTACCTCTTCATTTGTATTGTTTCCTTGATACATTGTTTTTGCCTGACAAATCATTTCACCTGAAACTTGTCACAGTTTTTGAGCAAGAGGCTTTTTTCCTGATTCTGGAGCCAAGGTCTCCAGTCAGCAGAGAACAGTGCCTCTGTCTTCCCTCCTTTTCCTTTCAGCCTTTGACACAAGCCAGCAACAGCCTCCTGCTCCAGGCTGGTGCTGACAGCCGTGGAGGATTCAGGGTTGATAAAGGGAGCTGTTAGTGAGGAGATGAAGCAAAGGAGAGAAGCAGGGGCCAGAAGAAATGTTTGGGGTCAGATGGATAGAGGGAGCAGACTGGGAAGCGGAGATGTGGATTCAGTTCTCCATATTCTATAAGTTCTCCTTCACTCCTTCCCACCCTCAGCCTGCACTGATTTCCCATGAAAATAGAATACAAGAGAATAACATGAGAAAAATAGGTTTTTCTGAATATGCTTTATGTGATTTTCTTTGATTTGGTTGCAATTTCTATTTAGCCTTGGGCTTACTGGTTTGTTTCAAAGAAATGGCATCATCCTATAAAATTTCTCATTGAGTCTTGTTTATCTACAATACCATAAAATGAAATAACAGCGCAGCTCACGCTCACATGGAAGGACTTGAGGAGATTTGCCCTGTTTAGGAAATCAGATAAAATGGACTAAGAAGTTGCAGAAATCAGGGTCCCAGAATAAAATTAAGGTGCGTGACTTGACTGATCATTTGGTATGGCTTCCAGAAACGCATGCAAACAAGAAGGCGTGGTGTGGCTCAAGCCTGGCTCCATCAACCTGGAAGCTAGGCTGAACAAATGCCACAGCTTTAAAAAATGCAGAGAGAACTGATTTTGGGTTATTTTAATGATGGGTGGAAATAGCTGGTCATGCACAAGCAAACAGAGCTGGTCTTGGTGAAATCATGGCAGGCAAGCAGACTTGGCATGTTTGAGACAGAAATTATTACATGCTAGATGCCTCAGAAGGTATCTAAAAGGTACCCTTTTGGTTCTGAAGTTTGGAAAAATATCTTAATAGTATTCAATGATCATTTTTAGTTTAATGTAATATTTCAGACTTTTTTCTTTTTAGTGCAAGTAAAATGGAAAAATTATTGCTGAAGAGAGGAATGACTTGGATTTCTATGACCCCTTTTCTGATATTTTGTATTATACCAATATCATATCATATCACGTGATTATACCATACTGTCGTATCTTATATATTATTTTTGTCTATAAATGGCATATCTGAGTTGCTACTAAGCACTTGGGAGCTAAGGCTTCTCTGTGCTTCATTTTCTTCTTTCTTTGCTTCTTGTACTGCTGGGGATTTAACGCAGAGCCCTCCTCATGCTAGGCAAATCTATGCTTTGAAGCCAGTTCATACCCCCAGCCCTTCTTTTTTTGCAGCACTTCTATCCCGTGTGTAGGTTCTCTCTGTGATGTTCTCCCTTCTAGCTCTGTTGTTTCCTTTTCTTGATCCATTCTTCAGTGGTGCTCAGAAGAGGGCTAGTGTTGTGTGACAGACTGGTCTGCCCATGAGAGACCACACAGGGCTAGATGACATGGCAGGATGAGTGGGCAGCATGAACTCACAGACAAGCAGGTCCCATTTCTTGATGTACTATAATAATTGTTTTTGGGAACCATTGTACAAAGAGCCACAAAATGAGTAGCTCAAACAGCTATGTATTCTCTTGTGGGTTTGGCGGTCAAAAGTCATAAATCAAGATGTTGCAAGGATTGTTTCCTTCTGGAAGCTCTGAGAAACAATGGTCCGTGCCATGCCCTTGGTCTGGCGTTGCTGGCAGTCCTTGGTGTCCTTGGCTTGTGTATATATAATTCCAACCTGCTTCCATCTTTACATGGCTGTCTTCTCACTGTGGCTTCCATCTCTCATCCTGTTCTGTGGAAGGCAATGATGGTGTTTAGGACCCGTACTAATTGGCATGACTGTGTCTTATCTAACTATGCCCCCAAGATCCTATTTCCAAATGAGGTCATGATCAAAAAGATACTGGTGATTATGTGATTTCAGTGTGTTTGGGGGTGGGGGTTGGGGTGGGTGAAACAATTTAACTCATGACCCTTGGAGTTGGGAGTTCTTAAAGAGTCTGACCTGCGTTCTAATGTGAGCTTGGGCTGAGGGTGAGTCAGAGTTCGCAGGCCCGCAGCAGGGAAGAAAAGAAAGACCAGAAGTTTGTCTACATTCCATTAGCCAGTTATCTTAGTTTTGCTTTCTGTTGCTGTGCTAAAACACCCTGACGAGAGCAACTTAAGGGAGAAAGGGTTTGTCTTATAGGTTACAGTCCATCCTTGCAGGGTATCAAGGTGGCAGGAACCGGAAGCAACTAGTCCCTTCACACCCATAGTCAAGATCATGGAGCAGTCGATTAGTGCAGCATGCGGGCACTAAGCCCACTCTCTCCTTTTCAATCGTCTTAGGGATCAGCCTATGAAATGTGCCACCCACATTCAGGGGTGCGTTTCCACACCTCAGATTATGCAAGTAAGAAAATCCCTCACAGGTTAACCTAGACAATTCTTCCTGGAGACTCCCTTCCAGGTGATTCTAGACTGGGACAAGTTGACGTTTTAACCACCACCATTCCACTCATGGTCAGTTGGAGTGTGTGTGTCCAGCCTGTTAGTGATAAACTGGGGACTCACTGGTGAGTGTTATCCAAGTCACCAGGAGAAAGGCAGTCTCTGCAGTAAATTGCGTATGGAACAAGAGTCTGTAGAGTGGGAGGCTTTCTTTTCAGTCATTATAGTGTTCCAGGAGTAGAAGGCTCAGGAAGAATGTATGGTCAAGTCCTTTGGAAATCTGATAGGACTTATGAATTCTCTTCCTGGAAGGAAGATGTTGTGGTTGTTTTCCACTAATGTAGTCCAAATGGGACAAGAGCCTGCTGAGTTTGAGAGTGAGCTTGAACGCCTCCGTCTCTTGCTTCTACCTCTGGAGTGGCTAGGATTACAGGCCTGTAAAATACCACCGTTCTGTCTTTAGGCCTTGGTGGCGATGGAGCCCAGGGCCTCAGGTTTGCTAGCCAGCGTTCTACCAATGAGCGACATCTCTATCAAGAATGCTCACAAGTAGACAGGAGATTTGCACATGATTTAGCTGGACTCTTCTACCCCTTAGAAGCCTTTTGAGCTCTGTAGCTCTGGGTTTCAGGTGAGAACCAGAGACAAAGAGGAAAAAAGCCCCCCAGGAGTGTTCAGCTGTGCAGTTCATCATGTAATGTAAGGGTGGGATGAGGCATGTCTGGAAGGGGGTGTAGATAGACTAGACTCCCCAAGCCTGGCATAGGTTCCATTCCATCGTCAGTGAGAAGCCTGTGGACATTTCTGTGCAAGGGGATGCATTCCTAAAGGGAAGATGTTATATTGACAGTGGTATATGGGAATTCATAAATGAAATGTGGTAATGATTGGTTAGGGGTGGGGTAGATTAAAAAGTTGTGAAAATTTCTGGTGCTAGGCTGAAATCACATTATCTGGCAGAAATGGGACATTTTAAAAGCTTAAATAGATAGCAAACAATTGACATTGCATAGCTCGGGGGAAAGAGGTACAGGACTCGACCCAAAACTAATAGATTTCAAAAGTGGGCCATGTTTCTGGTTTAAAGTCTGGTTCTGCTCTTTTAGACTGGGTTAATATGTCACAAACAAGTGAATATTATGCCCAGCAGGCTTGCTGTGACTTTTAGGCAACCTGACAGGCCACTAATGACTAGAGGGCAAGAAACAACTTTGCCAACTGTCAGTAGCCAATGTAAAATTTCTGCTAATTCCCACTTCATATGACATTTTCTTCAAAGATGTCAAAGAATAAAGTTTGATAAAATGCTTGACATTTGAAAAGCATGAGTGGTGCCATGTCTAACTCTATCTTCCTATTTGTTCTTTCCATAAGAATAGATACTATATACTACTCTTATTTGAAGGGCTCTTGGAACTAGGTCTTCAAGAGAGTAACAGTTTGGGTTGAAAATTACTAGATCTTTAGTGTTGTGTATCAGTTTTCTCCAAGAAAAACCTTCCACTTAGAGGGAGGTGTGTTAAGACGCCAGATGTTGAAAAGGGGTGAAACAACAGGGTGCTGTGAGGTGCAGGTGAGACATTACTCTACAGGGAAGCTCCTTAACATCAGGAAGTAAACAACTCAATGGCTTCAGGAAGTTGTTGAAACTGACCAGATTCACTATGCTCCTCTCACCCCAAACCTATATAAGCTGTAAGGACTGCTGAGAAACACTGATTAAAATAGCCTGAAAGAAGTGCAGACCAGCCATGTTGCCAGAAAGAGTGAGTTCAGACCAACTGAAGTATGGAGGACACTCTCCAGCCTGTTGAGCCACTTGCAGGTTGTGCAGTATGTGCCAGGTTTGGTGAACTGTCACCCATGCTAGGATATGTCTTTGAGTCATTTCTTCTCCTGTAAGTTTCTTCTCACTGATATCCTATAAGTTTGCCCAATAAAATTCATTGGTTCACGAAACTGGACTTTGGTGGTATCGTACTTTGGTCTGCTGTGTTGGTTATTCATCTGGAGTAAGTAAATGTTAGTTCATGTCTCCCCAGCAACAGTGTCACAGAACACTGAGCCTGCAATCATATAATAAAAATGGCAATAAATAATACTTATTGTTCTTTTCATAAGTGTATTTGGTTACTAGATTTTTCCAAGAGCAAATGACTTGGGATTGGATTTTTCTGGCTTCTTTATGGGGTGTAGATATCAATGACCAAAATATTAGGAAAACGGGGCTGGTGAGAAGGCTTGGCATGTAAAAATGGCTACTGGTGGTCTGAGTTCTGTCCCTAAGACCCACGTGGTAGAAGGCAAGAGCTGACTCCAGGTATTTGTGCTCTGACCTCCATGTTTGTCATGGCAAAGGCACACACATAACACACACACCTCACACACAAATATTACAAAAATGTAAACTCGTTCTCTTTTTTTTAGCTAAATGTTGACAGATAAAGTGTTCCAGCTGATGTGTGACAGGCGCTGCCTTTAACACTCCTTTCTGGAGGCTGCGGTTAGGAAGAACAGTTGCTTCTCGGCAAAGCTAATTAAAAATATTATAATTAATTTGCCATTGTCTAAACTATGAGGAACTTATTTGGAATAATAGTCACAGGTGACAAGGCTTTAAATTAAATGGGAAGCAAATCAGTATTTAAAATAGCTTGGTGTAATTAGGTTGCAATTATTTGAATAAATTGGATCCAAATGCTGAAAACTAAACCTGTCATAATCTGTGTGCTACAATGCAAATTTATTTCTACAGAATCAAGAGGGAGCCCTGTCCTCCCTCCCTCTGACCTCCTTCTCTCTCTTCACCTTCCTCTTTCCTTCTCTCCCTTCTCTTCTCTCCTTTCATTTCTTTCAACTCTTTCTACCTTCATTTTTGTTGAGTTTGATAAATGAAGTTGAGTGGGATATAGGCTTTCCTAAATATTGGATTTATTTTTCACGTTTTGAAATTAATGTAAGATTGAAATGCCCGCCTTTTGCCTTTTGAGGCCTCTGTGTGCATATGTTATAGGGTCAGCTATGTTCAGGACACTTTGGTGGGGGGAGGGAAAGCACAAGTTGTGAGATCATGGCTAGAACCCTGTAAACCATCTCTTCCCGTGCACAGAAACATGCTGTTGCTGAGCTAGAGCAAAGAGTTGGCCACATGTCCAAGTAAAGACTATTTAAAGTTTGCTTGCAGTCCCACGCTGCCTGTGAGAGGCACAGACCCCACCTCGGAGTGTTCGAGGTCACTAATTACAGAGGCAGACCTCTAATGGTCCTGGACATTGCCTAGAGTCTAGACAGTTCTTCATTTTGTTCATGGCAATCTGAGAAAGGACTTAGACGTGCATAAGCGGATGGAGAATACCATTGTTCTTTTGATTCCTTGCTTCCTGATCTTTCTTATTGTAATATTACATCAGTTCTTTGAGAACGTCCTACACGCACACAACGTATTTGACCATATTCATTCCTAACTCTTCCCCTAAACTTCTCCCAGAGCCTTTCTCTACCGCCCATCCCCTTCCAACTTCATGTCCCTTTCATTTCTCTTAAAAACCCACCAAGTTCAATTCATGTTGTTTTTATATTCGTGGGTGTGGGTATATGGGGCCATCCACTGGAGTGGCATCAACCTACGAGGTGCCACACCTTAATGAAAACTGACCCTCCCCCACCCCCCCAGAAGCTGTCCATAGTTCCGTAGTTAGGGGTGGGGAACTCATGAATCCCCCCTCCCCTCCACTCTGGAATGTTGATTGGCTTCATCTTGTGGTGCAGGTATTGTGTAGGCGATGACAGCAGCTGTGAGTTCTTGAGTGCAGAGGTCCTGTCTGCTGTTTCTGGGAGACACTGTTTTTCTCTGGTCCTCCCTGATCTCTGCCTCTTGCCATCATCTGCAGTGGACTCTGCATCTTGGGGGAGAGGAGGCTGAGTACTCCACTCTACCCATACTTATTTTCTGCCCTTTGACCATTTTTGATTTTTTGTCTCAATTGCCGTCCATTTCACAAGGAAACTTCCCTGATGAGGTATTGGGAAGTGTGTCAAGATACAAATTTAGAGGGCAGTTTGATGCTATGTGCATCTATCTATCAAAGTAATAGTAAGTTCCCCTAGCCGCCTAGGAGCACCCAACCATGGGTGCTTGGCTAGATTTATAGCAGTGAGTCTGTTTCCTCCTGTGGAGTAGGCTTTAAATCCGAGCAGAAAGCTGCTGGCAACCCCACAACATCTGTAACACTGTTGCATCCGTGAACATATCTTGCTACATCGGTCATCGCTGTAGCTCGAGTAAGACTGGTGATGACATTCCCTCCCCAGGAGATGACATTGCACCTTCTGGTACTGTGAAAGCTACTAGCCGGTGTTCCTTCACCAGCAGGGTCTCTGAGGACGAAAGGAGGAAGGTGGAACACACACGTTATTCCCGAGAGCCAAGTTCAGAGGCCTACGAGTTTTCTGAGATAATCTGGGCTATTTGTGGTTTTGAAGATATCATTTCTTCATACCTTGAGAACTTTATAGATGTTTATAGTGTATTTTGACGTGAGCCCTCACCTCCCTTTCCCATTCTCCCTAGACCATCCCAGGACATCTTTCTCCCAATGTCACGCCCTCTGTTGTGATAATGTACGGAGTCCGATTAGTGTTGGTCTCATGCGCATAGATGTGGGGCTGCCCACTGGAGCATGGGCAATCTATCAGCAGCTACAACTCCAAAGAAAAAACGCACCCTTTACTCCAGAAGCCATCACCTATCCCTGTTATTGCTGACCTGGGAATTGAACTCAGGACCTCTGGAAGAGCAGCCAGTGCTCTTAACCGCTGAGCCAGCTCTCCAACTCCTGTTATTGCTGATCTGAGTAGATGACGTCTTGGTAGATTAGTTTCCAATCTTAATAAAGTCTTAAACAACCATCAAGGGTGTTAGATCCAAGTGACTGTAGCATGGAAATGCGAGGTAACTGCAACTTGGGATAGCTGCTTTGTTGGGTAATAGCGCACAGTGCATTTGATTTCCCTAGCCGCCTATAAGAAAGCCAATCCTTCCTCTTCATTTCTCTCCTCAGTTCTTGACTGTGTGTGTGCACGTGTGTGTTATGTATACATTCACACGTGTATGCATGGATGAACAGGCCCAACAAGGCTGACACCAGTTTTCTCTGATTGCTTTCTGCCTCACCTTATACAGGGAGGCAGAATCTGTCACTTTGAACCCAGAACTCACTGATTCATATACTCTAGCTTAGCCAGCTTGTCCCCAGGAGATGACCTTTGCCTGTACTGGAATTATAGGCTAGCTGCCTTGCTAGACTGGTAGTTTATTTGCCGAGCCAATGTGTCCTCCCTCCCCCACCTCCTGTACCTCCTTGCCTTTTCTGTAGTTCTGTGCCTAGGACCTAAGAGCCTCTGCATCCCAGGCAGCTGCTGTACCTCCAGATTCCTGTCTTGTGTTTTGATATGAGGAGGCTGCAATTCAAGGCTCACTATCAGCCATCAATGCAGGGATCCAAGACCCCAAAATCTTAGCTTTGAGCTTTGCTTGTCCTATAACTTAGAGCCAACTCTGCTGCAGCTCAGAAAGATTATGATCAGCTTTGGGGTCTGTAGAATTCCCACCCTGTCCTAGGAAACTATGACCGCCCATCAAGAAGGACAGCGTCGTTAAGGTAGGGAGATGTCCTCATGCTCCCTGGGCTTGGACTTCTGGGAACTCAGCGGCTTCAGAGAGTCTAATGATGCTTTAAGTTGTTTTTTGAGGGTTGTCTGATGGGTCTTGAGTTTCCAGAGTCTCATCTTCAGATATAAAATTCGAATTCCTTGAAGCACTGAGCACAAAATTATTTTTACTTTGCTCCTAACTGGCCTCATTCATGGGGCAGTGCCCTTTTGCTAGTGCTAGCATGTACAATTAGGGGTCTCATGCTGGAACAAGACTCAGGAGTCTCAGAATGGATAACAGGCAGTGTCCCTTGTCACCAGATGTGTGCTCAGACTCAACCACTGGATATGCCCTTCTGGGAATTTAAAGGACTTGCCAAGTCCCCTATCATCCAGAAACCCGAAGCACTCTCTGAGTAAGGGAGAGCCTCCTGTCAGCAGTCTTGGTTGATCCTTCTGTCGTATGAGTTAATCCCACTGCTTACATTTCTCACCTCTAAAATACAGCTGGTCCAACCTGCGTGCCAGGCTTAGATTTAGCCCAGGGAATAATGTTTGTCATTGTTGTAGCATTGCTACAGAACACTTGCCCAGGATATGAGAATTTCTGTAATCAGTTTCATTTTCTACACAATACATAGACTGTGTAATAGCTCATGAATTGAGTGTAATGTGACTGTAATTTAGGTGTATGCTGCAGCTATATCCTGGAATGTTTGATTTTGCTTTTTGTATTAACAGGCACTAATTGCCAACCCGCTGGAAAGGCTAGGGTAGTGATTGGTCATGCTGTTTGGATTTTATTTCCTTACCAGCAAAAATTCCGTTTTTAGAAGTGATATTTATAGAATGAGCCAGTAATTAATCTACATTGTATTCAGCAAAATTAGATTTTTTAAATGGCTGTGTTGGATGAAAATCTTCCCTGAAGAATTGGCAACATCAGAGATTCTGATAACTGTATCTCATGGTAGATGCTTTGCAATGCAAATGTTTTAATGAGATCGCAAATGTGACTGGATTTTAAATAGAGCGAGACCATTGTTTCCTCTCAGCAAGTCACTTGTACATTTGCTTTGAACATAAAAAACTCATTTCAGTCTAAACTAACATTTGATATATTGTAGTAAGTTCTTGTTTTGTAAGATATAGTAAGACCATTGGGTCACTTTAAGATTTCTTATTAGTATATCTATTTCCCCTTCCTAATGGCCATTGATGTGACCATAAAAGTCAATGGCTAGAGGCCTCCGTAGATCATTCACAAGGCCCAGAGGTAAGGGCCGAGGAACCAAGACAACTGGCTTAATGTTTGCAATTCTACACCTACGTCAGGGTTAAGCTGGAGCGAAGGTTTGGGCGGCATCCATGTCCTAGTCATTCTCTCGAAGTACAAAAGACAACACACCTGGAATGTTTCACTCAGTTCTGGATCCATAGTGACCTTCCTAGGGTCAGCTCTCTCAGCAGGCATTCCTGTGGACAGCTGGCTTGGTCCAAGTCTGATGTCAGCAGATGGCCTGTACCTAGAACTCTTCTCGCTGCAGCCAGCCCTGTCAGATGCCTTTCTATCAGCGCTGGGGTAGATTCTATCAAGGTTTCCCAATTCATCAGGAATCCTCAACTCTAGATGTAACTTGTGTTCTATTAACTTATCTTGATCACTTGATAATGGGCAACTCCATGGTATTGGTGAGAATTCTGAATGTGAGTCCTAGAGCCCGCGTGGCAGAACCTCATAGACAGTATTGTCCCTATTTCAAATAGGGAATCTGGGGAGCTGAGTGGTTGCTATCATCAAGGATGAGATGGTTTGACCCACTCCACTGGGACTTGGTCCAAGCTGTGCTGGGCCCTGGAGCTATTGTCTTCAGGTTTCAGTGAATACCCGAAATATCTAGACTGTTTGGTGAGCCTCCAGAACCCAAGAGTGGGAGGAGATCGGAAAGTGGCAGGTTGTGGATGAAAAGGCTGTCATGGTTTGATTTGTGCTGTTATAACAAAACACCACAGATTGGGTGATTCACAGAGTGGAAATTGATTTCTAATGGTTCCTGATGCCAGGAAGTCCAATATTAACGTGGCAGTATTAAGAAGGGGGAGAGAAGGAGGGAAAGAAGAGGGAGAGCGGAGTTATGGGGAGAGAGAATGCTTACTGTCTGGACGTTCTTCTTTTGCTTTCTCACTCCATTTGGGCCCCTGGCCTATGGGATTCCTCATTTTATCTGCTCCTGAAATGCCGTCTCAGATGCATCTGGTGGCATTCTTTTCCTTTTTATTTAAAAATGTGTACTTGTGTGTGTGCACACTTGAGTATATGTGTGTGTAACACATAGCTTCAGGTTCCCCCAGAGGCCAGAAGAAGGTGTCAGATCTCCTGAGAGTGGCCTAACAGTCACACGAGAGCCACCTGACAGCTCTTAGCTCCTGGGCTGTCTCTCCAGTCTCCTACTAGAATTTTTTAAAACTAGCCCCCTGCGTGCATCTCGATCAGATGAAGAGAAAAAGCGAAATTAGCCATCTCAACTCCTTGCCCGTGTGCTGGAGAAGAGGCTTTCAAAGGACCCAGGCAGGAGCATTTACGCAGACCCTGTGACCCGAGTTCTTCATGGCTTCTGCTGTGTGTGTCTCAGGGAAAGGTTGGTAGGGTCAGGTTCAGAAAGCAGAGTTTTACTGGACCAGGCGTCTAAACACTCACGGAACTCTTGGGGACTTCAGTTTCTTTCTTCATGAGGTGAGGGTGGAATGGCTTGGGGTGAAATGGGGGTTAACCTGCCACTGCAGCCGTCTGTCGCCTGTAGGTTGCGACCCCCACAAGGGCTGCAATATAGATACTCTTCACATCGTATATTTCTAGTGTGATCCATAACCATAGTAAACTATAGTCATAAAGTGGCAATAACGTAATTTTATGCCGGGGGGGGGGGGAGCTCACCACGACGTGAGGAACTGTATTAAAGGGTCACGGTGTTAGGAACATGGAGAACCTCACCTCCAAGGTGAGGCCTGTGGATGCGGAGAAGGACATGTCAATGGCTTACAGACCTGCCTGCTTTCAGTACTGTTCTCTGTGTTGAAGGCCTTCTGGCCTTCTGAAACTTCAGTCCTCATCTCTTAGAAGGGCTGCTGGTCAGTTGAGCTTCTAAATTGTTAAGCATTTCTCAAGTTTTAAGAAACAGAATGGATATTTTGTGGGAATCATTTAGAAGCTAGCACATTTTTACGAGGTTTTAAGAGTGTATTGATTGTGTCACAACAATAGTTTTTACATGAAGCTGAGATTCCCAATCTTTCTGGTTCATAGTCGTCTTAATATTATAGTAACTTTCTTCCAATAACAACTCAGGCAAATTATTATTGATAATTTCAATTATTAAAAAGTTTCATCCCAAAAACTTATATCCAAGCCACTTTGTAGCCACTTGAAAGAAAAAATACACCCTCATTTCATGAGGTGGCCCTAAATACATATTGTTGGGTGATTTGTTTGTGTTGGATACTGGATAGCTTCTCAGTTAAATCATCTGGCTTCACCCTTCATGGGGTGTTTGCTTTTCAACCACAGAAACTGTTGAAACAACAGCAGCAACAACAGGGAACCAGCTTTGGGGAGATACGCTACTGTCCAAGGACTGTAAAGGAGAGCTAATGTTGACACGGAAACGGGCCCAGCCAGCAGTTTGTGTAATAGGAGGCTACCTATCTCATGTTTGTCTTGAAAATATAGAAACCTGTTATTCCTGGGACCCTAGTGCCTTGAGTGTGACACGGTGACACTGTGATTCTTTGGCTTGCAGTGTGGGAATTGGGGATAGAAGCATGCATATGCCACCTGGGCCACTTGACAGGTTATGAACCTGGATTTGGTTTGTCCAAGGCACACAGTACCTAGAACAGACTCTGGCTGTCACCAGTTCTGGGAGAGTCTTCCAAGAAGGGCATGGTCAAGAAGGATCTGCAAACATCAGAGGGAACAAGGGCAGATATGTCATAGTGTCCTCTAGGACTCTGGGCCAGTCCTTCAGATTCCCTCCCGGGTGATGTCAACAGCGGACAAGTGTGAGTGCAGATCCCCTTTGGAGACAGGACACGTGTCTTTGTGAATTCTGAGAGGACCATTTGCATCTAGGAAGCTGTTCTCTTCTTCAGTTCCTATTGACCTAGAGGTTGGACCATTGCTTTTGATTTCTGCAGCCTGACACAGTGACCACAAACGCTGCCTTTTCTGTGTCCTCTGCAGTCCCCACTGAGGAAGGAATTTGCCTTTCATGTTTATTCTTAGAACCTGAGTGTGAGCTTATTGGGTGTGATCATTCTGAAGTCTATGAACTTTTCATCATCAAAACAGATGGTTGCAGAGTGTTTTAATATTTCTTGATACAGAGACACACATGATATTAAAAAGATCACCTATGAAATCATATCACTATTGAGTTCTATTGTGCTTACAGGATGGATTGACTTCCAAGATAAAGCTTCTAAGATAAAACTCAAGTTCCAAGCATTTTTAGCTAACAAATTGAATAAGTGGTATAAATCTGGGGAAGAAGACGAAGACTTCTAGAACCTTTGTCTCACTGAGGACTTGTAGCTTGCCAGCCCCTGATTTAAATGTTTAGAGATTGTATATTGACATTTGGATATAGAATTC
This sequence comes from Meriones unguiculatus, assembly GCF_030254825.1. Classification (NCBI taxonomy): domain Eukaryota; kingdom Metazoa; phylum Chordata; class Mammalia; order Rodentia; family Muridae; genus Meriones; species Meriones unguiculatus. The sequence continues at coordinate 70,510,811 of NC_083362.1, read as the reverse complement.
AACTCTTTCTCTCTGTGTACACGTGAGTGTGTGTATATACGTATGGAATGAATGAGAGCTTTGTTTATTCCGCAGGGATGGGAATTCATGTGAGTGTTTTGATAAAACGTTTCTTAGTCCCATGCTATCTTTTAATTAATTAAATTTTCATTTAATTTTGTGTATATGAGTGTTTTGCTACCTGTGTGTCTGTGTAGCATGTATTTGCCTGGTGCTCTTGAAGGCCAGAAGAGGAGGTTGGATCCCCAGGGACTAGAGTTAGAGAAGGTTGTGAGCTGACATGTAGGTGCTTGGAGCTGAATCTGAGTCCTCTGGAAAAGCAGCCAGTGTTCTTAACCTCAGCTCCTGTCCCATGCTGATGTCAGTATCTTACTGTGCTTCTTTTCATGGATGGTAAATTCTGTGCTTTCTCTTCTGCTTTGTTGGTTCCATTGTCACATGGTATAGCTATCACATAACTTTATCCACATGCCGTAGGGCTAAGGCATCTCTATTTGTTAAATTACCTTGGCAACACTTTCATGTCTTGTATGAATTTTGGAACAACTTGACAAATTAGAAAACTAGATAGCAAGCGGGATTTTGGGTGAAATTGTATTGTTTTGCCTTGATTAGAATTCTCATCACGTTGCCAGCTGAGCAACTGTGGTAGCTTATTCTACTCAGTCTGAAAGCCTCAGATTTAATACACAGACAATCGCATCTGCCTCACTGGGCTGCAGTGAAGATTAAATGGGCACATACAGGGAGGGCATTGAAAACGGTGCCAGGCATAATGTAAGCATTCAGAAATCTTAGCTATTAATATTCCTTGGTAGAACTCTTCTCATTAAAGGAATCAGGACAGTTAATTAAGTCAGTTAATCAAAGTAACCAAGTGGGCAATCATGAACTTTTCAGATAGACTTTAAGCAAGTGTGTTCTATCTGAAAATGTGTGAGCGTATGTTTGTGTAGTAGAGGAAGGGGTTTTGTTGACCCTTTGTCCACAATGACACACAGTGGTTTTGGGATTGCAATCTTTTTCCTTGTGTGGTTTGCAGTTCTGTGTCCTGAGCCTGTTATAAGTGTGGGCGTGTGTGCATGCATGTGCGTGATTGTCATATGTCCTGCATTGTGAGGGCTGTCACTTCATAATTTCTAGCAGATTTTCATCTTCATTTCGTGACTTATAACATCACGGAGATGTTGATAGACACATGGGACACTGATAGGAGAAAATTTGATCACTCATGAGACACTCTGTTGGAAGGACGTGAGGCCCCTGCCGTTTCTGTGGGCTAGCTTGCAGATGTATTTAGTTCTTATTCTATCCTCTTTTCTAAGCCGTTGGGGAGGCCTTGGGAGGTTTTGCACCACTGCTTTCCCTCTCTCTATCCTGAGCGCTGTATGTCCCATCTCTGTGTGACTTCTCACTCTCAAATCCCAGCCCTTATTTTTAATTCTGTTACCTCTGTGGTTAGGGCAATGTCTCGTCAGCTGACTCTCTGATTGTGAACTCTCTCCCCGCCATGCTCCTTTCAAACTCACCCCTTGATCTGATTTTAAAAACATATCTGAAAAGCAAGACGGACCCGACTATCAGTCACTCTTTTATCACAGAAGTGTCAGGTAAGTGAAAATTTCCATCAATAAGGTTTTACTTTATGGAGGTCTGTATTGTTTTCAGGGCCAAGGCAAGTCGCAGTACCTGTAATCTTTGTACAGTAACGGCTTTTACAGTCTCAGCTGGCAAGCATTAGGGACTGAGATTGGCGCCATCAACATCCTTAAAGCAATTTAGATGATGCTCCGGGCTCGGGAATGAGGTCACCGGGAAGCCTTTGATTCCGTATGGCCTTGCTTTACTGATAATTTTCCCAGTGGGATTTTTTAACCTTCTAATTTTATGCCTTAATGGCAAGTGCTAACTATTCTCCTTTTTAAAAGAGGCGATCTGGGTGATCAGGGTTGTAGATTGTCTTCAAAACCCTGTGCTTCTGCTGCATGTTTCTGTAGATATTCTGTGACAGGTGCCATCTCTGCTCATGTCAGCTTTAGCTTGTCATCACCGGGGCAACCTGTGCCCCAGAAGACCGCTCCTGAAGTGCAGGTGGAACGTTTTCCGCCTCTGTGTAGGGCCACCCTGTGCTCACAGGTCTGCAAAGTAAAGGCGATGATGTCTTTCTGCCTCATCCCTCCACTCCCCATCTTCTCCTCTTTGTTAGTGGCCACGTGTGTTTCCTGTCTCTATAGCACATGGCTATTTTTAGGGCTTTTCTGGACACATTCTTCTACTTTTAGCCCTATCTTAATATACTTTTACTAGATTTTCTCTGTTTCTTCTGCCTTTAAAAGATTTAAAGTGCCCCCCCCCAGTGTATACACACACACACACACACACACACACACACACACACCCGGGCAGATGTTGTTGGCTAGCATATTTCTTTGCTGCCATTCACCAAGATGGCTGACCTGAGCATATATGCAGCTGGGCATATCTAACTCTCATGGATTTAGAAACAGTTGCTGCTGGAGATCTGGGGTCTGCTCCTTTAGCGGCTTGACCTTTCTTTCCTTCTCGGTGGTTCTTTGCATCATGAAGCTGCTTGTACCAGGCCTGCAGCACATGAAAGGCTCATCTCCAGGTAAATAAGGTTAGACAGTGTGGGAACTTTTAGTATGTGACAGAGCCGCCATTCTGCTCCAGCCCCTGGGAGCAGATGGGTTTACAAATTAGAGGAGCTGTTACCGCTTCAGGTTAGAGATGCAGGAGAGGGAGCGAAGGAAATTTTGCATACCTGCAGAGAGGAAAACACAGCAAAACACTCACACCTGCCAGGCATACGGCACACTTGGTTATTTCATAGTTTAAAAGCCTTTTCCAAGGTGACCCTGCATTCTGCCCTAGTCCCAAGGCTCACAACACCATAGGCTTCTCATAACTTTTCTCATGTCTCCTGGCTACGAGGAGGTGTAGAAAAACACTCTCAGTGGTAGGAAATGCTTTGAGTGAAGAATAATCCAAGAGTCTAAACAAATGGACTGTAAATAAATACATAATAAATAAATAATGTAAATAAATATATAATGAGTGCCTTCTCTACACTTGCTTTTCCAGCTCCTCATGACTGCATATTAGTGCTATTTTTATCTGTTATCTATTTAAGAAATAAATGAACCAGGTGCCATTGAGATGGCTCAGCAGTTAAACGCCCTTGCCACACAGGACTTGCAACCTAAGTTTGATCCTCAGAATGCACATAAAGGGAGGACAGAACCAAATCTACAAAGTTGTTCTTTGACCTCCACAGCTGTGACAATCACATTCACATGTGCACATCAAGCATTTATGTGATGATAATAGTAATGACAATAGTAGTAATAATAATAACAACTTAAAATGGACTGAGAGATTCAAATGTTTGGGGCTCCTTGCAAGAGTGAAAGGCCATTTTTAAAACGCTGGTTTGACTAGTTTCTACTTAGGGTACCCCGTTTCCTTTCCATAGCTTCAAGGACCAAGGCCCACATATCAGAGGGACAGAGGTGATGGCTGTGTTTGGCTCCTGCTGACCCCCTGTCTCTGGGCTTCTGTGCTCAAGGAGTCTCAGTGTAGTGTGTTTGCTGCTCCCATTTCAGAGAAGTCAGGGAGGAGCCTCCAGGAAGATGGGAAGGTTTCTTATCAACTCTATAGCATCTTCAGGAAGGAGAATCTGGGAGCAGGAAGCTCAGAGTAGAGGTTTAGGTAGGTTTTCAGCAAATTTCAAAGTTCTCCAGCATGCAGCTTGTTCTCCAAAGAGACAAACTGACTCTCTCTTTAGAAGTCCCTCATCTGCTCCCATCCTCAAATAGCTCCTCCTTGGCTCTCTGTGAGTCCTTTACGCACACCTGGCATAACATATTTCCTAAAAGAACAAAAAGCCAAGAAATCAGTTGCACCTCAGTGTACCAGTCACAAGCAATCTTTTTAAAGAGTATTGTTTGTAGTATTCCCCCCAATAAGATACTTGGGAACAACTCGAATGAAAGAAGTACATGGCCTCAGCAAAGAGAGTTTTTCAAATTACAAAATGGTATTGAGAGGAATTGAAAAACATGCATAAATTGAGAAAGATTCTAAGCATGGATCAGAACACTCAGTATTACACAAATTCAAATTCTCTACTAAAACCATCCATAGTGTCAGTGTAACTGCAACAAAAATCACAACTTCCTTTGTTGTATAAAGTGAGTCAAACTCTTGACTACAGTTTGTAAAAAGGCTCCACCTATAAGAGATTAGGTATTTAAAAATTTTAGCTTTATCTACTCTATTATTATATGTATATGAGTGTGTTATATGCCTGTCTGCCATGTGTGTGCCTGATGCCCGAAGAAGTCAGAAGAGGAACATTCAGTCCCCTGGAACTGGAGCTATAGATGGTTGTAAGCTGTTACATAGGTTCTGGGAATCAAACCCCAGTCCTTCGTAAGAGCAACTAGTGTTCTTAACCACTGAGCTACTGCTCCAGCCTCGAGATTATTTTGAAGCTATGTACATATAACAGTGTGATATTGGCATAAAGATGAGTAAATAGACCAGTGAAATAGGTAACTAAAACCCAGAAACAAGTTAAGTTTCCTAATTCACAATGGAAGGCCATTGTTTTTCACTACAGTGACCAGTAATGAATGCCAGCTACAAAGGAGAGCACAGCACGGTGGGACAGGTACTGTTCAGAACATGTTGGGTGATTTTAGGGTTATTACCACGGATGGTCTACGCCCTAGACCGCAGGCAGCCTGCTGCCTGATACAAACACAAGCACCAACAGACACAAAAAGACACTCATAGCGTCGGTGTTTGTCATAGCCATAAGGAGGAAACCAACCCTGTGACTGTCGAGAATGAGGCACATAAACAGATTTCAGTATACCCACATCACAATGCTATACAGCCATGAAAAAGAATTGTGTAATCATGTGAATAAATCCATTACATACAGTGTATGGAAAAGACACAAGTAGCAAAACGAAGCAACAGTGGGTCTCATAATCATAACGGTGGTTATCTTGGGAGAGCACGGAAGAGTGGAGAGCAGGGAGGGACTAGGGCAGGTTAGTCTCTTGCTCTTGGCTTTGGCAGTGGTTATACAAACACCTGTTTGGTGACGCACACTGAACTATGCACATTTGTTTTGGGCACTTGTCTATTTATGTTATCATTCATTGCAATTTAAAATGAAACAGGGCCAGCGAGATGGCTTGGAGGATGTTTGCCACCAAGTCTAATCACCCGAGTCTGATTCCTGCGCCCCACATAGTATAAGACAAGAACCAACTCTGCAGGCTGTCCTCTGACCTCCACACATGCTTCATAACACATGACGGATGGCCCCCCCGAACACACAGAATAAATAACTGTAAAAAGACGGTTCGTGTTTTTATGGCTAGAATAATACAAAGCTAGCTTACTTTGGCCTACTAGGGAGTTAAATGTAAGCGCTGCTGCAAGCCTCTACCTAACCCTCACCCTTTGTGCCTCTTTCTTTTCATTGGCTCAGACACACTACTGTCCCCTGCCCTCCAAACCAGTGCCCAACACAACGAGAATCTTCACTTTGTCTTATGTTAACCATAGAATTTTGCTATAAGGCTTAGAATTTTCTTTCTTCAAATAGACAATTGTTTAGTGCGTTTAGTTAGTGATGATGGCTACATCCTGAGCTTCTGTGATCAAGGAAGAGCTCTCTAGCCAAAATAGGCCTTTTGAGCTTTGTGCAGTAGCACACACCTTTAATCCCAGCATGAGAGAGAGAGAGAGAGAGACAGAGAGAGAGAGAGAGAGAGAGAGAGAGAGAGAGAGAGAGAGAGAAGGGAGAGGCAGGTGGATCTCTGTGACTTTGAGGTCAACCTGGTCTATATAATGAGTCCCAGGCCAGCTAAGACTACATAGGGTCTCAAACATATATGTGTATATTGTTAATTATTACTATGTGTGTGAATGATATGTGATCATGTGAGCACAGGAGAGAGAGTGTGTGTGTGTCACAGCACATATGTACAGGTCAGAAGACAGCTTTCAGGATTTAGTTTTCTCGTTCCTTCATTGTTGGTTCTGGGGATGGAACTCAGGCTGGCAGGCCTGTACAAGAAGTGCCTTTAACCTCCGAGCCCTGTCACCAGCCTCATGTCTTGTTTTTTAAAATCTTCACCTTGCATCCAGCAAGCTTTTGGAAGTTCCACATTCTGATAATTTATCTGCACGCATCATTGCGCATTCTGTGTATTACCACCCTCCAGTCATGTCCCTGCTCTTTATTTTTGCCTCTCTGCACTGGCTAGAGCCTTTTACACTGCGATCTGTGACACGGCCACACTCAATACCCTTGCTTTGTTCTCAGCTTCGGAGAGAAACCTTTCAACATTTTACTAATAAAAATCGAGCTTGCTGAGGGCTTTTTGGATACTCTTCATCAGATTAGGGAGCTCACCCTGTTCCTCCCGAGCGGGGAGTCTTCTGGAGGGTGGCTGTGGAACTCAACGAGAGGAGACAACTTCTCTGCAGCTTTGAAATGATCACATGATCTTTACAGGCATGTTAATTGGCAGTTCACTTGCAGGCATCTCATCCTGAGCAGGCTGTGAGGCAAAAGTTGACATGCTTCCTGGGTTTATAGGATTGTGATTTTTGTAAAAGGGCTTTTTTTTTTTCTTAGCATGTATGAGTGCCTCTGCCAGAACAGAAACACATGCTCAAGAGCAGTGTTCTAAGTCTCTGAGTAGAATAATGGCATCTTGGGTGCCTGAAAGAAGAAAAGCATTCCATCCGAGGCTGGGATGTCTTAACGCTGTGTAGTTGCGGGCTGTCCTTGAGAATGTGGTTATGAATAGAAACAAGGATGTCTGGGTTTTGAAGAAAGTTTCCAGTTTTATTCAGTTCTTATTATCTCTGCAACTGAGCAGGACAGGTTGACCAGACTAAAGCAAGAGCTTGAGAGATTTCAGGATGGTTTCCAAAGGCCTCATGTCCTAGAAATATGGAGAAGAAGCAAGCAAACAATTAGACATGTCTGAACTCATTTTTAAATAATCTAATTTTATTGTATGTGCATTAGATGAAGGTGTCAGATCCCTTGGAATTGGGGTTACAGACAGTTTTGAGCTGCCATGTGGGTGCTGGGAATTGAACCCGAGTCCTTTGGAAGAGCAGACAGTGCTCTTAACCACTGAGCCATCTCTCCAGCCCCCTGAGCTTATTTTTAATGGTTTCTACTTACAGACTCCCTTTAGCCTACTTAACAAGTTCAGCTCACAGGCAAAAATCAGGGCGTCAATGAAGAAACGAGGGGAAGGGCCAAATGTCCAGGTTGATCTTGGAATCATTCCTGAGTCGGTTGAGAATTCTTAATCCAGAAGTAAAGAAATATCAAGGCCCATGGCTGTATATTTTAGTAAGATACGTACTTCTTGGTTCAGCAACGTAAATGACCAAGAGTGCCTGGTACTGAAGTTTGGCTTTGTTCTACTTTATTCCTAGTGGGAAGCGCCTGGGGACTCAGTGTTAGAATATAGTTGAAACCTTTACTGAAGGAAGAATTCCTTTTCAAGATGGAAGTGCTGTGACAGCTGGACCCTGCCTTTGCTCAGCTGCCTCTTAGTGTGGGGGTGACAGCTGTGTTCAAAGCCATTCCTATGGGCAGCACAGACTGCACTAGGAAGCAAAAAGAGCTAGCCCTCCCTCTTCCTGTCCTTGGGATGCTCAGCCCTAGGAACCTACTTTCTTTTTCCAAGGTCACCCACACAGGAGAGTAGACTTCAGGCTTTCTCTGACATTTACCCTCTCTCTGCCTCCCATTGCCCTGGGCTCGGGGAGGTAGAGCCGTGTTTGCTGTGGTCCCATCCTAGCTGGCAGAGGGAGATCGTACTTTCTGATAATCTCTGGACTGCATGCTACTTCCCATCCCGCCTCGCCAGCTGCTGTCTGAAGACAGAGATGTGCTTGATTCTCTAAGCTGAGAGCCGTATCCACCCAGGGTCCCTCACTCAGGCTCTCAGCAGCTGCTGGGTGCTAAAGACATTCAAGTGAACAAAACAGACAAGAGAAGAACCTAACCTCACAGGCTTACATTATAATAGAGGAAGACAGAAAGAAATATACTGTAAAAAATATGGTAGAAAATGCCAGATGTTTCAGGGCAAATAAAGGAGAGGAGGAGTCACTGACGAGGGCTGCAGACTGCACTATATATTTTTTCATTAATTAGTTTATTTATTCACATCACATTTCTGTCGCAGCCTCCCTTCCTTCCCTCCTCCCCATCCCATCTGCATAACCCCTCCCCCACCCCTTCCCTTTCCTCCATAAGTACCAACCCTACCTGGCATATCAAGCTGCAACAGGACTAGGCACATTCTCTCCCACTGAGGCCAGACAAGGCAGCCCAGTTAGGGGGAAAAGATCCAAAGTCAGGCAACAGAGTAAGAGAAAACTCCTATCCAGTTGTTAGGGGACCAATATGAAGACCAAGCTACATCTGCTACATATGTGCAGGGAGCCTAGGTCCAGCTCATACATGCTCTTTGGGTGGTGGTTCACTCTCTGTGAGCCCACATGGGCCCAGGTTAGCTGACTCTGTAGGTTTATTGTGGTGTTTTTGACTCCTCTGGTTTCTTCAGTCCTTCCTCCCATTCTTCCACCAAACTCCCCAAGCTCCACTTATTGTTTGGCTGTGGGTCCCTGCATCTGTTTCCATCAGCTGCTGGGTGAAGCCTCTCGGAATACAGTTATGCTAGGCTCCTGTCTGCAAGCATAGCAGAGGATCATCAATAGTGTCCGGGCTCTCTCCCATGAGCTGGGTCTCAGGTCGGGCCAGTCATTGATTCGCCGTTCCCCCAGTCTCTGCTCCATCTGTATCCCTGAATCTCTTGTAGGCAGGACAAATTATGGGTTGAAGGTGTTGCAGGAGGGTTGGTGTCCCCCTCCCTCCACCGGAAGTTCTGCCTGGATACAGGTGGCCGCCACTTCAGGCTCCATATCCCCTGCTGCTAGGACTCTCAGCTAGGGCCACCCATCCCCACAGACTGCAGGGACCCTCCCCTGTCTCAGGTCTCCAGCTTGTCCTAGAGATGCCCCCTCACTGAATTCTTTTCTCTCTCCCAACCCCACCCCACTCTCCCCACACCTGATTCCCCGCCCCACTCCCTCTCCCACCCAGTTCCCTCGATCCATCCATCTTCAATGTCTATTTTATTTTCCCTTTGTTACTTGGATTCTTTGAGTCTGTGGATGGTAGCATGGTTATCTTGTACTTTATGGCTATTATCTGCTTATAAGTGAGTACACTGTTAGCAAGGGTGCTTGGGGACATCCTCATCAGGAGACACTGCTGAGCCAAGACTCATAGGAAACTCAGAGCAGCCACAAGACTTGAGGCTTTTCAGGCTAAGGGATAACCATATAAAGGCTCCGAGGAAGGGGAATACGGGCATGGCCTTGTGGTGGTGTTTTTTAGTGGTCATGGTGGCTCTTTCTCCTCTTCAACCCTTCCACATCCCAGCGGTGACACACATTCAGGTTTGTAGGTTATAAGGACACACACTGCAGTGTCCTTCTGGAGCATTGTGTGGTCATGTGAGGGGCGTGGTATGCCCCACGTCCAGTAGCCACACACCTGGTGGCCTCGTGCCATAGAAAGGTAGGCAACTCACCTTAAGGTTCTTTGAGGCTATTGGCTGCTGTGTCTGATGTCTCTGGGAGGACCCTGGGCCCCTCTGAGGGTGAGATGTTCCAACAGTTGGCCGTGATGATGGAATCGAGAGGCCAGAGCCTCGCTGTCCCCAGGATGGCAGTCCTCACCTCAATGACACCAATGATCTCAGCTGCTTCATGGCAGCTTCAGCTTCTGGAATTAATTTCTGTATCGATCCATTCTGATTTAAATATAGTTCTGCCTTTTTGTACAGGTATCCGATTTTTTTCTTTGCGACGAGGTCAACCTTGGATGATTTAAGAGCTGATTTCAGAAACATGGTTGTAATTGTTCCCTTTGTTCTAGCTAATTAAATTCTTCCTTTCTCCTGTCAACTGATTCTTGAGTTGACGATCATTCCACTGGGCTTCCCTAAAAATAAACTAGGAATGAGCCAGCATTGTGACTAAACCCACAGCTCTCATCCCCCATTACATGCTGTCCAAATATCAATCAATTCATCCCTATTTATTTCTTTGAATGTTTTTTTAAAAGCCTCGCCATCTCTCTTGATGTGCTGGAATTAGAGCAAAAGCAGGGCACTTGAAAAAGTCCCTCATTCATGGAGCTCACTTTTTTTTTTTTTTTTTTTTTTTTTATGTGGGACAGAAAGAAAGGGATTCTTATAGATTGCACAGTGAGGAAATTCTTCACCCAGGAGCCAGCTGAACTTGGAGTAGGGAGCCATTGCAGACTGTAGGCAGTATACCAGCAGGTGTCATGGCCCCGAGGAGGTGGCGGGGGGTGGGGGGGCTTCGTATAGCCCAGAGACCTGTAGTTCACAAAGAAGGTACAAGGAGGGGTCAGAGGACAACACCTGAAGGTAGAAAGGGACCAGATCAGGGAAGGCTGCGTTGTCTTGGAATCTTGTGTGAATTTTACTTTGCACTTACAAACTTTAAATATTTAAAATTATTGACTGTTTTGCTGTTCTCTTTGGATGCTGACACATCGGCTCTTAGAGATTCTGAGAAGGAATCACTGAGTGGTAATACAGTACTAATGTGATATTTTTGGAGCTTCATTTGATTCGGCCCCTAAGCCTCTTCCATCCCTGAAGGAGTCTGTTGGAAATTGTTTGATGAGAATAATTAGCATAGGGATAGCCATTTTGCCATGCAGAATTCTGGCCACATATGCTTTTGCTGTGCGAACACACCTGAGCAAGTGAACTGAGTGTCCCAAGTACCAACAAATGGCCCTTCAGAGGTCAGCAGTGAAGGACTCAGAGACCAACATGGAACTGTCTCTTCATCCTTCTCCTCTACCGAGACCCTGTTTCTCTGTGATGACCCTGCAGAGAGATGGGACCAAAAACTTGACGGCACTCTGCTGAGGTTCCCACCACACTCTCCTCCAGCCAGACTATCAGAGGAGCAGGTGGCCCTGGAAACCATGAATTCAGTAACACTATCTTAAAGATCTGCTCAAAGGATCAGGTAGGAGAAATTGGACAGCCGTTTTCACATTCAGAAATCTTACCGAGGTTCAGGACGTGAAAAGGATTCCAATTTTATCCCCACGGCATTTGTCATGACTGGCAGCTGCTGGCAGTCTTTTCTAAGGAGTCTTACTTTAAGGTTTTTGTGTGAAAAAAGGTCCACTTGATGATGTGTTCCTGAAATCTGTGTGGTTTGGGGCTTAGGGTTGGGGTGGGCTGTTCCTTATCATGTTTCTCTTGCAGAGCCTCTGCTGTCTGTGATCAGTGTCCTGTGGGGATGAACCATGGAAAGCAAAGGATTGTGTTGTCCCAGGCACTGCTGTTAACAGAGCAGAGCTGTGAGCCAGCAAACCAGTTTCCCATCAGCAACACCACATTTCTTGTGAGGGAATAACTGACTCATTTGTGGCCTCCTTTCAGTTTGTTGTAGATCCTTGTGCCAGCAACCCTTGTCATCATGGCAACTGCAGCAGCAGCAGCAGCAGCAGCAGCAGCAGCAGCAGCAGCAGCAGCAGCAGCAATGACAGCTACCACTGCATTTGCAATGATGGCTACGAAGGTCTCAATTGTGAACAGCCACTTCCCAGTATTCCAGACTCTGGCTGGACAGAGTCCATGGCACCCAGACAGCTTCAGCCTGTGCCTGCCACCCAGGAGCCTGACATAATCCTGCCCCGCTCTCAGGCAACCGCAACACTGCCAACCTGGCAGCCAAAAACAGGGCAGAAAGTTGTGGAAATGAAGTGGGATCAAGTAGAGGTAAGACTATTGTACGGCAGGTGGTTTTCACAGGAGAAACCGGAAAAGTCAAAGCAATTCCAGTGGTCTTAACATAAGCAATAAAAACAGAAGGCCTTTAAGTTAGTCGCTGAGGAAACCCTGTATGTGGCCTTACATCCGTCTTTGCTTGTACACATGACTTTTTTATAAGCACTGGGCCTTGAACCCAGAACTTTACAGATACCAAGCAAGTACTCTAACACTGAGCCACCCCTGCAGCCCTTCTTTACTTTACACTAGGTCTGTGTTGCTCAGGCTGACCCAGGTGGGCACATGCCCCCCAAGCCAGATTACATAACGATTTTCTGAGCAAAAAAAACCAAAAACAACAACAACAACAACAAAAAAGGGATATGACAAAACTAAAAGTGAATTGAATTGTTTCCGAGAATGATCTCCGTGTACATTTCTGTGTGTTAATTTGTAATTGGACCCCACAGTTCAGTGTGGGGTCACAGATGGCTGCATGCATATTGCAGGACGACACACTGCTGAGCCAACTTCCTTGAATTCATGAGTGCTGTGGTCCTGTTGTGTCTCAGAAGACACCGTTTTGCTCTGGCCCTCCCCCTTCTCTGGCTGTTACAATCTTTTTGCCCCTCTTCTGTAGAGGTCTTAAGATATAGGCCAGTCCGGCCCAGACTAGCTGTATGGCCTAGACTAGCCTTAGGCTTGTGTGGTCCTCCCCAGCCTCCCAAGAGCAGGGATTGCAGGCTTACAGCATTACATGCTGCAATTAACTTAAAAAAAGTTAAAATTTTTTAATTTAAAAATTAAAAAATACTAATTATTACCTGTAACTTTATCTTTAAAGAATATTTATTATCTTTAATTTTATTTGTTTTATTAGCACATACCAATTATGGATAATAATGAGTTTATTATGACATTCTCATGTTTACACAATGTGGTTTGCTCATATTTGCTCACATTACTCTCTATCGGCCCTTTCTGTAATTCTCCTCCTCCTCCCCCTCTGCTTTTATGTCTCTCTCTCTCTCTCTGTGTGTGTGTGTGTGTGTGTGTGTGTGTGTGACCCAGTTGGTCAGTTCATCGTGGTTGTCTACAAGGGGATGGTTGAGACTGCTTACAGGATCATGGGGGCCATACCAGTGGTCACACCACTTGAAGAAAAGGGCCCTTCCTCTCCCTTCAGTCATTAATTGTGTGTAAGTCTTCAGGTGGATGAGGCCCAATGAGCCCCTCCCCAGCCCATGAAAGGATGCCCATAGGCCCGGTCCTATGCAGATCTTGTATAGATAGCCACAGCCACGGCAGACTGGAAGTCAGCAATCCCTTCGCCTCTTCCTCTGGCTCTTACATTCTTTCCACCCTTCTGATTCAGTGTTCTCTGGGCCTTTTAGAAGGAGCGAAACAGACGTTTTACATTTGGCCGAGTATCCAGCAGAACTTATTTCTTTGCACTTTGACCAATACTGAGTCTCTGCAGTTATTTCTGACCACCTGAGGTGAGCATGAAATACACAGCACTGTAGCTTAAAATACAGGTGTGAGCTGGAAAGATGTCTCAGCAGTTAGGAACGCTTGCCACTCTTCCCGAGGATCCGCGTTCAGTTCCTGCACACAGCCAAAAGGCTCACAACTGCCTGTTTCTTCAGCTCCAGGGACCCTGACTCTTCTGGTCTCTTCAGAAACTAGCCCCTACCCACAAACTAACTAACTAAACAAATAACCAAACAACTAAAGTCTTTAAAAAACAGATATAAGCTGGGTGTGATAGTACACATTTGTAATCCCTGCACTTAGGAGCTTGAGGGTGGAAGATCATGGATTCGTGGCCAACCTGGGCTACAATAGTGAGGCTGTTAAAAATAAAACAAAAACAAAAACTATCACAAAATAAAATAAGAACGATGAAAAAAAAATTCTTGTTGGGGCTGTAGCTCGGTGGTAGAGTACTTGCCTGGGCACCACCCTGGATTCGGTTTCCGGCTCTGGAAGAAACAATGTACAGAAAGAGACGGGCTGCATTCCCAAACCCCGTTGTCAGTAGGCTGGACTCAGCACAGAGCCCCGTTCACGGGAGAGATGGCGTCTGCGCAGGCGTGGAGGCTGCTGCTTCTAGGCAATAGGGTTTCTGCTGGTCCCTAGCTTGTCCTTGTGCCTCCGGCCTCTAATCGCTCAGAGCAGGGGCCAGTGGCCAACTGGAGAGCAGCAAGTGACATTCTGCTGTCTTCACTGAAGTGTCCATTTTTATCAGTGAACAGATTAAATCAAAGGGCCACGCTTTCCCTTTCCTCTGAGTCCCTAAGGCTCTGCTTCTCCCCCTCACGGTCAGGTGACATGGCTGTCCCTGAGCGAAGCAGAAGGAATCACCGAATGCTGTTATCTCGTACTGTCGTTCCACCTGGGTGACGGGTCTCCTCTCTTCCAGGTGGTCCCCGATGTTGCCTGTGGGAACGCCAGTTCCAACAACTCCGCAGGCGGCCGCCTGGTGTCTTTTGACGTGCCACAGAACACTTCCGTAAAGTAAGGACTTGCTTGTTTCAAACCCTTAAGATCAATGCTGTGTGCGGTGTGCTGGGGGGGGGGGGGTGCTGGTTCTACCATGCATCTGGTGAGCCGTTGGCCAATCCAGTGGGAATCTTGAATGAGTCTCACGGAGGAACCTGGCCTATGCCACTCAAAGAACAAGAGTAATGAGGACCATGGTATAGGACGGTTCGGGTCTGGTCAGCTGTGGGAAATAGGACTGGATAAGTCAGACTTGACGGAAGAAACCTGGAAGCATTAGGAAAGATTTCCAGCCGGTCACCTCATCTCCAAGGTAACCTTTGTTTCTAAAAATTTTAATGGACCATTAAATTAATTTGTGTAATTTACTCCAAATTAAAAAAAATAATCCGTGCGTTACAATTTTCTCTTTGAAAGCAAGCAGTGTAGGAAAAGCGTTCGTTCTAAATTTAAGCTGTGAGTGACAGACTGCCTATTGTACCCTGGGAGATGGAAAAGCGGCAAAGGGAAATAGCTTTGGCTGACTAGCCAATCACTGATGTGATTGGGTGATTTACATAGACCCGGGAGGCTGGCATCTGCCCAGGGGCACACAGCTGGGAGTCGGAAGGAGCCAGCCCTAGAGTCTGAGTCTGCCCTTCTTTGTTGCCATTGATTGTCACCCTTCCTGCCCCAGCCCTGACCCTCGGTCCCCCAGGGGATTTTAGATGGCAGGAGACATGCGCCTTTGACCAGCTAGTTCTGCGCATTGGCGCTATTGGTTGTATGCGTTGAATCACTATCCACCTGTCCCATGGATACTGAGCAACTTTGCCCGTCTGGGTTTCCAGCAGTGAGCTCGCTGACAATGTCTAGTGGAGGGACTCCATTAAACTGACCCTGTATCCTCACTCCCCTTCCGCTGAGGTCACGCTGACCGAAGACAGCCTAGATAGGCACTGAAGGTCTTAGAGGAATGTCTTCACAGGGAGAGGTGGCGTGTGAGGCTCCCAGCTCTGCCAGCAGGGGGAACCCCATGTTAAGTGTTGTCTGGAGGTTGGGCGCTGGCTTGAGGCAAACACATCCTAGTTGATCACCGCTCTGCTAAGCAGCTAATGTGTCTGCTCTTTCTTGGGCTGGTCACATTATCCACCTTTATAACCTTTCTCAGGAGCCCTGCTCTCTCACCTCATTCAGTACCTTCCTTCTTAACAACCCTGCCATTCCCTGGACCTCTCCGGGGCAGAAGCCACATGATCCAGGCTGAACAAGATGAGGATGACACATTATTTGTGGGCACCCCAAATTTATGTGTGGCTGTTACCAGCCCCTTATACTGTACTTTCACATATTTGTGAACTCAGTCGTTCATCAAGATGTTATTGAGCTCTGTCCTGCGGCGACTGGGGAGCAGCTGTGTGGGCTCTGCTGACTGAGGAGGGTGGGAACTCGGGTCCTTTAGAATACAAGGAGGATGAGACTGGGGTCCCACAGCAGAGGTGATGCATAGGCTAGAGGTACAGTTCTGGGGGAGTGGGGAAAGGAGCACATGCAGCTTGGCAGCTTCCCAGGCAAAACCCTGGGAAGAGTTGTATGTAGATTTTTTGGTGCTAGGGCACTGGGCAACAGGGGGCCAGGCCCTGAAACTGGAGCTGAGAGGGAGCTGGTGGGAGTTCACAGGCCTTAGATGACACACTCTTCTCTGGAGCTTATCTAGCTGCGAGAAGATCAGAGAAGCCTGAAGTGTGGGGCATGACACTCTGCTGACCTCCACAGCGTAGCTCACAAGGGTGGCTTGGATCGCAGTGTGCTTCTGTGATAAACTTAAGATTCCTTTTTATCTGCGAAAGAACTCATTCTGCTCTCTATTATTCATTATCATTACCAAAAGGCGGGGTGCTGGCTGGTCACTTCGTGGCAGACGGTGACCAAGCGGGAGGGCATTTGTTTTCGATAAGCGCAGTTACCTTGGTGTGTACAAGATGGGCGCTGGCTTACATAACCATCCCTTTGCTTGCCTGACACTTTGCGTTGCTGGACAGGCCAGGCTGTCTGTATTTCCCCCTCAAGTCTGGTGAATTGATTGGGTCTAAGATGAGTTTCTGCCAAGAGCGACCCTTTGCTGACGGGACCCTTGTTTTCAGAATCCGGCAGGACGCCTCAGCTTTGCTGATCTTGCTGTGGAAGGTCACAGCCTCGGGTTTCCAGCAGTGCTCCCTCATAGACGGACGAAGCGTGACGCCCCTCCAGGCTCCAGGGGGCCTTGTCCTGCTGGAGGAGATGCTGGCCTTGGGACCCAACCACTTCATCGGTGAGTTAGAGAAATCGTGTCCACCCTACGTCTGACTCAGCCCCACCCTGGCTTGGTGTTCAGATATGGGGCACAGGGATTCTGTCTGGATGATGCAGTGTGGATTCTAGACACTGATTGTATGTCCTCCCCTTCAAAATGGTTCCATTATAATCAGAACATCCTTCTGACAGCATTCCCGGTGTGACTTGCTGTGGAAGGACAATGGGCACTTGAATTCAGGTGCTGTATTCTGAGTTCTGACTCGGAAGTAACTGCGTATGTCAGCTCTCTTTGCTTGGCCTTCCTCTCACATCCATCGCTCTCCAATATGCCACTTCTCATTGGCTGAAACCATCTCTGTAATTTTTACTTTCACTAAACTACCATATAGCCAGGAAATTCTTCTGAAATCCCTCTGCCCTGGAGAGTATGTGGCCTGATTCAAAAGAAAAGTCATCAGCCCTCCTCCAGCCTTTGCTAGCCACGTTCTGCTCTTCCCAAGGACATTTCTCCTGGGTTAATGTTCTTGCTATATCCTGACAACTGGCTTCATCTGTCACTCAGAGTACAGTACCTCTGGAGTTGAAACTTGTGACTCGGGCTGGAGAGAGGGCTCAGTGATTAAGAGCACTGTCTGCTCTTCCAGAGGTCCTGAGTTCAATTCCCAGCAACCACATGGTGGCTCACAACTGTCTATACCCTCTACTGCCCTCTTCCGGCCTGCAGGTGCACATGCAGATAGAGCACTAATATGCATAAATAAATCTATACATTAAAAAAAAAAGAAAGAAACTTGTGACTCCAGACTTAAAGTTGCTGAGAACACTGGGAACTTCATAACAGTTTATTCCATTTTGTAGTTTCAGTGTGGAGACACAAGTTCAAGTTCAGCACTCACTCATACTCCAGTGCACCCAAGCATCTCTCTCCTGCTGTTAGTGCCTTCTGGGGTCCAGCAGTCCTCCCCTGGAAAATGGGGTGGGGCTGCAGTTGTCTCAGGAGGGCTTGGGAAGGTTATATGATATGATGTATGTGAAACTGAAATGTTATGGATATTATGGATTATTTCAGGGTGTTGTCTCTACTTTTTTCCCCAAGCTACAATATCTTACAAAACGAATAGCAGGGATGTGAGAGGCTTATTCTCCAAGACACGAGCTTGAAGCAGGTATTATAAAGAAAACCAAAAGCCAAGAGGAAATGTGCAGCTTTTTCTTCAGTAGTGTCTCTTGCAGTCTGCCTCTGAGTTTCTCCCCTCTCACGAAAACGCCCCCTTCAACCTCTGGCAGCCCAGAGATGAGGAGCAGGTCTTTCACTGGATAAAGACAAGGTCCAGTGATACTTTGAGGAATGAAAATGGCTAGCAAAAGAGGGAGAGGCATTGGATTTCAGACCAAGTTTTGCTTACAAGATGTGTTCTAGATAAACAGAATCTGGGTGCTGAAGTTACTTGTCAGGAGGCAGATCTGAATTGGATTCCACAGCACATCCCAGAGAACTGTTAGTTAATTCTGTATCTGTTGTAGCTCTTTATCCAGAAGGAAGTAATTGTTGTATTGTGACAAATACTTCTGTTACATATTTATGTGTGTGCGTATGCATGTATGTATATATGTATGTGTGTGTATGTATGCGTGTGTGTGATTGTGTGGGTATGTGGGTGTAGGCGTGGCACATGTAAAGGTCGGAGGACCACCTGAAGAAGCAGATTCTCCCCTTGCACCCTGTGGATCCAACTCAGGTTGTCAAAACTTGGCAGCAAGTGACTTTCCTGACCCAGCCATCTCACTGACCCTAAATCACTTTCTTTTATGATGATCTTAAAAGTTTTCTCCTTTAGTGGATTAATTGCTCTTCTGTGGCAGAGAGCTATGCAGTATTTCAAGAACACACACGAAGTGTCGCTGTGCTTTACAGTGTCACTAATGTTCCTAGAAGGAGTGCATTTAAAGCATTGGCTGAGCAGCATCACTGCTGGCGGGGACGGACGTGGACACTGGTGGGGCTTGGTAGGGAGGGATTGGCTAGTGTTAATATAGACGGATTTTTTGGAGAGGGGAGAGATTTTTTGAACCCATCTTCAATTTGAGCTCATGTTGCTAACAAAAATTATATTGATGAGCCAAAAGACTATTTTGAGGAGTACAATGGTCTTCATTTGGGAGTGAGAGTAGAACAAAATGTCTAGACTGAAGAGCTTGAGTTTCGGCCTGTACAGCTGTGTGTTTCTAGAAAGAAGCCTAGGGCAGCCTCAGGACGTCATAGTTTCCTCTTTCCCCCACGTTCAATAGGTCCCACATACTGGACTGATGGCCAAGCGTAGTATTTCCACACATGTTCTGTGTGGGGTCCTAGCAACATCTTTGGAAAGCAGACCCAGATTTATATATTCTTATAAAGTTCATTGATTTACAGTTGTTTAAAATGATATATTATGGATTAAGGAATATATTATTTATTTATAATGAATACTTAAAACACAGGATACCCCATGATATTTAACTATTACTATTATTATTGCATGTGTCTGTGTGTGCACATGCGTGTATGTACGTATTTATGAACGTGGGAACCCATGCACCAAGGCATGTGCTTGGAGGCCAGAGGACAACCATGTCTAGTCAGTTTTCTCCTTCTGTTGTTTGTTTTATTGGGTCAGAATCTCACTAGGTAGCCCTGACTGGCCTGAAATTTGATCGGTAGCCCAAGTTGGCCTTGAACTCACAGAGATCTGCCTGCCACTGCCTCCTGCGTGCTGGGGTTAAAGGGATACGCCAGCACACATGGCTCCTTCCATCTTTTTGCTTGGGTTTTGAGGTAGAACTCAGGTCATCACGCTTACCAGGCAAGTGCTTTTACCCATGGAGCCATCTTGCCACCATTACAGTATTTTTTTCCAGGTGGTCTTTCTACATGTGAATACACTGTGCAGTGTCTGAATCGAGCCGACTATCTCTATCTCCTCAAGCACCAATCATTTTTTTACCGTTAAGTTTCTTGCTGCGAGGCCAACACTCTACCACAGAGGATTATATGTATGTGTGTGTGTGTGTGTGTGTGTGTGTGTGTGTATGCATGCATGCTCTTTGGGACTACTTCACGACTCCCACATTTAATAATTTTTACAGTTTTCCTTCATTACCATTGCCTTATTAATATTTACACTGTATCTCGGGAAGAGGCGACGTGGGTGCCTAAGAAACATGGACTCTTCCTGCTGCCCTCTTCCATCAGCGTCTTCTCAGAGTTTACCGCCGAATTCTGATGCCCCCGCCCTCTGCTTAATTATCCCTTCTGTTTCCCCCAACCCGTCTTTTCCAAATATGTAATTGGCTTTCTGCAATGTTTGGGGATAAATAACTCAGTAACCTTTGCTCAGCTCTGTCTGCGCTGCAGAGAGCTGCGGCCATGCTCATTGGCTCTTCAGTGATTCATTGGCCCCGTGGTTTGCACTTCCAGAGTCAGGTTCATTGCTCCATGAAACACAGTGGCTTGCTGGTCTCCAGTAAATAAAGTGTTTTCATGTTTAATTTGCAGTTGCTTGGTGACATGGAGGTGATCTAAGGGTAAGGACCAAACTAGTTTTCCAGGGGTGTGGCCTCTGTTAGGATGTTGTAAAAGGGATAGATTCACTATTTCCTTAGGATGAAATGCCACGGAATCCCTTCCCCAGGCTTCATCCTTTCTTCCCTCCTCCCCCCAGGCTATTCTCAGCTCTTGTGTGGCAAATGTGGCTCTGCTCACTCACTGCCCAACTCAGCCCCAGCTCTTGGTGCCTTAGATGCCAAAGTCATCATCAGGACCGCATTCACGTTTCCTCTGATAATACAACACCCAAACAACAAAACCCATCCTCTCTGGAGTCTTTCATTAGAAAAAATAACTAGCCAAAGAGTTTTCTCTCTGTGGCTTCTCAAAAAAAATCTCCATGGATTCTAAAAAACAAAAACAGAACCAACCAACCAACCAACCAACCAGCCAACCAACCAACCTCTCCCCCACCCCAATTCCCTTAACTCTTTTATTAACACATTTATTATCATTATTATATTTGTATATCTATGGGTATGTGTATGTGTGTGCAGGTGTGTATCTACATATGTGTGCATGTGGAGGCAGAAGTCAACTTCAGATTTAGCTACTCATGCACCATCCAACTTGTATTTTAAGACAAGGTCTCCAAAGTCTGTAGGCGAGGGTGACTGGCCAGCACTGGAAAGTATACTTGACCACAGCCAGGATGCCCTTGAACTCCTGATCCTCCAGTCTCCATCTCTCATGTCCTGAGATGACAGACATGCTGTGCACCATCATACTCAGCTTATGCAAAAATGGGGACAGAGCCAAAGGCTTCACAAACACTAGGCAAGCAGTGTACCAGCCAAGCCACTGTCTTAGCCTAGGGGCATTCAGGTCTGTGGTTGGATTTCTACCCTTCCCACAAGCTCGATGGGATAAGTGTGTTTGTACCAGCCCTATAAGCACACTGCGTGTTCTCCCTATTCAACAAGTACATTCTCCCTTAACTCCGGCTTCCTTCCCTTCCTCCAGCTCTTTCATCCAACATCTGTATCAGCACCATTTGTCTCCCTTTCACTCTGACAGCTGTACTGGCAGCTGGCATTCCACAACTGGGGAATGAATACTCTACATTCCCCTCCCGATGACTGTTTGCTATGTTGGCCCTACGCCTTGGAAGGACTGTGGAGGTCTAGAGAGGAAAGTCCAGATCATTGCTGCCTGCCATGACGATGGCCACAGGCTAGTCACCTGCCTGGTGAAATTCAGCCGCACATCAGTGACTCCCTCAGAAAATGCCACTCAAGGAAACTTTCAGCTGCAAAATGTCAATCTTAAGAATTCTTTGTAGAAAAAAAAATAAGAATTTTTTTGTAGACTTTCTTAATCCACCTCTGTGACATTTAAATGTCCTCTTCTTTTTATTACATTAAAAGAATTTTAGAGGTTCAAAAAATAAAAAGGAAGAAGAGAAAGAAACTTTTGATCATTTTTATGGGAATGTTACATTTTGTCATTTAAGGTTTCTTGCTTGGGAGGTCAGGGTAGAGGCGGGGAAGGTTCAAAAGATAGACTCATTAACATCTTCGTTTGATGAAAAACTCAAGATTTAAAATGGAAATTGCAAAGATGCTGCCTTTTTCAGGGTCATCTTAAAACTATGGTTGCATAAGGTCTATTGACCTTCTACAACAGAAGTGGGGGAAAAAAACCCAAACTTGGACATGTTAAAATTAAAACAAAGTAATAGTCATTAAAGAGCAAAAGCAGAGAAAGTGCAAAATTGCCCCCTCTATGCATAATTTAGGTCAATTCTTTCCTGTGCTCGTCTCATTAGAAGAGGGCTGTGAGATGCAAGTTGTTTTTAAACCAATACTGTCAGCAAATAGGGTCTTAAAATATTCTTTCCAGGACTGAGCATTAATATGCAAGCAAAGGCTTGAACTTCATGCTTTTCCAAGCACTGTCAGGGCGGGAATCAACTGAACTGGGCACACTGTAGAGTTTCACCATGGACATGCGAGGTCCGGCAGCTGTCAGGCTGGGGTTCCAGGGGCCCTTCGGTGACGGGATTAGTGCAGGCGGTCAAACATAAAAGGAAGTGTTTCTCTCCCCTTCCAAGGTAGTCTCAGGAAGTAGGCTCCTTAGCTAGGTGGACCTGATAGATCTGAAGAGAATCTATTAAAATGCCTCAGGGGATTCTTTAAGGTCCTTAAGAATGTGCAGATGCTAATCCAGAAGACTGCTAGGGTAGAATGAGGCCTGTAGGAGCCTATGTGTGAGGTCATCAGGGTGTGAAGTCACACTTGTGAGGCCCTAAGGGGCTTTTCTGCACTGTTTGAGCCTCTGTTTCAGGATTTCAGAGAATGAGCTGCAGACTCCCGAATCTGGACCCAGGGATTGGGTCAGGTATTTTCTTGGGAAACAAGCACAAGGTTTTTCTTTCTAATTATCAGTTTTTATTCTTCATTCTGCCTCATTCTCTTTCTCTCTTCCTCGGCCTTTTATTTTAAAAAATAAAGACAGTAGAATTTCTGTGTAGTTTAATTTGGAAAAACTAAATAATAATTATTTTTACATTTTAAAGACTTTCTTTTTTGTTTGTTTGTTTTAGATAGAGCCTTGCTATGTAGCTCTGGCTGGCTTTGAACTCACAGAGACACACTTGTCCTTGCCTCCTGAGTGCTGGGATTAAAGGCAAGCATCTCTGCCACCTTAGATGCTTATAATTTAGAGACAAACCTTGTGGCTCTGGCCAGCCATTCTTAGCTTCTGTCAGTGAGTATTTCAACCAGGAAAGTAATTTTCTAAATCCCTAAACTTCTGGGCTATTGTAGCTTCTCTTCTATGTCCTCCTTCTTAAGAGCTAGGGCAAGAGAGGGACGGAGGAGGGGCACAGGGGAGCACAGGGAGAAAGAAGAAGCAAGGGACAGAACTGAGGGGCACAGAGATACTTCCCAGTGTTGAGTGTGATAGCTCACGGGATGAAGGTGACCTTTCAGAGAAGCCAAGCACCTTCTCATCTCACTCACTTTCACAAGATAAAGGCTGTATTGTTTATTTCTTCTTAGGAAAGTGTAGATGGAAGAAAGCTAGAGGAAGTTTACTTTCTTGCTGGCCCCTCCACTGGCAGCTATGTTAGCATTCTGTGAGGTTTCCTTGTAGATTCCGTCTTGTGGATGGCATGCCTTATGTACTGGAATTCCTTTATGTGACTGAATAAAGATTTACAGAATTATTTTAATGGTTGTATGTTGAATCAAAATATAATTTATTTAACCAGTATGCGAGGGTTGAACAATTATTGAACAGTGCCCTCCTTCCCTGCCCTACTCTTTTCCCTTCCTTCCTGCTTTCCTTTCTTGCCCCCCTTTTCCTTCCTTCCCTCCCTCATTTCCTTCCTGCTTTCATTTCTTCCTTCTCTTCTTCTCAGCCTTTTTGTTCCCTCCATCCCTCTTTTCCTTCCTCCGTCCTTCCCTCCCTCCCTCTCTCCCTTCTCTAGATCAAACTTTAAGCATAAGATTATCTGTAGCTTTGTGCCTTCTCATGACATATGTGGGTTAAGTTCCACAGTACAGCATTTGGTGAATCAAAAGGTTTTCAGTTGCAATGACAGTTTTTGACACAGATCACCAAATTGTCCTTAACTTCCAGTTCCTACTCAGGCAGCCAAGGTGTTGCAGGGAGCCAGCACCATTTTTCCTCCATTCACAGTGAGTGAGACGCTCTCTCCATACACCCTGACATTCTCACACACCTCTCAGCATCTCCTCTCCAGCCTGGCTTGTGGCACGTCTTCCACACGGAAAGTGAATGTAACAGTTTCCAGAAAAGAGGAACTTGAAGTCACAAAATCACACGAGAAGAATGGTCGTTGTCGTGGTCGTCACTGCACTTGTGCAGGGGACTAACGTGAGGAAGCAGAGGGGAGGAGGGGCGAGGGCACACCACCGCGCTGCCCAACACCAGCGCTGGTGCTCAGGAGACCCGTGAGGCTTCACTCCTAACTCCAGCTCTTCTGCACTTACTTTACTTTCCCACTGCTGTCTCCTGAAGGCAGACATTTAAGTTCCTTCTAGCACAGACCTCTTACAGCAGTTAGAAAGCTTTATGAGAATGGGGCAAAGCATGTTCCATAAAAGACAAATATTAGGAGAACCCATTAGGGAGGCTTTAGAGAAGAACACCGAGTTTTCCCACAAAATCCCCATTTGTTGTAACTCCCCCCCCCCAAAGGTTGTGGGTATAAAACACAGAGTAGTAGGTAAATGGACGGAAGTAGGTCATGTCAGCAGGAGAAAATTGTTCAGCTCTGGGTAAAGGCATATAAATAACTGGGATTGAGTTTCCAAAGGCCTGTCTTGCATTCTCATGTCTGAGGCTCACCCTGACATTTGAGTTTCTGAATGCTGGGGTATTTTCGGTTTCACGGGCATGCTTAACAAGCAGCACTCTCACAGCTGTCTTGTTTTAACGTGGCAATCGTGAGCTTGACCTACAAAAGTTACATTTGCCTGGTAGACAAATGGAGAAACTTCCTTAAGTGAATACACTGACAAATTCTGTTAGCTTATGTGATTAATAGCAGGAGGCTCTAGAACACCACCAGTGTCTGTATCTAACCTCACAGCCCTGCTTATCAACCACCATCAGCGAATGGAGTTCCAAGCAGAGGGCATTGTTGTCCTATCAGGGGTGCGAAGAAATATAAGGTGTTCGTCGCTGATTTGAGGGATTCAGCTTCAGGCCCGTGGGTTATTCTCATTAAATAAGCCACATAAATCTTGTGATCCTGTTGCCCAGTCTTGCTGATAAAGTTACATTCAAATAAATGCAGTACAGCATCCAAACAGTGAATTAAAACACTTCTTTTTGTTTTGTTTTGTTTTTAGAAACAGGATTTTTCTGTGTAGCCTTGGCTGTCCTAGGCTCACTTTGTAGACCAGGCTGGCCTCAAATTAAAACTCTTTGGATCTTGACTGTCTTCAAGAGAATTGTGGAGAAGGGTGGAAATGCAGCCACGTTATGCAGCAGGATCACATTGTCCTTGCTTTCTTGAGGGTATCCATGAACTTGACATACCTGCCTTCTGGAATCTTCTTTCTAATCTCTAGATCCTTCCACCTTCACTCCCCACCCTCCAGCCTAGTACCTAGTCTTGGTTCCTTTTCCATCTTTTCTCATCTCGTCTTGTATCTCCAGCTCTTCATTTGTGTATCGGTGCACACAAACAGTGTTTGGTTGCATTTGGTCCTCTCTGTCTTGACCATTGCCTAGATTCACCACTGCAAAGCCATTGACCAGAGCTCATCCATCCATAGGCGAGAGTTCCTCCTTCTTACAGCTGACATAAGGGGGAAAGATTCACACAGCAAACAATTGTTGCCTTGGTATCAATGCTTTTGTGAGGATGTTATGCAGGGGCAGATGAAAAGGCAAAGACACATGTATTAAATATTAAAGAATCATACAACCAGTGTAAGGGCTGCATGAATTTAGAAGGGGAGTTACCTTCTCCATTGCTGTAGTCAAATACCTGACAAGCTTCACCTTAAGAGAGGAAGGGTTTATTTTACTTCATCATGGTAGGGAAGGCATGGTAGCAGGACAAGCTTCTGGGAGGCGAAGGATGCCAGCTCACATCTCAGTGGACCTGGAAATGGACATGGAAGAATGCCACATCT
Source organism: Meriones unguiculatus (assembly GCF_030254825.1). Taxonomy (NCBI): domain Eukaryota; kingdom Metazoa; phylum Chordata; class Mammalia; order Rodentia; family Muridae; genus Meriones; species Meriones unguiculatus. Next base: position 70,484,925 of record NC_083362.1, on the reverse strand, counting down.
CCTCAGGCTTTCTCCTTTTCTTTCTTTAATTCAAGCCCCCCACCTGTGGATAGTAGGTCCAATAATTAGGGTGAGTCCTCTCTCCTCAGTTAAACCCTCTTGAAACACCTCTGCAGACACACTGAGATGTGTGCTCCCTCAGTCACTCTAAATTCAATCAAGTTGATAGAGAAGATTAATTACTACAGTGATCAGTTACCAAGAGGAAAGCTAAGGCTTTAGAGGTATACCTTCAACTGGGCCTTGAACAAAAGGTAAGGGAAGGCACGAGTGACATATTGGGGGATAAAAGGGGGAGGTACATGTTGTTTGCTAACAGCAGAGTGAGTCTTCTGTGCCCGTGGATTTAACAAGAAAGTTCTCAGGAGGTGAGAAGTGTGGGTGGAGCTGGAAAGGAGTCACTCTTGTGTTAAGGCTTATGTTCAGCTCACAGGTAGGAGAAGGAGGTAGTGACTGGCACTGAGGTATATGGTGAGTACTGTGGAGAAAAAAAAAGGTGGAATCAGGTGAGAGGGCAGCAAGGGTCAGGGATATTCTCACATTAGGTGTGCATGTTCTTTTCAGCTGGAATATATCAAATCAAATTAGAGCTAAACGCTCAGCTTTTGATGTTCTGTAGGCAGCTGAAAATGCAGGACCCAAGCTGAGGGAGAGCAGGTGAGCTCTGTCTTGGCAGGAAGGAGTGTGCAGGGGGTAAAGGAAGGGTGCTCAGAGACATGCTGCTGTGTGGGTGTGCCCAGAATGGAGCTAGGGAGCCAGGCAGAGAGGAGTGAGGACGAGCAGGAAGAGAAAGAGAAGAGCGTGAGGGAGTTGGGAGGGAGTAGTGGATAAGTCATCTAGGGTTGAGATCAGGTTTGTGTCAGTGGCTCCTCATGTCCAGCAGCTTCAGTCTTTTGGTTATCCAGGCCCGGGCTTTGATTTCATCCTTCCCTTTTCCTCCCCTTCCTAATCCATTCATCAGGAAGTGTCTTGGTGTCAAACTTCATCAAGCCTCAACCTTCACCCTCTGCCTTCACCACACAGCCGCTAGCCTGCTCAGCCCCAGCCTCCCATACTTGGGCTATTGGAGATCTCCCTGCCTGGCCTTCCTGTGTCCACCTGTGCCCCCAACATCTGAGCCATATTGGGGAGGGCCATTTGCACAGTCCTTTTCTGCTCACAGTTCTTCACTGGCTCCCCTGTCCCTCAGAGTAGAAGTGAAGACGTAGCAGCCAATAAGGCCCATTGTGTTGGCCCTGTGAATGCACGGTCTGCTCCTCTCTCATTGAGAATGTCCCAGGAACTCTCCCATCTATAGAGTTTCACTTTGCTGGATTCCAGTGATGCCTGCTTGTCAAACTCAGTGTCCATAGTCAAACCATAGTCCCTGCTGACAAGAACATCTTCCCTTTTCCTCATTTGCCCCCTGGTGTTATTCTCCTTAGGGCTAGTCACTAATGGAAAGCAGCCTGTCTACCTGTGTGCTTGTTACTTCTGTGAGAATGTAAGTGCCTTGAAGGCGGGGAGTGCTATATGCTTTGTTTACTGTTATAAATACTTAGCATAGTACACTTTTTTTAAAGTGTGGGATTCTTATTAATTCCAGCAAAGGCATATCTTATAATTATGTTAACTCAGTTCAAAATTGCCTCTGAGAAACAATTAAAACAAAACAAAACAAAAAAACAAAAGAAAACCAAAACCAAACCAAACCAAACCATCCACCCAATTGCACCTACACCGCTTCCCCCAGAAATTCCCAAACCCAGGAGCAAAGGTGATATGTGAGAGTCTCATATGACTGAAAAGTTCAGGGGTTGATTTGGCTTCAGTGTCACTTTCAACTTTAATCCAATAATTTCCTGCAAGAAAATGACACATACCTATAATACTAGCACTCAGGAGGCAGAATCAGGAGGTTCACCGGTGGCCAGCTGAGTGTCAGCCGCCCAAGGTACATAGCAAGACCCTATCTCAAAAAGAAAAAAAAAAAGAGTTCTCTGAAGCATTTGTCCTTGTTTTAGTTTTAGACTTTCTGTTCTTATTTTATGTGATACTCTGTTACTATGCACAGGTGCAGTGCATCCTTCCTCTATCATCTGCCCATTATCTGTCCATCCATCCATCCATCCTTTCTCTATAATCCACCTATGAGCTATCCATACATCCATCTCTCCGTCATCCATTCATCCATCCCTTCATCATCCACTCATGTGTTTATCCATTCATCTAGCCATCTCTCTATTCACCCATCATCTATCTGTCTATCTATCTATCTATCCATCCATCCACACATACATACACAAACATTTGGCTACATCCACACACATACCTGCACACAGATGTCCACCCATGTGAAGACCTACATGCATCAAGAGGAACAGGTCTACCTATGCACGTATTTAGTTTAAAACGCTTTTTAGGCGGGTAATTTAAAGTAGTATTGCTTATTGCATGCCTGAGTGAGTGTGTGGTCCGCGGTAAGGCCTAGGGAGGGCAACTGGTTTGAAAGAAGCAGCGAAGCTTTTAGAATTGGAAATAACACTGGTTCTTTGGTGCTGGGTATGGTATAAATAGCTAATATTCATTAATGCAAAAACAATCAGCTAATTAGCAAATTCGTTTTCTGATAATGAGTTAGTTGTACTTTGAAAGCATTTCATTTGGACTGTTAACACAGAGCTGTCTTGTACAAATAAGCCTGGTTCTGAAGCTTGCATTCCACAGCAGGAGCCGGGGCTCTGCCTTTGGTGACAGGCAGGCGGCTTACTAAGCAGGGGCCACAATTAGGCCTGGAAGTAGAATCCAGAAGGGGCTGAGAGCCACCTGATGTTCCCGGCGGTGTTTCCTTTGTTTGGAAATATAAACCAAGGTCTGCTTTGCCTTGCGTTGTTTCGGCCCTGCCCTTTACACACCGTGCGTGACTCCTGTTAGATATTCCAGCAGAGAAAACAGGCTGTTCAAACAGAGCTGGGTGGGAATTGGGACTGTAAAGGTTGTGAGAGAGAGGAACAGAATTTCTAATGTGCCACATTGACCATAACAGAAAGGAGAGATAATTAGCTAGCCACTCCAAGGCTTTTGAAAAAAACAGCGTGCATGAAACCTGCTTTGGACGGAAGGGAGAAACCTTTTCCAGCTGGCAGTCACGTTGAAGTGAAGGACTCGGCGTGGAGAGCGAAGTGGGAGCAACTCATTCTTCCTCTGTCACCTCTCCACCAGGACTGGTCTGCAGGGTGCTATGAGGCGGCTGTCTACCCAGGCTGGCCTGGGGCTCTGGCTTCAGGGAGCTCCTGGATGGCAGTGAGGCTTGCTTCTCTGCGGACGGGGCAGTCACTGGTGACCACCTCCTCTGGAGCATCACCCCTGGTTTCTTCTCTGGGTTCCTTGTGTCGCTCCGTTGGGTTTGCTGTCTCCACACTCACTCACCGTTATTAGTGGTGTTCTTCTGGTTACAGGGACCAAACACCTTACAAGCAGCCACTTAAAAGAGGAAGGGTTGATTTTGGCCGACACCTTGAAGGTACAGTTGTTCAAGACTGGGCAAGGTGCCTGCTGCTGTGCTGGTAGGACCTTCGTAGAACAGGGAGCAGGGCGTGGCTATAGCTCCTAAGATCTGCCCCCAGCGATGACTCATCTCCTCCAGCGAGGCTCCACCTCCTCAGGGTTCCACAACTTTGTGTTACTTAGTTTTTTGTAGATGTGATAAAAAGAAAAAAGAAAAAAAGGATCACGACCAAGGCGACTTCTAGTTTATTTTTGTTTATGGTTCTAGCGGGTCGGAGTTCATAATGGTAGGAACAGCACGGCAATGGGCCACAGGCATGGCTGCAGGGGCCGGCAGGTAAGGGTTCACACCGTCACCGTAAGCCTGAAGCAGATAGAGTGACCTGGCAGTGGCGGAGGCTTTTGCACCTCCGAGCTTACTCCCAGGGTACTTCCTGTAGCAAGGCCGCACTACCTGACTGTCCCCTAGTAGTGCCACAACTGGGGACCAAGTGTTCAATGCCTGAAGCTTCACGTTCAAACCACCGTAAACCTTCAAGTGAAATCCCCAAACTGGGGACCAAGCATTTAGACGGGAGCCTGGGGGGAGACGGTCCACACTGAAACCTCAACACTTAGGCTCATACGGTTATGTACTTATATTTCTCAGTCTTCATTCCAACTACTTAATGCCTGCTGTGATCTCAACACCTGCTTGGCTCTGGCACCAGAACTGTGAGCCTCTGATTTCACGTTCATGGATCTTGTTTTAGTGGGGCAGCAGGTATTGGGGAAACCATAATGCAGCCGAACAGACAATTGTAACTATGATCATTATGCTGTCCCATGGAGATGTAGTCGATAAACAAGGCAAATATAATCTTGATGTGAGGATCCTACCCCCCAGGAAGGTGACAAAGTTGACATGGTAACTAGACAATGGGGCACTTTGGGGTAGACTAACTCTTTGAAGCAAAAAGTAGGAGGTGCATATGTAAGTGCCCCCGAGGCTGGAGAGAACATACAATATCAGAGAAAGTACAAGGCTAGGAGATTAGGGCTCAAGGAAGAGACAGGAAAGTGGGAGAGCTATGATAGATATCAGACATATTCTGCTGTGGAGGCTGTTAAAGTTTTTTTTTTTTTTATGGCAATATGGACCTATCACAGGCAAGGAGCTAGAAGACACAGTCTTCTTGATCTAGAATCCCCACTAAGGTATGTACATTTAACTCTTCAGAGAAAAAACAAACAAACAAACAAACATTGCCAAACAAGTGATTTCAGACTTCTCATCTAGGCATGTGATGGTAACAAGGGCTGGGGCCTAAGTTACAGTTTATTGGATGGGCACCGTAAGCAAATCTGGGCATTTATAAGCCAGACAGAAGACGGGCTGAGCGGTGCTGTGATGGCCTTAATATCAACTTGACAACCCAGAATCAACTGGGAATACAGTCTCAGGGGGACACTGTGGTCGCTGGTTAGCCTGTGGTATGTGTGTGTGGGGGATTATCTTAAATTAAGTAAATTAAGGTATCTTAAGTTAACAATTAAGTGGAAAACCCAGCCCACTGTTGATGGCATCATTTCCTAGGCAAGGGGTTCTGAACTATGGGTGAGTAGAGAAATGGAATTGAGTACAAGCAAGCAAGCAAGGAGCACATTCATCTCCCTCTGCTTTTTACTGTGGTATGATTTGACTAGCTATCTGGATTTTTTCCTTGACTCCCTTACAGTGATGGACTATAAGCTGGAGACATACCCTGAAGTTAAACCTCTTTCTCCCACAAGTCACTTTTTGTCAGAGTGTATATCATGGCAACTGAAGTGAAACTAGGGCAGGGTGAGCCCTTTCTGGAGCCCCTGCAAGTGGAGAAGATAGGGAAGGCTGCCTGGGAGCCTCTTAAGGCATGAGCTGAAGAGTGGGGCAGCCCCCATGATGTGAAAGAACACTGATGTGAACCAAAAATAACCCATGGAATCAGACTCGCCATTCTAACCTCACATTGTTTTCCTCCCTCAAAGCATGGTGTACCATGAGTACTTCACTGCAATACACCAGTTAGTTCTATTTTTAGCATAATAAATTCATGCATTAAAAAAAGTTGTTAGCCAGAACTCAAGAGCCCACAGCATTCCAGCTAGAAATCTCACCAAATACTTAGACATTGAGGTACCTTCTTTCATAAGACTTTGAAGTTACCAAACAGCCTGGTAGGTGACTGCTTTTACTTTGGATTTTGAGTTTGAAGGAGAGCAGAGAGCTATAAATAGAACTAAGCCACCAAAAGATCATGCTCAGGATGCTTCTAAGGACCCAAAAAGCAAACATTTCAATCAACAGCCTTTTGAGGAAGCTCATCTGTAAACCCAATTCCCTGACTACGCTTGTGAAGTCACCTTCAACCCAATTAAGTGTGCATTTATCCTCTCCCTCCCATCAGTACAGAGAAGTGATTAATTACTTTGGCATTCACAGTAATGCCATTAATGGAGAAGCATTCATTAACTGGACATGGTGGCTGTTTTGTATGAGTGCTACAGTGATTTAACAAGTGACTTACTAGGATTTGATGAGTTCAAATTGCATGAATGGAAGATTAAACGATATATAATTCTGACTGATTGTAAGAGAATGATCAAACATTGAAAAACAGATTATATACACGAAGAATTTCAATTGTACATTCTCCATGAGCCAACAAAATTTCAAAGGAAAATACAAATTGATTTCCATGTTCTCCTAATGAGTTCTTGGGACTGGCATTTTAAAAAGATGTTCAATTCTGATGTGTTTTTCATGTACAATGAGAAATGGAGATCACATGCTTAAATGGAGATTATTTAATGCCAGAAACAGGAACATAGATTTGAAAAGCCTCATTGTAAAATTTTGCTTCAAATAAGGATTTTATGATTTGAGTATTTTATAACATTACATCTTTTATATTAGTTAATCTTTCTTATATAGGTTGCTTTTTGTCCTTCATAAAAAATGTCTTTGTAATCCTTTGCTATCCTATGAGTTGTAGCTATGCCTTTATTCATATAAAGATTTAAAGGGAATTATTCAACCATTGAGTTTATTAAGGCTACTTACAGGGGCATGGATGATGATTCAGAAGCAGCTGCATCATTAAAAACTTACCCTCAGAATGGTAACTTCTGAAAGCTGCATCCCTGGAAGAATTTTTGTGTCTTATAGTTTTATAGGAAGCTTGGCCAGTCAGAGAATTTCCTTTCCCCACTTATTCCTTCCGGCTTATGTAACTCTGGGGAGTGGCTTTGTGACTCTTACAAGTTTCAGGAACTTCCTGGGACTTGTGAGTTGTTTACTTCCAGAGTCTTGATTAGCTTCTCTCTAGGATAGACCATTTAATTTGCAGGAAAGGATCTTACACTTTGGTTTAAACATTATCTTTAAATTCTACATAGAATTTGTTTTAAAGGGTGAAAATCATTAAAAATTTTTTTTAATTTCAAAGCCTTGGCTTGCAGGGCTGAGTTAAGGGAATATCTCAGTGGCTTTCTTGCTTATATTCTGGCTCTGCCGTTTTCTAAAAGTAACATACTTTTCTGGGATCTTCTCCTCAGGATTCACATGAGGTTATATTCAGGATCTGCTCTAGTCTCCTTAAATTCGTATGTCAAAGTCTAATTTCTAACTGTGTCATCAGGAGAAAAGGGCTTTGGGAGGTGATTAGGTTGTGAGGGTAGAGTCTTCATAAATGTAATTAATATTCTTGCAAAGGAGTAGTTGTCACCCAGAAATTCCTTACCTCTTCCACTGGAAGACACAGTGAGAAGATGGCCATTGATGAACCCAGAGATAGCTTTCACAACACACCAGCTTGATTGGCCTCTTGAACTTCCCAGAGAGATCAGTTTTTCTTGTTTCAAAGTTAATATTCAACACTAGTTTCTCCAGAAGCCCAAATATGCACACCTCATTTTACATAGATATTGTTTGTTCGTGTCACTGTTGATGATGGTAGCACTGCTGATGGGGCTGATGCTATGGAGGTAATGATGATGGTGGTTATTATGATGGTGATGATGACAATGATGATTTATAAATTCTTTATCTATTTGTGGTGTATTAAATCTTTGCTCACATTAAGACTTACTGTCAAAACAGCTATCCAGAAATAGGTGTTATTATTTCTGTTTCAGAAAGGAGTCTAAGTTACTTAACTTTTTTCTCATCTTCCAGGTCTCCGAGAAGGTGAGCCACTCTGATAATCGTGTTTTGTATATTACAAAGAATAGAAAGAGAGGGTGTGATGGAATTAGTGTTTTGTTTATATGAGAAGGTAGCTGTTCAGATAGCTACCATAGTAGAATGGTACAAGAGATAATATTTCAATTCAGAAAAATTGCTACCTGATACAGCCTTGGGAAAAGGAGCATTATAGCATGGACACTTTTCTGAAAAGAAATTGAGCAAAAACACAGCTTTTGAGACTAGCCTCAAGTTTCTGTAGCATTCTAATTTAGGAAGGACTCTTCATTTGTACATTTTTGTTGATTTTTAAAGCTTATTTCTGAACATTGCATTTTCAGAGTTTTCTGTAGGTTAGGGGATGGTGACTTAGAAGGAAGGTAGTGGTAATTTTGCTGTATATGACAGCAGTATGTGTTGAGAATAAACCTTTGTTCAGGTTATAGCAAGTTAATTGTACTATTTTCCTAGAAAATCTTTATTTTTTCTATTAAAGCAAAATAATAATATGTAATTTCCATAGTCATTTGGTTAGATGTGACTCATTTGATGATTTAGAAGAACAAGAAAGTCAAAATAATGGCTGATGTTTACATGCCAGTGTGTCTCCTAATTCAGGAAGCATATTTGGCTATCTTAGTGGTTCTCAACCTGTGGGTTGCAACTCCTTTGGGGGTCGAACAGCCCTTTCACAGGGGTCATATCAAATATCCTGCATATCTGATATTTCCATTGCAATTCATAACAGCAGCAAAATTATAGTTATGAAGTAGCAATGAAAATAATTTTGTAGTTGGGATCACTACAACATGGGGAATTATATTAAAGGTTTGCAGCATTAGGAAGGTTCAGAAATGGGCTAGGTCTTGCTTAGCAACCCACAGAAAATGAGATATTCTGTGTGAGAAAACTGTCTATCCCCAGGAAACTTCCTTCTTTAAGTATTGTTATGCCCAGTTCGTGAGACCCCCAAAGACCATCAGGAATTGACTCCATTGCAAACACATGAGGGTTTATTCAATACAAGCTTGAGCCAGGGTCACAAAACTTCCTGCTGAAGCAGGAGGAGTGCGGCCCCAAAGTCTAGGGGAACAAGTTTTTTAAAGGGCAAAACAGTAAGTGGGGAGTTTCTAAGCCTTGGCACATGACTGAGTAAGGGAAATTGACTTTTGGAATGATTGGTTTACTTTAGGCACCAAGACCATAATTGGTCCTCACCTGGCCTTCTGGGGGATACCTGATCACGAGGAATGCCTGGAATGTGCTGATTAGCTGTTGCTAGGCAAGAAGAACAATTAGCATACTCTGTGGTCACAAGTTAGGGGCCCTCTGCCCCATACCTGTGGCCAGGAAACGGTATCTCTTAAGTGCAGGAAGGAATGTGAGCCTGATTATTCCCTGCAGTGGGCCGGACATATCTCAATTAACCTGGTCCTTTGTCTAAACTTTTATTCAGGACCTCAGTCATGCTGCCCTAAGACTCTAATTTTAAACTTTGGACCTCTCAGTATCAAAACTGTCATGAGCGTTTAATTATGCCGGAGGACTTTAACTGAGACACCACAAAGGGCGTCAAGGTATTTATTGGTAAAAGCCAATGCCAGAATGATTTTTGAGTGCTACTTTAATCACACAAATCACACAGATATCTAAGAATTGCATAGCACATTGTACATCTTATGGGGAATACAACCTGGCCACAGGTACGGGCTTGGACACTTTTGCCTCTGGCTTTGGGTGTCTTCTAGGCCCCGGAACTTTGCAGTTCCAGCCGGACCTCAGACGCATCTTCTGATGACTTGATGGGCCTCAGAGCTTCTTTGCTCTGGCCAGGCCTCAGATGCAAAGGAAGCTGCGGTTGCTCAGTAGCCGCCTTCCAGGGCCGGTCTGATAAGGTGGTCAGAACCGGTTTGTTAAGGTGGTCTGGGCTTTTCAAGCAGCCGTTTGAGAATTGGCTGGGTATTGGCGGTCTCTTGGATTACTCATAATGAGTCTAGCCTGTCACGCCCAAGTGGGCTCAGGCTCCAGTTTTTATACATTTTTGGGGGGCATCTCTTGGCTTATCGTTCTTTCACACGTACGCACGCATGTACGCACGCACGCATGTACGTACGCATGCACGCACGTGCACACACACACATGTCAGCTGCCTTAAGAGCGTTCTTAGTTACTATTACTACCAATATCTTCTTCTCTATCCTTGACAGCTCTGCCGTCTTACAAGCTCTCAATGTCTTAGGGGCGTTGCCCAGTCACTGTCACCAAAAATGTCTCTTAACTTTGCTCCTGACAGCTCTGCTGTCTTACAGGCTCATTACAAAAACTCAAAAGTGTGCCCGGGGATGTGGCAGTTTGTAGAGTGCTTGACCAGCACGTTGGGGGGGGGCTCCCGACCCCCAACACAGTGGATGTGGCGGTGTGTGCCTATGATACCAGCACACTGAAGGCGAAGGCCACAGGATTGCAAGTACAAAGCCATCCTTGACTACCGAGGGGAGGCCAATGGTTGCCTAAACACAACACAAAACAAACGACAACAACCAACAGTGGCCACCAACCTTTTAGGTGGAAACTGATGAAAAACTTTGTGTAGAGAACATAAAAAGATGGCTCCCAGGTTCTTCACTGGGTGTGGCACAACTATATTAGCACATGGGGGACGTTTTTGAAAGAGCTTACCCAGTACCTCCTGCCAGTTTACCTCCTGGCCTGGATTTCATTCTACATGAAACGGTACTGAAGAGCAGCTGAATTCCTTCAGAGGGTGGCCAGAGGGTGTTAGGTTGTCTTGTTTTGGTAGCCCTGAACCTGGACTTGCCTGGAGCTCACATCCAGAAGCAAGCTCTTTCTTTGCTTCTGGCCCAACACTGTCTAAAGACCTGATTTCTTTGGTGCTGTTGCCCAGTCTTCAAGTCTTAGGTCACAGATGCAGGCAGAACACTTCCCAATTTATTATGCTTTTCCCTAACTCCTTCCTGCATATGGAACAAGACATGGTCATTGTGAAATGGCTTTCTCAGTGTCTGAGTTAATGCCCAGAGCCCTAGGTCTGCAGCTAAAAGCTGCTATTTGAAAACCTCCATGCTTTGAGACTTTCCGAGTTCAGAAAAGTATTTATATAGGTTATAGGTTTGTGCCAAATGACTCCAAGCCTTAATAGGCAAACTTAGTGCAATCTATTTTGAGCACCCACAGCTTGAGAATTTATGGTCGGAATTTTTATTTTCCATGTACGCCTTCCCTTTAAGAGGAAGGAAAATGATCTTGAACCAAATGACTGAAGTGAGATGTGCAAATCCCCTTTGCTATTAATCCCAATGAGGTGTTAACTACAAAGTCCATTTAAGACTCTTTAGCATTAGCCTTAGAGAAGAAGGCAGTAAAATAAACAGTTAATGGCCTGAAGCCAGCCATTCCTTGCACTTTAATTGATGCTTGACCACTGCATTCCAAGGATAATGGCTGGGCCCTCCTTCACTTCTCATTTGCACCAAGGGAGACAGTTGTAAGAGGCCTTGTAATGATTGGAGAACGAGTTCTTACTGTGTTAATGAGCACCCCTAGGCATCCGCAAGAGCAGACTGTGTGCATTTGTGTTGGGAGGATGGGGAGGCAGGAGAGGAGAAATGGGGGGAGGGAGGTTAGGGCAAGCCCAAATTTTATTTGTCATCCTAACTAGTACTTGGGGGTGTTAATGGATCCCTGGATAGCCTTTGTAGAGTTGCCTTCATTATGGTTTTAGACCTCAGTAGGGAAATCATCCAGCCATATACCAGATAGAAGCAGGCTACTCAACATCTGTTTTCCTCCAAGCTCTGCAGAGAATGTGAGACCCACCCCCACCATGGGCCAAAGTTTCCCTCTAATAATACGGTCACAGTTCCAACGTCATGTAGTTCTCCATGCTTCCTAAGAAATCTCATTGTGGGACAAGGTAGCTCACACCTGCAGTTCTAGTACCCAAGAGCTGAGGCAGGAAGATTGCTGTGAATTCAAAGCTAGCCTGGGAGCATCAGAGATCTTGTCTCCAAAACTCAAGCAAAGCATACAAGCAAATTATCTAGCAGACCAAAATCCAAACCACCATTCATTCCACCAAGAAAGTAAAAAGAAGAAAAAAGAAATAGAAATCCTTTTCTCACCAATTCTTCAATTGAAAACATCTTACAGGAATTTCTCTTTTAGTATGATTATGGCGTGGTGCTGTTATGTAACTCATTTTACAGGCTGGGTGTAATGGCGTATGCATTTAGTCCCAGCACTTGGGAGGTAGAGACAGGAGGATTTCTGTGAGTTGAAGTCAGTCTTATGTACAAAGTAAACTCCAGGACAGCCAGGATTACATAGGGAGGCCCTGTCTACCTCCCTCTCCCTCCCCCAAAAATCCCCAAACCAAGCAAATAACTCAGTTTGCTAACAGATATCATTTCTGGTCTTGGTGCAGAGTCTAGATGGCTCCAAATTTACGTAAACCCTCAGATTCCCAACTACCCATGTCATGTGTCTGACCATCAGCTTTAACTGGCCCATTGAGGTGGAAGCTCCTTTTGTACATTCCAAAAGGATTCACTTAATATAAGCCACAGGGATATTAGGTTGAAACACAAAGGTGGGCAACAAACAGCTATTTTGGGAGTTAGCAGCAGCTCAAGATACAACATTGCAACTCTCTCCAATCATTGAGGTTCTAATAGGTCTCTCAGCCATGTAGGGTCTTTAATGTGGGAACTACAGTTCCTAATATGTTGATTTCATATCATTGAGGACGGAAAAGTCGTGCCATGTATTCTGAGTTTCTTCTCAGTACGCTAGCCGTGTCTGTCTGTGAAAGGGATCATCCCAGCTTTTGGCAGCCCTCAAATGATTATTCCAACCCCAAAGAGCATCTTTTTCCTTTGTAGAGAATTCTGTTTCATTTCAGGTTCTTCCTGCTGTGGATACAGTTTCTGCCCTGGGTATGTGGCATTTCCTGAGGGCTCCTTTTCTTTCTTAGCTACTGTTTGATGGAAAAATTGGACAGTACTGCTCTCACTCTTAGGTATTCTACGCATTTCCCCTAGACATTGTCAAAGGGAGGTGCAAAAACTCAGTGAATTTACCCTCCCCTCCTGGAAGAGCAATTAGCCACTGTTCTCATGACATGCACACAGGCTCTGGTGCATGAGCTACTCATCAGAGTGAGTTCAGTTTAGGAGACTGCAGAACATAACTGGGAGTGATGCAGCCCCAGGTATCCTGATGATGCAAGGGAGTTTGTGAAGACTACTTGTGTTTTGTGTGGGTGTATGTTCAAGCGTAAAGGTGAGTCCATGTGTGAACACACTTAGGCAGAATTTGTTCATGTGTGTATTCTTATATGTATGTGTGGAGATCAGAGGTTGATGTAAGTTGTCCTCTTTAGTTGCTCTCATTTTGTTTCCATTTTATTTTAGATGTTTTGCCTGTGTATATGATGTCTGTGTAACACATGTATGCAGTACCTAGGGAGGCCAGAAGAGAGGGCACGGATGCTCTGAGATTAGACACAGATGTTTTGTGAGCCTCTTTGTGGGTGTTGGAAATCCTCAGCCAGATCAGCCATTGCTATCAATCCCCACGTCATTTCTCCAATCCCAATTGTTGTTGTTGTTCTTCCTTTTTGAGACAATCTTTCAGTAACTGGAATTCACTGCCTTAGCTAGACTGGTTGGGCAGCAAGCACCATGGACCATCTCATATCTCCTCCCCAGGGTGGGGTTTACAGACAGAATCTCCATAGCTTGCTTTCCCCTGCCCCCCCTTTTTAAAATTTTAAAAATTCATTCATTTTTTAAAATTAATTACACTTTATTCACTTTGAAGGCAGCTGTAGCCCACTCCCTCATCCCCTCCCAATCCCACCCTCTATCCTTCATCTCCTCCCATGCCCCTCCCCAAGCCTACTGATGGGGGAGGTCCTCCTCCCCTTTCACCTGATCCTAGCCTATCAGGTCTCATCAGGACTGGCTGCATTGTCTTCCTCTGTGGTCCGGTAAGGCTGCTCCCTAACTCAGAGGGAGGAGATCAAAGATCCAGCCACTGAGTTCATGTCAGAGACAGTCCCTGTTCCCCTTACTAGGAAACCCACTTGGAGGCTGAGCTGCCATGGGCTACATCTGTGCAGGGGTTCTAGGTTATCTCTCTGCATGGTCCTTGTTTGGAGTATCAGTCTCAGAAAAGACCCCTATGCCGAGATTTTTTGGTTCTGTTGCTCTCCTTGTGGAGGTCCTGTCCCCTCCAGGTCTTTCTATTTCCCCTTTGTTTCATAAGATTCCCTGCACTCTGCCCAAAGTTTGGCTATTAGTCTCAGCATCTGCTGAGTACATCTCAGATATACTGCTGGGTAGAGTCTTTCAGAGGCCCTCTGTGGTAGGCTCTTGTCCTTTCTCCTGTTTTCTCCTTTCGATGTCCATCCTTTTTGCCTTTCTGAGTGAGGATTGATCCTCTTACCCAGGATCCTCCTTCTTGCTTACCTTCTTTAGGTGTACAGATTTTAGTATGTTTATCCTATATTATATATCTAATATCCACTTACGAGTGAGTAAATACCATGTGTGTCTTTCTGCTTCTGGGATATCTCACTCAGGATGATCTTTTCCAGTTCCCACCATTTGCCTGCAAATTTCATGATTTCCTCGTTTTTAATTGCTGAGTAGTAGTATTCCATTGTGTAAACGTACCACAATTTCTGTATCCATTCCTCAACTGAAGGACATCTGGTTTGTTTCCAGCTTCTTGGTATTACAAATAGCTGCTAAGAACATGGCTGAGCAAATGCCCTTGTTGTGTACTTGAGCATCTTTTGGATATCTGCCTAGGAGTGGTATAGCTGGATCTTGAGGAATCACTATTCCTAATTGTCTGAGAAAGCGCCAGATTGATTTCCAAAGTGGTTGTACAAGTTTACATTCCCACCAGCAATGGAGGAGGGTTTCTTTTTCTCCACATCTTCTCCAGCATGTGTTGTCACTTGAGGTTTTGATCTTAGCCATTCTGATGGGTATAAGGTAAAATCTCAGGGTGTTAGGTGAAACCTCAGGATTGTTTTGATTTGAATTTCCCTAATGACTAAGGACGTTGAACATTTCTTTAAGTGTTTCTCTGCCATTTGATATTCCTCTATTGAGAATTCCCTGTTTAGCTCTGTTCCCCATTTTTTAATTGGATTACTTGGTTTGTTGATGGTTAACTTCTGCATTTCTTTATATATTGATATTAGTCCTCTGTCAGATATAGGGTTAGTGAAGCTCCTTTCCCAATCTGTAGGCTGTCACTGTCATGACAGTGTCCTTTGCTTTACAGAAGTGTTTCAGTTTCACGAGGTCCCATTTATTCCCCCGCCCCCATTTAAAAATGTGTTCTGAACTTAAGGTCTTAAGGCTTGCACAGCTAGTGCTTTATAGACAGAGCAGTCTCCTGCCCTCCAGCCCCCAAATTGCAAGGTTTTGTTTAAAAAAAAAAATGCCTCTAGTGTAACTTTAAACACAAGTGCTTTCTTTCCACACCATACCAAAAAATTTATAAATATGGGCACCAGAGGAAACTGTTTGCTTAGAAAGATGATTTTTCAGTAATTAAAGATGATACCATGGGCAGTGTGGTTCTCAGGTGGACAGAGCTCAGGGATAGTTAGCTTGTTAGTTTATAGCTAATAGCTAATTCCTACATTTCATTGGGGCAGGTAAAGCTTCATTAATAGTTTAGCAAGGCCTTTAAGGCCCCGACACTCAGAGTTATTAAACATATACAGTGTTCGTTGTTTGGACTATTTCTGAGTTGCACTAAGAATTTCAGACATGTATGGTGAGCATGAGAGCAAACGTCAGTTGCCTGGATTCCAAAAACCTGTGAATAAAATATACTCTGGGAGACTCACACGAATTCCTCTCATTCCAAATGGTTGTCACTTCGATGACATTATGGTGTGGCTTAGATTAATTTTTCTACCAGATCCTTCACTGAAAGCACATGCCTAAATTACTCTGGGGAGTCTTTCCTTTTTTAAATTATGCATTTGTGTGGGTGTCTGTGTGAGTGTACGCGTATGTGAGTGTATGTGTTCCAGGGTCCAGAGAGCACCTCGGATTCCTGGAGCTGGAATTACAGGCATCCGTGAGCCATGCAATATGGGTGCCAAGAACTGAACTGGGCTCAGGTCCTCTGTAAGAGCAGCAAGCACTTTTAACCGCTGAGCCATCCCTTCAGTCCCTGGGAATCTTTTCAAAATCATGTGTGCCAGGATCCTACTACAAATCACAGATTCTTTGGCATGCGTATTGGGGTCTGGAAACAATGTGGTTTGGAGAATGATCTGTAAGATTTTGAGGCTCCTTTTTTTTTATTATTTCTGGGAACTGACCCCATACTACGCATGCTAGGCGATTTCTTCTGCCACTGAGTTCTAGCTCCAGCTCTCTTTCTGCATCGTATTTGTAAGGTCTTTCTAAATTGCCCAGCCTGGCCTTGAACTTGTGGTCATTCTACAGCCTCTTCTAGATCTGTGTTTGTAGGCCTATATTGCAAGGCCTGGCTGAAGCTGCTATTTTCAACATTAGTTAAGGAACAGCGACTATTGACTGAAAAGTTTAGAGTGACAGAAAGCAAGGGTGGCGCGTCTTGGTTCTGTTGGTTCACTTGGCCCCTAGTTTGGAGGCGTGGGCTCCGTCAGTGCTTATTGAGGAACCGGAAGCAAACTACGTAGAAAAGTTCACACCTTGTGAACTTTTAACTATGCACCTGACTGAACTTCTGCCGACTAAGTGAAGTTACTAGCTGAATAGAGAAAGATTATGTAGAGCATTATGTGGTCTAATTAGTTACTGAGCAGATGATGTAGATTTTTTAAAACTAGAAGTACTTAATGTGAAACTCGAGAACAAAGCGAAGACATGAAAAACGTTTTTCATAATGACTGATATCATATTTTTTTCTCCATTATTTTATGTGTAAAAGTGTTATTTGGGGTTGAGTCTCAGGGTTTATCAGCCACACTTTGTCTCCCAGGGTTATTGTAAGTAGATAATAAGTCAATATTTGGGCATGCATTCATTCTTTTGTGCCGTTCTTCAGAGTTTGAATGGAACATGGGCTGGTCCGATGGCTCCTTTGGTGAATGCTTGTTTTACAGGCACATGTCTTTGACCCTAGAATCTGTGTAATAAAATCTGGGCATGGTGATATGTGCTTTTAGTCCCAGATGTGGGGAGGTGGGAACAGCTGGATCCCCAGGGCATGCTAGGCAACCAGCCCTGCCTACTTGGTATGTACCAGGCAAGTGAGAGACCTTGTCTGAAAATCAAGGTGGACAGCATCTGAGGTTGCTAAAAACCTCCTCACGGAGATGCACACACATGAATACGCATGTCCTGTACCTGTAAACCACCCCTACCCCTTGGACATAGTATATATTTCATAAGGCATTCTGGAACTCTTTTTGGGGTACCAGCTTTGCTGCTTTGTCTCTGTGTACCTATCTCTTGACCCCTGTGTTACCCATACCCTTTTCAAGGCTTGTTCTTTGCCACCAAGGAAGCCAGTAAGGGTGGTGTCAGAGGAGCCATCTAAGACAAAGTAGCCAGGGACTGGTGCACGACGAAAGCTTGTGCATGGGTAGACCCAGCCAGTCTGAGCATGGGCTGGAAGATGGAGGAGAAGCCATGTGAGATCAGAGCTGGAGCTCAGTGGTCTTCAGAGTGGGAGCAGGAGGAGTATTGTCAGCAAGGAGAGTGGTACAGGTGTGAGCAGGATGTGTCCTCACAGTGGAACAAGCCATCCATTTCCTTCCTCCCTGAAGCCTGTGTACCATAGAAGTGCTGGGCAGAAAGCCACCTGCTCCCCACGGACTGAAGCACAATCCTACACCAGAAACCAGTTTCTGGTCTCCACTGAGACACCAAATTGAGACAATGTCTTTGGAAAGGTTCGGTCGCTATCCTAATCTTGTAGGACATATGGGGAGCTGGTATAGTATCAACAAGACTTGCCCGAATGTTCAGGAACTACAGGAGTGCAGCCCAGAAACTAACTCCTCACAGCTGTGAAGAGTAGTTAGTTCTGAGAGCGGAGGGCCTCATCAAAATTCCTGACAGCCCTCTTGTGCCGTCAGGGACTCTGAGAACTGTGGCACCTCGTATCTCCTTTCATTGCCCCAATTCAAGGGCTGCTTCCCGCTCTGCTCCACGACTGCCCTCCATTTAGCATTTAAAAGAATGAAAAGTGAACCCAGCATGTCAAGGAACACTTTTAACAAATCTATGGTAATGAGCCTTAGGAATAGGACACAGCACCCCTGGGGTGCAAGGAAGTCTAAATTGAGAACACTCTATTTGGAAGGTTGCTAATTTCTCATCTCCAGAAGCAACGTGTTCTTAAGTGACCATCATTAGGAAGAGGATGCTGGCTGCCACACGGGCCAGGCAGACCCAAGGCATTCTGTTTCTTACCCAGTTTCTTATTTTACTATAGTGTATTCGTGAGAAAATAAATGCAAGTCGGCACCCTGTCCCCATGCCTTGGGGCAGTGAGGGGAAATGATCGTTCAAGAGTTGGCATACGGTAACCAGGAAACCTTTCTGGCACCTGTGTATAGGTCTCTTACTGACGAAGCCCGTATGAAGTTGTGATATCTGAAGCATAATAGAGAATCTAAATTAAAAATTTCATTACATTAAATCACACATGGCTATGAAATGAATATAGTGCTTATACACAAGAATTAACTTTTTGTTTAATCTATCTACCTATCTATCTATCTATCTATCTATCTATCTATCTATCTATCTATCTATCTCCAGAAGTTCTTCCTCTGTGTGTGTGTGTGTCTGTGTGTGTGTGTGTGTGTGAGTGTGCGTGTACATGTCTGCAGAGGCCCGAAGTGTCAGACCTCTGGCACCTGCTGGAGTGGGCTGATACAAGGTGTGTCCTTCAGAAATTTCCAGAACTTTTGACTCTCCAGCATACCCAGGAGGAGGAAGCACCGGGTGACATCTGCATTTTCTCTGTGGGTGAGGACCAGGGTGCACTCAGAACCTGAATTCTAAGATGAAGCACAGAGGTGGGACTGTTAGACAAGGTGTCTCTCACCGGACAAGGACAGGGCCGAAACAAGACGAGGATGGGTGTGCCTGATGCTTCTCCCCTGGGTCCTTGGCAATTTCCCATGATACTTGAAGGGACTGCTGCATCTTAAGGTCCCAAGGCCTGTATGGACAGAAGCTATGTACATTATTTATCCCTTCATGTTACTGCATATATCTGACCTTTACACTGAATTCTGCCCAGGCAAAATTCTAGTTTTGTAGAAAGAGTGCCCAGTGAGCTTTCTTACACTTCCTGTTGTGCTGTTTTCTTCCAGGTTTCGTGAATGATTCCATTGCGAAGTCCATTGTGGCTTTGCGTTTAACTCTGGTGGTGAAGGCTAGCACCTGTGTGCCTGGCGACAGCCACTCGAATGGCTTAGAGTGTTCAGGGAAAGGAAGATGTGTCACGAAGCCGTCGGAGGTAAGGGGACACCTGGTAGCTTCTAAATATATATTAATAAAACGAAGCAAATATGTATTTGTATCTATATATGTATATGTAGGCAACATATATAGATATATGAGTTTCCATATGATTTTTAAAGCCAATGGAATAAGTTCTAAAAGCATAGATTGATCTTCTTGCATTAGTATGAAGTAGAGGTTTCTTCTGCTGGAACACTCAAGGGAAATGGAGGAGAGTGAAGGTCATTAAAGCCATCTATTTCTCAAGTTTTGAAACTGTGGCAATTCCCTCCTTGGGCTAGTTACAGAAGTGAGAAAACAGCAAGCGAAGGCCTGGACAAGACTCTCCTCGTCTCTGAGGAACCAGCATTATAAAAACTGTGGAGGACCTGAGCCCTGCTCCCCATTTTCTTTGGTATTTGTGGTGCCATGCATTCATTCTCTTGGGCATGGGGCAAGGGCCTGCAGGCCGTTTTCTCTTCTGCCTTCTTCTTCTTCCCAGTTATTGACAAGAGTCTAGCTATCAGACCAACAAAAGGCCACGGCAGCCCCTGGGGCCATCATCCCTGAGTCTAGGGCTCCCTTCAAATTTTTTTGGCAGATAGGCTCTAGGCTCTGCCTGAAGATCCCCCAAAAGGTGACAATGTTATTAATCTGGGTGCATGTTTCCTTGGGGGCACCCAGTTCTCCCAGCACTCCTTACTTCTGCCTCTAGCATATTAGCATATTCTTGCTTATTTTCCTCTCCGTTTATACCCATGCTTCCACCATTGTAACAGTTAAACAAACGTGGGGTTTTCCAAATACCACAGGACTGCGACTTGTTTTAGATTGATTTCAAGAGGAGAAATAGGTAAAATTTTTTGGATGATGTTATTATATTTCATAACAGGTGTGAACATTGACAAGTGAAGGGAATGGGACTAACTGACAAAAAGAAGAGGCTTTCAAATATTACTTGTGACATGGAAAATGTATGATTTTTTACTGTTTTAGACATAATATTGTAATTGCTTAGATATGCCACTCTCTGGTAAGATGTTCTCTGGAAGAGGAGGAATGTGGTATGGAATTAAAGTGGGAATGGTAATTTCTGGTAAATCTTAGGAAACTGATACGAGGATAAACCAGATCCAAAGCCATTATCTCTTCTAGTGAGGAGGAGGAGGAGAGAAAAAGGAGGAGGAGGTGGGGGAGGAGTAACAGAGGGTGGGGCATGAGCAAGCAGTTCCTACAAAGCCAAGATTGTCTTTCATGCCTGCCTTTTCTGAGCAGTCTGCTCCCTTTCCCGAGGGAAGCCTCTGTTAGCAATGCATTTTATGGGGGAAATATAGAAGATACTGAGTGTTCCCTCATGACAGTGAGAGGAAGTGATGCAGAACTGGGTTGGTAAAGTAGTCCCAGAAGAGAAGAAGAACGAGAAGTGATGGAAAGTGCCATCGCTTCCCCGTGAACCCGCAGGGAAGATGCACACAGCTCCAATCCTTACTGCCTTCACTGAATTGTTCTGAGGCCTGCTTAGTTCTGGAAAAGGCAATGTCAGTAAAGAAAAACAAAAACAAAACAACCTAGCTCAAATGAGCACTGCCACTCTGGAAGTTTTTAAAAATGAATTTTATCTTTTTTTTTTTTTTTTTTTTAAAGAATTTGCTTACAAAGTAACCAATTTCCTGAGGACCTTCTCATAGTACTTCCTTTGTGGTTGATCTGCCTTCCCTGAACCCATCTCCCCGTTTTCTGCTGGTACTCTGTCACCCCTCCCCCAACATTCTCATTTTCCCCTCTCATATCATATGCGTTCTATTGCTCATCTACCTCTTTCTTGTTCTCCCTCTCACAGCCTCCTTTCTGGCTTCCTGGCCTCTGCCACACAAACACGCATGCGTAGCAGTCAGACGCTAGATCCACATATGTGAGGGAACATGCAGATCTTGTTTTCCTGAGTCTAAACTACCTCGCTTAATAGAATATCCCCCAGTGCCATTCATTTGCTGAAGTTTTGATTTTTGTTAACAGTTGGATGTTTCTGTCATGTGTGTGTTTACCACATTTCCATTATGCATCCATCTGTTGACGGGCATCCGGGCTGATTCCATTTCCTGGGCTGTTGTGAACAGAGCAGCGATAAACATGGCTGAGCAAGTGTCTCCATGGTAGGGAGCGGGCTGTTTTGTATGCATGAACAGGAATGGCATAGCTGGGTCAGTGACTGATGAAGCAGAAGGCCTCATTTCAGGCTCTGTTTTCTAATTAATGGCTGGCCCTTTAGGGAAATGTTTAACTAGAAGGCAGTGATCAGGATGTGGTGACACGTGGGTAGGTGCCAGGATTGCGGGACTCATATGAGGAAACCCTAGCCAGGAGACTCTGCTTACATTCAGATTCATTGAAAAGGCTGGATAGGTATTTAGCACCTGGCAGATAACCCGGGAAACCTTGGCACACATGGGGTTAAAAAAATACTCAGAAGCCTTGGTAAAAATTTCATTCTCATCTTAGCGGATCATTTCAGAACAAATACATATGTGCTGGGGACGATGGCTTCTCCGAAGCTCTTCCAGCACTTTGTAGCTTTCTCCTCCTCCAGCTGCTCTCATCTCCCAGCACCAGGTCCACTGCGGAGTGTCACTGCTGTTGGCTTTGCATTTACCCTAAGACTGTTGCAACCAGTGGCTTTATCTGAGTCGTTTTTCATCTGTTTCTCCGAGTGTGTACATGTTCATGTGTGTCTGTGAGATATGAACTTACTATTTGCTTGTGTATGCGGAGGTTAGAGGTCAACCTCAGGTATTCTCCTCAGTGACTCTCATTTCGATTTTTGAGTCAGGGTCTCTCCCTGGGCTTGGGGCTCACCCATTAAAGTAGGCTGGGTAGGCAATGAGCCCCAAGGATCCTGCCTCCGTAGGGCTGGGACCACAAGTAGATACCACTGTGCCTGGCTTTTTATGAAGGTTCTTGGAACGGAACTTGGGTCCACATGCTTGTCCTGAAAACACTTTACAGACTGAACTGTCTCCCAACCCTCTAGCCAGTGATCACCATGCTGCTGAAGAGCTAACTGTTGCTATCTGGGTGGAAATGTCTCCTATAGACAGAGCTTCTACCTATGGTAAGAATAAGGGAAATAGAAAGGTGGCTGTGTATGCGTGTGTGTGAGTGTGTGTATAAGCGTGTGTGTGTGTGTGTGTGTGTGTCTTAAATTGTGTGACAGCAAGGGACCAGTGTCATTGTTTTTCTTTATTGTTCCACAAAGTCAAAGTTTAGACAGTCCAGCCTTCCACTCCATGCAAGCATCTATGTCATAGCACGAGACAAATAGAACAGTATTTGGTAATTTGGTTTTATTGTTGTAATCATCTTATATTGTTTTATCAGATCATCCATCAAAATAAGAGCAGTTCTGTTATTTCCACATCGCTTTCACTGAGTAGTTGAACTTATTTCTTTCCTGTCAGATGTACTTTGGTGAGGGAATATTTCTCAATTCCAGGCTGACTGGTGGCTGTGGTTGCTCTTCTTAGACACTGTGCTCTTCCTAGAGGGCCTTTCAGGCGTTTGCTCTTACAGAAGCAGGGGTGCTTTGTGTTGAGCTCATGTCTTATAGAAGAAACTTGACTGTTGGCTACTGATTTCTCTCCTTGAATTTTGTTTCCAAGGTTGTCCTGCTAACAGCTGTCACCTTTGATGACTGATCCCTTGATTATATGTGTGTGTGTGTGTGTGTAAGTGTGTGGTCGTGCAGATGTGTGCTTTCACATATAGACACTTTAAGTCAATCTTGGATATCATTCTTCCAGTACTGTCCACTCTGTTTCTTGAGGCAGTGTCTCTTTCTGTCCTGGTGGACCTCACCAAGGGCTGGGCTGGCTAGTCAGTGATTCCCCAGTGAGCTGCCTATTTCTCCATTGCTAATGCTAGCATTATAAATGCTTGTTTTTGTTTGTTTGTTTTATGTGAATCCTGTGGATCAAACTCAGGTCCTCATTCTTATAAGGCAAGCAATTTTATGACTGTGCTATCTCCCCAGCTCTTCTTGATCATCTTATAGGTGCTCTTTAGGGAAGGCAGCATGGGGCTTTTGAGTGTCTCCTTGGACCCACACAAGATGGCATAGACCTTGTCTCTCAACAGGAAGGGGTTTGTTAGGAATTTCCAACAACGTGGAGCCAATAGGATAGCATAGGAATGAGCTCATGGCACTGTGGAGCCTTGAAACTAGTGGCAGGAGCCTGAACACTGGACGCTGCAGAGATAATTGCAGTTGAGTCCCAAGACTGTCTGCTGCAGATCCAGGGTGAACATAGTTTGAAAACCATCTGCTGTCGGAATTCCCTCTGGCTAAGGGACATAGCCTTTTATTCCAGGCAGGTCTTCTTCTGATCGATGAAGCCCACTCATTGTGGAGAACCATCTGCCTTACTCACAATCTACTGATTTCAAAGGAAATCGCCATTCACAAGCTCATTTTCAGAAGAACCGGAATATGCTCTAGTTGGGTGATGGAAGGGAAGGTAGATTGCAGACCATAGCTCCACGAACAGAGCCCAGAGTGTGTTCACCGTCTCCCCTTTCTATTGCTGATTTCCCATGGTGAATGTGCAACATGTTTTTGTTCAAGGATTGGCCTGTTAATTTCCCCATGGAGTCAATAATGAGCTCAAGATGGGGAAGTGCTTGGGTGGAAAAATAACCGTCCTCTTGGCTTCCCACTTGTTGTCTTTGTCTCCATTGGCAGGTAATGGAGTCAGGGCTCTGCTTTCCAACAGATGCCTAGAAGTTTCCCTAGCTTTTTGCCTTAGGAATCAATCCACTGTCCTTAGGCTCTGAGGATGGGACCCCAGAGCCACACATGGAGAGAGAACTTAGCTGGAATTGTCCTTATATGTACCATGTCTTAGCTTGCCTCCAGCTGTGGAACTGGAGTCCTGACCTTGAGGTATCCCCCTCCCCCCCAACTCTTGAAGTAGTCACAGGCTTGTGCTCTCTGGAGTCCTGTCTGACAATGGCTGGACTGAGTTGTTTTTGTTTTTGTTTGTTTGTTTGTTTTTAAGTCACTCTGGTTTACCAGAAATACATCCTTGAATCTTTGACCTCAACCAATGGCTTTATCTACTACTTGATGTCTTGTTTTCTGACCCAGGTGGGAGACACTGCCCCCTTAGGGCCCTGTCTGCCTCATGTCAGCTCCCTTTTCTTTCCACATAAGCTGGTATTTCTCATTAGAGCTTCCAGGATATTCCCGGCCCTGGGCTTGTTCATGTTTGAGCTCATTTGCACAGAAATGCTGGGAACGCACAAGCAGTGTTTCTAGATTCTGGTCCCCAAGCTTCTCACTCTTATGGCTTTCTCAGATCTCTGTGGTTCTGTTCTTGCTAACACTGACTTCTCTCTGAAAATTAACCTGTTTTCCTGCCCTCTGGATTCTGTCCTCCCAACTTCCCAACCTAAACTATGACATGGTCTCACAGAACACAAGAACAATTCCAGCTGAGTTCTTTCTCTGTGTGTGGCTCTGACCTTCCAGCCTCAAAGCCTAAAGATATTGGACTGATTGATTCCTAAGGCAAAGAACTAGGGAAACATATAGGTAACTGTCTGGGAGCTAAGGTTCAGCTCCAAATATTTCTGCTTCTAGAAGTATCATTAAGAAGTTTCCTTCAGGTCTGGAGAGCTGGCTCAAAGGTTCAGAGCACTGGCTGTTCTTCCAAAGGTCCTGAGTTTAATTCCCAGCAACCACTTGGTGGCTCATAACCATCTATAATGAGATATGGTGCCCTCTTATGGCATGCAAGCACACATGCAGGCAGAATATTGTATAAGTAATAAATAAATAAATCTTTAAAAAAATCAGATAAACCGGTGCTGCATGCCTGTAATCCCAGCAGTCAGGAGGCAGAGGCATACCTGCCTCTGTGAGTCTGAGGCCAGCCTGGTCTACAAAGCGAGTCCAAGACAGGGAAGGCTACACAGAGAAACCCTGTCTCTAAAAATACCAAAACAAAACAAAAAAGAAACTTTATTTCTAATTTGGTAGTATTTTTCTTATCTTTCAAGGCATGGCACTTTTGATTTGCTGTTATGTTTTTATACATCTGTCATGATTTACACCCAACCCTGGGTTCTTGAGTGCCTGCCTAGTGCCTAGGCTTCCTTAGGTTCTGTGGGGACACAGATCAGGTCTAGAAAGACATGGCCTGGATGTCGAGACGGAGCCAGAAGGCCCTGGAAGAGTTACTGATGAAGTAGAGCAAGCGTGGAGAACTTTGCAAGTGTTCCATGAGAGCCCAGGGAAATGTCTGTGATAGGCCTGAGGTTACAGGGTGTGGGAGCATCCCCACAGCCTGTGATGATGGATTCCCTCACACTAGCATGCAGTACAACAAGCACCACCGCCCCCTGCATGGTGGGAGCTGCTGTAGGACAATGAGCTGAACAAGGACAAGAAATCTAAGAGCGGAAATGTGATAGGGGATCAGTTCTTTAAGCTTTGAGGAAGATGTGTAAAATCAGGTCTAAATTTAACAAGTATGGATACATGGCAAACAAATGGAGAGTTTTGAAAGAGTCAGAAGGAAAGACTCGCTGGTTGAAGACTCACAGTTCGCAGGACCCAGAAAGTTTTAGACACCAGTGACAATTTTAAACATTCCAGCCTGTTCCCCACTGGTTCAGAAGGAAGCAGGTCAGAATGGTCGAGCCTGAGAACACTTTGATGCTGTCCTCCGTTGGTTGGAGACCAACGCCTCTGCAGGAGGCGGTGGCATGTGTGAAGAAGGGCACACAGAGACGTCAGAGTCACTTACCGTCACCGATCTAAGAGCCAACTCCTCTACTTTAGTGCAAGGCAGAGGCCCTCACGGGACCTTGAGGAAAAGGGCACTGTGACCTGGCAGGGTTGTGAGGAAGCAATGGCACTCATGATGAAGGAGTAGCGCGCTTTTAGCATCCCAGACTAGCTTGGCTGCCAATCACTAGAATGTAGAAGGACCTTTACACTTTTAGTTTAGCGTGCGAAGGGGTCAGATCCCCGAGGTTCTGCCAGGACTCTGGAGACATTTCTACTTGAAGTGGGGAGCAAGATACAATCAGAAAGGGTGCTCAGAGAAATCATGGTAACACGTGCCTGATGAACAAGTTAATAGGTGATATATAGAAAAAACAGAGAGACTTACTGTTATTTTACGACCGTGTTCCTATAATGGGGGAAGCCCAGTGTTTGTTTGTTTGTTTCTATGCAGAGTAACTTAAAAACAGGGCTCATTAAAAAACTTTGAGCCTGGGCCAGGGACATGACTCCAAGAGTGAAATGAGTGCTGGGCAAGACTTGAGGACTCGTGTTCAAATCCCCAGTATCCACAAAAGAAGCTGAGGGTGTTAGTGTGTACCTATAATCCCAGTGCTGGTGAGAGAGAGATATTCCTGGGCCTGCTGACCAGCTAGTCTCACTGAGTTGGCAAGCTCTAGGTTCAGGGAGAGAACTTATCTAAAAAAAAAAAATACAGATGATCTCTGGCCTACATATACATGATTTCACACACACACACACACACACACACACACACACAATTTAAAAAAAAAACCTTTTGAGCCACAGGCTGTATGCTTTGGATGTGGGGCCAAAGCTGGCGGGTTAGTAGTTCGTTTCGCTCATGAAAGGAGGTGGGATCTCAGACTTTACTTGGAGAGACTGCCTTGTGGACCTCAGAGAATTTGTGTGTGTGTGTGTGTGTGTGTGTGTGTGTGTGTGTGTGTGAATAATAAAACATTAGCCGCAGAGATCATCGATCGAGGTGCGGCCCAGCTGTCCCTTTTTCTTCCGCCGGGCAGTGCCAAGCTTGTCGAGGATTTCATCGGCTCATGCTTGAATTATCGCCCATGGTGCTAGTGTGACTAAAAAGCCATCTCGGCCTTTCATGTCCTAGAACAGAAGGAAGACGGTGTCATTGCCTGGGCAAAAATATGGCGATGTGCTTGAGCCACGTGCTGTAAATTACTTCAAGAGATGACTCTAAATTACATCTCAAAGGACAGGCGTCTCAGCGTGCCTTCTAACTGGCACCAGTGTCTTCTGTAGGGTCGAAATGTGCCTGTCTCCTGGGGCTAAGAATTGCAGAGACATTGTGGAGGGCTAGTGTCATAGGGGGAAGATTATATCGTTGGTTGACAGCTCGAGGGTCACAGAATTTAGAGTGGAGGTGTCTTTTTTATTTTTTACTTTTTTATTTTTTTGAGGCCTTTCCACAGATTTCATTTTAAACACCAAGGAAGGCAACGTGCAAGATTGAAGTCATTTGTTCAAGGCCTGACAGCTAATTCATGGAGAAGTGTGAAGAGAAATTGTGGACTTTTAGTGTCCCTCCTCTCCTGCCCCCACTGGGACTCATTGTCCTGTTACATGTCTCCCCATTCTAAAATTTATTTGTAGCTTTTCCTCTTTGTTTTTTCATGAGGCAGGGTATTATGTAGCCCGGGCCGGCTCTGAACTCCTTATGTAGCTGAGGATATCCTTGAGCTCCCCCAGGCTTAGCCTCACCCATCTTCTCTCAAGACCCTCAGGTGATGGTGACAGCAGGCTCCATTGCATGGTCAGCCCTGCTCCCATGTAACGATCACTGTTTACGAGGACATCCAGGCCTAAGAGAGAAACACGTGTTTTAGACATGGCATTTCTAAAGCACTCATGTGCACAGAAATTCTGTAAGGAGGACCTTATCAAACTATGTGATCTGACCCTGGGGGTCTGGAGTCAGGCTTGAGGTGAGGTACAGGGAAAAGAGCAGGGTACCGAGGGCATGCACGCACAGCTTCTCGGGGGAGCCGAGGAAAGTCAGCTGATCTCTTCCCTGGTTTTCTTTGGTGTATATTATACCAGGGACTCAACTCTCTGGACTTTGTCCAGAGCGAAGTGTGAGAAAATAATAGTTTATATTCCATGTGTTGTGACACAAGGCTTCACAAAGAGAAGAAATGTTCTTTTTCCAATTACATCAGGAGAATAATTTATGGATTTAATTCTTATCTTTGTGTGCATGTACATTGTCGTGTGCTTGTGTGTGTGTGTGTGTGTGTGTGTGTGTGTGTGTGTGCGCACACACACAGATGAATGGGTGCACATGTGAGTATGTGGAGGCCAAAGCTTGACATCAGGTGTCTTCCTCGGTCACTCTCCAGCTTATTTTTTAAGACGGGGCTTCTCATTGAACCTAGAGCTCCCTGATGGCAGGGCTGGTTGGTGGTTCACCTCGCTGGCTGCCCCAGGGACTTCCGGGTCCACCTTCTGTGTGTTGGGATTACAGGCTGCACCACTACACTCGGATTGGAACACTGAGTGCTTTGCCGTCTCCCCAGCCCATAATTCTACACAAGAGAAACACATACAACACAAAAGGTCTGGCAAGTCTCTTCTGCCTGAGAGATGGAAGGCTCCCTGGGAAGCCTGGCAGGAGCGCTTCCCATGATTCTTCTGCCTCTCTGAAGTGCTGAACTTTCCTAAGTCTGGGAGCTGCAAGTCCTGGGAGGATGTGGCTAAGCAGCTGCGCACCCGGAGGCTGTCCACAGGAGGGCGTCGCGCCTTTGCTTAAGGACCCGAGACTCTTCCTCAGTCCTTGATCCCAGCCCCGAGCTTACTTACTCCAGTTGATCCCATGCTGGCTTTATTTACCCTCCCCAACTTCCCGTCCCTCAGCCAGTGTGGCCAGAGTCCTTAGCTTGTTAGGAGAAGCCCCCATTCCTTCTGTGACCTTAACCTTACAGTCTAAAGCTCTTCCTCAGCTATGCAGTGTTGGTGGCTCCACAGTGACCATTTACTGGTGTCTTCGGACACAGCTGTTAGGAGGTAGGACAGCTGAACTAATTTGAAATGGGACAGGGCCACCAGCAGGCTCTGGCACTGGCTTCTAATGTGTCCATATGGCAAGCACTGTTGCAGGCTATCTTCCTGGTGCTGATGGCCATACACCACTTAAGAATGGGGATGTGATCCGAGGAATGTGGTATCAGATGATTGAAGTGTCACAGTGGCTTATGTAAACAAAGCCAGCTTTATTTATTGATTGATTTTTTTCCCCCCTAAGATAGGAAAGTGTAGGTAGTTAAGGCTGTGTAGCGCTGGCTAGCATGGATTTATTTGCAGACCAGGCTGGCCTTGAACTTTAGAACAAACGTCTTGCCTTTGCCTTCTGGGTACTGGATCACAGGTGTGTAGTGGTGTCTGTGCATGCATGTGTGTGTGTTTGTGACTATACTATGACATACTTAAGAAGGTCAGAGGACAACTTGTGGGAGATGGTTCTCTCTTTTCACCGTGTATGTCTTAGGAATCGTTAAACTCAACACATCAGGCTTGGTGGCAAGTGCCTTTATCCAGTGAGCCATCTGTTGACCCGGAAGACAGCTTTAATATAGTAGGTGACAAGGTCTTATGGATCACAATAGTATATGCAGCCCATGTGGCCAGAATGCCATGGTGAAAGTGGGGAAGGTGGTGTGCCTGTGCGCTCATAACTTGGGAGGAAGAGACAGGCTGATGGCCAGTTGGAGGCCAGCTTGAGCCAAATAGCAAGATCCCATCTTAGAGCGAAATTGAGCTAAACAAGACAAAAACAGACAACTGCAGAGCAAAGCACAACAAAGTGATCCCATGTCTGACTGCAGCCGAGTGAGCTCCTCTGGCCCTGCTGAGCCAAGCTGCCACCCTCACAGGCCTGCCAGGGCTTTTCTTTGCACTTGACCCATTTCTGCCAGCTGAGTTACAGACTCTCTTGCAAATGTCCTCTGGATGCCAACTCAGTAGTCTTTATGGAACTGACTGGTGTCACCTCTGTCTCATCGGTTTTCAGGCCTTTATTTATTTATTTATTTATTTATTTATTTATATCTTAGGCCTTTGTTAAGTTCTTAATTAAGCAGCTTTTGAAAGCTAGCTCTATCTACTGGTACTTACTGCAGCAATAGGTTGAAGAAAAAATTATTGGCCCATTGAATTACTAAATTCATCATGTATTCACATAAACAATGCCTTCTAAACGAAAAATAGCTGTATTTCTCAGAACAATAAAATATGTACTGAGAGAGTGGCTTTTCTTTTTTTTTTCTTTACAAAATTATTCAAGGGTTGGCTTCAAAGAAAGCAGCTGGAGTTTTACGGATTTACAGATTGCTTCTCCATGCAATCTGTCACCATGTGGTGTTTTGGTTTTGGTCTGGGAAGAAAATCAGCCTCACGCAGGCGTTGTGTTGGAAAAGGGACAAAAGTTTTAATAGCCTTTTCAATAGTTGTGGATATTCTTGAAAAGTCTACGGAATTTGACAAATGGCGAATTCTTAAAGGTTAATTGAGTGTGGATGGGATCTGAGTCTCTGTCAACACACTTTTGTTACATGACAATCTGCTGGTCTGTGTACAACTATTTTGCTCATGAATGGGGCCCGAGGTAGCTCCCATCAATCACATGGAAAATATCACATCACTGAGTTATAACTGAGCTTCCAAGTGTTGATATTCTCCGTGATACCATATCAAGAAAATCGCAACTGTGGTTCCTAGCATCTCCGGTCTCAGCAGAAAAGCCGTTAAGTTTCAGGAATTGGCCAAGGGTATTAATGGAAGAGAACAACTTTTCACAACTCTCTAATTTGTCCTTGAAAGCGTGGATTTTTATCTCTGACAGCAAAAATTCTTGGTTATTTTCCTAAAAGTGACAGGCTGACTTTGCCTATTTGAGAGAAAATGACTGCATGCAGGCAGGTTTGGGTAAACACAGTTCATTATTCTTTGAAGGAAAGGGGGAGTCAGGGGTGTTTACTTGAAGTGAGCTTTGGCCTGACAAGGTAAAGGTGTGCTCTTCATTTATTTCCAGTCCTAGCAGAATGTTAAGATTTGGTGCTTGAGGGCTGAGAGCCCAGCCTTGTAACATTTACTCCTTAGAATATTCTAAGTGGACCTGACATTTTTCCTGGCCATCCTGGATAATGGTGAAGCCCCTGAGAAAACTGACAAGACCGTGGCTTGCATTGCCATGAATGAGAGGCGATTTTTCTCACCATTGTTTTGTATCCTTGGTACCAAGGTCATTATGGAACATGACCCATCTCTTCTTCTCTTTTCTTCCTACTCATCTTCCTCATTTCTGTCCTCTTCTTCCTCCTTCATTTTCTGCACCTGTAATCTTTTCTTTTTTCTTTCTTTTTCTAAACACCTCAAGTTTAGTTTTGCCAATTTGGAAAAATCCTATCTCCAAAGAACTCCCAAGTCCATACTTCAGTGGAGGATGGACATGACACTGCAAGTGGGGAACGCTATGCCTAGTGTCATGAAGAGTTGGCAGTCAAAACACTCAGTGCCATTTCAAATAGTGAATGAAACTGCTCTTTAGATAAGTGGGTTTTTTATTTTATTTTATTTTTTTTTATTTTTCTTGTCTGACCTTGAGAGCCATGTTGTGTCTCCATTTTAGCCACTCTGTGATTTTCTTTCATTGGCTCCTTGGGAATGGCTCCAGGTCAATTTCTAAAAGGTGCTTAGTTGCTTTCTCCGTTTCTGTTCTCTTTTTGGGTCTTCCTGCTCTATAGCCTTCCTGGGGCAGCAGCTTGGACTCCCTGGGCAGTCTGTCAAGAAACCAATTGAATGCTCCTTAAAGCTTTGTTAAAGAGGAAACAGAAGCTGGCTAATTAAAATGAGCTTCAAAAGTATTTAAAACGACTTTTCTTTTGAACATTACTGGCTTTCTAGATAAGAGGAAAAAGGAGCAAGCCTCACTTTTTGGGTTCCACCTGGAGTCTGGTGCTCTCTTCCAAGGACATGCCTGAGAGCTCCCTCTGGGTCTAGCTGCAGAGAAGACAGGAACAGGGACAGGAAGGAAGCAGATCATAGAGAGGCATGGGGTATTGGCAATCTGTGTGGTTTACTGTTTTAATAAAATTGGCTCTGAGGAAAGAGATGATGAGGAGTGGAACCCCAGGTAGGAAGAAGGGCTTTATTAGGGGGCACAGGGCACACTGAAATCAGCCATAGGAAAGAAACCTACAGTAGGGGAAGTAGAGATGGCGCAGACTGGACAGGTGGGGTGTAAGCAGTGGATGAGAGATGGAATCAATGGAGACAGGGAGAGATGCAAGAAAAAGGGCCAAGAGCCCCCTTGTCCAAGGCAAGTGATGTTGGATGGTTGGGCAGAGCCATCATGAAGTTCTTTAACATGTTAAGTTGATAAAAACCACATGGCCATAATACATTCACTCTGACAGGCCACCATTGCCTCTCTCTACCTCCGAAGACTTTGACCACCCTATGATAAAGCCCCCTCAAAACTCCCCATTCCATTCTTTCCCACTTCCTAGCAACCTCTGCCTCTGTCCATGGCTTTGTTATTCTGGAGATTTTAAATGGAATCATACTGAGTGGACCCTTTGTGTGTGGCCTTTTTCACCCGGTAGATTTCCTATTTCACGCTTGTTTTAGAATAGTCTAGTACTTCATTCCTTTATATGGATGAATAATGTTAACATTCTGTCATGGGAGGGCAGTAACAAGTTCTGTGTCCCTTATCCAAAAGTGGTTTGGGTTTTTAAAGTTTTGGGAAATGAGACCCAAGTCTAAATAGGAGATCCATTTCTGTTTGACTTACATCTTATCCAAACATCTGTGTTTGTTTTTAAGACAGGCTTTCTTTGTGTAGCCCTGGACCAGGCTGTCCTTGAACTTAGAGGTTCACCTGCCTCTATCTCCCAAGTTCCGGGATTAAAGGTGAGCACCACCATCGCCCAGGGTTGCCCAGGTATCTTAAAGGCAATTTCATTCAATATTTGAAATAGCACTGAAGGCTTTGACTGCCATGTCTCCATGAAACCAGGTATAGGATTTCCCACTCAAAGCGCCATGTCTGTCTTCCACTAAGGTAAGGACTTTGTAGCTTTTTGGAGGTTGGAATTTCAGATGGGTTTGCTTACCATGTTTATTTATTTATCACTGATGGGGGTCGTGTTATTTTCTTCTCTGCTTCTAGTGAATAGTGTTGCTATGATAGTTGAATGTCTGTTTGCTTCCCTGTACTCCTGAGGGAAGAAATGACTCCATCTCATAGGTAATCCTGTGTGTGCATTTTTAAGGAGCAGCCACACTGTTGTCTGCAGTGACAAAGCCACTTGACAACCCTACCTGCAGGGTATGGGTGTTTGTTCTTTCCACATCCTCACCCAATTTTGACCCTTGACATTTGGCTGTGTGCTGTGTGAGGTGACATTTCACTGTAGAGTTTTCTTCTTTCCTGCCTTTCTTTCTTCCTTCCTGTCTTCTGTCTTGGTGTTATGTTGCTGTGAAAAGATACCATGACCAAGGCAACTCTTATAAAACAAAGCATTACCTGAGAACATGCTTATAGTTTCAGAGATTAGTCCAGTACCATGGTGGAGAGCATGGCAGCACACAGGGTGCTGGAGCAGTAGCGAAGAGCCTTACCACCTGATCCATCCTCACAGCGAGGGGGGTGGAGTCAATGAGCCTGTCATAGGCTTTTGAAACCTCAAAGTCCACCCCCAGTGATACACCTCCTTTCGTAAGGTCACACCAATTCCAACCAGACCATACCTCCTAATCCTTCCAAACAGTTCCTCACCAGCTGACTGGGGACTAAGTGTGTAAATATATGAGCCTGTGGAGGCCCGTTCTCATTCAAACCAACCTTCCCTCTCCTTCCTTCCTTCCTTCCTTCCTTCCTTCCTTCCTTCCTTCCTTCCTTCCTTCCCTCCCTCCCTCCCTCCCTCCCTCCCTCCCTCCCTCCCTCCCTTCCTCCCTCCCTCCCTCCCTCCTTTCCTTCCTTCCTTATGAGGCAGGGTCTCACCCTGTCATCCTGGGTGTTTTGGAATTCACTGTGTAGACCAGACTGCTCTCTAAATCACAAAGATCCACCTGCCCCTGCCTCTGGACTGAAGGGATTAAAGGCGTGTTCTGCCATGCTTAGCACTCTTCTCTCTCCCTAATCATGAGTGATGTTTATCAGTAACATTGTTTGTGCCCTTGGAAAACACATTATGAAATTCTACATCCAAACTAAATCTGAGCTTATTCTTTTTGTGTATGAGGCTGGGCTGGGTTACAAGATGACAGAAAGTGGAAGAGGGCCCTTTGTTGAGTTGTTTGGCTTCAGCTACTCTTGGGATTCCAGATGCTTTGTCTCTGACTGGTGGCAGAGGGTTAAGCCTCCCTGCTAGACTAGATCATAGCTGGGGATCCTGCTCAGAACTCACCAGCTGCTCGGTGATGGATAGACTCAGCAAGGTTACCCCAGGCCCTCTTGAGCTGTTGCCATGAGCACAATCCTCTGTGCTTCTGGCTGCTGTTAGTTTCCACAGCCTCTGGGCAGGGAATCTGAGCAATTGGAGCTGGATCTCCAGCCTCAGTTGGGCTCCAGGTTATGCTTTGCCTAAAAGTAAAAGGTTGGTTGATTTTTAGGGAATAAGCAAAAAGATAGAGAAGATGGTAAATTAATACTGCCTTGAGAAGGGCCAGGACACACAGCAACTCCAACCTCTGTCAGACAGTCAAGACCATTATCTGGGTTTCTTTCATCTTTGTACTCCAAGAACAATCCTGAGGGTCTGGCCTAAGCCTGTCTGTCTGTTTCTTTTTGGAACAAGATCATTTCATGCTAACATCCTTTCACATAATGGGCATGTTGAGGCTACAAAGATCAGTGTTTCAAGCATTATTCCCCTCCAAGTCACAATGGGGGATATTTTCTAATTTAGTGGTGGTTCCAAGTCAATAAGAGATGGAGAAGCTGACTCCAGAGGGAAAGGCGTCTGCTCCCCTTGGAATTCACCAGCTGGCCGGTGATGGCTAAACTCAGCAAGGTTACCCCAGGCCCTCTTGAGCCTCTGCCATGAGCACAGTCCTCTCTGCTTCTGGCTGCTGTTGGTTTCCAAACAGTTTCTAGGCAGGGAATCGGAGCTGGGTCTCCAGCCTCAGTCAGAGGTGGTTATATGATATGTGCAGTAGGATGTCGTTTAGGCCTTGAATGCGGAGAAGCATTCAGAGGATTCAAGCTTGAAGGCCATTGGCTTGGCAAATGTGCAATATTCCAGAGTTGTGCAGAATTCAAAGGTCATTAATTATATAGAACATCAAAATGACCATTTATACATTTTGTGGCAACAGTCATGATATTTTGCCAAAAAATGGGAAAACTGGAGCAGACAGAATAAATCTTTGCAGCGGTTTATACAATATCATTTGTACACTTCATAAATAAGTGTGTGTGTGTATTCAGCTGAGTATCTACAAAAAACACAAAGAAGTTTTTTCTCCATTGTCAGTCTAGCCATTATAGTGCAGTGTTTTCCTGACTTCTGTAGAAGTTTTTTTGTTTCTTCATCTTTTTGTCTCTTAATCTTTTTAATTTCCTTATAAGGTTTTCTCTGAGTGTGTGTGTGCATGTGTGTATATATGTGTGTACATAGACCAGAAGTCAGTGTTGATTTCTTCCTTGATCACGTTCCACCTTGTTTTTTTTTTTTTTTTTTTTTTTTTTTTTGACAGCATCTCACTGAACCTGGAGCTTGCTAATTTGCCAAGACTAGATGGCCAGCAAGCCCCAGGGTCCTCCTGTTTGCACCTTGTACCTCCTCAGTGTTGGGATTACCTAGCTGTTTCTGTGGGTGTGGGGAATCAAACTCAGATCTTCATGCTTGCACAACAAGTGTTTTACCCACCGAGGCTTCTCACCAGTCCTAGAGTTCCTTCATTTGGTTCTGGTTTTATCCTTCCTGTTGCACTTCCTGGGTTTGTTTTTATTTCCTATAGCTATAAGCACTGGAAGGTAAAGTGTAGAGTAGGTGGGTATAAAGTGGAGTTGAACACAGTCATGCAAAATAGGTAAATTAACCATCATTGGCAGAGATATTAATATCCAGTAGAAAATAAACACTGAAGTGCTGCCTCAGAGATGGGCGTGATCCCAGCACTCAGGGAGGCAGAGGCAGGTGGATCTCTGTGAGTTTGAGGCCAGCTTGGTCTACAAAGCAAGTCCAGGATAGCCAAGACTACTCAGAGAAACCCTGTCTTGAAAAAACAAACAAAACAAAACAACAAAGGAGGAACTGAGTCAGATGTCAGTCATGAAGGCACAAGTGACAGTAGACAGACTTCTGAGGAGCCCACAGGATGTGTCTGGGGCTTAACCAGGGACACTGGGAATTTGTAGTGTAGTCAAGTTGCTTTCCTCTGAACTTGAACTATTTCCCTCACTCTCCAGTCAGAGCTTGCTCCTCTGTTAGGATTTCTCCCATGTGCTGGAGTTAAGGGGGAGGGAGCAGAGAAACTGTGCTATCTAAAATGAGAAGCAGAAGCCAATCCAACTTTTGCCTGAAGGGCTTTTTCAAGCTGCTAAAAGAAGTGAAAATGTGAGAAGTTGGGGCTTCCATATTTAGATCAGCATGACACCATCCCTCCATTTTCTACCACCAGCATAATTCCCTCTGCAAATTAATCATCTACACTCCATTACATCTATAGAGTCACCAGATGCCCACAAGGCAGCAGGTCCACAGCTGTGCCCTCCAGGAAGGGCCTGTGACACCCACACCGACTTCCCCCAGAAGTTTGGCTCTACAGAGGGAAACCCACACTCTGCTTTCTAGCTGTTGGATCATTGAACAGTGGACTTCCCCCACCCCAAGTCAAAACTACCCTAGGAATCTCATGCTTAGGTTCTAGCTCATGAAAGAACTTGTCTCCTGGGAAGAGATTGCACAAGGTTCTGATAACTTGATGGACCAGACAAGCTCGCCTCTTAGCAGCAGCCAGTGGTGGGTGGGACCACACTGTGAGCATGACTTTTGTTATGCCCACGTCTCTTCCGCCTCCAGTGAATTCTAAACTTCATGTCAGGACTTGGAAGATGGGCTTGAAGGGTCAGTTCCCTGACCTGCTAATTTGTTCCTCTTCCTAATGTGGCCATATTGAATAAATCTTTCCTCTTTCCCCCACTGTTTTTGTTTCTTTAATTGGAGCAGTAGGGATAAATGTCTCACTGAGCCTATCTTCTTGGGCCTACAAGAGTCCAGACTTCTACCCTAAAAAAAAAAAAAAATCTGATAATCTAGGGTTTTTAATAAAGCTGGAATGTAAACTTTAAAATGTTCATAGTGTTTTTTATTTTTATTTTTAATATTAACTACAGTTTATTTATTTTGTATCCCAGCTGTAGCCCCCCTCCTTCATCCCTTTCCAATCCCACCCTCCCTCCCTCATTTCCTCCCATGCCCCTCTCTAAGTCCACTGATTGGGGAGGTCCTCCTCCCCTTCTATCTGACCCTAGCTTATCAGGTCTCATCAGCACTGGCTGCATTTTCATCCTCTGTGGCCTGGCAAGACTGCTCCCCCATCAGGGGAAGGTGATCAAAGAGCCAGACACTAAGTTCACGGCAGAGACAGTCCCTGTTCCCCTTACTCAGAAACCCACTTGGAGACTGAGCTGCCATGGGCTACATCTGTGCAGGGGTTCTAGGTTACCTCCATGCATGGTCCTTGTTTGGAGTATCAGTCTCAGAAAAGACCCCTGAGCCCAGATTTCTTGGTTCTGTTGCTCTCCTTGTGGAGCTCCTGTTCCTTCTAGGTCTTTTTATCTCCCCCTTCTTTCATAAGATTCCCTGCACTCTGCCCAAAGTTTGGTTATGAGTTTCAGCATCTGCTTTGATATCCAATTGGGTAGAGTTTATCAGAGGCCCTCTGTGGTAGGCTCCTGTCCTGTTCCCTGTTTTCTCCCTCTTCCGTTGTCCATCCCATTTGCCTTTCTGAGTGAGGATTGCTCATCTTACCGAGGGTCCTCCTTCTTGCTTAGCTACTTTAGGTGTGTTCATAGTGTTTCTATGGGCCTACCATGTTTATCTTCGTTTTGAGCAGGAAGAAGTTTCAGTTGCCTAATTATAAGAGAGAAAGAAGTCAGGATGACAGCAAATACTTAGGTTTTTTGTTTGTTTGTTTTGAGATAGGGCCTTATATGGTGCCGGCCATCCTTGAACTCCGAATCTTCGTGTTCTCCCACCTGTACCGGCGTGTCTACCTAATGTCTCATCATGTCTATCTAATACCTAAGGTTTGAAGGCTGCTGTACCTGCTTCTTGCCTTAGGCGATACTGGCTTATGTATTGTTACAGACGAAGTTTGAGACTTTGTATGCTGTAGAGGCCAGTGGTCTCTGGGAGAGATCAGAGTTTAAGGTCAGGCTGCAATACTCACTGAAATGGCATTGCTTAATTCCCTGCAGCCTTAGCTTCCCCCTCCAGTAATAAGAATGGTGACAGTGGCCGTGTCACACTGCTGTGGCATGTAGATAGTGCTGGGTTAGTAAAAATGAAAAGTTCTTGTAGAAGTTAATGCAGATCTTATATGTGGGATTACTTTGAAAAGGCCGATGCCCAAACTTATATCTGGTTAAAGTGCCGTGAATAATAGACCGTGTTGCTTTGCTCTAATTGGCCCACATGATGGGGCATGTTTATCAATGCCCCCCCCCCAAAGACTCCAAGCACATCCCTGAAGAAGAGGTGGGGGGAATGTACAAGCTTGAAGATGCGCTGGACAGCTGTGAAATGCTGGCTTTGGCTGTCAAAGAGCAGCTGTTGTTATCCAGTGTGAGACCTGCACAAGATCAAGCCTGGCAGAATCCTAGCATAGGTGGGGGAGTGAAGTCATCACTGAGGCATCCCCGGACAAGACAGCAACCAGTACCTGTGGATTGGTAAAGGGGTGGAGATGAACCACTCCAGGGCTTCAGGGAGCTGCACCTGCTTAATTGTGCATGAGTGGAAGCTTATGACTGGTTAGCATATTACCTTGAACTGGGTAGTGACTGCTCACTAGGCTCTCTGTGTGGAAGAAGCACACTGAAAGAGCTGTGTGGAGTACAGACTTGTCACCAAGCCAGCCACCTGCTACTTACACTATGTGAGAATTCAGTGTTCTTACTTCTGGGGCACCATGTGCCGTGCTTCTCATTTAGAAGCGCAGTGTGACAAGTGAGGTGGCCACCAGGTTCTATCTGCATTTTCTCATACAGGGGAGGGCCTCCCCAGGCCTCCCCCCTCCCCCATGGAGGAGCTATTAGTGGTTGATATCTGCCAGGGAGAGAGAATCTTTCTTCTTTGAGGGTGCAGCTACTAATCGGTTTCCCATGCTTCCACACCCCCACACACATGGGCAGTACTACCCAGGAAGTAGATTACTTAAAAAAAAGGGAGAAGATATGAAATTAGAGGGGGAACCTATTGGAGGAGATGGGGGAGTTGGAGGGAACACGGATATGTGTGCGTGTGTGTGTGTGTGTGTGCATGTAATCATATCTCATTGTTTACATGTATATAATTCTCAAAGAATTCATAACAATAATAGTAATAATAATAAAAAAGAAGCCTTCCTGATTGAAAGTGGCATATATGACGTACAGTCCACTAGCAGTCACCTCCACACAGCCTCTGTGAAGCCTGGCACACTTCCTGCTCTCACTCGTTCTGCCTTAGGTGCTTCTGGCCAATATAACTTCCTTTAATTGGCTATGATTGCGTTTAATTTCCTTCTTGGAATTCTAGTTTTAAAGCCTAATTGTTGGAGGAAAGTTGCAACTTGCATCTTGGAAGCCAAGTCACCAGGTTGTGCTGCATTTTCTGGCTTGCACTTTTGAAGACTTGTGCCGCTGGCCAAAGAAATCTCCCATCGGTTGCTCATCTTCCTTTTTGCCCATTGTTCTGAGGCTCTGACCTGCTAACTGCATTTTAGCTTTATGGTTAAGATATAAATGTGTTGACAATTTTATCTAGAAACCTGTACTCAACGAGTTTGTGATTGTTCCTTAGAAGAGACTTGATAAACGGGTTTTAAAAATATGACAGATGTGTAGTTATCAGTGGGCAGGAATGGCAGAAGACAGTATACATTAAAAAATTATTATGAAGGCACATACTTAGGAACTAGTTCCTTCAAAACATTCTTTATCTCTTACTGTATAGCCTAGGCTGTCTTGGAACTTATTATGTAGCCCAGGCTGGCCTCTAACTAGCAATCAAGACATGTTTTAAAAGTGTCTAGGAGCTGGGAGATGGCTCAGTGATAAACTCACTTCAAGAGGAAGTGAGTTCAAATCCCTCTGTTAGGAAATGTAAAGCTGGGCACGACAGCAAGCATCCATTGCCCCTAGGAGGAGATAAGAGGCTGAGGCAGAAGGATGCCCAGAAGCTTGTGGACCAGTTTGCCTAGTGTATGTACCAGCAAAATGACCAAGGTACCATGCCTCAGATAAATGTGATGGTGAAGACTGATGCCTGAGGCTGTCCTCTGACTTCCACAGGTGTGCCAGGACACGTGTGCCCAAACTCACGTACACTGATGTGCACATGCATGCATGTACACACACACACACACACACACACACACACACACACACACACAGGGGCTGGGGGGAGAGAGAGATTTTAAAAGTGACTGAGTGACCGGCAGGTCCTGCCCTGTTGAGCAGAATATGTCTATGACTCTCTGGGGGTTGGAGAATCCTTTAAACATCAGCTTAGTAGGATGCTTGGATTTCTTTCTTTCTTACTTTTTTTTTTTTTTAAAGCTTAATTCCTTTGTAATAAAGGCATGGTCTTCTATTTAAATGCAAATGTATCTGAGATAGTAACACAGTAGGGTGTCCTCTATACTTAAAACCGGAATGACTTTGCATCATTAGGGATTGGTTTCCATAGGAGAGTGGGACATTTCTAGAAGGCAGGGACAGCCTGGCAGGGTTGCCTAGAAGAACTAAGATCTGTGTTTGGGGCACAGGGTTTGAGAGACTTGTCAGCAGGTCCTGGACTTATGCTTGGGGAGGCTGGTGATGTTTCAGCATTCCTGGTGACACCTCGTGGGTGACACCAATGGCTTGAGCAGAAGTCCTGTTACACACCTTCGGAGCAGATAGAAACGGGGCCTTCCTGGTGGGCAGCATCTGAGCCTGTTCAGAGGATTCCTTCTGTTTTTAATTTTTAAACCTTTCCAATATAAGGTTCTAAAAAAAATCATAATTAGAAGAATTTGAGATTAGCCTGCATTCTGAAGTGTATGGTGACAACACCACAGGGTACCCTGGCTTTGGAGGCCTGCCTGTGTGAAGCCCTCCTGTCCCCAAATGGATCTGCGTTGGCTCAAAAGCTTCCACATTGAGCAGCTCCATGGAACAGACATCACCACAGAGGCTGTTGGAAATGAAATACAGGCATCCTCTTCTGAACCAAGAACTAAGTTACAATATCCTTGTCTAGGTATCACAAATGACTCTGAAAAAGAAGCAAGCAAGCAAGCAAACAAACAAACAAAACCCAAACCTGCCAGCTTGTAGTGGTTAACAGACATTAGGGGGCTGGAGAGAAGGCTTAGCAGTTAGGAACACTTGCTGCTCTTGTAGAGGACCTAGCTTCAGTGTTCAGTTCCCAGCACCCACATGGTGGCTCATAACCACCTGTAACTCCAGTTCCAGGGATCCCAGTGTCCTCCTCTGACTCTTATAGACGCCAGGCATGCTCATGGTGTGTGTACATACACTCAGGTAAAACACTCATTCACAAAACAAAACAAATAAAAAACACCCATGATTCGTTAACCAAGAAAACTTTCAAAGGAAGATATGAACATTCAAGTTTAAATGCAGATTTCTTTCCCAGTTAGAACTGGAGGACCATTTCATGATCAAAAGAAAGACAGTTCTTTCATACTTCAGAGATCACAAATAATTGGGAAGCAAGCAGAGTTAATTTTATATGAACATTTTATGTTGATGAGTTTCTTTTGAAGATCACTAAAATGATTTCTTTCTAATTATTCTGCAGAAACGTTTATTAGGCATAACCTGCCTTTTGTCTACCATTAAAATGATGAAAGCAATGTGTTTAATGAGATATGGTTAATTCTAGTGAATGACAGTCTCTTTCCACCTTTTCTGATGTAATTTCAGTTTGTGTAGGCATATATTTCATAAAGCAGTTGAGGCCATGACTAGATCAAGGACTCTATAGATAGAAAATATACCAAATTGAAAAATGTTTTTTAAAAAGATAGTTTTATTTTATTCATATAAATGTCTGCTTGATAACCCAAGTGTGCTTGATAACCCAAGGAGGCCAGGAGAGGGTACCTGGAACCCTTAGAACTGGAGTTACAGATGGTTGTGAGTCTCTCTGTGGGTGCTGGGAACCAAACTCAGGTCCTCTGTGAGAGCAACCATTGCTCTTAACCACTGAGCAATTATTCCAACTTCCATGAAAAAAATGTTTTTGAAATGTGTTCAGTCAAATCCATTAGTATCTAGAATCATATAAACCTCTTAGACCTTATGTTTTGATGTCAATATTCTCTGTTTAGGTGAATGTACTCTTATTTCTACCAAAATAATGGGATGAAAATGTCATTAACTCCCAAGAGGTAGTCTAAACTGATCCCTTCTGCTAGCTTTATTGTTTTCTTTGCTCACAATCTGCGTTTGATTTGAGGTAGTGCACAAAAGCACATAGGCTGTAGAATTGCCTAGTAGGAAGAAAATAGGTGCAAAGGCTAAGGCAGAGGAGAACTGTTAAGTCAACCAGAAGGAACCTGAAGCTGGGTTAAACCTGTACCTGGTCAGAGGAGGCCTGTGTAACAGCTAGAGATAGGAGTTGGGCGCAGTGACGCATGCTGGCTAGCTGTGGCCCATGGTCTTGGAGACCATACATGTTTACAGA
The DNA here is from genome assembly GCF_030254825.1 of Meriones unguiculatus. NCBI lineage: Eukaryota > Metazoa > Chordata > Mammalia > Rodentia > Muridae > Meriones > Meriones unguiculatus. The sequence continues at coordinate 70,441,995 of NC_083362.1, read as the reverse complement.
TGACGAGAGACGGGATATTGGGTCGCAGAACAAAGAGAGGGCAAAGAACCTTGTCCCAGAGCAGGTGCTGAGTTGGTGCCTCACCATCAAAGCTGATGCTACACAGGAAGAGTTTTCCCTTTCCATCCTCCTGTCTCAGGGTCTTGATTTTTTTAATTATGAAAATCCCCCCCAGCCCCTCTAGGTACCCTGCCACTCTTACCTGTGGCTTCTTTTTCCTTACTTATTATGTCTTTTCCCCTCTACCTCACCATATTCACCTCTACCCCCGTGCTCACACACAAGCAATAAGCACATAAATACAGCTTGCTAAGTACATTTAGTACTGTTTGCCTGTGTGTTTTTAAGGCTGCCCATTTGGTATCAGGTCAGGTAGCTTATCCACAGGGAAGACCAATTCTCCCTCTCTCAGCAGTTCTTAATAGCCTGCAGCTTTTCATCTGGGGATGGGGCCCCATGCGATTTCTCTGATCCATGCTGACATGTCAACCGGTGTCATCACTGTTCAGGTCTTGTTTAAGCAGGCATATTGTTGAGATTTCGTGGGCAAAGCTTCTCTGCTATGTTTAGAAGACACAGTTTTGCCACAGACTTCTTGGTTCTCTGGATCTTGCAAGTTTTCCAGCCTTTGTTCTGAGATGTTTCATGAGCCTTAGGTAGAGAGGTTGTATTGTAGATACATGAATTGAGTCGGGGTATCCTATGGTCCATTGCTCTCTGCCTTATGGCTCTCGTAATGGTCTCTGTCTATTGCAAAGGTAAGGTCCTTTGATGAGGGATAAGAGCTACACTTATCTATAGTATAGGATAAATATTTAAAATTTAATTAGAATTTATACTTATTTAGGAAAGTGGCAGCAGTATTTTTACATAGGTTTACAGTAGCAGGTAGGATTTTCCTCCCATTGAATGGGGCCTAAGTCCAGTTAGACAGCTACTGGTTCCTGCCACTATTGCACCTTTTGAAATATCTCACCGTGCTGGTCACCGATGTGATTTGTAGACATTGAAGCTGGGTAGAAAGATTCATTGCTTTTCTCTCTCGCCAGCTTGAATAAGAACTACAAAATCTAGTCTTCAGAGAGAAAGCTTTTAGGTTAGATCTAGCTCTAACCCTCAAGTCCTCCATAGTATGCAGTGTCTTCAGAAGCAATAGAGCCTCGCCTTTAGTTTCTGGAAGGCATTTAAGAGTGACAACAATTGCCTAGACTGTGTATATCGTCTTGGACTCCCCTGAACAACAACTCAAAAGGATGTTTCTCATACCTGGTACTGGGGCTTTTGTTAGATAGTCTATGCTTTTCACGGGGGATGCATTTTCGTTCCAAGTGACATAACTTCATGTAATTATATATGCTTTTACATGGACTTATATGTGCTATATGTAATTTTAGGTAAATATAAAATGATATGATTTCATTTGACAGTTTCAAAGTGACAGGGGCTGACACTCACAATTGTTCATAGGATGAATCAAGGGCAGTGAGAGTTTGGCAGGCACCTGGGAGTTTTTTTTCTATCAAGGGTCAGGTGCTGTACTTTCCTTGGCCCAGGTGCTGGTGTATCTCCTGCCCAGTGGGCAGTCTTCATCCAATGTGAGCAGCGTCCTCGAGAGAGGACATGAACATGTTGAGAAAAGGCCATGTGACCATACTCTGAGAAGGCGTGGTGTCTACAGGCCAAGCAGACAGTTGTCAGAATAAGCCAGTCCTGTTTGCACCTTGACCCATGACTTCTGTCCCCTGGATCGGTGAGAAGGTTTGCCATGGTCTACCCACTCACACTGCAGTACTATATCGTGGTGGTCATCACAGACAAGTATAGGGAGATCAGGGAAGAAGCCCATGAAGTCGCTGTTGGCGCATGGCAGTGACACGAAGTACCTCCACACAGGGGTCCTAGGGACTTGTTCTCCTCAGCAGGTCTCAGGCTCACCGGCTCCGAGAGTGGAATAAGTTCATCGCCTTCGGATTCTGCGCAGCAGTGTTTCTCTCGCCATCATCTCAGGACGGTGTGTGTTGATGCCTCATTTCTACTCAGTCGTTGGCGAACCTCTGTGTACTATCAGCTGAAAGAATGTCTTTACAGTGAGATTGGATCTGCCCTCACCTGCCTCTGGCTAGCTTTGTGGCATGCTCTGCTTCCACTTGGCAAAATAATAGATGGCAGTTCTGGGAGGTCAATGGGAGGATTAGTGGAAGCGGTACTCATGTGATCTGTGCTCCACGGTGGGGTCTTCTCCGCAGCATGAGAGTTTGGCATCTATCCTGTTCCTGTCCTATTTTCATCTTCAGACGGCGTTTCCACGGGCCTTATCATCTTTGCTCCCATGGGCAGTAACCCCAGGTGTCTGTTGAGAGCCTCTGCATTCTTTAATAACTCTTTCTCATTAATAATTTATAAATAACATTTCCATTTTTTTAAAGCTTTTTTTTCCTTACAATCTTCTTTTGTTATAACAAAAGAAGGGACTAGGAGGCCAAATGGAATTTTAAAATGAGAAAGTAGGATGGTATGTATCGACTTGTGGTATCAAGGGTTTTATTTTATTTTATTTTATTTTTTCTGAGGCTGGAGGTGGGGGAGGAGGAAATATAATAAAAGATAAAGTTTCACTGACGTAAAGTCGAACTTTACTTTTGTTTCAGTTAGAGTGAGGCAGCTGATAAGTACAAAGCTGTTACTGAATTACAGATCAGGGCTGATGACATGGAAACCTCGTGCCTTACCCCAGATACCCGAGGACTGCTGAGAACATTTCCGATCCCAGGATGTGGTTGGAAAATGATTCTGAACGGTCCCGTTCTGCAAACACAAACATCTAGGTTTAGGAAAGCTTTTTACGATATTTTCTGAAAGTCACTTACTTCCTCCTCCCCGGGGATAAAGTTAACTCTATAGTCCTTTTAAAGAGTGGGTAGACTCACATTATTGGCATTTACTGGTTTCTATTGTTTAAAAAAAGATTTATTTTATGTGTATGAGTGTTTGCACTGCATTTATATGTTGTGTCTGATACCCTCGAAGGCCGGAAGAGGGCATCGGGTTCCTTGGAACTGGAGCTATAAACCATTGCACGCCAACATGTTGGTGCTGGGAATTGAACCTGGGTCCTCTACAAAAGCAGCCCAGTCTCTCAGCCATGGAGCCTTTTATCCAGCCCTTTGTTTACTATTTGAAATTTAATGTTTAAACCAAAGGAATGAATTCATGATGGTCATGTCTAAAACACAGTGTTTGGATGGTACATATAGTTCTGTTTAATGTTGGCTTTTAAGAAGATAGCCACTACGTTTAGTCGACTCAGAAGCGCAATGGTGCCTAGGACGGATTCGAAGTTGTGAACAGTAAGGGTGTGTTTTTGAAATTACAAATGTGATTTATCATAGAGCAGGAAGACCTAGCCAGGAGACAGGAAGTACAAGCATACAGTGCTTTGTGAGCTTTCCTTTGAGCACTGTGTTCCCCCAAAGAGGCATCAATTTGTCTCCATGGCCAGGTTCCAGATGCTCTTGTGTGGCCTCAGCTATGGAAAAAGACATTTATAGGCTCTTGGACAATGTAATAGAAGTCTCTTAAATTTTGTATCCAAATAATCCTTTTTGCCTGTTGAAACACTGAGTCAGGGTTTTGCAAAAGGCTAAATCCCATCTAGTCTAGGCGTACTGGACTGTCCTTTCAATGCCTTGTAGCTACCGCTCATTTACACTTAGTCAAAGGAAGCTATGTTAGAGGTTTTTAAAAAACAATTTATTTTTATTTATTTAGTGCTCTCTCTCTCTGTGTGTGTGTGTGTGTGTGCACACACCTGTGTATGTGTCTGTGTGTGTCAGTATGTGTGTGTATGTCTGCACATGTGTCTCTGTGTGTGTGTGCCTCTGTGTGTGTATCATGTAGAGGTTAAAAGAGTATGTCAGGTGCTCTTCTTTGCACTCTTCACCTAGTCCACTGAGGCCATGTCTTTCCTCAAACCTGGGTCTCAAATTTTCCTGGCCAGATCAGAAGCTAGCAATGCCTGCTGGGCTCATATCTCTGCTCTGCTCAGAGCTGGCATTATTATTTCCTGGGTGCTGGGATCTGAAGTCACACTCTCATAATTGCACACACAGCAAGCATTCCTTACCACTGAGCCGTCGCTCCAGTGCAATGGTTAGAAATTTCTTTCCTTAGTGTTTATCAACTCTAATTTTAGGTCCAGTGACCACCTAGTCTGCTTTTCACAGAAGATGGAGCCTAATGGAGCCTTAGATGAAGATAGTAGGAGAAGGTTTCTGAAGTCTTGGTTGCCTGAGGTTCATTGCCTTTGGGGGCATCCGGATAGTCTAGGCTGGAATCTGTCTCCTTCTGTGTAGTTATAGGAGTGACAGAAGCTAGTTAGGATTCTCAACCTCCTAACCTAACACTCACTTCCATGACACAACCTCTCTGCAAACAGATCTGCTGAAAGCTCTCATTCCTGGAATCATCTTAATAGACAGTGGTTCCTGGAACTCCTCCAAAAGCTAGGAGTGAGTAAATTCCAGATGATGCTTCTCAGTGCTGCGGGTAGCAAAGGGAAGTCTGCAGAAAGTTTACTGTCAGCCAGGATGGAACTCTTCTCTTCATGCTGAGGCTCAGGCTGGGCATGCCCCATTCATGACCCCTGGATGCTAGGGAAGTAGAGCGGTGGGCCCGCCTCCACCTTCCTTTGGCTGACCCCTCTCTTCAGGCACTTAAGTGGAAATGGGCCGCTTAAATGGAAATATGCTCTGTTTCTTGATCTATGTCTACAAGGGGAAAATATGTCAGTCCCTTCGGGCAAGCTCAGCTTTTCCTGCACACAGGGCTATGAAATAAATCTCTAGAGTGAGACTTGCACAGAATGCTCCTCACCACTGTCCCTCAATGATGGCAGCAGCTGGTTCCTCTGGGATGAGAAGGGCATGGCGCTGAAGTGGATTCTAATGTTTTGACACTTTCTATTTCCTTTCTTGGAACAACACAATGTTATGGAAAAATTTCAGCCTATATGAGAGTACAGAGCAGTATAGCACTATGTCTGCAGTGTTGGCTCCACTAATCGTCAACTCCTCAGCAGACAGGTTTTGACCTTGCCAACATCCAGATGCTTAAATGGGAATAACCCAGATGTCCTTTGGAATCCAGCTGGTCTCTGGTGTAAAACAGTGTCGGCTGGGAGAGTCCTTTATAGCAGAGTGGGTTGAAGCATCTTTGCTGCATTTTCACAGGCACGGGGACCTGTTAGGCACCCTTAGTTCAGGATGCTCTTTCGAATCCTTGTTCCAGTTAGGCTCTTTGTATGAACCAGTGGTCAATACAAACAAGTGGGATTATCTGTGATAGAGATAGAGATAGAGATAGAGGTAGAGATAGAGATAGAGATAGAGATAGAGACAGAGATAGAGATAGATAGATAGCTAAAGAGGATGTTGATCTTGTTTAAAACACTCCTACAATATCTGCTTACTTATCAATTTAATGAAATACCAACATTCAGAATAATTGAAATACTAGATTTAAGTAGTTCCCTTTTGGCAAAGGATTGATGAGACTCTCTATATAAGTCAAAAATTTTGTTTTCATGACAAATTACCTGAGGGAAGCTTTTAAAAGAGGAACAATCTATATTGTCTATGGTTTCGGAGTTCATGACTGCCTGGTTCCCTCACTCTTAGGACCATGGCAAAGCAGAAAGATTACAGTGGAAGGGTACTAGGAGGAGGAGGCTTCTCACCTCATAGGAACAGAGAAACATGACAGGGAGAAGCGAGAGGAGACTAGAGACAAATTGATATATGTGCTACCATATTCCCTGTCCTCTCACATTGATCTACATTCCTGAGCACTGTGTAGCAGAGTGTATCTATTGTCACGCTGTTGCCTTCCAAAGAGCGTGTCCATCTCTTACATTACAACATAAGCTCCACAAGCAGGCAGAGTTTCCCTCTGTTCTTCAGCACCTCTCTAGAACCCACAACATCATGACACACGGTGGGTGCAAAGCATGCTTGCTGAATGAGTGGGATTAACAAATAAGTGCTTGGTGGCGTCTATTCTAAATGACCAAGAAAGAACAAGTTATTTTACAGTGTGGAATAAAGATACTGCACATGTTTGCAAAATCACTTAAGATAGCAGGACTGCCATTGTTCTATGGAAATTGAGGGGTGAACGAAACAGTCCCAAGAGGCTCTCCAGCTTGTTGTGAAGAGGCTGTGGGACCATCTGCTCAGGGTTGGTTATTATGTAGATAAAGTAACCCATAGTAAAGTGACAAGGTAACATAATATTAAGCACCCTTCCTCTGCCAGCATCCTTTCAGGTTTCCTTTGGCACATCCTTCCCCAAGTTTTTTACCATGCCACAGGTCAGAGCTTAAAGGGCTTTATCAGTGTTTCTCAGTATTGATGTCATCAACATTTGGAACTGGAACATTCCTTAAAGTACATTGTACAAAGCTTAGCAGCACCCCTAAACTCTGTTCATTAGATGCTAATAGCAGGTCCCCAGTTGTGACCATGTGCCGTCTCTCCAGATATTGCTAAATGTATCCTGTGGGGTAATTGGCTCCCAGAAAACCACTGCCTTGTATGCTCTCATATCTGATTATTTGTACTTTATCATGCCTTATTATTCTCTGTCACTTGCTCTAATTTGGCCACACTGGCCTCTGGAACTTTCTTGAATGCTCTAGGCAAGTCTTTCTGTCTTTTCACTCTGAGTTGACTTGACCTGGTATCTTCCCTCAGACGATCTTTCCATGTGCACCCCTCATCTTCACAGAATTACCTTCTATCTCCAGTTGCTGTTATGTCAGTACATCATCTTTAAAACCCTCTTCTTGGTCAGATATGGCAGTGTACGCTTTTAATCCTAGCACCCAAGAAGCAGAGGCAGTCAGATTACGGTGAGTTCGAGGCCAGCCTGGTCTACAAAACAAGTTCCAGGATAGCCAGGGCTACACAGAGAAACACTATCTTAACAAAACAAAACAACCCCCCAAACAAAAAACAACAACAAAACAAACAAACAAGAAAAAAGAAAAAGAAAAACCCCTGTTCTCTATAACTGTCCCAGAACAGTGCTTGGCCTGAAGCTGGTGCCCAATAAGCTGTTGACTGGGTGGGTAAGTGAGTACATGTATTACTGAGTATTTCTTTAACTTGGAGCTCTTCTCTGAGAAAGACTCATTAATATGCAAATAGAATACTCGAGTTCAAGCTGTTGAGGAAAATTGAAATTCTGTCCTGAGTTTGAAAATTTAAGCTCTGAATGTCACTTTTCATTTACTTCAGAATCACGTTTACTTGTGCACGCACGGTATTTTGACAAGGAAGTATCTTTCTGTAATTTCGGCGAGCTGCTAACTTCAAAGGCATCTGCTTTGTTCCTTACGCTGGCAGCATTAGCTGGACCCAGGTTCGGGATATTATGTGTAGCTCATTAGCTTTCTCAAGGATCTTGTGTAGCTTTCACTGATTAAATAATGGTTTTCCATAACAAACATTCCAACATAGTTTCTCCTATTTTGAATATCCACAATTCCTTATAAGTCAACAGTCTTGAAACTATAAAACAAACTCCTTTGTCGATTGAGTTTGCTCTTTGATAATTTCATACATGTATATAATGTGCTCTGACTACCCCTCCCCCTATGTCTCTCTGATCACTGTCAACCCCCTTTCCTACAAGTCCCTTTTCCAGATTTTTAACATTTGTTCTTGTTTTGTAACCCACTTTGTTTAACCAGGGCCACGTGTGTGGCTGTTGGATTGGAACCTGATTAGGTCACTGAATAATTGAAAGCAACAACTATCCCTCTCTATGAATCTGCCAGGAGCAAACAGCTCAGCCCCAAAGAAGGGAAGGCCCTTGAGCTCATCCTTTGTCCATACTATACCTTTTAATATTACAGGGAAGTTTGTTGTTCTTGCAAGAAATCTAACTCTATGGATGTATGCTATAGAAAATGCAACGATTTTTACAAAACTCTTCATATTCATAGATATTTAAACATCTGTTAATTTCCTTCCTTATCATCAGACAGAATTAATATCCATTTAGTGTTTTGCTTTGTCAAAAGCAATTGCTTTAGCACTTTCTTATTAACTTACTTCAGTGTCCTTGCTTAAAGTGAAGCAAACTAAAGCATGTGTCTCTGGTTTCACTTTAAATTTAAATAAAAGGCAACTCAATAATATTTCATTTGGGGGTCTTAATAATTTATTTTTCCAAGCAACATATTTCTATGATACTCCCTAGATAAGTTATATACAAAATGCATCTCTCAAGGCAATTTATCTATAGTATAGAGTGTCTGTATACAAACCAAGTTAATCCTAGATGACAGCTGCCTACACCAATGGGTATGGCAATTTACCACTACAGGAAGCCTGCCCGTGTTGGGTGTGTGCAGAACATTCATGCGTATCCCAAAGGTGGTCACAAATTTCCCTCTACACAAAGGGCTCAAGACACAACTCTTGCAAATACTGAATGTGTGCATTTGAGCAAAGATTTTTCTTTTGATACAGTTCTAGAAAAAAAGGAGTTTCCTACTTAAAGTACTCTGTTGCTAGTGGTCTCACGTAGCTTCAGCCAGCTGCAGTGTCTCTGTAAATACAGTCAAAAGGAAAGCCTAGCATCATGGAAAACCAGATGGGTCCAGAAACTCTTGCTCAAGTGGAGCAGGGATGTCTGTTCCCCAGGACGAGCTGCGAGAGGTAGTACACAGGGAAGGGAACACAGCTTTCACTGAAGGAGAAAGCCACCCGCTTTGACTCCAGCTGTTCTAGTGTCTAAGAAAGACCATGTCCGTGAACTAAAGGAGAGCTGGTTGTGAAGATGAAAAAGGAACTCATTCTCTTCCTTTAACAGAGAGAAACTGTATAAGCCCTGGCAGTTTGATCACATTCAAGGAAGTATTTTATCGTTTGGCCTGTTGCTTGGTTGTCTGATGTTGAGGACTATGGCTGCCCCTCAATTCAGCCACTGTTGTGAAGGGTGTCCTTTTATGGCATAGAAATTGATCTAATGTATAAGGGATAGGTTTTCTTAGAAAGTGTGTCTGCCAGGCGCAGGAGGGCAGGAGTGGAAGGCACTGGAAGTGTAACTATGGATGGAATCAAAGCCAAATAAAAGCCATTTTGCAGAACGACTTTAGTGGGTGTTCCAGGAACATAAAGCTGAATCAATGCTAGGAAACCTAAACATTCAATTTATATAATAACAAGACACAGATGGAGGCAATACTAATTTATTTAGAACCTAAAATGGCATCGATAAAATTCAACAGTCATTGCAGCATCCCACGATGGGGTAAATTCTTCAAACATCTTCAGGATCAAAATAGAGCAACGACTGATATGTCAGAGTTCCAGAGAAGGGTGACTTTGTTATTTGCCATGGATAAATTTTTGTTCTGTTTTGCGTTGGTCAGAAAACTATGAGACTCAGTTAAAAGCTGGCCCATGCAGAGTGCAGGGAATCTTATGAAAGAAGTGGGAGATAGTAAGACCTGGAGAGGAGAGGAGCTCCACAAGGAGAGCAGCAGATCCCCAAAGTCCGGGCACAGGGTCTTTTCTGAAACTGATACTCCACTCATGGAGATGGCCTGGAACCCCTGCACAGAGGTAGCCTATGGCAGTTCATTGTCCATGTGGCCTCCATAGGAATGGGGACAGGGACTGTCTCTGACATGAACTGGTTGACCTGCTCTTTGCTCATCTCTCCCTGAGGGGAGAGCAGCCTTACCAGGAAGACAATGGAGCCAGTCCTGATGAGACCTGATAGACCAGGATCAGAGGGAAGGGGAGGAGGACCTCCCCTATCAGTGGACTGGGAGAGGAACATGGTGGGGGGAAGAGGGAGGGTGGGATTGGGAGGGGAGGAGGGATTGAGGTACAGGGGGGATACAAAGGGAATAAACTGTAATTAATAAAAATAAAAATAATTAAATAAAAAAATCCCCTTACAAAAACTGACCCATGGTAAAAGGTCAGTGTGATGGCTAGTAACAGAATCCTGGCATTTTGTGTCAGGAACTATCACTAGTGAGAAGAGTGGACATCAGGAGAATGGAATGAGGAAGCTCTGTTGTTGACACCTACTAAGACATCTAAATGTATAGAAGTATCATCAAGAGATGTACCACAATGATAAAGTATGGACACCTCTGTCTTCTTCCACGAGGATGGGAAGCACTGTTTTGTGCTGATGGGGTCCTGGATGGCCGTCCTGGAAGTCTCTCTCTAGGATTCCTGGTATACCAGTAATACCAGCACTTAGTAGGCTGAGGCAAGAGGATTATGAATTTAAGATCAGCTTAAACAAAATATTATCTCAAACAACAGCAACAACAACAGTAACAAATATAGAGCAGGAATCTGGGGTAAGGGATGGGAAGAGTGGGTGGGGGACAGAGGTCATAGGTGGGGCTTCGGAAGAGTGGTAGCTCTGTCACTAATTCTGGCAAAACCAGCATAAAGACCTAAATTTGATCCCCAGAACATATAGGTATGGTGATGCTTGCTTGTAATCCCAGTGCTGGGAAAGTGGAGACAAGTAGATTCCTGGGGCTTGTTGGGAAGCCAGCCTAGACTTCTTGTTGAGCTCCAGGCCAGTGAAAGATCCTGCCAAAGAAATAATGGACAGTGCCTGAGAAACCACACCCAAGGTATAGCCTCCTCATGCATGTGCGCACACTTGCACGCACGTACACCAGAATGCCACTAACACTCTCTCCATTCTCAAGTCTTTCCCCTTCCCAGCAATACCTACCCATTTTCAGGACTTGAGGAAAGAGCCAAGAAACGTCCTTTTGTTCGTTTATATCTTAAAAAACAAAAACAAAAACTGTTTTATCCAAGTAGCTCTATTTTATTATAATAATAGCAGGGCACGACATAATAGGAAGGCAAATACAAATGTGCTAAGCTTTGGGTAAATTTTGGGGGCCATGTAACCTTCCAGGTTGCCCTCTGTAAAGCAGTGGTCACACACATTTTATACTCATCACTCTTGCTGGTTTTTCTTTTTCTTTTTTTGACTGTTCTGTATGTGCTGCCATTCCTACAGACCCATGGGCTTTCGTGACAACAGATCTGCATATCACAAAGGCAAACTTTAACATCTTTTCACTTTTTATTGTTTAATAACTTCATACACGCATATAATTCATTTTGATTAAGTCTACCTCATTTTCTCCTCCAGTGTCTTTCCACTGCTGTTTCCTCCCAACTTAATCTATTCTTTCTATGTTTTTGGAAACTCACTGTCTACTTGGCACTGCCTGTACGTATATGGGTGTGGGAGCGTCTCCTGGAGGCCATCAGGAGCTTTACCCCTGGAGAAGCCTGCCTTTCCCTCCCCCAGCAGCCATCAGTTGCCGATGGCTCCTGAGCCAGGGGTGGGGTCTCATGGGCTCCTCCATCCACGCGGAGATGTTGGCTGAGTTGATCTTGTGCAGTCTTGTTCATACAGTCGTAGCTGATGTGAGTCTGTGTTCAGCGGTTCTGCTGTGTCCGGGGAATACTGTTTTACTGTAGATATCCATTAACTCTGCCTCTTACATGCTTTCAGCCCAGCTTCACTAATAGCCTTCTCTTTTGCCTCCCTTCATCTTCATAGTGATCTACATTGTTTTTTGTAAGCTCAGGTCACACACACACATGGACGCACACGTGCACGCGCATTCTTAAATATAAAAATACAGCCTTCCTCAGTCTGTATAAAGTTTCTTGTGCATGTTTTCGGGGCTGATCACTTGGTATTGGATAACCTAGTGGTGTGTCTTTCCTGGGAAGACTGTTGTTCACATTTTTATCATTCCTTAGTTGCTTGTAGTTCTTTGTCTAGGGTTGAGGCCTTATGAGTGTCCCTGTTAGGATGCCTATTGCTGTCATCCTTGTCCAGATTGTCTTTAGTCAGCCTTGTTGGTGAGAGCTCATAGGTGTAGCTTCTTTGACATTTCTAGGAGACACAGGCTCACAACAAATTTCCTGTTTCTCTGGCTCTTACAATGTTTCCATTCTCTCTTCTGCAACTGATCCCTGAGCCTTACATGCAGGGGTTGTATTGTAGATGTATTAGCAATTGTGGGGCTCTGCAACTCTGCAGGTTAATGTCTGTGTTTTTCCGTACCAGCCTCTGCTTGTTGCAAAGAGAAGTGTCCTTGATGAAGGGTGAGACGATACTCACCTGTGGATATAATGATGAATATTTAGAATATAGTTAGGCATTATGCTGGTTTAGTAAAGCAGTGTTGTCCTCCAAGATCTGTGACTTCACTAGGTAGCTGGCTAGGTTTCCAGAGCCAAGCATAATTTCCCTCCTGTTGAATAGGTCTTGAATTCAATTAGAGAGCTGTTGATTGCTGTTGAGCTGTGCCTCTATTGCAGGCTTAGGGTCATGGTGCCATGCTGCTGGCGATTGTGGTTCATCGACATCATGACTGGGTATGACTGTTGGGTGCTTCCCTTCTTTGCAAGCTTGCATGGCATTTCTGGTGCCATGAAAGCTAGTCCTTAGGGAGGAGGCTTTCAAATCAGACTCGGCTCTTGTCCTCTGGGAGCTGTGTCTTCAACAATAAGGACTTAGGACAGTCCAGTTTTAATTGGACTTTTTAGGAACTTCAGACATAAAGTTTCAAATCTAAGTCTGGAGTTTGAGTTGTAGTACATATTAAGTACATATTAAGGTCATGTGTCTAATAAATAAAATGAAATGCTTCTTGAATTGCCCACCCATAACTGACACATATCCGTTCTCCAGAGAGACTATGGGACATTTTAAAGTTTCTTTATATTTTTTTCTTTGCTCCCAGGGACTCAGTCAGGTTGTACTTTGAGATCAGTTTATAAAGTGATTTAGTGAGTCCTCTTGGTGCACTGGAAAGATGAGCCAAATAGGACATTTGGTAGCATTTGGGGTGTGAGTACCATCTCTGCTGAAGATCTGAGCTGGTTGGCATGGTACTTAATTGGGATGGCTAAAGCATGGTATACTTTGGCAAAGCTGCCATTACCATGGGTCAGCGAAACGTCATTTCTAGTTTAAAACAAGTTGTTCTTTCTATTTCTATTTTAGGAAGATTGAAAGTGGTTGGGATAAATATGAATAAGCTATAAAAATAAATGTCCAAAATTAAACTGCAAAGAGCCACGTACTATTTCTCACATAACACGATTTAAAGAGATTACGACATAAAATCGGGTGATTAAATCATTCAGCATATAAAAGGACACAGGAATTTTGAACCTTCAGTTTTGCCCAAAGCATATGTTTTAGAGTAATGCATTCAGGTATAACATACTCTGTCTTTTTGTGCCGTAGGCAACTTTTTCCTGCACCTGCGAGGACCAGTACATTGGCACGTTCTGTGAAGAATTCGATGCCTGCCAGAGAAAACCCTGCCAGAATGAGGCAAGCTGTGTTGATGCCAATGAGAAGCAGGATGGGAGCAATTTCACTTGCCTTTGCCTTCCTGGTAAGATTTACTTAGTCACTAGTCATCGGCTGTCTCTCTGGAGAACGGATATGTGTCAGTTATGGGTGGGCAAACAATACCTTGTCCAGCTGCTGGACAAGGGGCTCTCATTTGAACTTACCAGGCTGCATATACTTAAGGACTGGAGAAAGTGCACATGGGCTGAATATTAAAATAAAATATCAGAATTGCATAGTACCATACTTATCAACAGCTGTAAGTTGTTTTAACACACGGCCTTTTAACAAGGCAGCGGTGCTATTTTTCTGAATATTATGTCTCGCCCCCTCCCCCAGATTTCCAAGGAATGTCCTGTTTTACATCTTGATGTCACTGCACGCTGTTTGCAGCTTAGGCGGGTTTCAAAATGAACTGAATGGCCTTGCTGGCTTGCACATCGTGCTGTGAGGTCCCTTTCGGAGGTGTGTTACCTGCTTGAGGTTGTTTAGCTACAGGAGACTCATCCCGTGGAAGCTTGCTATTTAGTGGGATTTCAGAACATGTTGCGGAAGCTATTTAAAAGCTTTTTTAAAGAATTCTTGATACTGTCATATGTGCATATAATGAGAGATGATTGTATCTGTCTCCCCCTCCTCTCCGTTCCCCTGGGATCTCCCTCCACATGCTCACTTCCCAACTACGGATTCTTTAACATGCTGTGAAAAATAGTTCACCAAGTGCAGTTAGTCTGCCCATAGCCGCACGTGAGCGGGGCCAGCCACATGAGCTGGGAAAACCACCAGTGGCCGCATCTTCAACAAAATGAACGATTCTCCTTCCCCAGCAGCTCGCAATGCCAACAGCCCCCTCAGCTAGGGCTGTGACCTCACTAGAAGATGGGCTGGCTTGGTTTGGTGAAGGTTTTGTGCGTGCAGCCAGTTATGGCTTGTGAGATTTTTCTTTTTGATCCGCAGGCAATCTAGAGGTTATGAATATGATGGATTAGGGTTTGAGTTGATTCAATAACAAGCACTTGTGTTTTTGTTTGTTTGTTTGTTTTCACTTGATTTTTAAAACAATAACTTGTAAGCAGGACTTTTCCACTTACTGGGAAAAGTCATGGTTTTAAGAAAAGCCATGCACATCTCTGAACAATGTAAAATGAGTTCCATATTACTGTTCAAATTTGTATTTTGAGAAAAAAATGTTATTAGCATGTATGATTGATATTTCTCTTGAAACGGGCAATACTTTCAGCAAGAAGGCCATCAAAGATATCAAATACTGCAGGAGAATCTAACAGGAGGTTTCTGAATTTGAAATGAATTGAATCAGGCTTTTACTAAGTTCTTGGTAATCTCTCATTGTCTGGTTCCAATGTGGGCCTTGTGATTTGAACTGATAAATCAGTTCTCTTTGGGTCTTGGCCTGCCTAGCTCTGGGGAAAGAACACACACAACTCTCTCCATTGTGCCAAGGCCCTTGTTTTGGTAGCAGGAAGGAAATGCATGACTAAAATAAAATTTAACTTTTTAAAACCAAGTTTTAGTTTTTTAAATCTTTCTGATATCAAGAATATATTTTTTTTCCACAAAGGAGCCATGTTTTTCCTGAAAAGAATAGCTGTGATACACATTCACAACTGTCACTGCCAAAATATTATTAGCATCTTGCAAAAAATTTCCATACTGCTTCAGAGCACCACATAGTTCTGACTAATCAGTGATATTTAGCCTATTTTTAAGAACTCATCATTGCTGAGGCAAGCATAGCATGTTGGACCATCAACTTTACCTTGAAAACACTGATGGCTGGAGGGTCAGTGCTTGCAGCTCCTTCTGGGGACGAATTCCAGCATCTACTGGGTTCTTACCCACAACCTAAGGAGTGTGTGTAGGTGGATCATGGTGCTGTGTTTAAAGATGGTCGATTCAGTGTTGTAGGCTGGAAGACATTCAGATCTTTCCTCTATATGTGTGAAGTCTGGAGGCTGAAGGACACATTCAAGTTCACAAGGCCTGTGGGAGAAACTGAGGCAAAACCCCATCAGGCTGTGCTCATCCATGAGTCAGAGAGCTTTTCTCTGCATACCAATGGGTCCTCAGTTTTCCATTCACTCTGTGAACAGTAGAAGGTTCCAGTGGTTCTGACCAGTAGGAAATGCACTGCCCTTGGTGGCATTGTCTTTCTCAGGACTGGTGACAGCACCAGCGGAGACAAAACCAAAATTATGTGGCACACGGGCTATCAAGGGGGCCTTTCTGACTTACCTCCTAACCTTCCTTAAAGCCCTGGTAGGTCTCCACATCTTTAAAATAAAGGTTTATGCAAGAATCATCCATTCATCCAACAGTTATTGAGCAAATGCGTGCAATATGGCAGGTGTTCTCTGGGTTCCGTGGATATAACCGTTAAAGTCTTTGTGCACACTGAAGCCATAGTTTAGGGTGGAGATGGCTAAAACACATGCATGCATGTATATATGTGTGTACTATGGTATCTGTATGTGTGCTTACATGTATGTTTGTGTATATGTGTATGTAGTCAATAGAAATAAGTAAGTTGTGATAGGTTCAATGAGGAAGCAAAATGCAAAGAGAGAGAATCGGGCTGAGACTGAAATAAGAGACCCCAACGAGATGAGCTTGTGAGCCACGTGAATGTCAGTGGGAAGAAAATGTCAGGTCTACACACATGCTGCGGCCTGCATGCCTGTGCTTCTCAACGCCAGTATGTTGAGATGGAATCACCAAGAAGATGGTATTAGAAGGTAGTAGAGGTGATTGGTCACGGTGTGATGCACTCATGGATGGAGCTGCTGTCCCTATAAAAGAAGCCCCTGCCTTCCTTTCTGCCATGTTAGGACATATAGAAAGCATCATTTATGAGGAAAAGGACCTGAGAAGACGCTGATTTTAGATTACTCGGCCTTGAGCTGTGTCAGCATGATACTGGCGGCATTTACTGGTTCCCAGTGTGAGGTACTTAGCTCCAGCAGCCTGAATGGACTAAGAAAACACACAAGGCCCTGGGATAGCAACTTGCCTCGAGCGTCTGTGGAACAGGGTTGCAGAGCATAAGAGAGCCAGGGATGAGATGTGGAGCTCAGACAAAGCTGTACCAGCTCACAAGGACAAGCAAGGATCTTGCCCCAAGGATGATGGAGGCCTTTGATGGCCAACTTCAGTGGGCCCTGTGATGCCCCTCTTGGAAATGCCGCTCTGGAACTGGGTGAATGACACCAGTAGGAATGCTGAGAAGATGGCTAGGAGACTTGGCCAGTCAGGCGGCATATAAGCACAGCTGTCCTGCTGCCTGTGGAAGTAGTAAGTGTGAAGAGGGACGTATCTGAGGGTAATGCTGATAATACTTTCTGGCAAGCTGGATAGGAAGTATGACTGCAGTGAGAAATTGTGGATGACATCTTTAAAAAAATAACACCTCATTGACATATCATCCATCTATATATTGAAATATATAATTCAGCGTTTTTTTATTTTTTACTATATTCAGTGCTGGGTAATTATCATTACAGTAAGTTTTAGGACATTTCATCACCTCAAAATATGTGTTCTGTTCCTTGCTGGTATCACCCGATCCTAGTTTTTCTCCAACCACCAGCTATGGGCAACTTTCTACCTCATAGATATTTCATATAAATTTAGTTATACAATAGGCAATGTTTATAAACAACGTTTTCCATAGAATACAATGCTTCCAAGGCTCATCCTTGACATGTTGTGGTTGGGTACCGCTTTCTTCTTACTGCCTGTGAAAATCCCCCGAGTAGACACAGCGTTCTTTGGTCATTTACTCATGTCCGCATGGCTGCAGGCTCCTGTGGGAAATGCTGCTGTGTTCCTCCCAAGGTATACCCTCACTTGGGCGTTTCCTTCACCTCATCTTCTGATTTTGTTCCTTTCCTCTTCTTCACCGTATCCCATGTCTGCCTCTACCTCTCCTACTTCCTATCCGCTAGGGTCTGAAGCCTGCTCCCCTCACCCCATTAAGAACCCAGCAAATCACCCCTGCCTCTGTGTTTACCTTTTCTCCCCACTTTCTTCTTTCCCTTCCTCTTCTTTATCTTGATCTCCAATTCCCTTTGTTCTTCCTCTCTCCTCCTCTTCCTTTGCCTCTGGTACACATTGATCTGTTTGACTGCTGATTTCCCAAATGAAATCACCTGCTTGCTCACAGTCATGTCCGTTTCATGGACCTGCTTCTCCAGGGTCAGTGGTCAGCGGCATCTCCTCTCTAGTCCTCACTCTGCCCACGGTGCTAATCTCTTTAGAAGCCTTCTTTGTGTCCTTTGCAGAGCCCCACAATGTGTCCATTCTCCAGAGTTTTGGCCTCACCCCCCCTTTCCATTTTAGCCACTCTCCTGGGCCTTTGGTAGCAATTTCTCATTCCGAGCTGTCACCACGAGGACGGAATCCAGACCCTCTTTCCAGTCTGGCCTCTCACCTCTGCTCTGGCAGCATTATCGGACTTGGCATTGATGCATCTGCTCACTCCTGCTGGTGTTCTCTCTCTCTCTCTCTCATTGCTCAGGCTGGATGCTGGACCTTGACAACTCTGCTTTTCTCTCATTTATCCCTGGACAGTCACCAATTCACCTTATTTATGAAGATTCCCTATCTGACTCTTTCTTCCCACCCCATCACTACGGCCCTGATTCAAACTGCTGTCATCTGCTGCCTGAGTAATGGTGACAAGCCTCTGCCTCCCGACATTCCTTCTGCTTTTCTCATGGTTGCTCGTGATACTTGGGAAGCCCAGGCCTGGGATTACTGAAGAGATGCTCTGGGCTGAAAAGGGCAAAGCCACTGCCCCGTGTTGTTTTGTTTGTTTGTTTGTTTGTTTTCATGACCTTGGGAAATGCTTTGCTTTGGGTCTCTATCCAAACTAGGGAATAGTACTCAGCGGCCACACTTCTCTATCTGGCCTTGGACAATGATATAAGAGAAAGGTGAAGAACAGAAATCTTTTCTCCATCCCTCCATTCTGAGCCCGGTTGTAAGGGCTTCATTTTGGCTCTTGAATGTCATCCAGCCCAGAGGCATCCACTGGAGAAGACCACTCAGACACAGGTTCAAGCCAATAGAAAGTCTTTATTAGCTGGCCGGCAACTACACTGGGTGTCGGGACCTCCACACAGTCCCAAGCCTTCTTCAGGGTGAGCTTTCAAGTGCAAACACCACATCTGGGGCTGACATACTTCAGTTAACAAGACAGTTAGCCAGAAGCAGAACTACAGAGGCCAAAAAGGTTAGTACACTTAGGGGCTTTACCTGAACTATGGACTTGATTGGATTAGGTCTTTGTTGCTGTTTTGGCAGTGGTACTTCCATCCCATAGTTTCAGTTGTGCTAAGATCTCGGGGCCTCTGACACTTTGCTTCCCAACCCCCAATTCGGTAATCTGAGTAATCTACAAAATTCCAAAATGAATAGCATTCATGTTTTATATTAAAAGAATGTTTGCCAGTCATCTCCATAGTTAGTAGATACACCGTGTTAGAATAATCTAGAAGGCTGCTTCTTCTTCTTCTTATCTTTCCATTTGTTTTGAGAGCAGTGTGTGTAGAGGTCGGAGGATGGACACCTCAGATATCACTGCTCATCATCCACCTTGAATGAGAGCCTCTTGTTAGCTCTTATGTACACGTGGCTCTTGAGCGTCTGGAAATTCTCCCACCTGCACATTCCACCTCGAAGTAGGAGCACAGGATTATAGACATACACGCCTCAACTGGCTTTATGGGTTCTGGGGAATCTGAACTCTTCACACGTGTTCAGCAAGTGGACTACCCACCGAGCTATCCCACCATCCTTGAATGGCTCCTCAGGCTAAAGCCTCTAGGCCCACCTGGGATCCTGTCTCAGCAGATGAAGGATGCTGCTACCTAGCAAGCATCTGACGGATTCTCCAAGGCGATGCTAAGGTGGATCACACTTACAGTACCACTGTTCTAATTTGCCTGTGAAGAACTGGAGCTCGAATGATAATAGGCTCTACTGTCATTCATTCACAAAACACAGAGCCACTTAAGACACAGTGGCAGCCAGGCCCTGTGCGAGCTGCTGTGGACTTCAAGGCACCTGCTTCTCAGATCTCACTTAGTATCTTGAGAGCTAGGCATCTTTAGCCGCATTTTGCCGATGATGGAAGTGAAGGTTGTTAAGACTTGGATGGACATAAGCTTGCCATCCCGAACCTTTGTTTTCCTAAACCACTATCCTTTTCTCTCTCTACTTCCTGCATATTTGGTTAATGGATGTAATTGCTTTCTTTCAAACCTTGAGATTAAGGTTTTTTTAATTTATTATTTATTTTTTATTTATTACAATTTATTTACTTTGTATCCAGCTGTAGCCCCCTCCCCCCGACCCCTCCAGTCCCACCCTCCCTCCCACTCCTCCCATACTCCTCCCACTGAGTCCACTGATAGGGGAGGTCCTTCTCCCCTTCTATCTGATCCTAACCCTATCAGCATTGTGTTCTTCTGTGGCCTGGCAAGGCCCTGTAGGGGGAGGTGATCAAAGAGCCAGCCACTGAGTTCATGTCAGAAACAGTCCCTGTTCCCCTTACTATGTTCCCCTTACTAGGGAGCCCACTTGGACACTGAATTGCCATGGGCTACATCTGTGCAGGGGTTCTAGGTTATCTCCATGCATGGTCCTTGATTGGAATATCAGAGATTAAGTTGTTTTTTTTTTTAACTCTGCTGAATGCCAAGCTTTCTTTCATACTTTTATTTATTTCATTATATATTTATTTCACACATTCCCATTTTAGTTATATGTTACTGATTTGCCTTTCATGAGCCATATATATCTTTCTTTCTTTACCTTTGGGTTTTAACTTAGGTTTAAACATGTTTGGTTTTCTCCTGCCAGACCATCTTTCCCTCTGAATAATTTTTGCCTTCCCACATTGAGATTGCATGCACCAAGATGGAATACCTCAATGGCACACAGATTCCTGCTATTTACTTATTGTTCAGCATGCTAATATTAGGCACTGTATCTCAGCAGCTGTGGCTCAGACCCTGGCACTGGCTGCTCAGACCCCACAGGGTAAGATCTGAAGCCAGTGGGCTCTCTTGGTACCATGAAGCTTTCCATTCAAGTGGAGCTTCACTCCACTGCACAGGCTGGATTATAAAAAAGATCAGGCACACTAAAAATAGATCTCACTTTAATTCCCACCTTGGAAACCTTCAGAACAGTACTCCAAAGAAACAATTAGATTCTCCCTCACAGAGCCAAAGCAGCAAGGGGGATGTTTTTCATTTCAGTAGAAGAACTGTGCAATACATTTCTTACGTATAAACAATTGTGCTAGGGAGGGAGGTGAATTTGTTTTTCTTATATGCTTGTGATTCATCCTTGACCTCTGAAAGGTTTCTTTCATTTGCAGGGGTCAGGCAGTGTGGCTATGACAGGTGGGTGGATGGGGTAGATTTTGTTATTCTGTCGAAGTCAAAATATACTACTTACCTGTACTTTTCTCTCAGTCATTTTGCCAACAAAAGGGAAACAACCATTCTTTTTCTGTATACTACTAAATTTTAAGATACATTTTATACCAAAATATAAAGTAGTATAAAATCAAGTTTTCCAAAGATGATAGATACCGTATAATGTTAATGGTTAGTGAGCGGATTTATACTCTGATGTTTTCTTTATATCTGCCTGGTGTTTATATCACGAGCAGGCTCTGCCAGCGCATACCTCCTGTGTTATATGCGATTTGGTTCCGCTAACATTACTCGTGCTCAGACTTCTATAGAAGCACCGAGGCTCAGGCTAGCTTCCTCAGGTGATCCACGCATCTCTGAAGGCAGCCTCATACATCCTCGACTCACACTGATTCCTCACATCTTTGTTCTACTAAAACGTTCTCTAAAGCAAAAAAGAAAACCTGTGGCTCCCAGGCAGTACCTCCAAGCTGCCCTTTTTGAACCAGTTACTTTATTCTGAACATCTCAGTGGTAATTTCCTCAGTAACATAATTCCTGGAGTCAAATAATGTGTTTTAAAATGGTCTCTGATTTGGAGATATTATAAGGTGCTCCTAGGGTTCCGATTATCCGAGATGCTCTGGGCACGCTCTCTCTGGTTCAGACGTGAGTGGCTCTGTGTAATGGCAGGAGGAGGGATTGGGATGAACATAAGCGTTTTCAGTCTGAAAGGATAACATTTCTCTTACCTTGGGTTTCTAGCCCTGGCATAGGGCCATTCTGAACCAGATGGTTCTTTGTGGTGGGGACTGTCATGTTTTAAGGATGTTTGGCAGTACTCCATACCCACTAGATGTCAGCGGCATCGTTAGCGATCAGACACTGAACAGTGGTCACCAGACACTCCAGTTGGCCCTGGGGGAGAATCAGCTCTGTCACTGTTCTATTGCTGTGAAGAGGCACAATGACCAAGGCAACTTTTATGAAAAGAAAGTGTTTAATCTTGGGCTTGCTTATGGTTTCAGAGATTCAGTCCATTACCATCAGGCAGGCGAACGAAAAGACATGGTGCTGAATTAGCAGTTGAGAGCTTTACATCCTGAGAGCAGAAGGCAGGGACAGTGACACTGGGCCTGGTGTGAGCTCACCCCAGGGATGCAGCACCTTCAACAAGGCCATGCCTTCTAACCTTCCCCTCAGAGTTCAAATGGGGACTAATCATACAAATATATGAGCCAATAAGGGGCATTCTCGTTCCAACTACTACAGTGCTTTAAAAGACGCAGTGATTTTAGAGGAAAACCCCAAATAAATGGACTCATTCTTTGAATAATTATTTGTGCTGGGAAATGTCTTAAGTTATGGGACTCTAGGGATTAATAAGACAAAGTCCCGATTCTCAAGGAGTCGAGGATGCAAGTGTTAGGCAAATGCATTCATGTTCATCAGATGTTCGTATATAGAAGTGAATGAATGAGAAGATCGTATCAGGTAATGGTAGGTCTAAAGAGAGGGAGCACGGTCCCTGGGGATAAAGGCTGCTCTTGGGATCTTTTAGGTGTAGAAGTAATAAATATATGCATATGGTGACAAGATTGAGAGAAAAGGAGGCCAGAGCCTCAGGTTCAAGTTGGTGCCTTCTAAGCTTAGATTTAACGGACAGGGAAGTCTCAAAAGTATGCAGAGTCCAAGTGAGTAACCAACCACATAGAGTGACAGAGGCTGAGGTCTCAGATGTCCTAAAATGGTTTGTGTGCCAGAGAAGACTATCAGAAATTTTCTTTTTTGGACAACAAACTGGCTCAGTGTGTAAAGGTACTGCCAAGACTAATGACCTGAGTTCCAATCTCAGGACCCTAATGCTGGAAAGGAAAGAACTGACACACACAAATTATTTTCTGACCCTCCCCCTCAATTCATTGTGGCATGTGTGTATGTATATACACACCCACACCTCCCCCACACAGACAGGCACGTACCTACACAGACACACACACACAAATTGTAAAAAATAACAAATTAAAAAGGAAAGGAGTTATCCTTTAATTCTCTTAAGAGAATTAAATTTAAATAGTGATTTCTGAGGTCTGTTTAACATCTCAATGAGATCTAACGACCTCATATTTCAATTTAAAATTCATTCGTGAAGAAAATCATCAGTTAGCCAGTTTAACGTTGTGATTGGAATCATGTCTGACAGGTCCTCTCAGACACCGCATCTCTTCAGTTGTGATCTGTTTAAGCTCGGCATCCCCACATGCCATATTAGCCTGACCCAACCTGAAGTGGCAACAGCATGGCTTGAACAGGCCCGACACCGCTCTTTCTGTATTGGGTTTGTGTGAGTTACCTGACCAGAAGCAGCAACCTAGAGGGGGAAGGGTTTATTTTGGCTCACAGTTTGAAGGGATACAGTTCATCATCGAGGGGAAGGCATGGTGACAGGTGGCGTGGCAGTGGTGGAGGCTTATAGCTGGGACTTTTCACCTCCTCACCTCCTGGTAAAGGAGGACATGGAAAGCAGACAAGAAGTTGGCCTGAGATAGAAAGTCCTAAGGTTTTGTGTGGTGATTAATTTCCTACAGCCGAACCATCGCCTGGGGACCAAGTGTTCAAGCAGATGAGCCTAAGGGGACGTTTATATTCAGATCACAACACACTTCTGCCTCTTTCTGGGGTTAAAACTCATACAAGTAAAGGAAAAGCTTTACTGTTCTGAGCCTTTTTCATATTTTGACCCACATAATGTGGAGCTAGAAGATTCACAAAACTGGGTACCCAGGACAGTTCTCCTTGTCAGGAGGATGAATGCATACAGGTCATGTCTTTCTTTTTGGTCCTTTCCAACAGCATGTGATTATAAGCCCATAGTCTACCAATGCCTCCATGATGTTTACAACTCAAAGCCCTTGAGTTCAAGAAACATGATTGCTTCAATGTTCTGATATTTCCAAGCCTGACTAAGGTCAAAGCTAATTAACTTCCTTCTGTGCTTGACTGGATTTAATGTTCGTGTGTGTGTGTGTGTGTGTGTGTGTGTGTGTGTGTGGCTTTGTGTGGCTTTGTGTGTGCTGTACTCATGTGTACATTTTTGTATGAGTGTGTTCATGTGTGCAAGCCACAGGTGAATGTCGAGTGTCTTTTTCAATCATTCTTCCATTTTAATTCTGGATCCTAGTCTCTCACTAAATCTGGACCTCATCTGCTTATCTCTGTCCAGAGAGTTCCAGGGACCCTACTGTCTCTGCCTCCCAGCACAAGTTTCCTGAGCACACACTATCAGGCCTGGCTCTAGGTAGACACTGGCATCTTAATTCAGTTCCTCATTCTTGACTGAGAGATCACCCTACCTCTTACATGATTCTAGAGGCAGCTTCATTGCCTTTCTAGTTGATCTTCTACTCTGTTATATAGTTTATTTCTAAGTCTTTGCTGACTTTATTTTCTGATCCTACAGATAGATGAATGTTTAATCTTGACTCCTCCACTTCCTCAACCTCCCCCAAAGTTGGTGTCTAACTTTCTTCAGCGATGTGTTTATTAGATGACATTAAGTTAGTTAACTTCCTTCTGTGCTTGACTGGTTTAGTGTTCGTGTGTATGTGAGTGTGTGTTCAGATATTTTGTTCCTCCTTTGTGTAGTGCAGTGGTATTTTTTAAATCTGTATTTTACTCATGCTTTTACCCAGTTCCAGGCTAGTGTGAATCAGATACTAATAAGATGTGAGTCGTTTGGTGAGTTTAAGAACAGAATGAGGCCAAGTGGTTGCAGCGTGGTGGTTAGTGGGGAGAGTGAACAAGGAGGAGGAAGGTAGGAGCCAGACCATGTCTTATCTTTTAGCCACTGACTAGTTTTCTTCTAAACCCTTTGGGAAGCCACTGGAGGAGTTTATATATAGGTATTACTATAAATAAGTTACTGTAAGTAAATTGCACCTTAAAATGTTTCTCTGCCTAATTCTGTGTGGAGGATGCATTGAAAGAAAGCCAGTGTAAAGTGATGGTCTGGGAAACTGGTGCTGGAGTCCTGAGGGACAGTGATGTGTGGGCCTAGATGATATAGGTGTGATGGGGCTGTGACAGATAAACTTTTGATATTAATCCATGTTACTTAAACGGGATTGTTGGGAGTGGGAGGGAGACAAGTGAGTAATGAGGTGAATATGATCAACATGGAAGCAGAGATGAAAATGTAATGCAATCTAGTCTGTATAGTTAATGTATGCCAATAAAATTTTTAAATGTTTAATAAAGTTTATAAACGAAGCTAAACGTTAATTAGTGAGGACATTAAAAATCAATCTTTAAAAACATTATGTGTCCTTTTGCAAAGGACACATAATGAAATATTTACAGGAGAAATGAAATTTGTTTTATGATATCCTTATGAGGAGGCTCTGAGGAGACCAGATGACATTACATGAAAATGTGAATGGGGCTTGAAGCTGGCTGATGAGTGTGGAGAGTTGGATCTTAGGCTCTCCATGTTTAACTATGTTTGAAATTTCACATTGTTCAAAGCACAGGTCATTAAAATGTTCTTCTCTGTATCATCTCTCTTCCTTCTTTTTAAAAATGGGGCTGCCACTATGTAGCCCAGGCTGCCCTGGAATTTGAGATACTCCTGCCTCAGCTTCCCGAGATAACAGGTGGGAGCTGCCACGTTCTGTTTTCTTTCTAGGCCTTAGTGACTTAGGAATAGCTGTGTTTAACGGCTTGCATCCCAAGAGTTTCAATCTCTGGTGACTGCAAATTATTTAATCTTTCTCATCCTCATTTTTTTTATTTTTAAAGGAAGAGAATGGGATAGGAGAGTGGAGTGTGTGTATGATTAGACTAATAATTGACCTCAGAGTTGTCATGAAGAGGAATGATATAGATATATGAATGATACATTGCCTAGGTAAACAAATATTGTTTTTAACCAAATGTTTGTGCCAATTCCCCTTACAAGCATACTGTCTCCCGCTTTGAATCTAGAGCTTTCACTTGAAGGCACATTCTTGCTGTGATGTCATACTGAAAGATTCCTTTTAGAATTCTGAAGTAGTTAGCTTCTCGTCTTGGTGTTGGGAGTTTAGTCTACAGGCTGGTCTCATTCCATACCTTGTCAATAACCGGAAACTTCTTGGCTTGTTTGAAGTGAGTGAGGAGGAGTTGGTTGGGGTTGCTGAAATGATGGCCTGCGTTCACTTTCTGTAATCCACACTAACTTGGCAGGTAACCGTGGCTCAGGCAGATCACCTCTCAGTTCGTGGACTGAGTTTTCCAGGTCTCAGCTGTGTCCTCTGACAAAAGCCTTTCAAAACTAATCACCCAGGAAGGCAGTGTTCATGGAAACTTACAGAATACTACCACAGATTATAATTGTGTAGAAGATATATCTGATTAAGATTAAAATAACAGGAATCTTGTCCAGACTCTTCAGTGATCCCATCACTCAAACATCACACTTTCTTTTGCTTAGTATTTTTCTTGTATTTTCCACTTTTTTCTTGAGCACCACCCACTCTGAGATGAACATTTTAGTGTTTTATTTTCTTTAAACTTGGCTCTCTGGAGGCCTTTGTTTTTAAAGTGAGTTAAAACTCTGGGATTTATTTAAAGCCTCCAGGCTGCCCAGGGTGTTCCAGGAGATTTACAGCCTGCTTTTCCCATCGCTTGCCTGCGACTCTGTTACTATCCCACAGATTACCTGGAGGCTGGCTTCATGGAAAAGAGAGAGCTGGATTTATGATCCAAAGACGTATCAAGAATAATATCTCTTTGTCTTTAGAATGAGAGCACAGCTACAGAATTAACACAGGTGGCTTCTTTTCTTTCTAAATATTATCTATTAAAATATTTAATAACTCTTGTATAGTGGTAGGAAGGGGACTCGAGGGAGGTAGACCTCATCTCTGTCCCAGGGAACTGCACGCCAGTGGGACACTATCCTAGGGACAGTGGAATTCAGTCTTCGCTTCTGAAACTTCCAATGATATAAAACTACACAGGATCAAAGAGTGTCCGAGATGCTCTCATGCAAGGTTGCTGCTTTTAAGGGTGTATTCTGGTTGAGTGCCTCAATTTGAAGGTGACTGGTGGTTTTTGAATACCAGGTCTTGAACAATGGCATCTTCTTTTTCTGCAGGCTATACTGGAGAGCTTTGCCAGTCCAAGATTGATTACTGCGTCTTAGACCCATGCAGAAACGGAGCCACATGTGTGTCCAGCCTCAGCGGGTTTACCTGCCAGTGTCTGGAAGGTAAGATGCCATGGAGTACTTTTGGAATGATTTCCATTTTCCACTTCAAGTCATGAACTCTTTTGACCCATACTTCTAGTTTCTAAACACTCTGTATAAGAGAATATATAAAGAGAGAGAGAGAGAGAGAGAGAGAGAGAGAGAGAGAGAGAGAGAGGAGAGAGATCAAAACCAAAAGATGACCCCTCACTTTTGTTGTTCTTTTATTTATTGAGAAATGGTCTTACATAGCCCAGGCTGGCCTCAAACTTGCTATGAAGCCTAAGATGACTAAATTCTGGATCTTTCTGCCTCTACCTCTCGAGAGCTAAGATTATAGGCATGCATTGCCATGTCCAACACAGGTTCTCTTTATAGCTGCATTTGAATATAGACAACCCAGAAATTTTGGTCATTTTGACATATACATATATAGTACTTATATATATGTGTTTTGTATATATATATGTATGATAATCATATATGTTAGCTAACATAGTAAAAGAGAGCCTAATAGTGAAATTCTACTCAAGAGTTCTATTTGGCTTGACTTGTTTTAGCTCCTGTACAATTTCACATTAAAAACATCCAACATAAAAACTGCTGTTTTTGTGCTTTGCAGCAACTTTATAACATCTTAGAAAAATTAAGCCACCTGGAGAGTCCTATCTTTAGGGCTTTTTTTTTTTTAATTTTAAAAGATGGGTTTACTGGTTAGAAAAAAGCAGTCAGGTAATAGAAAGTAGAGCTTGGCATTAAGGAATGGCTTGTTGCCATTTCTGCTGTGAGGAGATTACTCTAAATCCTTAATGTTGTAAGAACAACGCAGTGGTAGAGTTTTTCTTGCTTAAAACTGTCAAGTAGGCTCCTGACTCACAGACATAACAGAGGCAACTACTTAAGTGTCTCACACTCTGCAAAGGTTAAACATAGACCCTTTGCAGAAGGGCCACACTTTAATACTTTGAAACACCCTCAGCTGTCCCTGGCTAAGATCTTGGCTCCTCTTTAATGCTGGGGTTCCCATGAGCTACCCCCGGGTTCAGTTCTTGCTGGCCTAGGAAGGCGCATGGGCAGGATGACTGAGTTCCACCTCCAACCCCAGTTTTATGTGGTAATAATGCATATGGTTCCCTTAGTGACAGGGCATCACCTGCTCTATTAGCCTGTTCTTTGGAGCCTCCCTGTCTTTCTTTGGCAGTGCAGACAGACAGGTCAGCTTGGAGGCACACCAGAGCTGAAGGCTGAGCACACAACACCACAGTTGCTTGCCACATACACTGCAGTTCTTCAAAGCCATGTCACATTTGGGATGAGTCAGTTGCCATCTACCTCTTTTAGCTTTTTCTTTTTCAGTCAAGGTCAGGGTTCAGGGGCATTATGGATCCAAGTGGAATTTTGGCAGAAGAGTTTTGCAGCTCCCCAAGCACTTTATTATTTCTTTGATAGTTTACTAGAAAGGTACAACAAAACTCCAGAGGCTTAAAGAGGACAGTTTGTACAACTTGAACTAGAACCCGGGGACCTGGCTTCACTCATCTCTTTTTCCTCCCCAGCACGCTTTTCTGAGTACTTGCTACACATCAGGCGCTGTGCTGGGTAGTGGATTTTGATGGTTGGAGAGGCCGAAAGGGTCCTTCCTAGATGCAGTGTAGTTCATTGAAGGCCCAAGGGAAGAGGTGATGCTAAGATGAGGGCTTGGAGCAGTTGGTTGGAAGGGGGGTAGGGCAAGTTGTGCTGGGCTGCACATGAGCAGTCACTTCTTCATCCTGGAGTGGAGGGAGGCAGAGGCTTAGGTTTTGTGTTCAGCTCTTCCACTTAGCTCTCTATTCCATGGACAAACAACTTTAGCTTTTGGAGCCTCAGTATCTCATCTACAAGATGATTATATGTGCTTCACAGGGTAAGTGCAAGGATTCAAGGCATCCCCTTCTGTTTTACGTAAGACCTGATGCAGATAAGAGTGCTTGGTCTAGCAGCAGGAAACGCTGTCAATGTATATTTGGTATTTTTTTGTCATTGTTCTGTCATTAATTGCCATTAAACCATTGGCAAAATTAAACCAAGTAATTTAATAATTTTATCCTGGAACAGTACTGAATGTAACTTGGAGAGAGATGAAAGTAGAAATAGAAAGGTCTGGGGACAGTTGCAGAAATTCAGGAGGTAGTTGGCTTCTTGGAACAGAAGAACAGACTCTGGGAAGAAGCAAGAAACTGATACCTATGAGAGAATTTCAGGGGAAAAAGACAGGAGCTCTTGGGAAGGATTGACATAGAGGGTAGGGCACAGTGAGATAGAACAATGTGGCTTCTATCACTTTCTAGCTGGCTGTCTTCTTTAAGGGAGGCATGAAGGTTTTACAGACCTTGTGTTTGAGGGGCCCTTAGCCCACACCAGTGAGGTGCCACTGAGGAAGAAGAACTAGCTAAGTCTAAAGAGAACGATTGACCTACAGCAGTCTAAGCCCTGGGTACTGGGTCTAGGATTCTTCTTCATCCCATGGCCCTTTGTCTGCTCCGTGCTGTAGAGATTGGTGTTCAGGCATTGAAGAAAATGAGCATGTGTATCCCAGCAATGATTTTATTCAGAGATCTCTCTCTATTGAAGATTGAGATGGCTTTGGGAAGGTCTGGAAGCTTTGTAGCAGGCATGCACTTCTGGTGACAAGAATTTAAAAAGCAGTCCTTCTGTTGAGATTTCTTCAGTGTCCCATACATATACTGTATTTTGCTTATATGGGCATACCTTCTTCCCTTCCCCATCTTTCCTCTCTCCTGCCCACTTCACTCCAAAATAATGATTTCCTCTTCTGCTTTGATGCTATCTATCTATCTGTCTCTGTCTGTCTGTCTATCTATCTATCTATCTATCTATCTATCTATCTATCTATCTACCTATCTGTCTTTCTATCATCTGTATCTATCTACCTATCTAGATTCTTTATATGAGAGAAAACATATTCGTACTTCCACGTCTAGATTATTTTGCTTAACATGATGATCTCTTGTTGCATCTTTTTTGCTAACAGTACTGCAGCTTTAGCCTTCTTTATGTCTACCTATCTTCTTAGTGTGGTTGAATAGTAACTAAATATGTAGAATATTTTGCCTGTTGAAAACACCTTGATGTGAGGATTCTTCTCGCATTAGCTGTACACTAAAACATTCGGAAAACTGTCTTAAGGCATGAATGGAATTCAAGCCAGCCCTTTACCTTCTTCCTTTTCACGTTGTCTTTTATACACTGATGTTGATTTTTGCCTCCTCCCTGTTTTGCCTTATGAGTAGGAAATTAATTCATTGCTCTTGTCGCCCCCAAGACTTTGACAACCCTAGCTGCGGATCGCATTGCCTGTTAGCAAGAGGTTAATATTCAGTAAATGAATCACTCACAAAAGAGAACACTTAGATGCTAATCACTTTGTACACCAACTTGATCCTGAAAAGAATTTCACAAAACTCACACTATTAATATTTTTTATTTAACAGACCAGAAAAGAGGACAAATAGCCAGAAACTGGAACCTAGGTGACTGGCCTCCAGTGCTCTCTAACCACTTTAACCTGGACATATTCTTTAAAGCAATCCTATGGTGTTAATTTTATTACACACACACACACACCACACACACACACACACACACACACACACACACTGAGACAGGATATGTATCCCAGGATGACTTCTAGCTCTTTATGTAGCCGAGGATAGCTTTGGACTTCTGAACCTCCTGTTTCCACCCTCTGAGTAAGAGGATTACACTGTTCATCACCCCTGGGATCATGTAGCACCAGGGATTGAAGACAGGGTTTCATGCACACGAGGACAAGCTAATGGTTGAGCCCCATCCCTAGTACCCGTGGCATTTGATACTTTTATTTTATCAGTTCTTTGAGAATTTGGTGCAGTGTATTTTAGTCACATTCACCCCCATCATCTCTTCCTAGATCCATGCTCCCTTCCCCATCCACCCAACTTTATGCTCATAAAAACAGACAAACAAGCAAAAAGCCAAACGAATTAGGTGGCTGGAGAGCTGCTCAGTGGTTAAGAGCACTGACTGCTCTTCCGGAAGACCTGGGTTCAATTCCCAGCACCCATGTGGCAGCTCACACTCCAGTTCCAGAGAATTTGACAACCTCACCCAGACATACATGCAGGGAAAACGCTAGTGAGTGCAAAATGCTAGAGGGGAGGGGAGAAGGACTCCCCTATCAGGGGATTTGGGGAGAGAGGTGGGAGGAGAAGAGGGAGGGAGGGTGGGATGGGGAAGAGACGAGGGAGGGGATGCAGCTGGGATACAAAGTGAATAAACTGTAATTAATAAAAAAAAATTAAAAAAGAAAAAACACTAGAACCTTAAGATGCCTTAATTTGAAAGTAGCTGCATTTTAACTCTCAGGGTTTCTGATTATGTATACACCCTTCCCATGGGAACATCTCATATTTGATTCAGAACATTGAGATCTTTAAAATTTTAATTGTGAAGGTTTCTGGCTACACACAGCCTATCACCGCATACTGGCTTTTCAGTGTATGGATATGTTTAAGCACATACACAAACACAGTCCAGATGCCACCATCCAGCCAACATCTTAACCGCAACATCTCAGTTCTCCCCAGGATAGCTGGAGGGCACCACAGAGATCAATAAAGAATAAAAAAACAACCAATAGTGATTAAAGCATTCTGCAGCAAGGGAGGTCCGTTGTGCTTGTAGGTATGACCATTCATTTGGTATGGGCCACACCCAGTGGAACAGAGTCCCTTCCTAGCATCTGTTTGTCATGGGAGGCTTATAGGGGCCAGAGACTAAAGTCTAAGTGTGGGCTTCATGTGCTATTTTCAGAAGGCATTTTTTTTTTAAATCCAGTGGACCTAAAACATCAGTGTTGCTAAATGCTAAGGGCTTTGTGGGCATTAAACCCCTTCTATGTGGAATCACAAATCATAGGATTTGTATGGGCTGCTCTTGCTGTGCCATGATGGAGGCAGGTACAGCAGCTTGGTGGGGACTCCCATCTTCCATCTGCTGACTATCAGACATAGCTCTGGTTTGAAACTTATGACACAGAAGCACCCCAGCTTGGTGTGGAGATGGGGTGTTGTTCTCTGGCCCAGAGGGTAGGAAATTCAAGTCTGGGCTTAATGATGGAGACAGGTGTCTTTAAGTATGACTCTTAGGGTTGCACTGCTTAGCTCTGGGTCTAGACCCAAAGTCTGCATGAGTTGATATGAAGAATGCATGACTCTAGCTCTGTGCATGGCAAGTAGGGAGTGTTGAACAAATTAGTTAGGATAACGACTATTAATTAGGCATGGCACCCTGGGTGAGCCATGTAAAATTTTATCTCTTCCTACCTCCTGGTCATAGGATAATGACAACCAACTACGACCTTTATGAGACCTTATTTATAAATGTCTTTGATTCTGATATATCATTTTAAGTGTCTCTTGGTAAGCGTATAAATGTATATTTGTTTTAGGTAACAGTCACAGAGGAAAATCTAAGCACCCCTAGAGGAGGCCTGGGGTCTAGACCTTTATATTAGTCCAGAGGTCTTACAACAAGCTTTATGGGTTTATCCAAACTATTTTGTTTTCCCAAATTTTACAGCCTTTGAGTACTCTAGCCGTACAAACCCTCTTGTCCAACTCCAGTTTCTGTGGGAATGCTTTGCACCTTAAAGGGTTTACAGACATTTAGGACATATGGAACGGGAGTTACAACGGAGGTACACGTCCTGCTCAGAAGCTAGACATATCACCTAATGTCACACCATCCTGGGAGCGGGCCGCTTTCTGCAGTGTTCTGAAGTGGATAATGGCTCGGTGAAAGCATTCTCTTAGGACCACATAAAGTTGTGTGTATTTATATAAGCACTTACAACATGTTCCCATAAACCTAGCAGGCTCGAGTAAATCCACCGCTCCCTTTCCTATTTGGCAGGATCCTCGACCACCGCTCCACTTAAGAACCATAGCAGCCTAGACCCCTGGCTTCCAAGTGGCATAGAGTCCCACCTCTGGAAAAAGAGCATTTGCAGAGCTTGCTGAGAGTGAGCATGGGCGATGTTTGATTTCTGTGTTCACACGCTTTAATTTTCCTCTTATGATGGAGTTCCATTTTAAAGATTTCTTTCCTTTATCCCCCCCTTTATGTAGAGTTCATTGCCTCTGAAATTGTTTAAATAAAAATACGGCAGAGGGTTTTGTTGTGAAGACAACAGCTGGAAGGGCCAGTATTTAGTGAGTGGCTGCCAAAGAGTCTCTCATGGTAACCTGTCCTGTCCCCTGGGAAATCCATGCTAACAGGCAGCTTCAAACTGACAGGAGGCAGTCTGGTGTTCCCATCTGGTGAATGAGTGAATGAATGAATGATGTTGACGTCTTTATGCTTTTCTTTTTTTTTTTTTTCTCCAAAAGAGGTAGATAGGTGCTGGGGGAGATGACTCAGCCATTAAAGTGTGGGCTGTGCAAGCAGCAAGCATGGGGATGAGGGTGGGGATGCCCAGAGCCCATGTAAATGTAGGGTGGGCTTGGTCACCCACTGGTAATTGTAGACCGTGCAAGGTGGAAACAGAAGTTCCCCTGAGCAAGCTGGATCTCTGGACTGGCTGTATAGGCCATCTCTGAGTTAAATAAAGAGATCCCGCTCCATACACAAGGTGGAGAGCAATTGAGGAGACTTCTCAGTCGGCTGTGGTCCTCTGCACACATGTGTGTACTCCTGCACATACAGATTGTGCTCCCACACAGTTGAACACACACACACACGCACACACGTGCACACACACACCGCATGTATATATATGAAAGGAGGGAGATAGATTCACCTAGTGTATACCGTTTAATTCAATTTCTGAAGGTGTGTCTTCAGATATATACTGTCAACACTGCACAGAGAACTAGAGGCAACTAAAGAATACGGAGAACAGGAGAAACAGTCTTCCTGAGGGAAGAGCACACCAATAGTTCGTCCAACACGAAATGGTCATCCCTAAAAATATACACAAATAGCCCTATAGAGCCTGAGCAGGTTATATTTATGAACCTATATCTGTGAATATACATGCATGTAATAATTAATGCAAAAAGAGGTCATGCTTTTGAAAGAGAACAAGGAGGGGTATATGAGAGAGTTTGGAGGAAGGAAAGGGAAGGAAGAAATGTAATAATATTATAATCTTATATTGTAATAATATCATAAAAAATATTCAAGGTTGTGTCCTGTCTGTGGTTTTTCTCTGTGGTTCACAGTGAAATCACAGCATCGGCAGTAACATTTATTGATTGTTTATCCTGTGCTGTTGGTGTTCTGTTCAGGAAGTTGTCTCCTGTGCCAATGAGTTCAAGGCTCTTCCCCACTTTTCTTCTAGCAGGTTTAGTGTGTCCATTTTTATATTGAGGTCTTTGATCCACTTGGATTTCAGTTTTGTGCAGAGTGATAACTATGGATCTATTTGCATTTTTCTACATGTAGACATCCAGTTAGACCAGCACTATTTGCTGAAGATGCTGTCTTTTTTCCATTGTATGGTTTTGGCATCTTTGTCAAAAATCAGGTGTCCATAAGTGTGTGGGTTTATTTCTTGGTCTTCTATTCGATTCCATTGATCCACCAGTCTGTTTCTATGCCAGTACCATGCAGTTTTTGTTACTGTTGCTCTATAGTACAGCTTGAGATCAGGGATGGAGATACCTCCAGAAGATCTTTTATTGTAGAGGATTGTTTTAGTGATTCTTAGTTTCTTGTTATTCCATATGAAGTTGAGAATTTTTCTTTCAAGGTCTGTAAAAAATTGTGTTGGTAATTTGATAGGAATTGCATTGAATCTGTAGATTGCTTTTGGTAAGATGGCCATTTTTACTATGTTGATCCTGCCAAGCCATGAACATGAGACATTGTTCCATCTTCTGATATCTTCTTCTATTTCTTTCTTCAGAGACTTGAACTTTTTTTCATACAAGTCTTTGACTTGCTTGGTAGAGTTACACCAAGGTACTTTACGTCCTTTGAGGCTATTGTGAAGGGTGTTGTTTCCCTAATTTCTTTGTCAGTCCATTTGTCTTCTGTATACAGGAGGGCTACTGATTTTTTTTTTTTTTTTTTTTTTTTTTTTAGTTAATTTTGCATCCAGCCACTTGGCTGAAGATGTTTATCAGCTGTAGGAGTTCCCTGGTAGAATTTTTGGAGTCACTCAGGTATACTATCATATCCTCTGCTAACAGTGATACTTTCACTTTTTCCTTTCTGAACTGAATCCCGTTGATCTCCTTTAATTGTCTTATTACTCTAGCAAGGACTCAAGAACTATGTTGAAGAGATATGGAGAGAGTGGGCAGCCTTGCCTTGTCCCTCATTTCAGTGGAATTTCATTAAGTTTCTCTCCATTTAGTTTGATGTTGGCTATAGACTTGCTGTATATTGCTTTTACTATGTTTAGATAAGTGCTTTGTATCCCTGATTTCTCTAGGACTTTAAACATAAATGAATGTTGGATTTTATCAAATGCTTTTTCAGCATCTAAAGAGATTATCATGTGGCCTTTTTCTTTCAGTTTGTTTATATGGTGGATTACATTGATGGATTTCCATATATTGAACCACCCCTGCATACCTGGGATGAACCCTACTTGGTCATAGTGGATGATATCTTTGATGTGTTCTTGGATTTTGGTTTGCGAGTATTTTGTTGACTATTTTTGCATCAATTTTCATAAGAGAGATTGGCCTGAAATTTTCTTTCTTTGTTGGGTATTTGTGAGGTTTAGGTATCAAGGTGATTGTGGCTTCATAGAATGAGTTTAGTAATGTTCCTTCTGTTTCTATTTTGTGGAATAGTTTGAAAAGTATTAATATTAGCACTTCTTTGAAGGTCTGATAGAATTCTGTGCTGAAACCATCTGGCCCCTGGGCTTTTTTTTTGGATGGGAGACATTTGATGACAGCTTCTATTTCCTTAGGGGGTATAGGACTATTTAATTGATTTATCTGTTCTTCATTCAGCTTTGGCAAGTGGAATTGATCAAGAAAATTGTCCATTTCATTTAGATTTTCAAATTTTGTGGTGTATACGCTTTTGAAGTAAGACCTAATGATTGTTTGGATTTCCTCAGTGTCTGTTGTTATGTCCCCTTTTAATTTCTAATTTTGTTGATTTGGATGGTATCTCTCTGCCTTTAAGTTTCTTTGGCTAAGGTTTTGTCTGTCTTGATGATTTTCTCAAAGAACCAGCTCTTGATTTTATTGATTCTTTGAATTGTTTTATTTGTTTCTTATTTATTGATTTCAGCCCTCATTTTGATTATTTTCAGCTGTCTACTCCTCTTGAGTATATCTACTTCTTTTTTTCTAGTGCTTTCAGGTGAGCCTTTAAGTTGTTTGTATGAGATGTTTCAAATTATTTCTTGAAGGTACTTAGTGCTATGAACTTTCCTCTTAGCACTGCTTTCATTGTGTCCCATAAGTTTGGGTATGTTGTGCCTTCATTTCCATTGAATTCTAGGAAGTCTTTGATTTCTTTCTTTATTTCTCCCCTGACCCAGCTGTCATTGAGTAGTGAGTTGTTCAATTTCCATGTGTGTGTAGACTTTTTGCTATTTCTGTTGTTGTTGAGGTCCAGCTTTAGACCATTGTGATCAGACAGGATACAAGGGACTATTTCAATCTTCTTGTATCTGTTGAGGCTTGCTTTGTGACCAACTGTATGGTCTATTTTGGAGAAGGTTCCATGAGGTGCTGAGAAAAAGGTAAATTCTTTTATATTTGGATGAAAGGTTCTGTAGATGTCTGTTAAGTCCATTTGGTTCATGACCTCTGTCAGAGTCATTGTTTCTTTGTTTAATTTCTGTCTTGTTGACCTGTCCTTTGTTGAGAGTGGGGTGTTAAAGTCTCCCACTTTTAATGTGTGGAGATCTATGCATGGTTTCAGTTTTATTAATGTTTCTTTTTCAAATGAGGGTGCTCTTGTATTTGGGGTATAGATATTCAGAATTGTAATGTCTTCTTGGTGGAATTTTCCTTTAATGAGTATGAAGTGACCTTCCCCATCTCTTTTGATTAATTTTGGTTGAAAATCTATTTTATTAGATATTAGAATGGCTATTCCTGCTTGCTTCTTGGGTCCATTTGCTTCTTCCAGCCCTTTACTGTCGGGTAATATCTATCTTTGTGACTTAGGTGTGTTTCTTGTATGCAACAAATTGTTGAGTCCTTTTTACGTATCCATTCTGTTAGTCTGTGTCTTTTTATTGGAGAGTTGAGTCCATTGATGTTGAGGGAGATTAATGACCAATGGCTGTTAGATGCTTTGATTTTGCTGTTGGTTGTGGTAGTGTGTTTGTGTACTTGGCTACTTTTAGTTTTGCTGTAGTGAGGATATTTAGTTCCTATGTTTTCCTGAATGTAGTTAGTTTTCCTGGGCTGTGTTTTTCCTTCTCACATCTTCTGTAATGCTGGATTTGTGGGTAGGTATTGTTTAAATTTGTTTTTGTCATTGAATATCTTGTTTTCTCCATCTATGATGACTGAGAGTTTTGCTGGGTATAGTAGCTTGGGCTGAAACCTGCGTTCTCTTAGGGTCTGCATGATATCTGTCCAAGCCCTTCTGGTTTTCATAGTCTCTGTTGAGAAGTCAGGTGTGATTCTGAGGGGTTTGCCATTGTATTATACTTGGCCTTTTTCCCTGGCCTCTATCCATGGGCTATCTTAGGTGTTGGCTGTTAGTTTCTGGTGCTTCCTGGAATCCTGGGGTGATTTTTCCTAAAGGAAGCCACCTCAGCTTTTTGGGTATGGTCACTGAATGGTCAGTGTTTCTCAGGAGTTGCCGCAGCTCACCTCAGGCGTATAGACCTGAGTGATAACTGTGGTCTTTGTTAGTCAGGGGGGGCTCTCCTCTCACCCAGAGAAGTCCTGGAGACAGCTGCCCTGCTGCTGGGTTTCTTGCTCTGAATTTAGTGAGCTGCTGCTGTTGTTTTTCACTGTTTCCTAGGCAAGCCCTCTTGAAGAACCTGAGCACCCCGCGATTTGTTCAGTTTAGTTAGGGATAACTGGTTGCCCCTTGGAGCGGTATCTGGTGGCTGATCTCGGGGATCCCATGCTTCTTTAGGTCTGAGGTTAGAGCTCTCTGCCCCAGTACCCAAGCAGTAATCAGTGGCAGGTAAGCATAGCTCTCATGCGTTGCAGCAGGAGGCTAAAGCCTGGAGCCTGCAGGGACCCAGAAACTTTTCCAGACCTGGGTGTCCTGAGGTTGGACCAGATGTTTCTTCCCCACCGTGGAGTTTCCTCTCAACAGGCAGACCCACTCTGTGGTGTTTTGGGGTCCACAATTCATTCTGGGGTGGCACATAGAGCACGCAGGTACAGGCAAGTGGTAGCTCCAAGCTGGCAACTGGGCACCTGCAGGAACCTAGGAATGTTTCCCAAGAACTCTTCTGTGTGTGTGTGTGGTGGTGGGGTCAGCTGAGTGCTCTAAGCTGGGACCTGCCATTTCCCTCACTGTGGGGTTCCCTCCTGACAGGGAAACCCAGTCTCTGGTTCTCTGGGGCCCACAGTTCTGTCTGGACAGTGAGTCCTGTGGGCAGCAGGTCTCTGGGCTGGTGGCTGTGCGCCTGCTGTTCCTGGGACCTCTTCCATGGATTGACTAGGTGAACCGAGGTTGATCCCATTTGCTTCCTTCATTGTGGGATTTTCTTGTGACTGGAAATCCCAGTCTCTGGTGTTTTGGTGCCCACAGTTCAGCCTGGTTAGGTGATCAGGACACGCAGGCGTGTGGCTGTGGGCTGGCAACCAAGTGCCTGCTGGGACCCGGCAACTCTTCTGGGTTTTAGCTGGGTGACCTGAGAATGGACCCTATTAATTCCCATACCATGGGGTTTCCTCTCACCTGGGAAACACAGTTGCTGGTGTTTTAGGCCCCAGAGTTCAGTGTCTTGGTCACTGTGCCAACACTGCTGTCCTGCATCTCAGACAGTACCCTCCCAGCATCACCATCTTAGATCCCTCAAGACTTAGTCAGTATTGTAGGGATGTTCAATGTCTTTTTTTTTTTTTTGACCCAATTTCATCTCTTGTGACAGCATCATCTCTTGTTATTTATGCTTTTCCTAAGCTACTTTTTGTTTTTTATTGAGATAGATTTTTCTTTTCTTCTTGATTGTCTCACTTAGAATTTTCCCATTTATGTGTGATTGTAATTTTATTTGTATGGGGAATGTATTACAAGTCAAGTTTGCAGTGAATGAAGCTTCTGGGTATGGTGACCTCAGGCATCCATTTGGGGTCTCCAAGCCATGGGCCATTTCCATTTCATTTGACCAGAGTCTACTCTTCTATGATAGCTGGAGATGGTATATAGTATTTTAAATAATTTTAAGCATTTACTCAGAATTACCAAAAAATCTATACTCAAGCAGTCTCAAAGAAAAATGTCCTATGATTCTTTCCCCAAAAGGTAATTATTTTAGATTTTAGGTGAATGTCTTTGAAGAATCATTGAAATACTCTTTTAAAAGAAACGAAAATGGGTTCTTAAAGTCATAGCTGTCTGTCTGTTGGTATGCCTATCTGCCTGTCTGTCTCTATCTATCCATCTGTCTGTCTATCTCTCTCTCTGTGTATATGTATATCTATCTATCTATCTAATCTACTTATCATTTTTCCATCATCTACCTACCTACATACCTATCTATCTAAAGTCTTGCCACATTGTTAGATTGGTCTCAAACTCAGATGACTGGTTGTCTAGCCTCAGGCTGCCAGTTAGTTGGAATGCCAGTGTCTACCTTTACACCCAGTCACATTTTAACTGCAGCCTTATTGGACCTCCTACATCTGACAGTTTTGTAGCTGATTTTTTTTAGATAGTCCCGCTTCTCTTTATTATACATAACTGTCTGTTTTCTTAAAGAGAGAGCAAATGTGCTTGCAATGAACTTTTCTGTATGCATTTGTCAACAATCCCTTCTCCAAGTCCAACATTGTTCCTCTTCC
Source organism: Meriones unguiculatus (assembly GCF_030254825.1). Classification (NCBI taxonomy): domain Eukaryota; kingdom Metazoa; phylum Chordata; class Mammalia; order Rodentia; family Muridae; genus Meriones; species Meriones unguiculatus. The sequence continues at coordinate 70,401,883 of NC_083362.1, read as the reverse complement.
TTGTCTTCTGAGTCAAATCTCAGGCTTTCTTTAGAGCCCAGCACAAAGCTCAGCTCTTTCTTCTTCTAACTGCTGGTGCCACATACCAACCCCATAACTGTGGCTGGGGCTGTCCCTCCAACCCTTTATGTATTGCAGAATCATTCCAGTATCTGTGGGAAGAGACAGTGCAATATCTCCCAGCATCTCCTGTGCATTCTGGGTGCTCTCACTGAGGAATGAGCTCCTAAGTGAACCTTCTTCTTACTTTGCTGCACCATCCAGAGCACACTCAGAACTAAACTCTACCTTTGTTTCTGTTCAGTGGTTATTCATTTATATACCTGTAATCACAATATCTGATGACTAATATTCATCCTTTTCCTATTTCTTCATTGTTACCTCTATAACCCAATTCATGTTTATCAGTTTTCTTTCTCTGATTACTCTATTGTGTAATGATTCTATTAGAATATGTTTTCTTCCCCATCTGTTCATTTGTACACTTATTCACTCTATAAGTACTTATTCAGTGCTTCTAATAACTTAAGTACTGTGCTGCAGAGACTCAGTGATAAGAGGATCCAACATTTATTCTTCTCCAGAAAGGCTGTGGTCTCATTGAGGGCGGAAAAACAGATGGTAGGTGAGCCAATGCACAGCTATGTCATTTCTAATAAGACAAATGCTATGAGAGTAACTAGTGGAGTATTATGACAGAAATTCAATGAGATTGGAGTCATCAGGGGAGGTATGTCTAATATGTGACCCAAGGATGAAAGCTCAAAGGGGCTGGGGAGATGACTCAGTCAGCAAACTGCCAGCCATGCAAGCACAAGGATTCAAGTATGGATTCACAGCACCCACATAAAGGCTGGGCTCTGTAGTGAGCCAATGCTTAGGGGTAGGGTGTGGTGGAGTCAGGAAGGTCCTTAGAGCTTGTTGGCCAGCAAGACTGGCTAAATGGATGAGTTCAAAGTTCAGTGAGAGATTCTGTCTCAAAAAATTTTGGTATAGAGATCCAGAGAAGACAATAGTTAGTGCTGACTTTTGATCTACACACACACACACACACACACACACACACACACACACACACAGAGTACACACATAGGTGGGCACATCCAATACAAACATGAGCATAGCACAGAGAGAGTGGAGAGAGTGGAGAGTGTGAGGGATACAAGAGTAAGAGAGAGAGGGAGAGAGGAGACCACATGTAGCAAGAATTTCCAGAAAGGCAGCAAGGCTCTAGGATTAGTGTACCAAAGTATATCTGGGAACTGAATGGAAGCCATTGGGGCCAGCTGCTAGAAAATGAAACATCAGACTGGTCGGCCAAGTTAACACACACAGGACATGCTGCCCATGGAAGGGAGTTGGTATTATTCAGAGATGATTGGAAGTGTGACAACATTTGCATTTTATGAAAGCTAGTCTCATATTGCGGACAATTGGTTGTGTGGCTAAGCTAGACCAGGGGCTTTCACCAGAGGAAACTTGTGTCAGGGAAGAAATGGTTGTACTTTGGGGTGGTGGCTGAGGAGCAAGAGAAGAGTTATTGAGTTCAGGATATGTTTTGTCAGTGGGAGCTACAAGACCCATTGATTGATTTGGGTATTCACAAAGGAAAGGATTAGAAAGACTCCCAGGTGTGGCTTGAACCATTCATTAGGGTTAAGCTTTATAGGTTTATGCACGTCAATTCCTCCATGGGAGTTGCTTTTATAGTACCAGCTTTATTTCATATGCTCTCTTACTAATTCTGCAAACGATTTATATTTCTGACACTACACAGAATGACTTCACTTGTCTTGCAGTTTAAAATATCACACAACTGATTTCTTTTGGTCTTAAATACCTGCTTTTCACAATGTTTGTACCGCAAGGTCATTTTATTTTTATTTGTATAATGCATATCCAGCAGACAGTCATGTAAATATTGGTTCAAACAAAAATTTGAAGGCAGAGTCATCTGGATACATTTCTTCTTTCTTTCTTTTTTACTCTCTGCTTTATTTTATTTTATTTTTTTAAGATTTATTTATTATGTTCACAGTATCCTGCCTGCATGTACATCTGCACACTAGAAGGCACAATATCTCATTATAAATGGTTGTGAGCTACCATGTGGGTGCTGGGAATTGAACTCAGGACCTTTGAAAGAACAGCCAGTGCTCTTAACCTCTGAGCCATCTCTCCAGCCCCCTTTCTTTCTTTTTTACAGCCTTCCTTCCCTGGTTGGTTTCTTCTGCAGATCTGTTTTGTTTGTGTGCATTTTAGCTCTCCAATCTATCTTTTCTTTTTTGCAACCATCCTTTGAAATCACTTATCTGGTAACATTGTGTCCACATATTAGGGACTGAGTTTTTCTCTAGAGATAGTTTTCTTCCTAACATTTTCTGATATCTGTCTGAACAACTTGAAACCTCCTATTGCACACAAGAGGTGCTTCTGTGGTCATTCTCTCTGCACTTGTTGGTTGACACTATCAAATAGTTTCTCATTTACTCCTCTCTAAGGAGGATTTTAAATTCAAATACAGTTTTCTCATTACCTTCTAGTTGGGACTCTGTATTTTTGCTCTCATATAATTTGGTAATCTTTGGTTATTTCAGAATTTCTATTTTAAAAGTTTTTAGTAATTCTTTTGAGAATTTCATACATTACATTTTGATCATATTCACCCTGTCCAAACTCCTTCCAGATCTACCCCATGACATACTCCTCCAAGTTTGTGTTCTCTTTTTATACCCACTCATCAAGTCCAGTTAGCCAGTTGGTGTTGCCTATACAATCTTGGGTATGTGGGCCCACCTGAAGAAAAATTCACCTTCTCCTGTCAGCTATCAATTGCTTTTAGTTCACCAGTCAGCAGTGGTATTTCATGACCATATCTTCCCTCAGTGCAGAGGCTTTGTCTGACTCCAGTTTGCACAGGTCTTGCACACATTGTCAAAAGTCAAAAGAGCAACCACCGCTTGCTCTTACAGTCTTTCTGCCTCCTCTTCCCTAATTAGTCCCGAGTCTTGGAAGGAGTTTCTGTGATATAGATATCACAGAACCTAATGGTAAGACCCTATTGTGAAGATGGCACATACTGAAATCATAGAACGTGGAGAGATCAAGCTGATATCCCTGCTGGCTAGCTTTCATAGTGCTGGATAGGTCCCTGCTCTTTTCTAGGGGATAAAGGTTATCATTAATCTTATCCAGCTGTCAACCCTGAAAACTACAATAAAGACCAGTCTAGAAATAAAAGCCATGGATACAATAGTGGCATGAAGGTCATGGAAATAATCAACCACTTTCTGATTGAATTTAAGGAGGGCTGCTCAACAAGATGCAACCTATACCATCATTCTCTGGGTCAAGAGCCTGTCGGTTCTAGGTCCTAGGGGGAACTTCCTACTAGAACTCTGCTAAAGGGACATAGTATAAAGCCAACTCCTAATGACTTATTGTTATAACCATAGGTTAGTTTATTTCTCAAACCCCATCAGAAAGGCTTCTTTTTACAGTAGGTGGTGATTAACCCAGAGAACCGCAACTAAAAATGTGGAACACTCAGCACTACTACTGTTTACTAGGAATTTTTACTATTTCTGCTACAATACTCCACAAAGCTGTATTCCACTTGCTGTCCTCTGCGTATTTTCTTAATTATTCATTTTGTGTGTGTGTGTTGGTACACACGTGCATTGGTACTCCCTGAATATGGCCTGGAAACCCAATGAATAACAGGGGGAAAGAAGCCAGAGAGCTTGTTGAGCACTGGGATCCATCCCTCTCTGCTTCCTGACTGCACAGAGTGGTTAGTTGTCACCTACTGTCATGACTTGATCAACTGTAGCCTCTTAGACCACCAGCCTGAATGAGTCCTTCATCCCGCAGATTACCTCCTGAGAATCGGGAGTGCAAGCATGCCCTTCCATGCCTGGCTCAGACAGGGTTTTGTGTGCTAGAACTTTCAACTAGCCAGGTGCTTTTATAGATGCACTCCAGTGTGAGGCAATGCGTGGGTCTTAAGGAAATAGTTCTGGAGTCAGATGAGGCTCAGTTTAATTTTTTTTCTTTTGTCATTAACCTGTTGAATGTATATGGAATTAACTTCCATATACATAGAACTCCCTATTCCATTCCAAACTCAAGATCTCAAGCCTTCTTTCAGACTTCTGTCTTTCACAGATGAGGACGCTGAGATGGGTGTTACTTGATTATACTGACATGGATTATCAATGAGAATTTGATTGCATTTCAAATAGCAGATAGCTCAAATAACTGCTATCATAGTTAAGGAGTTTGGGATAATTTACGTTTTCATGACATTGGGTATTTCACGTCCATGAACATGGTATAACCATTTTATTTGGACATTTAAAATTTTAAGTAATATTTTATAGTTTTCAGTGTAGGTTTCTTGAATATCTCTTGTTAAATTCACTTCTATTTTATTTTTTAAAAAAATATTTATTTTTAGTTTATTTCCAGGAGTGTTTTGCCTGCATGTATGTGTAAGAACCGTGTGCATGCTTGGTGTCCATGGAGGTCTAAAGAGGGCATTAGATCTTTGGAATTGTAGTTTCAGATGGTTTTAAACTGCCATTTGGGTTCTAGGAACCAAACTCTATTCTCTGCAAGAGTTGCAAGCAATCATAATCACGGAGCAATTTCTCCAACCTCTTGTAGGTTTTATTGATAATATTTTAAATGGCATTTAAACTCATTTTTAGTTGCTTATCGCTAGTCAACAAAAATACAGTTTGTCCTGATAGTTTGTTATTTTTACTCATGACTCAATAGTTTCATTTTTATATATTGGCTTGTCCTGATAGTTTGTTATTTTTACCCATGGCTCAATGGTTTTTATTATAAGCTCCTTTGGTTTTCTTTGCATAAAATCATAGATTGCTAAATAATATAGTCATGCTGTTTTTCTTATATGCTTTAAGCTTTTACTTGCCTTTTACATATAGTGAAATATTGAATATAGGTATATAGGGTAGAATCCTTTCTTTGTTCTTTATAACGGGGGATATTCATTACCATACTGCTAGATATGATGCTATTTCCAAGAGGAAATTAACATCTATTTTAGTTCTCTAAAGTTTTTTCTTTCTGTTTTAAAGTAATGAATGAATGTTTATTTTGGATAATAATTTTTTTCATATTTATTGAAATTATCAAATTATATCAAATGTTATGAAAGGAATATATTATTCAGATATTGTATATAGTCATTGATTTTGTCAATTTACTCCATTAAGCACTATGAAAAGTCTTTTTTGTATGATTTTTGGTTTTTTTTCTCTATGTATTTGAAACTGTCTTAATTAGATACCTACACATTTTTGACAATTAGATTTTCCTGATGAATTGCATGCTTTTTATATTAAGAATCCTTTTCATGTCTAATATATTTTTTGATGAAATAAGATCTTGTTATATAGCTCAAGCTAGTCTAAAATCCACTATGGATGTATTGACTATGTTATTTATTTGTTTTTAATGTTTTACCCTTCTTTTAGAGAACACATAGAAATTGCTGGATTTTTTAATGCAATCTAAGAAACTCTGCCTTTTACTTTAGAGTATTAGTCCATTTACATTTAATTTAATCATTGATCTGATTCAGTAGACCTTGTTTAATATTTTCTCTTAATTTTTGATTTGCAGTAGTTTGTCATTGATGTTCCTATGTGTTTTTTAATTCTTTCTGCTTGTTCAATGAATATTTTGTCCATGTTGATGATTTCAGATGTGACCTCAGATCATTTAAAAATATATCTCACTATCCAGAATGGAGTAACAGGTCAATACATAATTATAGCAGAGGGTATTGAGTGTGGCTATTATTTTGTGTAGCTATTTGAGCTGAAGTTTTTTTTTTATTGTTTGTTATTATTAGTTACATTTTATTAACTCTGTAAGAGCTGAAGTTTTATAATGTAGGAAGTAGGGAGATAGATACAGGTTAAGTAGCATCCAATAACTGAGGCTTTAAGACAGATACTAGCACTCATTTCTTCTTATAACTTCTTTTTTTTTTTTCTGTAACCTGGGATGGTTGAATAGTACAACAGAATTTTGGCTTGAGAATCCCGGGTTCAAATATGACTCTGTCTTTTTCTAATTGTGTGCCTTTAGGCAAAGTTCTCGATCTTCCTGTGTCTATTTTACCATTTAAAGTGAAGAAATAATAGTACACATGGGGTTTATGAGTTCTAATCATATATTATTTATATATATCCAATCATGTATGATAGTGTACACACACACACACACACACACACACACACACACACACAGTTCTGAGTCAATATAATAAAAGCCTTGGAACAGAGCATGCACTTCTAAATACTTGCATGAATAAGCACGGTTTCAACAGACTGCCGTTGAGCTTGCTCAGATGTCCTTCTGATCAATTCTTGCACCTCATCCCACAGCTGTTATCCTGAGAGCTCACCCACTTTGCCTTGCAGGGTGGCCCAATAACTGCATGTGTTTAAAGAGCTGTGTGTGAGCACCTCCTGATTCCAGAAAACATCCTTAGACATGTTTAGGAATATGGCCCTGGGGGACTCTGGTCAAATGTGAAATTTGATTATGTTCCAGAGATTGCCTAACAGGCCAGCTTCCTTCCAGTTTTTCTACACTCACTCTCTGAGTATACATACAAAGTATAGGACTCACAGCTTAAAGGAATTTGAATCCAACATTTATTGGGTACCATCCATCATTTTGTAGGTAAGGAAATAGAGCCCAAAATGATAAAATACTTTGTCCTAGGTCAGACAGCTTATAAGGAGATTAATTTTTATTTATTTATTTGGCTTTCCATTTCTGGTGTTACAAAACCCTGTCCCTGTTCTCCTAGGAAGGTCATGTAGGGGGCAGCTGAGGAAGAAGTGAGTCATTTACAAAAGGATGTCACATGAATAAGATAACAATGGCTTGAGCAATAGAAGGAAATGCAGAGTTTGCTAGTTAAAGCCAGAGAACTTTCAAAATCTGGCACAGCTTTCTCTTCTTCCTTTTATTCCTAAATGCTTCAGCTGTCCAGCAACCCAGCTGAACTGAAAACCCTGAGTGCAAAGCCTCTTCTTGTGTTTCCCATCGCGGTCCATACTGGTGCCATCCACATGGTCTCTGGCAGCCATATACTAACTGTTAGCAAACAGTATTTGAGAGTTACTATGCTTGCATCTAAGATCCATAATAAATCCAAATAGCAGATATGAAAATGAGCCAGAGGGATTCAGTTCTGGGTCACAGGTTAGTGGGCAGAGGTGGTAATTGAACCCAGTTCATTTTGCCTTCATTTTGAGTTGACTTTTGGAGATAATAGGTCAGTTTCAGTCCTCTGTGAGTAGCTATCCAGTTTTCTCAGCCGTGTTTATCCTGCTCAGGGATGTTCTGATGTTCACCGAGAATCAGTTGGCTGTAGGCTTGTGGCTTTGTTTTTAGAGTTCCTCCTGAGTTTTGTTGGACTGTGCTTCCAAGTGCCATGCTGTTTTGGGTACCGTGGTTTTGTTGTGTTTCAGTAAGTCAGATGCTGTATCACATCCAGCTTTGTTCATCAGGTTTGAGATTGTTTTGGCTACTTGGGGTCTTTTGTGCTTCCACATGAATTTTAGTGTTTGGTGTTGGTGTTGATGTTCTGTGATGCCATCAGTGTTTTGATGGGGATTGCATTGGCCTGTAAGTCACACAGGTATGTTAACAATATTTATTATTCCAGTCCATAAAATGGGAGGTTTTCCTAACTTAGGGTGTCTTTACATTCCAGGAGTGTTTCATGATTTTCTTTTGCTTTAATTTTTTTTTTCATACAATGTATATCCTATTTTCCCCATCCCACCCCTCCTAGGTTATTCTATGCTCCCTATCCATCCAACTGCATGTCCTTTCTCTCTCTTAAAAATATCAAAACAAAAGCACAAACAGTCAAAAACGTGGCATTCGTTTCATGTTGTCAGCTTCTCCTGAGCCTCAGCCCCGTTTGCCTTGGGGTCTCTTTGACGCCCAGTGACAGATCTTCCCCTGGGCAGCTGCTGCTTGGTTGGGGGTGGCACTTGTGTCCACGTCCCTTAGTGATAGGATTTTATCTGGCTGGAACCTGTGCAGGTCATGAACAGGCTGCCATAGTCCTTGTGAGTTCCTAGGAGCCTCAGCCCCAATGTGTCTGGGAGGTCCGCTGTGGCTCTCACCAATTCATCATTCAGTCATTTGGAGGAAAAGCTCCGTCTCTTCTTAAGCAAAAGCTAAAACCCAGAGCCTCTGTCTGGCTGATACAACTTGTGGGTTGACTTGGTCAGGTAATCTCCCAAACCTGTCTCCTTAGATTAAGAAAATAAGAATTACTTTCTCAGTGCCCATACACAGAGCCAAGTTATATCTTTAATAATTCAAATGGCCATAGTGCATTTTTTAGACCCAAACTGGGAGAATTAATTTTGCTCTAAAATTAAGATATTACTAGATAGTTTTATTTTTTCAAATGAATTGTTAAGTAAGGATACTTTACAGTGTTGTCATGTGTTGCTAAGTTTTGAAGTATCTTCTTTTTAGCAGAGTAGAATGGAACACATGAAAGATAGAAAAATATTCCACACAAGGGGACTCTTCAGAGAATTCACGCATTATGTAAATTGATTGTATGTTACATCATTAGTTTGATTTCTAAAATTTAAAAGCTAGAAGTTTATAAAATGTTGAATGTCACTTAATTTCTTTTTCTATATCTACTCAGAATGATTCCGAGCCAATTATACCCACTTATGCGTGGTGCTTCAGATAATTAAATCTGGTTATTATTGTTCATTTTTATAGATTCACTATATTCTTAGCAATAACTATAGAAGTTGTCACTAAGGAATTATGTGTATATATAAGTAAATATAAACAAAACATAGATAAGAAAAGTGGAATGTCACAGGAAAAGTATGCATGAGTAACATTGCTTAATTTAATTTCTAAAACTTAAATATTTATTCAATTTTCAAATTATTCAAATTAATCCTGAAGTACAAAGAAGCTTAAGGTTGTATCAGTGCTGAATACATACTCCTGGGTGGCTGAAGAAATGTGCCCACACTTATATGTATATGTAAGTTTTTAGCCTGAGAAATGCCAAATTATGTATACAGAAAACAATAAAAAACACTTATCTGATATTCTCATTTAAAATTAAAATACATAACAGCTTTACATAATATTATATCATAAAGCATGCTTGCATGCATAATTTCTAGATTATAATTCGTTCTTCTCAACTGCTCAGTTCAGCATTTTCAGAAAATCCATGCAGGTGTGCAGCTGTGGGCCTGGACCACTTTTGAACATTTCCTTCAACCCAGTGGACCACCCATGTCTGGTGTCCCCAGCCTCTCTTCGTATGCCAGGAACAGGCTCCACATATCTAAATCCTACATTTTCACGGGTTCTTTTTCTAGACATCTCTACATAGCAGCATGATAAGACATGTTGTCTTCTGAATCTGCCCTTGTTCTTAGTGTCATGTTTAGGTGACTCACTCATCCTGTGGCATGCAATGGTGCTCAGCCACTATCTATTTCCAAATGGCATCGCGCTGGAAGAATGGATGGGACCACATCACCAGAATCAATCTTTAAAATGTTTTTTTACATACATATTGCATCTTTTGGGTGGAACATCTAAATACATTTATTGAAAACACCGACTTGTACATTTTGGGAGAAAGAATTATAATCTAGATATTATGTACTTAAATGGGATATGTGTTTTCAAGAAATTGTATAGAAGACCAATGATAAGGATGGGCAAGATGTCATCACCATTATTTTACACGGGTTTTTCTCTTTTACGTTAGTATTACATCTTATACTTTCAGGTAATCACTGTCTACATAGACACATGCCACGTGCATGTAGACCACACATGCTGTACCTCCAAGCAGTCATACGTTTTGTGTTTCCACAAGCATAAAATCACAGCATTTGATATTTTGACATAGGTTGCCAAGTCTAAGATAAACGATATTACAGGTCTCAGTGGGCTGGGACATCTGAATCGGCGAATTGTATGCAAACATGTTTTAAGTTTTTAAATTTTTACTCTTTGAGACAGGGTCTCATCTATCCCATGTGTCCCCAGACTTTCTATATCCCCGAGGATGGCATTGAACTGCTGAAGCCCTGGCCTCTGCTTCCCTAGTGCTGGGATTCTGGGGCTGTGCCACCATGTTTGGTTTGCGCAGTGCTGGGGAGTGAACTCAGGGCTTAGTCTCTGCTGGGCAGCTTACTCCTCCCAATGAGCTACATCTCCAGTGTGGTTTTGAAAATCTGAAAGCCCCTTCATGCCCTCTTTCCTGCAGGCTACTTCGGCCCCGCTTGCGAAGAGAAGGTGGACCCCTGCGTGTCGTCTCCGTGCCAGAACAACGGCACCTGCCACGTGGACGGAGTCCACTTCACCTGCAGCTGCAGCCCCGGCTTCACAGGGCCCACGTGTGCCCAGCTCGTGGACTTCTGCGCCCTCAGCCCATGTGCCCATGGCATCTGCCGCAGCGTGGGCACCAGCTACAAGTGCCTCTGTGATCCAGGTGGGTCCTCCCTGCAGACAGCAAAGCCTTTCCTGGAAGGCCTGTCAGCTTGTGCTCGCGTGTGAGCCAAGTGTGTTCACGCCACAGAGTGTGATATTCGCAGATGAATTCCACTCATCGGTGCACATCTACTCCTCAGACTCACTTTTGGTAGAGCCTCAAACAGGCCTTTTCTTTTACTCACGGGCCATTCATGTTCATTGTGAGAAAGTTAGAAGGCAGAATGAAGACATTTAAACTGGCCTGAATCTTCTAGCACAACTTTAGTGTCCAGGGAAAGCACAATGCAGTCCATTTATCACTGCACTGTCGATTGAAATTCTTACCCCGTGAGCAGCGTGCTACACCCGACTTTCCCTGTAAACATTCAATAGCTTCGTCATTCATTTTCTAGAAAATCCTTTGCATTCTCGTTACTGATACTTACTTAGATTGTGGAAGTTTCAAAGTAAGAGTGATGACTGGTTCTCGTCTGTGTCTTTCCAGTCTAACAGTGTGTCTGAAAAGAGCGTGTGGGTAGGTAGCTCTTTCCTTCCCTCATTTCCATGAGCTAAATCTTCACATTACTTCCCAGCACATGAAGTAATTAAGTCCCTGACCAGTCACTGTGGCTAGCCAGTACCTGCTTTCACTGATCCCTGGCTGTGCTCTCCTCCTGGGTTGCCTGCTCTCTCTTACTCCATCTCTCTTCCGGGACTGAGTTTGTTTCTCTGAGTCCCATCATCTTTACAGTGTGACACAGTCACAGACCTCAGAGAGATCTTTTGTTACAACATGCTGCACATACATAGCTGGTCCATAGGGTTGAAAAGCTTCTGGACATCCTCACCATCTGAGCATGTGTGGAACATTCTCAGTGATGTTTGCACAAAGATGAAATCACCCAGTGATGCACTGTTTGGGATGTTTTCTCATCCTTCAGTGACATGATATGCTGATGATTGTGGTGATACTCAACCCCAAGGAGTGAGAGAAAGGTATATATATATATATATGTATATATATATATATATATATATATATATATATATATATATTTCAGTGATTTGAATCAGCAGTTGTACTCCTGAGCCATTGCTGACTGACAGTCTTCCTAGGTTCTTAGCTAGATATGTCGAATATTTGGCCCCTCCTTTCAGGGCTACGTTTACCTGGAAAGCCTCTGGAAACTCACTCTTTACATGTGACCTCGTACTCATTAGAGAGCCCCAGCCCAGATTTCAATCCCAATGCCTCTGGCTCTATGGCCTCAGCACCAGGCTCAGAACTTCCAAAGGCCACATTTCATACTCACAAATCAATTAAGAGTTAACAGGAAATGCAGCTAAGCTTTTGAAAGGTGATGCAAAGCTTTCTGCACATAGACTCCTAATTCTCCGGTTTTCTAAGCAGCTGATATTTTGCCAAGTTCTTCTTTCTTCCATGTTCTGCAATACAGAGGAGGGGCTGTTTAATCTGCTTGGTAACAGTGTTAGGATTCTCCAGAGAAGCAGAAGAGACACACACAGTGGTTTATTTTAAGTAACTGGCTCATGCAATTGTGGGGACTGGCAAGTCCAAAATTCGTAGGGAAAGCTGGCAGGCTGCAAGCCCAGGCACGATGTCTGAGTTGTGCTTTGAAGCTAAAATTCTTTTTTTGCAAGAACCTGAGTCTTTGCTTTTAAGGCATCCAAGAGCTGGTATGAGTCTTGGCCATATTATACAATCATCTGCTGTACTTAGAGACTCTGATATCAATCTTAATACCATCTAAGAGAAGAATGCTTTTGGGTCTTATGTATATAGAGAAAATATCTGGATCCATCATCTAGGTAACTAGACAGGTGCAATTAATGATCACAGTAATATTTGGGGGTTACTTGTAAACCTTGAAGGGAAGTAGCCTCAATTCCGTGTGTGATGCCCCTGTCTTCTCAGGGTCTGCATCACCTTTCTCGGCTTGAAGTTTGGTTGACCTGCCTCTCCTGGAGGGTCTGGTTTTCATGTGTGGGAACTCAAGCCCATGTATGGCAGAGCTTCACTCTGGGGAAGGAGGCAGAGCAGGGATGTCTGATTCCCTGCCTGGAAAGCGCATCCTTAGGACAGCCTGGTGTGAGCAGACTGAACAAGGTGCCGTTATGCTGGATGGAACCAGGTCTCACGCGTGACACGAATAGGGCTCTCTGTGCCCAAACACTCTAGAGATGTCATGGCACCTGTGGGGTGGTTCTCTCAGTGGCAACTGGAAATGAAAGATTGCTGTCAGGAACTTCCCTATAGACTGTTTCCTGCCTCTGAGAGTCTTCTTTTCCTACAAGCCTCAGAGAGAATACTCAAGCAGGACAGACCAGAAAACAACCTCAATTTCTGCTCTGAATTATTTTCTTTCGTAAGCATATTTAATATTTTTAATTTTTTTTTCAAGTAGAACATAGTTATTTGAAAATAAATTGCCTGACTGTCTTTGGGTCTGTCTGTCTGCATATGTATTGTTATCCTAAGCAGAGACATCCATTACTCATTGTTTCTCTTCTACTCTGAGAGAGGCAATTGGCAGCAGTAGAAGGACCAGGTCTCTCCCATCTATTCAGCATGAACATGAAACATGTACAGAGTATTCCTGGGCCTCAGTTTCCTCCTTGGGTGGAGAGCTTGAGGGAGGGCTTCGGTGCAGTCCCTCTGTTTCGTGTTAAGCTACCCTTTCAACCCTATCAGGGAGTCTTCAGTTAGCATCTTTTGAGATAGCTCCCAGTTATAATTACTTTCCCCTCTGTTGTCTGTTCCAGCCTCCTCCATGTCCACTTGAAACATTTAGATTGGTAGTCGCCTGTGGGTGTGCACAATTCCTAAGTGCCTTTGAAGCCCACAGAAAACGCATCTTCTGTTCCATAATACTTTCATTTGTTATGCCGCCTCCAGTGGGGTCCTGGAATCCCATGAGGGCTTGCTCATCATATTTGGGACACCCAGTTGCCTCCAGGGGGAAAACTCTCTCAGATGGCTGGGTGACTTCATGGGAAATGACTTTATGTGACTTTATATGCCTTGAGACAGCTGGCAGGAATTTACATTTTTAAGAAGTGAACATGACAGGTCTGTGAATGGGAAATTTCTTGTCTTAATTTTTTTTTTTTTTTGCAGTATGTAATTGCTTTACCACTCGTTTGCATAATAGTTGAATCTTGTAAGAATAGATGAAATTGGGTGTCTGGCTGCAGAGCGGTGGGCTGGATCGTCTTTACAGAGAGCAAACAGATCCTGTTTTGTAAATGGCAGCAGATTGAAATCATGCTAGATTGGCAATTAGTTCTCATCTGAAAAAATAAAAAATAAAAAGCACATGCCATTCTGATCACTGCAAATCACATGTGTCAGGGGTTTTATTTCCAAGCCTCAGTTTTAGCTTACTGTTTCCTGATGGCATTTTAATACTAAAGAATAAAATGTCACCACTGAGTAATTGCTGAAATGTCAACTTCCAGTGACAGTTTTAAGTGACAGGCCACTCATTCTTTAAAACATTGCAAATTGAAATCTCTCAGAGGCTGGAGAAGTCAGGTCTAGGCGATGCTGCCTGCGTTTGGTGGGAACAGGTCGAGGCGCTTGCTGGTGGTGACACGACTTCTTGTGACTCTGGTGGAACGGTGGCATCTTTTAGATGCTGTTTTAGAAAGTCATTGCTGCTGACGACCAGTACCAGAGCTGTGGCTGACTGGAAAAAGACGGGGTTCAGCTCTCTTTGTCTGGTTTGGGGCCCTAACGCGTTTGAGTGAGCAGTTTGCATGCAAATTATGTGTCACATTTAAGTTTTATGAATAGTATCTTTCACGACCATCAATGTACCGCCAGTCAATTAGGCCCCTCGACCTGGACTGAGTGTTGGCCACATTTCCCAGCCAATTCTTCCCTACTGTGGGGCAACTGATTGAGTGATGTCATCCAGATGCAGACTGCAAAGGAAAGAAAATCAGGCTCCTTCCAAACAAAATGCCTTTGCTATTGTCTTTATAAAAAATCATACTCCTAGGACTTGGACACTGTTTCCCCCTATTTTCTACATTTGCCCCACTCGCAGGCTGTGTTTCTGTTCTGTGTGGCCTGTGAGACACAGCTGGTCTCACTTTCTACTGTGATACTCAGGGATGCCTACATCAGTATTCCGATAGCGCTGCCTGGAAACAGGATAAAGATGAGACTTAATTGTTCATAGTAATTGAGCAGCAGCCAGAAAACTTAACACACCTATAAAGATAGGACAGCATTTAGCTCCCTAATGAGGATCTGGATGCTCTCAAATTCTGGGATAAGGACAGTAGACGACTTTCATCTTCATTAACCCGGGAGCTTCCTCCGGCTTCCTGGGACGAAGACAGGAATTCTTCCTCAATACATTCTTGTATTGGCATGCTGTGATCTGCTCCAGCTCCTTGTTCATGAGAGGTGTAGACCCTGTAGGCATATAGCTCAGGCTCCCAATCCTGGGACACCCGGCCTAGTTCATACTCCAAAATATGGTGCCTGTTTTTTTTTTTTTTGTTTGTTTGTTTTCTTCTTCTTCTTCTTCTTCTTCTTCTTCTTCTTCTTCTTCTTCTTCTTCTTCTTCTTCTCCTCCTCCTCCCCCTCCTCCTCCTCCTCCCTCCTCCTCCTCCCTCCTCCTCCCTCCTCCTTCTTCTTCTCTTTCTTCTTCTTCTTCTTTTCTTTTACCATCTGGTCTCAAAGAGGAAGAAAGGGAAGAAGTCCTGTTTACTCAGATGGAGCTTCCTCCATGGGGACCTACCTCATTCCTCAGAATCTGTACTCCACAAACAAAACAAACCCAAACACCCACAAATAAACAAAAACAGCTTAAATCTCCTCTTGGAAATGCTGATGAAACTAAGAACTGGGGAAGACATGAGCAGCCACTGACATCCATAACTTGCCTGTCATTTACAGATAGATTCCTGGAATTGTTAGGAGCGGGCCTAGTGCCCATGCATGAAGCCCTGTTGTCCTCTGTTGGACGTCAGGATCAGTGTGATGATATTAGGCATAACTCAGAGGCCATGGCAGAACAACATGAATCAACACCACATTTTAATTTTGTCTAAGACATTAAAAGATAGACCTTACCGTCCCAGCCACTTGGGAAGGCTGAGACAGGAAGATGATATATTCAAGGCTTGCCTAGGCAAACCGCTGAGATCCTGTCCCAAAACAGGGCTGAAGGTACAGCTCAGTGATAGGGCACTTGCCTAGCGTGTGTGAAGATGTAGGTTCAATCTCCAGAAATAAAACAACCCAAGATAAACACGTGTCAGTAAGATGCTGAGTATTATCTTTGCTCAGTTTCTACTGTCAACTCAATCGCCGGTTATTCCCTCATTGGTTAGTTACATGGACATACCAAATTGTCCAAGGACTGAGGGATTGCTCACCATCTTGCACATGACTTTTTGTGACCTAGGTGATGAACAGTTGTGGGCCAGGGGCTGGACAGAGCTTTGGGGAGGGAAGTACTGATTCATCAGTCTTTATGAAATAGGAAGTGTGGTTGCCATTTCCCTGCCCTTGACTCCACTAGACAAGGGTAAGAGACAAGGATTTGAATGTAGCCAGTAAAGACACAGCACCTCGGTAGCCTCAGAACAAATAGGAAACAGGTGAAACTGTCACCTTCGTTCTTTGAGGGCAATAATGACTGAAAAATAGAGAATTTAACTGCAGTCCCAAAGCGTTAGTTGTCACGGTCGTTCCTTCAAATGAGCGCATCAAACTGAGGGCCGCTGGTCCCGTGGACTTGCTCTGCAGACGGGGGCAGGGACCTTACCCAGGCCGACTGTGCCTTCAGCTTCCTCCATGTCTGAGAACTGACCCCATCCAGACACTGTGCCAAACACCAGACACAGCTTCTCTTAAAGAAACTAAGGACTCTAGAGTCCAGGCGGCTGGATGGGGAAGTGACACGACCCTCAGTTCAATCTGTGTTTGCTCGGCACTGCAGACTCACTGTTTCTGACCAAAGGCTAGACTTCTTGGGAGCCTAGTAGCAGAACTGCTGCTCCCACATCAGTTGTGACCTTGGCCTCTTGCTTTGGCTGAACGATCACAAACACAAACTCTCAGGCTCTTCCGTCT
The DNA here is from genome assembly GCF_030254825.1 of Meriones unguiculatus. Taxonomy (NCBI): domain Eukaryota; kingdom Metazoa; phylum Chordata; class Mammalia; order Rodentia; family Muridae; genus Meriones; species Meriones unguiculatus. Next base: position 70,385,226 of record NC_083362.1, on the reverse strand, counting down.
CGGAACTGCCCCTGAAAAGGTGGACACCGCTCGAAGGTGGCCTTGATTGTGGGTCAGTGCATAGACGTTCCAGCACAGAGGTGTCCAAGCCCAGCATGACAGGGAACAGAACTCTTGTGAGTGGATGGGACCTGGCCCCCCATTTCCGTCCTGTCTTTGTTTCACTCTGAAGATCCACTTGCTGCTTGGAACTTGATGCCAAAGGCTACCTGGGTTGGAACTCATGACTGCATTTGGCCTGATGTCTGCTGGGTGCTTTTAAATAAAGAAGCCTGCCTTTCAATGACTCAGAGGCTGCAGACACAGCCACATGACAGATGTCCTCTCAGCTCCGAGAGGTTCTCTTAACTGGCACCTCGCACTTCTGGGGGTCCTTGATATCTACTCCCTTGCCCTCTAAATCCCCCAAATCTTCCTGCATTGACTATTATGAACCACAGACATTCTTGATGTTGTTATGTCTTTTTACCTGTTCTGGAAACATCACAGAGTCTGAGTGTTCTTTTTCCTCTTCCTACTTTTGGTATTTTTTAGTTTTCTGCCTTGAGACAAGCTTTGATGCCCCAAGCTTCCCACAGCATGGCCTCTGCAGAAACATCTGTCCATCATTATCAGTAACAGTAGCTCTCCTGGACCTTGGAGATTTAGCATTGAAGACCCTGTAACAGTGGGTATCATGGATGCTATCCATCTCGTGACTGACTGTAGCCTGAGTCCAGAGTCCACATTAAACAATAAACATTACTCCTCTACATGTCCTATTTTTCCAGGCTTCTAGCCTTTGATATGCTTGAAGATCCCTCTGTGATTTGAATTTGTACAAAGACCTGAGGACAATGCCCTGCATTTTTGTAATTGTTTGGCATTGTGGCCATTGCTGTTCAGTTTGAAAGCTCACTGTGGAAGCTGATGCTGTTTGCACAATTCAGTTTTAATGAGGAATCAGTGCACTCAGGTTTGCCTTGAAAAGACTAGGACATGCATGGCTCCTTCCCTTCCCTTCCTTTCCCTTCTCTTCCCCTTCCTTCCTTTCAATCATAGACCACTCTCAGCTCAATGGTGATTACAGGACACTGTGCCCTCTGCGCTGTCACTCAGTACTCCCCATGTGATACCACAGTCCTCTTTTAAAAATTCTATTTGGCTTCATAGGAGTGGACTAACAAACTCTTATAAAAAGATTTATTTGTTTTATGTGTGTGAGTGTGTTGCTTGAACATATGTTTGTGTTCAACCTGCGTGCCTGGTGCATGTGGAGATCAAAAGAGTGCATTGGGTTCCCAGGAACTGAAGCTATGGATGGTTGTAAGCTGCCCTTTAGGTGCTGGGAATTGAGCTGAGGTCTTCCTCTAGAAGAGTAGCCAGTGCTCCTAACTTCAGAGCCATCTCGAGTTCCTGGACTTAGGTCTTAAAGACACATTTCATTTCATTTTTATCACTCCAGATCTTTTAATAAAGATTTGTTTATTTTATGTGTATGAATGTTTTGCCTATATGTATGTATGTGTGCCACATGCATGCCTAATGCCTGTGGAGGTCAGAAAAGGGCATTGGATCCCCTGGAACTGGAGTTAGGGACAGTTATGAGCTGCGTGTGGGTGCACACGAAGTACGCTTAACTGCTAAACCATTGCTCCATCCTCCACATAGTTTTTGATGGTACAGAGTTAAAAAAAAAAAAAATCACAAGGCAAATGTTTGTGGTGTGGTTCACTGTTAAGATAGTGATTTTAGGATTCGAGAAGCTGCAACTGGAATGGTATGGCCTGAGGAGGAAGTGGTGCCGGCCTGCGGTTTTGGAAAAGCTCTCCTTTACCAACTGTTCCCTAAAACTGCCTTTCCTGCCAGCTCTCTGGCACCTGAAAGCTTTTCTGCCGGATGATCTCACCCGGTTAAGTTAGGCATTGTTCCTGGAAATGAAACCTTTGTATCAGTTACTGCTGCATGACCAACCACTGAGAGACTCTCTGGCTGAAAGCACCCATTTGCTGTTTATAAGCCTGTGGGATGATTTGGGGAGGGCTGAGCTGCAGTCTCTTCCCCTGTCCAGCAGGGGAGGCGCCCACATATGCTTTTGTGGTTAGATAGCAAGTCAGCTGGTCCCAAGTGACCAACTTGTATTGCTTGGCTGTTTGCCGGAGTGTGGCTTTCACAGGACCACATTTTTCTCAGCTTCCAGTATGGTCAATGCTGGCTTCTTCACTTGAGAGCTGGGTACCTAGAGCAGCAATGGAGGACTAGGCCTAACATTCATGGACTTTTAACTTTTAAAATAAAATGTAAAATTGCTTCATTATTTATTTATTTGTTCTGTGTATGGGAACCCGTGTGTCACAACACAGGTGTAGAGGTCAGAGTTGGTGCTCTCCTTCCACCAAGAGGTTCCTAGAGATGGAACCCAGGTCAGCAGGCTTCATGGTGAGGACCTTCAGCACCTCAATGGCTCTCCAAAGCACTTGGTGAAAGCTGCTGCTTCTCCTTTGCAAATGTTCCATTTGCCTGAGCTAGTCTCAGGGCCAAGCTCAGCACACACACACACACACACACACACACACACAAAAGCACACACCTCATATACTATTCTCTTGATAAGAAAAAATTTGAGGAGAAAGGAAGAAGAAAAACAAAACTCCTTGATTACTTGAGAAGAGAGGAAGAGGCTCCGAGGCTAAGGCAGGGCTAATGGGCATCCAGGAACCAACTCCCTTTCTCCCTCCTAACTCTGCAAGGGGTGCACCTTGTCCCCAGCTTTCTTTCCAACAAGTTTCATTCCTTATATTAGCAGCTGTGTGCTCTCCCAGAGTCTGCAGTGAGTGCACAGCAACACCCCTCTGAGCTTCCCTACTTTATATCGTCTTAGACATGCATGTGATTTCTGGTGTATCTTTAATTCAGTATTGGCAATTGGAAGAGAACTCAGGGTGACTCAAATTACTGAGTTGTGGTGCTAGTTTGCTTACATTTAAATTTTTTTTTTCCTTTGGAATCCAATTACCGCGAGGCAGTTTTGTTGGCTCAACCATCTCTATGATAGTCTTTAGCCAAAACTATGTGTCTGAAAGTCTGGTTCAGCCCTGAGAGTTTCTGAGGCCTCGGCAGGACCTAAGAACGCACAGTGTAACACATACCCAGACGAAGCTGTCGCTGGCTGGTGCAGGAACTGCGGCACTATGAGAGCTGCTGCTGCAGCGTGCTGAGTGTAGACACGCCAAAGTCCAGGGGCCGAAGAGTGCCCCGCCCCGAAATCCTTAGGACTAGTGAGAGATCTTGAGGATGAGACCCCAGTGTGAACACGAAATTGATTTTTTCTTTCATCCTGAAGTAACATAGTAGGCGAGAGATAACCTTACATAGTGTTTTGTAATAATTTTGTGCACTTTGCCCGGAACCCATCACAGGAGGTTAGGTGAGAAAACTTTGACTGGCGCTGTCATGCTGATCCTGAGAATATTTCAGATTTTTGGAGCATTTCAGAGTTTGGATTTTAGGATTAGGACTGGCTGCTCAGGCTACCATGAAGGCAGTAAATTGAAATGAAATTGAATTAATGATGAATAAATTTAAAGCTAGTAAACCTTTGAAAAATGCTCCCATGCCTTAATTCTTCCCAATCTGTGTATACATACATACATACATACGTACATACATACGTACATACATACGTACATACATACGTATATACATAATTTGTGTGGATACCTCATCACCTGGCTCCTTGAACTACCACCTCCATTATCAGTTCTCTCTGCTGGTCCAGAGAGAAGAGTCCACAATTAGAAACCTCCAGCATGGGAAATCTCTTCTATATCTGATTTCCCCCTCATCTTTGTCTACACTGCAAGCCAAGCCACAGCAGACTCATCTTTCAAATCACTTTGTGCAACATTGTCTCGACGCGGTATTCATTCTTTAATCCTCTTGTGTTAGTTGTTCTTAGAGGCATTTCCACTGAACAGCGATCTTTAGAGAGTCCAGGAGGTGAATGATTTGCTTTATGATGAATGATATTCATTGCAGATGTCTGCTACTCAAAGGATGTATTGATGAATTTCTTAGTGAATGGTGGTAAAGGAATATTTGACGATCTAGTTTTATTATTAAAGGGAATAGTATTTCTTCTTTAAATGCAGTTTGCTGGGTCAATCTTTACCTTTTGGTACCATACATTCTTTTCATAAAAGACATCTTTTTACAGTTCTTCTGTGATTAAATTTTTAAGAATCCCCCTCCCCCATGTAGCCAGTGTAAATCATTGTAGGTAGAATCCACCCTCTAGTGGCCAAAAGCAACATGAAAGTTATAAAAGAAAGAAAGAAAGAAAGAAAAAAAGAATTTCTTTTTTTATATATGACTAGGTTGTAACCTAGTTCTGAAGGGAATGTTAAGAGAAGGCTTTTCACAAGAATGGCTACATCAGCGTATTGCTAGGAAATTCTCATGATGACAATCAATTTAAGATGAATCACCTTACCATATGCAAGTGCTTCTGTGAGGCAGGTTCACTGCAGAATTCACTTGACTTTTGGTGTTCTCTGTAACCATGCTGCACCAGCCATATGTCATCAGCGGTGTCATCTGTGATATGGCTCTTTGTTTGTCAATGCATATGCCTTGGAACAAGAATGCTGCTTGCTATCACAGATCTAACACTGATGCTTCCAACGCTATTAGAATTTTCCTTTCAAATATGATTTATGATTTATATGCTTAATCTAGAGAAACGTCTGGCTTTTAAACAAAATCTTCCCTACTGATTGATTAGTATACTTTTTTTTTAATAGCACTTTCTTCATTAGTGATGCCTCTTACTCTGGTGGTTGCTCTCCGTGTCTTTAGGCTTGTCCTTCTCTAGTTCCTTTCCTCCCATCTCTTAAAAAATTCATAGTGAAGTCAGGCCTTTTCTCACTATTCCCTGTTGTCTTACTGTCCAATCAAGGATTAGCCATAGAATGTGCTCATTATTTCCCTTATAATGTGAGTCACTGTTTGAACTGGTCATACTACATGCATAATATCCAGAAAGCATGGATGATAATATTCTTCATATTACACAAATCTTGTACTTCCATTATGGAAAATATAAAATGTAAATATATACACTTAAATATATTAAACCAAACCATTGTCGGTTTTGGAAAATATTTTCCCAGGCATTTTAATGTATGTTTGTTCAAACCAGACATCTAGGAATAAAAAGAAAGGACAGGACTCTTCTGCATTTATTCATGCAAAGGTTACTCTGCCTGATGATTTCATTTTCTTAGTAAATTTAATTCACCCGATTTGGTCAGGCATCCTTTCTCCTTACTAATCTGTGTCCTAAGGAGCATAAAATAAAGAGAAAATGAAGGACTTGGGTTCGGGTATTGAGCAGCAAGTCAAAAATTCTGCTTCTCAGCAGGAAACCAGCTTCACCCCTGAAGGTCCTCTCAGGACGGTGCTGTCGGAAGGTGGATTTTGAGAACGTCAGAGAGGAACAGCGTGTTTGCAGTAGAACCTCCTGGCCTTTGAGCTGCTGGGTCAGCCAGCCGGGCGCTGTGGAGTGCTGAGCTGGTGTGGTCTGTTTTGTCAGTGGGCTGCGGTGGGGTGGGCAGTCTTTGCCGCCTACGTGCTATGGTGTTTTAGAGAAATAGAATCGTTTAGCATTCAGATGCTCAGGTGTGCACAGTGTGTATGAGTCAGGAGCTCAACAGCTAGGTTGTCTGATTAGATAATGTTTGCCTGTTGGATCACACGACCACATGGCAAACGGATCAGGTGCTTATTCTGTGTCACACACTGCGCTAAGTACGTCCCTTGTGTCCCAACCTCATGAGCAGAGTCAAGTGCGTGTCCTCTTGATGACAGGCCAGAAACCTCCTCCTTTCACACATGTTCTTTATTGTTGCATATTCCCATGAGTCACCTTGATGGAAGGTGTCACCTATTGGGCCTAAGCTGCAGTCACATACCTGGGTGGCCTAGGAGCCCTCACATGTAAACACTCGCTATTGATACATAGAAAAACGGCTAATGAAGAGAAAATGGTGTCAAGTACATTTTATCCATGAAGGATAACTTGGGAACCAAGGTCTACAATGTCTGAACACCTCTCAAACTCAGAAACTACACTTTGCCTTAATCTGCGTCTTCAGGTGACCCTCCAAGGACAGTGGCCAAGGTTATTATACCAGCAGGTGATAGAGCTCTTTAGGAACCCCTGACGTTTCTGCAAGGGGCCTGCTCCCTGTCTGCTCTAATTTCATCATGTTCTGGGCTAATATCTTATCCTTATGGGCTTTTCTATCTGTAGTTTTGTTCGCTTGTTTCTTGTCTTCACCTTGACACCTCTGGGGTCCTCGACTCCCTCCCCCACTGTGTTCCTATATATCCTTCTCTTCCCCCATCTCCTTTTCTCTGGTCCTTGCCTACCTCTGGCTTCTTATTTTTACATATTACTTAATTTTTGTTATTAGTGTGTGTGCACACATGTGCATATGATGTACATGGGTACACATGCCACAGCACATGTGGAGGTCAGAGGAGAGTGCTTCTACCTGAGGAGCCATATTGCCAGCCCTATGTATCTCATAACCTGTAGCCGGAACCATCTATGCTGCTTTTGGCAACAGAGTCAGAGAGTTAAAACTCATTAAACAAAGTAATTGTTTTCCTCAGATCCTTTTGGTCACTTGAGGTTAGCTTCTAGAAAGGGTTTTATATTCCTTCCTGCTCCAACACTCTCTTCTGCCTCTTCCTCCTCATGAGATGTGACTGCTTTTGGAAGTTTGCCGAACATAAATTGGCCTCAGTAAATGCCCCTCTTACAGCCCTCAGTATGATGTTGCGGAAGTTGAAAATACAGAAGACAGGAGCCTGGCATGACCCTCACACTCTTTCCTTCTCACCCTCACGTCCTACTCATCATCAGGTATTTCTACCTTTTAAGTAGCTCCTAGCAATGATCAGGCACCACTTTTATCCTTGTTGGGATCCTGTGTTTTTTGTGGCAGCCTCCACAGTGGTCTCTCTCACCCCAGGCTTTTGAAGTAATGCTCAGCCTGTGAAATGAAGTCATTGCCTGCCCAACATCCCTCAGTGCCCTCAGGCTTCCTGTCATCAATGAGTTTCACAGGAATTTGAAAGCTCACAGTCACTCCTATTTACATAATAGGATTATGTCCTCTATGCCTACATCTCTTAACTACCATGGGTGAGGTGGAGAATTTGATCTCCTGGGAACAGGCCTAGACTTGAATCATGGATGTTCACATTTATCTACTCACACCGAAAAGAGGGAAAACCACAAGTTCTTAAAGAAACCTCTCTTTACTCATGCCTTTCTTACTGTACTTGACTACAAAGTACGAATGGGTGAGAGGTCCTCTCAGGCTGCGTTTGCCCTGCGTTCAGGTGGAGATGGGGTCTGAGCAGTGGCTCTTAGCCTGCTGGGCCCGAGCATATGGCTGCTGGGTTGAGATGATCTTGCCAGGTTTCTCTCAGGCAGCACGAAGCATGAATCGCCCCCTTCTTCCCCCAAGGCGACAGGAATGGATGAGTTGCTGGAATTTGTCACACGTGTGAAAGCCATCTGCCTACAACCACAGCCTCTGAGTTTTGGAATTCTCAGAGGGTGACAACTTGATGGGCCAGGCGAGGAAAAGAACTAAGGAGTAAACACTGGGCGGCAGCCATCTTCCATTGGTGTTCGCAGGGTGTGGAGCCTGTGGGGGGAAGGAGAAGAACTGGGAGGAGGTCTTGCTTCCCAGTGGAGCAGCAGGTGTTTGGGAGCACTGCTCTCCTTCTCAGAGACCATGGCATCTATGTCGAGTTGATGAGCCAGTCCCTCATGGTGGGCTGGGGCCTCCTTGCCTGAAAAGTAGGGGAAGCCCTTCCTGGAAAACAGTTCTGCCAGCTCATTTGCTCAGGCCAAAGCACCCCGAGTTCTCAGTGTTCTCTATATGTACAGGAGGAGCACTGTGTGTGTATGTCTGTGTATGTGTGTGTTCATCAGGGACTTGTTAGATTGGCTTGTACAACTGGAAGATGGGCTTGATCATGCTACTGAAAAGGATGTGATTTATAACTTATGGATGGCTCATTTCTGGAACTTTCTATGTAAAGTTTTAGGGCTATAATTTATGGTGAGCCAATGAAACTGCAGAAAACTAAAACTTGAGATAAACCTCAGAGACATAAGTAAGCATGAATCGGAATGTATGGTCTGACTTATATCCCTCCCCAAATTCATGTTCTGAAGCTCTGACTTCGGTGTGATTGTCTGTGGAGACAGGGCCCTGGGAGGGGTGACTGAAGGAGCTGGGGAGACAACTCGTGTGTAAAGTACTGGTTTCGGAAATGTGAGGACCTGAGCTTGCTGCTCAGAGCCTAACTGTTGGCTCATACAGTGCTAAGACAGATGGGAAAAGACCCAACAAGGTGAACAGCACTGAGGAATGACCTCTGGGGTTGACCTCTGGCCTCTGCACACACATTCGAACATGTGTGCTCTTACCCATACATGCACACGCATGAACACACACACACAGAGGTTATTAAAGTTCAGCAGGGTCCCAAAAGTAAGGCTCTGGTGAAGTGTTTATCCACCAGAAGGAAGCATGTAGCTGAGTGTGTAGCCTGCTTTGTCTAGCGTACACAAAGCCCTGCATTACCACATGAACCAGGTATGGTGATGCGCACCTCTCATCCAGCAGATGTCCTTGCTTTTGACCTTCCCTTCTGCGGAACTGTGAGAATTCGTTTTCTCTTATTTAATCAGTCCTTTCTGGGCTCTTTTATGGTTTTCCTAGCAGACAGACACACTGGACAATGTGTCTTAGGATTCACCGCGGGGCCATCATCAGTTTCTTTAACCCTGTGACTCTGTAAATGGGGAGTAGTTAGGTACTTCGTTGCTGTTGTCTTTGGGATAGGGTCTCGTTAGGCGTAGGCAGGCCCTGAACTCACTGTGTAGCTGAGAATGACTTTGAACTTCTCATCCTCCTGCCTTTGCCTCTCCGGTGCTGGGATTATGGGTGTGCACCGCCGTACCTGGTCCATGAGGTACTGGGGGTGGAATGGGGGGTTTGTGTATGTAGACAAAGCAGGCTGCAATCTCAGCTACACACTTCCTTCTGGTTGATAAATATTCAACAACCCCAATACACACAAAGGGCCTGTCTTACTTCCTCTTCTACTGCTAGGAAGAGACACTGTCACCAAGGTAGCGTATAGCATAAAGCATGTAACTGGGGCTTGTTTCCTGTTTGGGAGGGTTAGTCCAGGACTGGCATGCAGGGGAACATGGTGGCAGGCAGGCATGGTGCTGGAGCAGTAGCTGAGACCTACATCCTGATCCTCAGGCATGAGATAGGAAAGGAGACTGGACCTGGTGTGGGCTTTTGAAGTCTCAAAGCCAACCCTCAGTGACAAACCTCCTCTAAAACCACACCTCTTAATCCTTCCTAAACTACATCAAATGCAGGAGCTACAGGGCAGGGGGCGGGGATTCTCATTCAAATTACCACAGGGCCTGACACCTCTCAGGCACCTCTCAACTTGCCACTGGACTGGGAGAAGCTTGAGATAGAGACCTTGTTTTATAGCCTTGTGTCTGGGACCCCTGAGACTCCTGGAATGTCACAGGCACATGTGAGTTGCAAGGAAGGTCTTGGATCCAGTCAAACTGGATCCAAGAAGCTGTTGGCATGCTTGTGAACACTGCAAGTGGAGCCTCAGCCTTCAGGCTTCTGTTCTACTAGAGGAAGAAGTGTGGAGAGCTCAGTTAGATTTCAGACAGCTCTAAATGATAAGGTGGAGATCAACTGAGTGTGGGGTAGCCTTCACATCACAGAGCTGAGGAGATGGCTCAGGGGCTGCCTCTTCTTGAGGACCTGAGTTCAGATCTCCAGCACTCTCTGCTTTATTTCCCAGAGACAGGGACTCCCGCTGAGCCTGAAACTAGGCCTGTTGTCAGCAAGCCGCAGTGAACCTCCAGTGTGCCTTGCCCCAAAGCACTGAGGTCAGCAGTGTGCGCTGCCTCGCTGGGCTTTGTTAAGTGGGTGCTAGGATTTGAACTGAGGTTCTTATGCTTATGTAGCAAGTGCCTTAGCCACATCTCTAGCCTCCATTTTTTTTCCCTTTGACTAGCCTAAGTTTTCAGACCCTGGGCCCACTGCCCTGGTCTAATTTGTTTGCCTGAATTAGTTATCAGCGGGAGGTGGCCACCTCATTTCTCAGAGCCCTTCTCTTTTGGAAGGAATGCCATTTAATTGAAAGAGTACAATTTAGGGCTCTTTGGCAACCAGTGTGAAAGGGTGCCTTGACATTTCTGTAAAGGCATTTAAATGTTACTGTCTCAGAAGAAACAATTTTAGAATATGAAACCTTTATTCCCACCCCCACCCCCCAACCCCTAGCCAGGCAAGGAAGAAAAACACCACCAGCTTAATTATATCTGTAGAATAACGCGCACGCTTGCTACTCACGATGCTACGGGAAGATAATGGTACTACTGGCAAATTACAAAATAATTACGGATAATTTCATGAAACTTGCTTTGGGGTTTTTGTTGGTGTAAATGGCACCTCGCTTTAGATGGCAGGGATACATGCAGAGCCTTATGTTTTTCCTGATTGATTAAAGATCTATGGGGAGAGCAAACAGGACCGTCTCCCATTGGCTTAGAAAGGTCCCTCTCGTAGGTGTGTGATCAAGCCCAGGGCTTTGTGTATGCAAGGCAAGCAGCCTACCAACTGAGAAACATCCCCAGCCTCATAAAAATGCTCTTATAATTAGGAAAAAGGAGCCCAGAGACACTTAATTCTCTGTCTGCATGTTGTGTGTATGTACAAATATATGTGCATGGAGTGTGGAGGCCAGTTGTGTTGTTCCTCAGGCACCGTCTACTGTTTTTTTTTTTAAGACAAGGTGTCTTAGTTAGGGTGACTATTGCTATGACAAAGCACCATGACCCAAAGCAATTTGGGGAGGAAAGTGTTTATTTGTCTTACACTTCCATATCTCTGTTCATCACTGAAGGAAGTCAGGACAGGAACTCAAACAGGGGAGGAACCTGGAGGCGGGAGCTGATGCAAAGGCCAAGGAAGCGTGCTGTTTACTGGTTTGCTCAGCCTGCTTTCTCTCAGAGATCACATCACCCACCATGGGCTGGGTCCTCCTCCATCAATCACTAATTCAGAAAATGCTCCATGCAGCCTGACCTTGTGGAGACATTTTCTCTGTGAAGGTTCCTTCCTCTCAGATGACTAGAGCGTGTGTCAAGTTGGCATGAAGTTAGCCAGCACACAGGGTCTCTCGAAGGCCTGGAACATGCCAAGTAGGCTAGCGTGGCTGGCCAGCGAGCTGCAGGGACCCATCTGTCTCTGCCTCCCCAGCACTGGGATTACAAATGTGTGCCACCATGCTTGGCTTTTTCAATTTTTTTTTTCTCTTAATGTGAGTTCTGGGGAAAAAAACTTAGGTTCTTGTGCTTGCAAGGCAAGCAATATGCATGGCTGAACTCTCTCCCCAGCCCCTAGTTTCTTATATATAAAGTATTGTGATAAGAAGCCTAGAGCGTGGTGTCTCCCTTCTTAACCTGGTTTTAAAGGTGCACTGCGGAAGTGCCTGCTGTCTGCACATTGCAGTGCAGCACATCCTTAGAGCCCAGTCGCCTCACCTCACTGAAATGCACTACACACCTGCCAGCAGCTCCCAGTGCCCCTTTTTCTCATCCCAGAAACCACCATTCTATGATTTGCTCCTGGGAGTTTGACCTCTAGCTGTAGAGGTCGGAGTTCGTTCTTCCATCACACCTAGCATAATGTCTAGATGGTCCATGTTGTAGGCAAGGATAGATTTTCTTCTTCTTTTATCCCAAATAATGTTCTATTGTGTGGACACAGAACATTTTTTTTTTTAGCCACTCAGCTATTGGTGGTTGTTTAGGTTGTTGCTATCTTTTGGGTATTATGAATAATGCTGTGATGGATGGAGGAGTGCTAATATTTCCCCTAGATTCTGCTTTGAATTCCAATAAATACCCTGAAATGCAGTGGCCTAATCATATAGCATTTTTATTTCAATGCTTTAAGAACTTGCATATTCTTTTCCATGCAGCTGTCTCGTGTTATGTTCCCACCAACGCTGCACAGGATAAGCTTATTTATGATGAGTTTAATGGCCAACACAATCTAGAATCACAGAGAAAGAAAGTTCAAGTCAAAGATTGTCTAAGAATAAAGCTGCTGTAAACATAGTTGAACAAATGTCCTTGTTGTATGGGTGGAGCATCTTTCTGGTATATGCCCAGGACTGGTATAGCTGGGTCTTAAGGTAACACTATTCCCAATTGTCTGAGAGAGTACCAGATTGATTTCCAAAGTGGTTGTACAAGTTTGTACTTGTACAGCATGGAGGAGGGTTCCCCTTACTTTATATCTTTACCAGCATGTGCTATCACTTGAGTTTTTGATCTGAGCCATTCTGATGGGTGTGAGATGTAGTCACAGAGTTGTTTTGATTTGCATTTCCCTAATGACTGAGGATGTTGTGCATTTTTAAAAATGTTTTTCTGCCCTTCGATATTCCTCTGTTGAGAATTATCTGTTTAGTTCTGTACCACATTTTTTAATTGGATTATTTGGTTTGCTGGAGTTTAATTTCTTGAGTTCTTTCTGGAAGCAACCAAAATGTCCCTCAGCTGAAGAATGGATACAGAAATTGTGGTACATTTACACAATGGAATACTACTTAGCTCTTAAAAACAAGGAAATCATTAAATTTTCAGGCAAATGGATGGAACTAGAAAAGATCATCCTGAGTGAGGTAACCCAGAAGTAGAAAGACATGCAGTGAATTTACTCCCTTATAAGTAGATATTAGTCATATAATACAGGATAACCATACTACAATCCACAGACCCAAGGAAGCTAAGTAACAAGGAGGACCCTAGGGAGGATGCTTAATTCTCATTAAGAAGGGCAAATAGAATAGACACTGGAAGTGGTTGGAAGAGAGGGAACAGGATAGGGACTACCATAAATGTCCTCTGAAAGACTCTACCATGCAAGGGATCAAAGCAGATGCTAAGACACACAGCCAAACCTTGGGCAAATGCTGCGAGTCTTATGGAAGAAGGGAGGGATAGAAGGACCTGGAGGGTACAGGAGCTCCACAAGGAGATGAACAAAGCCAACAATTCTGGTCTCATGGGGGTTTGCAGAGACTGATGCACCAACCAAAGGCCATTAATGAAGAGGACCTTAACCCCCTGCTGAGATGTAGCTGATAGGCAGCTCAGTCTCCCTGTGAGTGCCCTAGTAAAAGGAGCAGGAGCTGTCTCTGACATGGACTCAGCTGCCCATTCTTTGATCATTTCCCTTTGGTATGGGGAGTGTTGCCAGGGCCACAAAGGAAGAGAATGCTAGCAGTCCTAATGAGACTTGATAGGCTGGGGTCAGATGGCAGGGGAGGAGGGCTCCCCCTTTCTGAGAAATAGGAGAGGGGAATAGAGGGAGGAGAGGGTGAGACCAGGAGGAGACAAAGGAGGGGGCTATAATTGGGATGTAAAGTGAGTAATTATAAAAAATAAATTTAAATTAACAATAACAACAACAACAAAACGCAAAGATTGTGTAAGTCAGGTTAGCCAGTGGGTGTCATGATCACATTGATTAAAATGTGAAGACCTGCCTACTGTGGGTGGCACCATTCCCTAGGAAGGGAATCCTGGCTTGCGTAGGAATGGAGAAAGTAAGTTGAGCACTAGCATGCATGCATTAACTCATTGCTCTTTGCTCTTGACTGTGGGTGTTACTAGGTTCTCTCAGCCTCTACCGCTATGACTGACCTGCAGTGATGAACTCTGTCATGAGCCTTGAAGCATAAGCCAAGTAAATCCCTTCTCTTTTAAGTTGTTTTTGTCTGGTATTTTTCTCATAGCAACAAGAAAAAGAACTAAGATAGGTTCCAATTTCTTCTGAACTTCAGCAACTCTTGTAGTTCTATTTTTTTGGTTTATTTTTATTAATTACAATTTATTCACTTTGTATCCCCCCTGTAGCTCCCTCCCTCCTCCCCTCCCAATCCTACCCTTCCTCCCTCTTCCCCACTCTTGCCCCTCCCCCAGTCCACTGATAAGGGAGGTCTTCTTTTCCTTCCTTCTGATCCTAGTCTATTAGGTCTCATTAGGAGTGGCTGCATTGTCTTCCTCTGTGGCCTGGTAAGGCTGCTCCCCCTTCAGGGGGAGGTGATCAAAGAGCAGGCCAATCAGTTCATGTCAGAGATAGTCCCTGTCCCCATTGCTATGGAACCCACTTGGACACTGAATTGCCATAGGCTACCTCTGTGCAGGGGTTCCAGGCCATCTCCATGAGTGGTCCTTTGCTGGAGTATCAGTCTTTTAAGACCCCTGTGCCCAGACTTTTTGTATCTGTTGCTCTCCTTGTGGAGCTCCTGTCCTCCCCAGGTCTTACTATCTCCCCCCTCTTTCCTAAGATTCCCTGCACTCTGCCCAAAGCTTGGCCATGAGTCTCAGCATCTGCCTCCATTTGTTGTTCTTTCTTTTTCATGGTCATCCTAACAGGTGTGATGCGGCGTCTCAGTGTGGCTTTAATTTTACTTTCTTGATGACTAGTGATTTTGATTATCCTTTTATATACCTGTCCACCATTACCGGTATTTTATACTACACACAAAAGTCAAGTGAAACTTGGATTAAAGGCTTAGACTGTTGGAAGAAAACAGGAAACTCTTTATAGTTCTTGGCAATGATTTCTGGAATATGACATGAAAAAGCGTAGGCAACGGTGCTATCTTAGTCCATGAAGAGTCAAATAGTCACTACTTCTTGTTGGTAGGCTGCTGGGTTTCTGCTTTCACAGTGTGGAAATAGACACAGCCAATATGGCTGGATGTAGCAGCATCTCAGTAAACCTTTGCTTGCAAAAATAGCCTGGGAAGGATTTGGCTTGTAAGCTGTTGCTTGATGAAGCCTTTTTGCTCCAGACTTTTGTGCCTGTGTACTGCCGGATGCTGAGCCAGCTCTCCACAGTTGATGCCAGTAACAGCACTCCCACCCATCATGATGACAAAATGCCAAACGTCCTCTGGCGGACAAAATCATTGTTAGCTGTGACCTTCTTGCCTAGATGACAGAGACAACCTGATAAAGAGTCCAGGAGATGCTTTCCTAAGATTACAGAGTGTGGGGTAGAATAGAAGAAGAGCCTACACACCCGTGGTGTATTTGTCTTAGGTAGGTCAAGGTTGCCTCAAAGGGACCATTATTACCACCTAAATTTGGAAAGTGGTTCAAAAATAGCTGTGACGGTAACACAGTTGCAAAGTGCTCTGTTAATGATGGAAATATGAGCTTAACCTACTTTCTAGATAGGCACAAGAAGCAAAGCATTGGGCATGCTAGTGTGTTCTAATGGGACTCTGAGCTGAGGGCCTTTTGTCAGAAAGGCCAGGCCGTAGGGTGGGGACAACCAGCAATTCTAATTCCCACTTGTGCAAAGGTTTATTTTTTCTGCTTATCTGAATTCAGAACAAACACAGGCTGAGTGAATTTTGAAAGCACTCACATGGTTCTCATTGTTTGGACGGGGCCAGACAAAAAATGGCCTGGTTTCACTGCAAATTGGCAATAACACATGTTTTTGAAAGTTGGAAACAGCATAATGTCTCATCTCAGAGAATGGTGTCTTCTTGTCTTGTAGAATAAACACCTGTTTTGCAAAATAGAAGCATAAAAGCTGTTTTTATAAAAATTGTTGAGTTTCTTTTCTTTATTCCTATTATTCTCCAGTTGTTAAAAAATTAAGTACAATTTGAAATCGTATAACATATAGATTTGTGTTTTCAAACAAACAAGAAAACAGTATCAAAACAAGCCCGCATCCCAACAAAAAATTCAGTTAAGCCATTTTGAAATCACTTTCTCTTTGGATTTGGCATCGGGGGGCGGGGGGGAAGCTTCCTTCTTTAATAGTTTTTTTTCACACAAATGCATTTTTCTTGCTAACAAGGGGAAACAGTGTGCAAATTATCCCTAAAAGGAGCTGTTCGTGATCATGTGCTGGAAATGCTGCCACCTCAATGTCTCCTATGACTAGAGCTGATATATTTGATGACTGACTTCTCCAATGCCAGAACCCTCAGAGTCATACAGGAGAGGCCAGTATGCTTCTGTTCTTGGGGCCATGAGAAAATCTGTGAAGAATCGCGCCTCTCAACAATTCACATTTCCATGTGCCCCCAATTGCCCCATAGCTTCTACCGACTGCCTGGTTATCCTCTTTTTGGATCAGCAGAATGTAGGATTTTGTGGGGTACGCCTGATGACAGCTGTTCCTCTTTGTCCCCCAGGTTATCATGGCCTCTACTGTGAGGAAGAATACAATGAGTGCCTGTCTGCTCCGTGCCTGAATGCTGCTACGTGCAGGGACCTGGTCAGTGGCTATGAGTGTGTGTGCCTGGCGGAATACAAAGGTGAGCTGCTTCTCATGCTTTCTTGGCTCTAAATGGCCACGCCACACGGAGCTCTCAACTTGGTAGGTGGGGCCCCAATTGGAGCACGGATTTGTTTGTGATAAAAACCAAATACTGAGGCTGGGATGGTCGATGGGTTCAGGGAAACTCATTTGTAAGTCTTAGGCTTCCTCCTGATAGACTGAGAAACCCCTCCCCTGCCTTTTTCTTATATGCATCTCTGTTGAATGCATATAAAGATAGAAACTGAGAGGGTGGTTAAGGCATACTGGCAGAGACAGGCTAAAGGCTATGGCTGGGAACAACCACAACAAAAAAGTGTGTTGGTCTCCATGGCTTGCTGGGTAAAAACAGGACACCCTTGGTGGGAGGGGGTAGAGCCTCATGTATTGGCAAAATGAGTTCTTACCAAACAAGTCAGTTGGGAGGCAAATGTTCATCTGATTAGATGCCTGTTAACGTCACTCTGACAGCTGACATTGATTGGGTAGTTATCGGGTGTGGACCACGTTCTAAACATGCACGTGCATTCGCTCATTGAATCCCGCCAGCAGCCCTGCAAGGCAGATGGTGATGTGACCATGAGCTAGCCGGTGTGGGTCAGTTCCTAAGGCCCTTGGCTTCTAGACATGGTGTACGAATGGCATGGCTTCATGTAAGCCCAGATGCTCAAGTTTGAGAGCTACAGCCTGCATCAGCTGGAGCAGGAGAGCCGCTCACTAGCTCTTGCACTGTTCTCTAAGCCAGAGCACCAGGGCTGGCTTTAGCTTTTTGAGATACTTCCTTGGCTCCAATTATATCTGATTCCCTTAACCTTTCGACTCCTTTCACTGCTTACTTGATGGCCTCCATCTGCCTCTTCCTGCTTCTCTTTCATGGGCCCTCCTCTATTTATGATCTTTCTGGAAAGCTTTTAGAACTGGCACACTCGGTGAGGGCTCTGGATGCAAGTGTTAAAGCTGGGACAGGTCTTTATACCCAGAATTATCTGCTGTTTCATTTGGAACAGGATACCCAGTGAAAGCCAAAAAGCATCCACTCTTTCAAATCCACAGGGGCAGATATGTTGGCTTCTCCTTGTGGCTTTTCAGCTGTGGTCTCTCAGAGCATGGAGGAAGAGGGCAATTCATTTGATTCTGAAAAGAAGAATAAAAGAACAATGAACCTGGTGGCCTAATGAACTCATCTTAATCATGCCACAAAGTGCTCAGATAGATTTTTGTTTTCTCTGTATAAAGTACAAGCAGTGATGCTTACAGAGATTTTCCTACCCTTCAGTAATAGAGTTGGTACAAGCAGTAGGCTTAAAACAATGGCGACCTCCAATATTCTTTAGTTTATGGAGCAGGTCTCATCTTTATAAGTAGCAAAACCATTAAGCGGATGTATCCTGAGTATGTATGTCCTATCTTCGACCTTTAGTTCATACTGTCTTTATTAAGCAAGAAAATATAGTTGTATGCAAAAGCCTACTGATGTGCCTGAAAATTCAAAGGCTGTGACGTTGACCTTTCCCATGTGATTTCCATTCATTCTCAGTGTAGTTGTCCATATTGTTGCTCTAAAATCACAGCGCTTCTTCAGAAGCCAGCGTATCACTGCAAACACACACACCTGGCTCCGCCTCCACAGGGTAAAAGAAAATGATGATGTGTAAGAATCTTCACAAAAAAAAAAAAAAAAAGAATCTTCACATAGAGCCTACCTCCCTTTCCTCTGCTGCGAACTCAAACTCGAGCTCTCAAACTCGAGCTCACATCAGCATCTGCCAGCAGATCCGTTATAGCTCCCTGCACCTTTACAGTTTGTAATTCCAGGCTTAAAGCCGGGCCCACGACTCGCGTTTCTGGCACATTCTCAGGAATGCCTTTGAGGTCTCCGCCTTGTGAGCTTAACTGGAGCAGCAATTGCTAGAACGTTATTCTGTCCCGTGTTAGCTGCCATGTGCTGATCATCCTGCTTGAGTTCAGTGCTTTCCCATGTGCTGGGAGACAGGACCTTCCATCTGTCCGAGAAGCTCCCTCTAATTACCTTGCTCTCAGGACATCTGCAGTGTTGTATGCACATTAAATGCTTTGCCTAGTGCAAGAAAGTGTAGGTTATAGAAAGATAGCAACTGAAGGACAATTTCATTGTTCTTGATCCCTGGAGGTGAGAAAGTTGTATGAAGATGAGGTTCTCAAAGCATGCTATAGGAGCTGGGAGGCTCAACTTATAGTCAGAAGAGGGAGTTGGATTCCAGGGAGAGCTGAGGACTTAGGGAACTGATGACTGAGGACTTAGGGACTGATGACTCAAGGACCCCTGAGTTTGTGGAGTTGAATGGTTGTGCTGTGAACATACCACATGTGACCTCAGGAGGCAGAGTTGTCACCTCAGTTCATAGCTACTGGATGCTCTTTAAGAGAGTTGCACAGTCCAGAGGCACTAATCCTTTCTTGTGTGGCTGAAGAGAATGGAATTATCCCAATCACACCAGCAGACCCTGAGAAATCCAGACCGAGAGGCCTCTCTACTCTAGGCCACAGAAGACAGGACTCAGCTAGCTGCCAATGTAGCATCAATTTTCTGACTTGATGTCCTCCTCCAGCCCCTGCAGGGGAAGGAGCCCATACCAACAACTCAAAGAAGAAGAAAAACTGAGACTCTAGAGACTCAAGAGGGGAAGTAAAAAGTGATGTGTCTTACTCAGAATTGAATTTGAATCTGGAAAGCCAAGAGTGGAACTGTTTCCCAATAGACATAAAAGTACAAGGAGATGGGAATCATCTGAGGAAAGATAGAAGCTATGGAGAAAAGATCCAAGGGTTCTGGGGGCCAAGACTCCAGAAGGCAAAGAACAGGCTAAGGACAAGGCCAGCACCATAGGGCTCGACCTCAGCATAAGAAACCTGGCTTGCAAGTGGGATAGATTCAGGGTGCCCAAAGAACATGAGGTGCAAGTCGAAATTTCCTGGTAGAAGTTTTAACTCATGGTCCAAGCAGAGCATTATGTAAGATTTTGTGTGGGTTGTGCAGATTGCATATAAAATGAAGAGAGGACCAGGAGAGTGGGCATCATGGCAGCCATGTTTGGAATGGTAAAGGACTGGGGGGATCAGAGGACCACCTAAACTTGAGGACAAAGGAAAGATAGTTCAGTCGGTGAAGTGCTTACTTGAGTTCAAGCGCAAGGACCTGAGCTCAGTCTCCAGAATTCACATAGAGACACCTTTAATCCGAGTATTTCGGAAGCAGCAACAGCAGCATCTCCCAGACTCCCAGGCCAGCCAGTCCAGCCTATTTGGTGAATTCCAGGCTAATGAGAGGCCTCACCTCTAAGGAGATAGCTAGTATTTCTGAGGTTGTCCGCTGGTTTCCATATGCACTTAGACACACATGCACCTGCACCCTCCCCCCCCAACATGCACACTCACACACTCACATGCCTAAAAGTAAGAAAGCGCCGTACATCCAAGCATTCGGAAACCTTGCCATCACCTATCCTCCTTGGGACTGCGTTTGTAAGAAGCGTCCTCAGGAGACATTTAGATAGTGAAAGGGGAAGAACAGGAGGGATGTGGGAAGACTGATTTAAATGCAAGGAGTGACCCAGATGGATGAGAGCAATGTGACTGTGATAATTTAATGGCGAAGAGAGTCTCTCAAAATAGGTGCAACTGCTACATTAGCTAGCTGCTGCCACGCAGAAGCTTACAGTACCCCAGTGGCTTAGGACACGGCTTTGAATATACGTTAGTCCTGTCAGTCCAGGCATGGCGTATGGAGTGCCAGGCCCAGAGTCCTTTAGGCTGCTGTAAGAGGAACAGCCTGAGCTCTAAGCTAAGGCTAGAATCCAGAAGGGTAAGTTCATGAGGACTCTTCGGGCTGGACAGAATTTGCATCTGGCTGTGGAATTCATGACAGCTTGCTTCTTCTTTCTTGCTCCAGATTCTCAATGTCAGCAGAGGCCTGGATCCCCTTAGTGGACTTTGTGGTCAGGGTGGGCCCAAACTTTAGATGTGTCTTTAAAAGCTCTGAACTTTCCGATATGCTCTGGAGTAGAAATTCATGTTTAAGGGGAGGGGATTACGTGGGGCATGTCACAGGGGCACATGAGGGGAGGGGATTACATGAGGCATGTCACAGGGGCTCATGAGGGGAGGGGATTCAAAGAGCTGAATATATAATTTTAATTCTATATAATTTTAATCAAATCTCTGTGAGGCCGGGGAGTCACACACATGCATGTTAAAGGCCTCCTCCCCAAGAGCAGATAGCACATTAATTATCTTTCTTAATGCTGGAGTAAACCACAATGGAGTAAACCTCACAATGTCAGTCCAGGCTTCACCTTTACGGCTTCATGCGATAGCCTCTCGGCAGGAACTCCTGCCATCTGGCAGGAACTCCGACCCTATCGTATATTCGCTGGTGTTAGAGGGTCTCTGGGACTTTGGCCCTAAACTCCATGAATCCCTCAATCTTGCATCACCCATGCCTGCAAAGCCAGTGCCATGCGGTTGATGCTGTGAAGTGCTGCCAGCTTAGAAAGAAGCCTGGCCCCTTGGACCACAGCACATACATCATCTTTCATAGGCAGTGGTGTTTGAGCAGGGAACCTTCCCTTCAGTGGTATTCAAACTTTAGCCCATGTCTTTCAACCAAATTTGTATTTTCACAAGGGACAGCTTTCCATGGGTGGTGGGGTGAGAGGAGTAAGCAGTGTCCGTACCTCCCATAGCCTGAATACTATCCTACCTTGAAATTTTCTCTGCCAAGCAAATTAATCCACTAATTTAGAAATTAGTCTCCCTCAAGTCCCCAGCACATAGAAAGGGTGCAGCCAGATTGTTCACCAGAATATAAAGTGAATTGTTTAGAGAACTTAGTGTTCCTGATAGAGTCTTTGTACCCCTTTGGAATCTCACGAGCCAGACTCCACAGTCAATGCGTCTGTCCTTATTCTGGTTTTCTAAACTCCTGGCAGAATGGTCTGACAAACTCTGTTCATAGCCATCCATAGCTTTGTGAGCCCCAAAGTCCAAACTCTTGCATGCTCATCTTGAAAACCAGCCTCAAATGTCTAAACAGCATACAGTCAGATTTATCATAGAAAACGGCTCTGATTTTTGGTACCAGTTTTCTATATTAGTTACTTTCCTATCTGATGTGACAAAATGTCTGACAGATGTACCTTAAGGAAGAAAGGGCTTATTCCAGCTCACAGTGTGAGCAAGCATGGTGGCGAGGCTACGAGGTAGCTGGTCACGTTGCAGATATACTCAAGCAGAGGGAAAATAAAATTCAAACAGCATTTAAAAAATCAAATACTTGTTCTATATTTTTTTATTCTCTCATATGTTACGTCCTGACCATAGTTTCCCCTCCTTCTACTCTTCCCAGTCCCACACCTACCCCATATCCCCTCCCCCAGATCCATTGCTCCTCTGTTTCCCTTCAGAAAAGAGCAGGCCTCCCAGTGATGTCAGCCAAACTCAGCATAACAAATTACAAAACTAGGCACAAACCCTTACATCAAGGCTGGGCGAGGCATCCTAGTAGGAGGAAAAGGGTCCCAAGCACATGAAAAAGAGTCAGAGACACTCCTGCTCCCACTGTTAGGAGTCCCATAAGAGCACCAAGCTACACAACCATAACATATATGCAGAGGACCTAGCTCAAACCCATACAGGGTCCGTGATTGTCGCTTCAGTCTCTGTGGCCCCTATAAACCCTGCTTGGTTGGTTCTGTGGGCAGTGTCCTCCTGTCCTCAACCCCTCTGGCTCCTGCGATACTTCCTCCCCTTCTTCTTCGGGGTTTCCCTGGCTCTACCTAGTGACAAACAACATTTTTAAATAGAATGGCAAGATGGCACAGCAGGAAGAGGTGCTTGCTGGACAAGCCTGAACACCAGGACTCAGTCTCTGAAAACCACAAAAAGGTAGAAGCAAACAGCAGGTTCCACAAAATTGTCTTCTGACCTCCCCCTATATGCCATGGCTTTTTTTTTTTTTCTTTTCACCATTCGTGTGTCACAGAGGCACACAGTAATAACACAATTTAAAAAGCAAAGCAGAGGGAGATGAAAGCTGGTTCTTTGTTCACTTCCTCCTTTCTGTGCAGTTCAGAACTCTAATGGAAAGATAGTGCTCGTGTTTAGGGTGGGTCTTTGCTTCTCAGTTCCCTGTCTAGAAACTTCTTCACAGACACACCCAGAGACTTTTCAGTGACTCTAGTAGTTTTTGTTAATTATTTATTAATTATACTTTATTCACTTTGTATTCCCCTGTAGTTCCTCCCTCCTCCCCTCCCAATCCTTCCTTTCCTCCCCCTTCTGCAGGCATGCCCCTCCCCCAGTCCACTGATAGGGGAGGTCTCCTTTTCCTTCCTTCTGATCCTAGTCTATTAGGTCTCATCAGGAGTGGCTGCATTGTCTTCCTCTGTGGCCTGGTAAGGCTGCTTCCTTCTCAGGTTGAAGTGATTAAAGAGCAGGCCAATCAGTTTATGTCAAACAGCCCCTGTCCTCATTACTATGGAACCAACTTGGACACTGAGCTGTCATGGGCTACATCTGTGCAGGGGTTATCTCCATATATGGTCCTTGGTTGGAGTATCAGTCTCAGGAAAGACCCCTGTGCTCGGAGTTTTTGGTTCTGTTGCTCTCCTTGTGGAGGACTCTAGTAGTTTTTAAGCTGTGGGTCATGACCCCCACAGGGGTCACACATCCTGCATATTAGATATTTACATTTTGGCTACAGCAGCAAAATTATGATTATGAAGAAGCAACAAAAAATGGTTTTCTGGTTGGAGGGGGAGCACCAGAACATGAGGAACTGTAGTGAAGGGTCACAGCATTAGCAAGGTTCAGAACCCCTGTGCTAGAACCTGCCAAGGGGACCATCAACAGGAGGCATCACAGGTAGCAAGTTTAATGTCACTTTATTTATGGACACATTTAGGCTTAGGTTACAGTCAAAGACTGCTGGACATGGGGCTGGGCTAATCCGAAGTGCAATAGCAAATGGTAGCCCTTTTAGAAGTGAGAACTTCTGAGGAAGACTGATGGGGAGGAGGAGAGGGTAGTAGATGGGGCTGACAAGAGACAGAGGGACAAATCTTTTATTGGATCCAAAGGGAAAGCAAAGATTGGCGCAGCGTCCCTACAATCCTCTGCCTTACTCTCTGTGGGGCATGAACAAGGCTGCTGTCTGTGAAGGCATTTCTGCCATGGGTGTTCATGCACACAGGTCAGTATAAGTGGTAGAGTAAGCAGTCGGATAGGAGGGTACCAATATTAACTAGTAGCCAGTGGTTGGCCTTTAACTTCACACCCTATGTTTTCTCTAAGTGGTGAGATCTTTTTGGCTACTGTATGTTATCATTACTTTCTGTAGAGCAAGGGGGTAACAGGAAGCTGGGCAAATATAGTTAATAATGTTGGAGAAGGGAAACAGGATGGAACTTGTGCAGGTCTGAAAATCAATCGTAATGCTACAACTGCTAGTACATTCATGTTCCTGGTGCAAGAATGGACAGACAACCCGAACTGGATCATGACCCAGAAACCGTCTGCAACAATAATGCCTGGCTCTTAAGAGAAGACTCCCTGTGAATGCCAGGGAAATTTAGTATTCATAGCTTCAGGGTGTCAGAAACTCAAGGTACAGCTTCACATTGGATTCATTTTTATTTCTTTATAACAGAATAAATGTAATGATTAACCAATACATTTTTTTTGGGGGGGGATTCTTGGTGACAAAGGTTAGAGAGAAAACATTTCAGTTTTTTAATTATTAAAAAGGCATACCAGGGATTAAAAATGCTCATTTTTGGAGAGACAAGATGGCAGCACCAGGAGAACACTGTGTCTGAGGAGCAGGACAACATTTTCCATACAGCGACCAAGAGACTGAACTCTGGGCCCTAAAATAACAGTGATCGTGTTTCCCAGTTGAGAGGAAACCCCCACGGTGTGGGAATCAGTTGGGTCCACGCTCAGGCCACCCAGCCAGAACCAGGAAGAGATCCTAGGTCGCGCAGGCACTAGGTCGCCAGACCAGAGCTACTCACCTGTGTGTCCTGATCACCTTCCCAGGCTGAACAGTGGGCACAAAAAAACACCAGAAACTGGGAGTCCCAGTCGCAAGAAAAAACCACGGGGAAGGAAGGCAACTGGACTGGCCACAGGTCACCCAGTCTTTCCCTGGAAAAAGTCTCACAGACCGGCGGGTACTAGCCACCATCACTGAACTGGGCCCAAGCCGCCAGCATGGAGAGTGGCTGCACTCCCAGCTCTCCAGCACAGACAGAGCTGTGCACCCCAGGGCAACAGAGACTGGGAGTCCCTGTCAGGAGTAAACCCCACAGGGAAGGAAGGAAATGGCGACCCGAATTAGGTCATCCAGTATATCCCTGGGAAAGGTCCTGCAGACTAGCAGGCGTGCGTGCCTGCTGCCAGCCTGGAGACCTGCTTTGTACCAACTATTCCTCACAGACAGAACTGTGCACCCCAGGACACCAGAGACTTGGAGTCACTGTTGGGAGAAATCTTCACAGGGAACGAAGCAAAGGGGATGGGCTTAGGCCATCCAGTATATCTCCAGGAAAGGTCCCGCAGACTGGTCCAACCCAGGGACCTGCTGTGCACCACATAGCCTGCTGTTACCTGGAGAGCAGTACTCACCCACCACAGATTACTGCTTGGGTACTCGGGCACAGAGCCCCAACCTCAGACCTACAAAAGCCCAGGATCCCTGAGATCAACCCCCAGATACTGCTCCAAGGGGCAACCAGTTATCCTTAACAAAACTGACCAAACCACAGGACACACAGGTTACAGCATCAGATCACTAAGTTTACAGCAAGAAACCCAGAAGCAGGGCAGCTGTCTTCAGGACTTCTCCAGGTGAGAGGAGAGCCCTCTTGACTAACAAGAACCACAGTTACCACTCAGGTCTCTATGCCTGAGGTTAGCAGCGGCAACTCCTGAAAAACATCGGCCATCCAGTGACTATACCCAAAAAGCTGAGAAGGCTTCCTTCAGGAAAAACCATCTTCCTGCCTAAGGAAGATTCTCTCCATCACAGGATT
The DNA here is from genome assembly GCF_030254825.1 of Meriones unguiculatus. Taxonomy (NCBI): domain Eukaryota; kingdom Metazoa; phylum Chordata; class Mammalia; order Rodentia; family Muridae; genus Meriones; species Meriones unguiculatus. The sequence goes on along the minus strand of NC_083362.1, from coordinate 70,359,677 downwards.
CTGGCAACCAACAGAAACTAACCCCAAACACCTAAGATAGCCCAATAGGTAGAGGCCAGCATAAAAGCTCAACCAACAAAAGCCAGAGCAGAGCTACACACCTGTGTGTCCTGAACACCTTCCCAGGCTGAACAGTGGGCACAAAAAAACACCAGAAACTGGGAGTCCCAGTCGCAAGAAAAAACCACGGGGAAGGAAGGCAACTGGACTGGCCACAGGTCACCCAGTCTTTCCCTGGAAAAAGTCTCACAGACCAGCGGGTACTAGCCACCATCACTGAACTGGGCATCTCCAGAACCCAGTTATCCAGGGGCAAGTAGCCCTGGACATCCCAGCATAACTGAAATTCAAGAAGATGACCTAGCATCTATGCTCATGAACTGGATAACAGAGGAAACAAATAAAATACTTAAAGACCTAGAGGAAGATAAAAACAGATTATGGCCACCTATAAGAAATACAGGAAGTTGCAACCAAACAGTTTGTGGCCTTTAGAGAGGAAATGCTTAAATCACTGAAAGAAATAAAAGAAACAGGATTGTTCAAACAAACAGCTGAAGGAATTGAAGGAAAAACAGGAAAATGCAGTCAGACAGGTGAAGGAAATCAACAAAACAGGTCAAGATCTGAAGATAGAATTAGAAAAATTAAAGAAAACACAAATGGAGGAAATTGTGGAGAGAAAGAACCTAGGGAAGAAAACAGGAACTACAGAGGTTAGTATAACCAATAGACTACAAGAAATGGAAGAAAGAATCTCAGGTGTGAAAGATATAATGGAAGAAATAGATGTATCTGTCAAAAAAAAGTTAAGTCTAAAAAATTCCTGACACAGACCATCCAAGAAATTCAAGACAACATAAAAAGACAAAACCTAAGAATAATAGGAATAGAGGAAAAAGAAGATTCCCTGCTCCAAGGCCCAGAAAATATTTTCAACAAAAAATCATTGAAGAAAATTTTCCCAACTTAAAGGAGAGGTCAATAAGAATACAAGAGACCTACAGAACACCCAATAAATTAGACCAGAAAAGAAAATCCTCCTGTCACATAATAATGAAATCAGTAAGTATACAGAAAAAAGAAAAAAAAACACTAAAAGCTGCAAGGGAAAAAGGCCAAGTAACATATGATGGCAAACCCATCAGGATCACACCTGACTTTTTAACAGAGACTATGAAAGCCAGAAGGGCCTGGACGGATATCGTGCAGACCTTAAGAGAACACAGATGTCAGCCCAAGCTACTATACCCAGCAAAACTCTCAGTCATCATAGATGGAGAAAACAAGATATTCAATGACAAAAACAAATTTAAACAATACCTACCCACAAATCCAGCATTACAGAAGACACTAGAAGTGAAAATACAACCCAAGAAAACTAGCTACTTTCAAGAAAACACAGGAAATAATTAACCTCACTACAGTAAAACAAAAAGCAACCAAGCACACAACCTGATGACAACAGCCAACATCAAAGCCAAAGGATCTAACAGCCACTGGTCATTAATCTCTCTCAACATCAATGGACTCAATTCTCCAATAAAAAGACACAGATTAACAGAATGGATGTGTAAACAAGACTCAGCAATCTGTTGCATACAAGAAACACACCCTAAGTCACAAAGATAGACATTACCTGAGGATAAAGGGTTGGAAGACAGCTTTCTAAGCAAATGGACCCAAGAAGCAAGCAGGAGTAGCCATTCTAATATCAGATAAAATAGACTTTCAACCAAAATTAATCAAAAGAGATTGGGAAGGACACTTCATATTCATCAAGGGAAAATTCCACCAGGAAGACATCACAATCCTGAACATCTATGCCCCAAATACAAGGGCACCCACATTTGTGAAAGAAAGATTGATAAAATTTAAACCACACATAGATCCCCACACATTAATAAGGGGAGACTTCAACACCCCACTCTCAACAAAAGACAGGTCAACAAAACAGAAATTAAACAAAGAAACAATGTCCCTAACAGAGGTCATGGATCAAATGGACCTAACAGACATTTACAGAACCTTACACCCAAACACAAAAGAATTTACCTCCTTCTCAGCACTCCAAAATAGACCATATAGTGGGTCACAAAATGAGCCTCAACAGCTACAAGAAGATTGAAATAATCCCTTGTATCCTGTCTGATCACCATGGAATAAAGCTGGACCTCAACAACAACAGAAATAGCAAAAAGCCTCCACACACATGGAAATTGAACAACTTGCTACTAAATGACAGCTAGGTCAGGGAAGAAATAAAGAAAGAAATTAAAGTCTTCCTAGAATTCAATGAAAATGAAGGCACAACATACCCAAACTTGTGGGACACAATAAAAGCAGTGCTAAGAGGAAAGTTCATAGCACTAAGTGCCTTCAAGAAGAAATTCAGACAGCTCATTCAAGCAACTTAATGGCTCACCTAAAAACCCTAGAAAAAGAAGGAGATGCATCAAAAAGGAGTAGATAGCTGGAAATAATCAAACTCAGGGCTGAAATCAATCAATTAGAAACAAATAAAACAATTCAAAGAATCAATGAAACCAAGAGCTGGTTCTTTGAGAAAATCAACAAACTAGACAAAACAAAATACTCGCAAACCGAATACAAGGACACATCAAAGATATCATCCACCATGACCAAGTAGGCTTCATCCCAGGTATGCAAGGGTGGTTCAATATACGGAAATCCATCAATGTGATCCACTATATTAACAAATTGAAAGAAAAAAACCACATGATAATCTCCCTAGATGCTGAAAAAGCATTTGACAAAATCCAACATCCATTCATGTTTAAAGTATTGGAGAGATCAGGGATACAAGGCACATATTTAAACATAGTAAAGGCAATATACAGCAAGCCTATAGCCAACATCAAACTAAACAGAGAGAAACTTAAAGCAATCCCACTGAAATGAGGAACAAGGCAAGGCTGCCCACTCTCTCCATATCTCTTCAACATAGTTCTGGAAGTCCTTGCTAGAGCAATAAGACAGTTGAAGGAGATCAAGGGGATACAAATTGGAAAGGAGGAAGTCAAATTATCACTATTTGCAGATGATATGATAATATACCTGAGTGACCCCAAAAATTCTACCAGGGAACTCCTACAGCTGATAAACACCTTCAGCAAAGTGGCCGGATACAAATTTAACTAACTAACTAACTAACTAACTAACTAACTAACTAACTAACTAAATCAGTAGCCCTCCTGTATATAAAAGACAAAAGGACTGAGAAAGAAATTAGTGAAACAACACCCTTCACTATAGCCACAAATGACATAAAGTACCTTGGTGTAACCCTAACCAAGCAAGTCAAAGACTTGTATGAAAGAATTTCAAGTCTCTGAAGAAAGAAATAGAAGAAGATATCAGAAGATGGAAAGATATCCCATGCTCATGGCTTGGCAGGATTAACATAGTAAAAATGGCCATCTTACCAAAAGCAATCTACAGATTCAGTGCAATTCCCATCAAAGTACCAACACAATTCTTTACAGACCTTGAAAGAAAAATTCTCAACTTCATATGGAATAACAAGAAACCCAGAATCACTAAAACAATCCTCTACAATAAAAGATCTTTTGGAGGTATCTCCATCCCTGATCTCAAGCTGTACTATAGGGCAACAGTAATACAAACTGCATGGTACTGGCATAGAAACAGAATGGTGGATCAATGGAACTGAACAGAAGACCCAGAAATAAACCCACACACTTATGGACACCTGATCTTTGACAAAGATGCCAAAAACCATACAATGGAAAAAAGATAGCATCTTCAACAAATGGTGCTGGTCTAACTGGATGTCTACATGTAGAAAAATGCAAATAGATACATACTCATCACCCTGCATAAAACTAAAGTCCAAGTGGATCAAAGACCTCAACATAAAACCAGACACATTAAATCAGTTAGAAGAAAAAAGTGGGGAAGACCCTAGAATTCATTGGTACAGGAAACAACTTCCTGAACAGAACACCAACAGCACAGGCTCTAAGAGCAACAATCAATAAATGGGACCTCATGAAACTGAAAAGCTTCTGTAAAGCAAAGGACACCATCAGCAAAACAAAACGACTTCCTACAGATTAGGAAAGAATCTTCACCAACCCTTTCTCTGACAAAGGGCTAATACCCAGTATATATAAAGAACTAAAGAAGCTGAAAAGCAGCAAGCCAAGTAATCCAATTAAAAAATGGGCAACAGAGCTAAACGGAGAATTCTCTATAGAGGAATATAGAATGGCAGAGAAACACTTAAAGAAATGCTCAACGTCATTATCCATCAGGGAAATGCAAATCAAAACAACCCTGAGATTTCACCTTACACCCATCAGAATGGCCAAGATGATAAACTCAAGTGACAGCACATGCTGGAGAGGCTGTGGAGAAAGGGGAACCCTCATCCACTGCTGGTGGGAATGTAAACTTGTACAACCACTCTGGAAATCAATCTGGCACATTCTCAGACAACTAGGAATAGTGCTTCCTCAAGATTCAGCCATACCACTCCTAGGCATATATCCAAAAGAGGCTCAAGTACACAAAAAAAGGACATTTGCTCAACCATGTTTGTAGCAGCTTTATTTGTAATAGCAAGAGGCTGGAAACAGCCCAGATGCCCTTCAACTGAAGAATGGATACAGAAATTGTGGTACATCTACACAATGGAGTATTACTCAGCAATGAAAAATAAGGAAATCATGAAATTTGCAGGTAAATGGTGGGACCTGGAAAGGATCATCCTGAGTGAGCTGTCCCAGAAGCAGAAAGACACACATTGTATATACTCACTCATATAGACATATAACATAGGATAAACCTACTAAAATCAGTACATCTAAAGAAACTAATCAAGAGAGAGGACCCTGACTAAAATGCTCAATCCCCATCCTGAAAGGCAAAGAGGATGGATAGCAGCAGAATAAGAAAACAGGAAACAATCTAGAAACCCACCATGGAGGGCCTCTGAAAGGCTCTGCCCTGCAGACTATCAAAGCAGATGCTGAGACTTATGGCCAACCGTCAGGCAGAGTTTATGGAATCTTATGTAAGAAGTGGGAAATAGTAAGATCTGGAGAGGACAGGAACCCCACAAGGAGAGCAACAGAACTAGAAAATTTGAACACAGGGACCTTCCCAGAGACTCATACTCCAACCAAGTACCAGGCATGGAGATAACTTAGAACCCCTGCACAGATTTAGCCCATGGCAGTTTAGTGTCCAAATGGGTTCCATAGTAATGGGAAGAGGGACTGCCTCTGACATAATCTGATTGGCCTGCTCTTTGATCACCTGCCCCTGAGGGAGGAGCAGCCTTACCAGGCCACAGAAGATGACAATGCAGCCACTCCTGATGTGATCTGATAGACTAAGATCAGAAGGAAGGAGAGGAGGACCTCCCCTATCAATGGACTTGGGGAGGGGCATGGGTGAAGAAGGGAGAGGGAGGGTGGGACTGGGAGGGCAGGAGGGAGGAGCTTATGGGGGGATACCAAGTTTATAAAGTTTAATTAATAAAAAAATAATAAAATAAATAAATAAATCCAATTTAATTGTTTTGTAAAATAAAAATATATGGAATTTGGAAGTACAAAAAAAAGAATGCTCATTTTTATAACACACAAAAGCAATAAATAATTGTAGTCATTTCCATTTTAAACATTCATATTTTCACAGTAATAATTGAACATACTTGTAATTTTGTATTGGCACACAACATGATATCATACTTGATTTATACATTGCTAGGAAGTCTTGCTGCTTTTAATTTAAATGGCTCTATATTTCTGTGAAGAAATACTCACCAATCCCTTTGTTACTCAGCTCATTTGGTGACTTACTCACTGCATGTGATGTGGGACTGTGATAACTCATTCTACCATGAACATTTTTGTCCATTTAACTTTTATACCATCTGGATTTTTTTTTTTTGGATATGTATTGTCCCAGAAATTATATCACCAGGTTAGAGGTTTAACCACATTATATCTTTGTTGTTGAAGGAATAACACTTAATTTTTTGGATAAAGCTGTGTTTTTCGTTACACACTACTTAAAGAGTGGATGGAGAATTCTGGGAATTTTGTGTGCTTCTCCTGCACAGTAATTTATGCAGAAGAGAATTGAGTCCAAGTTTCCTCAGCCCTGTCCATCACTAGGAGAACAGTCCTAGGCTGGCATGCTCAAGGAGCAATAAGTCTATGGATGAGATGGCAATTGTAATTTCTGAAATAGTCCAGAAGATGGTGAGCTCAGTAACAATTGGAAAAGTGGGAAAAGTCTTCAAGGAGAAAGTGGAATTTGAAAAAAATAGGATGACATCACAAAGCCAAACTGAAGTACAAGGAACACATCGGAGGTGGAGGGTGAGGTCAGGGTGGAAGGCTTGCAAGCCTGGGGTCCGAGGCTCAGTTCTCAGCATTGCAAACCAGAAAACAGCAGCAACACAACTGTAATACAAAATACAAAACAGCAGTCTGCCGAGAGTATTTTCAGTCAATTGTCTCTACCTAGCTTACCCTTCTGGGAGATTAAAAAATGAGTATTTTCAGCTTTCAAATACTAATTGCAACTAATTTGGGGCAACGGGGAAATGTAATTGGCACATTGCTCTTTGTACTGTAGGTCATTTTTAAAACTAAATTCAGGAAAGAGCAGCATTGGAATAGAAAAAATTTCCCAGAAACATAATTGCCCATCATTTACTATGAGAAGTATGAATTATTATTATTTTTGACTGAATTGCAGCTTATTTTTTGTTTGAGACTAAACATGTTTCGTAATTGTGCTTGCTCCGTCTCCTGCCAGTGGGTGATGCATATGTCAGACCTCGGACTTAGCTTGCAGTGTGGACTTGGTTTTCCCTGACAAAATAGGATGTTTTTGAGGCCCAGTCGGAATTTGGAACGACGACTCATTCCTCTGGCAATCCTACCTGCATGTCAGCCAAAGTACACAGGCTGCCTGTCATCCTTTTTTGCAAGGACAGGGTAATGATATTGTGGCTGCAGTTTCTTCCACGAATTAAGAGGCATGCTCTGCTCTGAAGGAGATCTGAGGGGGAATCAAGGAGGGGAATGGATACATTGGGATTTGACACTGGGAGTTCTCTGACAACAGGATTGATTCTTAGCAAGCTCTCAACACACAATGTCTAAGCCTGCTTTGACTCAGGAGAAAGTCGAGGGATCAGCTTTATAGGGAAAGGAATAGACTGAGGAGTTCAGGTGAAGTCCAGATGGGAGAGGTGAAGGCATGCATGTTCGGTGAGAGACTCGGGGTGCCTGAAACAGTATTGGGTGAGCATTCCGAGCAGTGGTAGGGATGGCAGGAAGGTGGCCTCAGAACCCAATAGGAAGACATGAACAGGGGGAGCACCTGGTCCTGTCAGGAGTAACCATGGCCTCCTGCTCTTTCTGTTTAGTTTCCAGTGCAAAGCTACTTTGTTCCAATGATCTGCAGGGCAATGTGACTATTTTTTAATAGAAGAATTACCAACGTAGACTATAGAAATGCAAGAGACTCAAGTATGTACCAGGGACTGTGAGCCTTTCCCAATTCAAAGGAATCATGTTTCTGCTAAGATGAGCTTTTGTCCAGCCCTTGCTGCCAAAAGTCTCTCAAGGAATGCTCGGGTAACTGAATACTTTATCTACCAAAAAAAGAAAAATAACAGTGAATAAAATTATTGCCAAAGGAAAAGAAACCCTGATACATGAAAGATTACAACGTGCGCTCAAGAGTTTGAGGATTTTTGTTAAATCTATCTCTTTGGAGACTTTTAGGTCTGTGGGTGTGGTATTCCCAAGCCCCTGCAGCTGGGTCCCCAGGAACCCCTATCCTGGGTGTGGTGGTGTTCAGCTGGAATCCCAGTACCTAGGAGGTAGAGGCAGGAGGATCAGATGTCTAAGGTCATCATAGGCTACATGGAAAGCTTGAAACCAGCCCGGGTTCTGTGAGACCCTAATTAAAAAATTAAAAACAAAAGCATAAGGCCTGTATTTAGGGCTTTGAGCTGGCCTACCTAACATCTACCTCACCTATGAGCTACTGGAGTGCACAAAGGCCTGTCAGTTCTGCAGATCCAAAGCTGCAGGATCTCCGTGATACAGGGCAACAAACATCAGGTACCCCAGAGGACTCTCACTGAGGGCCCAGTATTGATAGTGTAGAAGAAGCCAGAGGCCTTGACCAGACCAATGACTCAGTGCAATGACCATTTACAAGTAAAGCTGTTTGGGCAAAAGTGTAGACTGTGACACACCCTGACACATTACAGCTTCCATGGTGAGATGTTTTATATTTTTGGAGGGGAATTTACAGGGGTAGAGGGCAGATATGGAGGACTGGGAAATGAGTGGGACTAGGTGCATAATGTGAAATTCACAAAGAATCAATAAAAATGATGAGAAAGTAAATAATTTGCTATTGAGAAAAAACAGATGATCATCAGATTATAGGTATATATATATGATAGGTAGATAGATGATAGGTAGGTAGACAGACAGACAGACAAAAAATAGGTAGATACATTTACTAAGTACAAAGTTTGGCTTGGAGTATGCTTTTTAACCGTATTTGGAGAATGTAGTTAGTTTTCTTGCCCTGGCTGGACTGACTCAGGATTGCTTGGTACCCAGTGAGCACAGCCTCCTTGTAGCAGCTGTTTAGCTCTGGGGCCTTCTGTTTTAACTTTGCTGATAGCTTTACTTCACATTACATCTGGAGCTCTTTGTTGTCTGGTTTCCAGTGATCAGCTCAATGGAAACTTACGGCCTTTGAGATACATATTTTGAAGAAGAGAGGACTTCCCTGACCCAACTCTTTCAATGGACTTTTTTATTTTTTGAAATTTTTTCTCCTTCCCTCTTTCCCCTGCAAGCCCTCCCATACATTCCCCTTGCTCTCTTTCAGATTCATGGCCTCCTTTTTTCTTTAATTGCTTATATATTATAGTTTATATATAACATATATAATTATATATATAGTTTATATATATAATTATATATATTTTTTCTAAATGTATAAACACAACCTGCTCAATTCATATAATGTTACTTGTATGTATATGTTTTTAAGGCTGACCATTTTGTATTGGGTATTCGATGGATGTGCTCTTTCTTGGGAAAGATTTTCTCTGTCTCTCTGTCTCTGTCTGTCTGTCTCTCTCTGAGACAGGGTCTTGAACCTGTTAAAAAGCCAAGGATGACTTTAAATTTTTAATTCTTTTGCCTCAAACTTTGGAGTACTGGGACCACATCTGTGTACCACCATGGTCTTTGGTATTGGGGATCAATCACTGGGTGAGCTACAACAGCCTTTAGAAGTGGAAACTCCAGGAAGAGACCCTGTACACCCGACTGGAGAAGAAAGTTTTGTATTACCGAGACAGGGAGATTCCTTTCAAGGCCCTGGACACAGAGAGGGTGTTAGGTCACCTTCCAAGAGACTGCTTCCTGCAGGTATGAGGCACTGAGATCTGAGAGTGGAGACCCGAGAAACGCTTGAGAAAAATCCCAGGCATGATGCTGATCAGTGCTTGACTGTGGCAGGCAAAGTAGACCCGGTAATCAAGGGCCACTGTTGTAAAATTCCTTGCTGGAGTAGGGCATTTGTGAGGATGTAGGGAGGAAGTCCCGCTTTTATTTTCTTCTGTCCCCTTCCCCCTTCTTGAGCCTCATTTGTTAAGGCAGTGACAAAGAGAGGAGAGAAAAGGGCAGCAAGATGTCAGAGCCTGAAGGATGAATCACTGGGTGTGGTGGTCACTTGAGCAATAATGAGCAGAGGAAGGAAGTGGTGAGCAAGTGAAGCCAGCACTTTATCACTGTTTTTTTTTTCTTTATGTTTATTTTTCTTGAGATTGTCAGGGAGGATGAGCGTTTCATTGTTTACATTCTCACCTAAATCAGAATGCAAGTTTTCTTCCACTTCACAGGATGCGGGATGAGGAGAGGGAGACAGAAACACAGAGAGGGAGGGAGAAGAGTCTGTTCATCCATCTTGTACTCTGGCTTTCCAGCAGACATCCCACCTCCCAAATAGCACTGCATTTTTCATTTTTTTTAATTACAAAATAATATACATTTGTTATAAAAAAGGTGGGAGGGGTGAATCAAGCAGAAATCAAAGCAATCTATTCTGGGAGTAATCCAACCTCGCTTCAGACATTTGTATGTGCACACATGTAAACTTCCTGCTTTCCTTTTGCACCTGTAAAGTTTCCCATTTTTAGTCAAGGATTTAAAACAATTAAATAAAACAGTTAATTACACTTATGTATTTGGTGTGTGGGCATATATATTACAAACACACGCATGAGGTTAGGATAGCTTGTCAGGATTAGTTCTTTTTTACCTTGTGGGTCCTGGGAATCAAGCTCAAATGCTCAGGTATGGTGGCAGTCACCTTTACCTGATGAGCTATCACACTGATCCCCTGCCTCCTCTTTGTTCAGTGGGTGCTGCCTCCTCTTTGTTCAGTGGGTGCTGCCTCCTCTTTGTTCAGTGGGTGTTCAGTGGGTGTTTGGCTCTGGGGTAAACTTTCCTGTAAGCACAGGCTTTGATTTGAGTCCTAGTTCCTTTCCTTTCCTGCCTTTTGACAGCAGCTTCTTCCCTCCATTTCCCCTCCATGAGATGTAGTTGAGGGCCTCTGTCTCCTGGGCGTTGTGGTGAGAAGTGAGGCAGGTATAAAGCACACAGTGAGTGCTTGAGACATGTGCTGTCTGGGTGCCTGGAAACCTCAGCATTCGTCAATTTACTTTTGAGGGTGAAGCCCAAGCACTGAAGAACCCAGGTCCCTCTTTTTGTCTAGGATTCCTTCAAACATCTGACTACTAATTTTTACCTTTCTTGTCACTCAACAATGTTGAAGTGTTTCTCAGGCTATCTGTCTTCTATTTCTTTTGGAGACTCAGCATTTGCCACTGAGACTTTTTAAAAAAATTCTTTGATAATTCTATATATACATACAATGAAATATTATCGTATGTACACCCCCTCCCCCCCAATTTCCCCATTTCTGCCCAATATCTTTTCTCTAACTTTGTCTTCCTTTTTGTCTCCCCCAGTTTTTGGTAACTCATTGAAGTCAAATACTGATGCCCATATGTGCATGGGTATGAGGGCCAGCCATTGAGAAATTCTAACTTTCAGGTTTTTGGCTCTCTATGCCATCGGTCTTGGGAAAGTTAGAGAAAATGGAAATAAGGTGTCTTAGCAGGGCCCAAGGCAGGGATTAAACTTGTTATTTTCTAATAAAGCACATTTTTATGATATTCTAAAGCAAGGAGTGCGCACACACACATTCATGAACACATACACACGCATGCATACACTCATGCATGTTACAGGTATTTTTATAAAACTGCATTTGTTTCTCAGTTTCTCTCTTAACCTGGCTATCACACACGTAACTGAGGCTCCTTTATATTTGTTTAATAATAAGCTTCACAATACAATTACTGAGCAGTTATTAATCTATTCTTAACCCTCTAAGCTAATCTCATCTTCTCCCAGCATGCATCTCATAGATACTTGCCCTTTGTAGCTTTCTCTCTCCTTATGTCACCTCTCTGGTGGCTGAAGCCATTACTTCCTCCTCTAACTCCTCCTCAGGCTGGCAGGAAGTCTAGCCCTATTTTCTCCCCTCTTCAGTGACTAGCTATAAGCTGCTTTACTAGCATACCAAGTGGGGAGCAGTGTTTCACAACATTGAGACAGGAGATTCTCAGAACAAGGATTGCAACCAGATATGGAGGCAGGGCACAGAAATCAGCATTTGAATTACACAATAACCTTGTGCCTACACACGTACACACAAGCACACACACAAACATATACATACATGCGTTCACAGACATTCACATACACCCACACAAATACACATACACATACAGACACCCACATGTCACACACAGACATGCACACACAGACATGCACACACAGACATGCACACACAGACATGCACACACAGACATGCACACACAGACATGCACACACAGACATGCACACACATACATGCAAACACATACATGCACACACAGACATGCACACACAGACATGCACACACATACATGCACACACAGACATGCACACACACACATGCACACACACACATGCACACACACACATGCACACACACACATGCACACACACACATGCACACACACATGCACACACAGACATGCACACACACACATGCACACACAGACATGCACACACACACATGCACACACAGACATGCACTCATACAGGTGCACATACATACCATGTATACTTGTATGCATGTGCTCCAGTGCTGTCGCACGCTGGTGAGACAGCTTCCTTTGGAAGGCTACCGGAACCGGCGCGTACTCTGAGTCACCCTTTCTTGTTTGCTTCTCTGCAGGAACACACTGTGAACTATACAAGGACCCCTGTGCTAACGTCAGCTGTCTGAATGGAGGTACCTGCGACAGCGAGGGCCTGAACGGCACATGCATCTGTGCACCAGGCTTCACAGGTGAGCAGTCCGGGACTGTGTTCTCAAGCTCACCCCATGGTCGCCGTGGTTGCCAAGGTTAGGCAACCCCAACCCCCCTGCCATAAATGGTTGCAGAGCAGGAACGCCGTTGTAAAATGTCAGGAGGCATGGCTCCGGTGAGGTAGGTTTTAAACAGTAGACTGTGTTGTCGTCAGACTAGGCTCTTCTGCGGTGAACATTTGTCATTTAGGTCTGCTGAGACTGCAGTCACTGAACGTTTGTAGAGCTGGAGCTCTGAAGCATACGCCACGAGCCTTTGAGAGAACGCTTGAAAGTGGTAGTGTTAATGTAGCGTGAAGGGGACGGGAAGGATAGACTGTGTCTTTTGTGGAGACTGCATTTAGATACCATTTTATTTTTACTGAATGTTGTAAAAGTAGCAGAATTTTGAGAACTGTAGGCAGTTGGTGGTGTTGGGGAAGAATGGTTCAGGGTCAAGTGGGAATGCAGGGACAGACTGGAATGGGTAGCTAAAGAGAGCTGTGACAGCTGTGGACACAGGAGCTGGGTTCACTTGAGTCTCAGTGGCTTACGAATGCTAGGGAGTTACCTGTGGATTGGGGGATCCAAGCTAGCATGATCTGATGTCCAAGCCCCACCCACAAGCTCAGGGATCTTGCAAATCTGTGAAAGTAGAGGTAAAATAATATGTTGGATATGCACACTGAGGGGAGGTTCTCACTGTTCACCAGATTCTCAAGGGAAGTCTGAAACCAGGAGTCCAGAATACTCCAGAGTTCACCCTTGTTTTTTTTTTTTTTTTTTTTTTTTTTTTTTTTTTTTTTTCCCGTAGAACTCAGAAGTCCTGGAAACTAAAGAACAGGACAAGGTCAGGGGCTGGGGAAATAGCTTAGTAGGTCAAGTGCTTGCTGTGCAACCGTGAGGACCTGAGTTACATCAATGAGACCCACATACAAAAGCTGAGCGAGGTGGCACCCTTGTCCTTCCAGGGCTGGGAAGGGGAGACAGGCAAGACCCTGGAGCTCACTGACCAACTGACCTAGCCACTTCAAGCTCCAGGTCAGTGGGAGACCCTGTCTGAAAACACAAGGTGGTTGGTGCCTGAAAAACAACACTCGAGGTTGTCCTCTGGTGTCCCCATATATGAACACACATGAGCATTCATGCCCGCACATATGTATCCATATGTCCATGCACACACAATATGCATGCACACACATCAAAAAGAACTCAAGGTCTGTATTTTTGGTGTTAGAACAAAGGCAGAGGGTTCCCTCTGCTATGGGGTTGGGGGAAGGCTGTGTAAGGAATAAGGAGGCAGGTAGGTGTTGTGTAGAGACACACGTGGCGTCGTCTGCTGGAACTCCCTTTCCTAGGCTTGACCTCGGGACCACTGTGGCCACTTCCAAACTGTACAACAGAGTTCACTGTCTAGTCCTTTCAGGGAAGCCTTAGCATTTACCTTTGGGGAAGAGTGTCAACAGCCACGTGTCTGGAGGAGCTTAAACTTCTACTCTATTTTTTTTTTTCTATTTCTCTGTTTCACACCCTGAACTTCTCCTTTGGGTTGTCCTGAGACTGAGAAATGGGCTTGCTCCAGACAATGTTTTGCAGATGCTTTTGTTTATCTGATGGCTTGTAAACGCAGAGGAACATTTATATATCAGCCAGTGGAGGCAAAATACTTTGGGGGAGATTTTGGGGTCTTTTCCAGATATGTCTGTCTTACTAGTAACAAATAAAAAGCACAGAAGAAATTAGAAGATATAAAGCTATTGAAACAAGTTGTTGAGAAATAACATTATTAATATATCGACACCCAAGAGTTTTCCCAAAGCTCTATGTATAGAATATGGCATATAGTCTATGTATGTACCTATGTAACAAAAATGGAATAAAACTATCTGTTATTTTGAAGCCTATTTATGACCTAGGATGAATAAATAAATAAATAAATAAATAAATAAGAAATGAATTTCCATGTCAAGAATTATACCTTTAAAATACTTTTTATAATAGTGTGTGTGTGTGTGTGTTTGGGTATGTGCACAGAAGTGCAGGTAGCCACAGAGGCCAGGAGGGAGTAAGTCCCTGGAGCTAGAGTTATAGGTGGGTGTAAGCTGCCCAGTGTGGGTGGGTGAGAACATAACATGGGTCCTTTAGAAGAGCAGTATGTGCCCTTAACAGCTGGGACATCTTTTTTTGCCCCATGCTTTTATTTCTAAAGCATTCTTATTGGTTGCCTTGTAGTCAGTTCTATGAAATGCCATGATTTATTTTTAGTTCATCTTCAGTTTGACTTTTGGTAGTTAAGAATAGTTCCATATTGTAAACAATAACGAAATGAACGTTTTAACATGTGTATCTTTCTGTATATGCCCCCATCCCCCTTTTTAGTACAATTCCTTAGGAATGGAAACTCAGGGGTCCAGGAGAATGGAGTATTACATGTGTATTATATTCTCCGAGTGAAAACCAGACTAAACCAAAACAAAATGACAGCTTTCACACCTAAGGACATGACTGTGTGATTCCTCATCTTCCTCATCTTGACACAAAATATTCCAGGGTTGTCTCTCCAGTAGGCAGCTGTGTTACTGTTACAGTTCTGTTGTTTCATTTGTAGGTCTGTTGAAAACACACTTCTTTTGTGTCCCTCCTTTTATGAACACCCTGATCAAACCTTTGTTGCTTTTCTGCTAGAGCGTTCACACTAATCTTTCTTTTCAGCTGTTTAGAATGAGTGCACTACCTTTATCTGACAAGAACGTAAATCTTTTTCCTTTGTTAGTTGCCCTTCAAATGTGTCTAGAGTATTTTGTTTTACATGCATCATATTTCAGCTTTACATAATTAAATCTTGGCTTCCTCTATCTTTTTGTCCTTGTTTCTCAAGTGGCTTTAACTGTCCAATCTTATTGTTATCCTCTTATATCATTGTAACTATGTATGAGTTATTTTCAAATTTAAATATTTAATCCATTTAAGATTTACTTTGAAAAATTTCTAGGTGAGAAAATTGAATATTTACTGTAGACTATTGAGTAAATCTCCAATAGGACATTTAGTAAGCTTTCTTGGAGATCTCTAGCACACACCAAACCCAGAGATGATCCATTCCTCTCTCCTTTAAATGTTTAAATGCTGAATAGCACTTCAAAGGACATTGTTACCATTGTAAGTTGTCCTGCCTGGGAACTGTGGAATAATCTTGATCCTTTGCATGAGTATCTGTACAGCATGTGTGTGCCAGGCCCACAGAGACAAGAAAATGGTATAGGATCCCCTGGGACAGGAGTTACAGTGACCTTCTTTTCTCTTTCTTGTTTACCTGCCTTTCTCTCAGTGTATCTGAGGTTTAGAGAGTGTCTGAGAACTTCTTTATTGATGGAGTAGAGTGAGTTAGACAACTAATAGGGATCTCGGGAAATTCTCAATCTAGGGTCCCATTTCCCTCCCAACTGAGAGGGCTTCCCTGCTCTCCAAGCCTGACATTCTTTCGTCCAGCTCTCTCCATCACCTGGTGTAGGTCCTCTCCATCTTTCAGTTATTGGCTTGGCATCCACCCTTTTCTCCAAGGCTTTGTTAATCTGTTAGCTAGTGAAGAACACCCTATGGCTTTGGTTTGAATTGCTCTAAGGCAAAAAGATGATAAAATTTTTATGTGTTTTTTAAATAACTGCATATCCTCCATGGTGAAGTGTCTCTTCATGTCTTTTGTCCATTTTTTTAACTCCTGTCATAGCCTATCAAGGCCCCATGCTATCAGCGTAGCTTGTGGTTACTGGCAGCCTTGGTGATGGGCTGAGGTGATGTTCTTTAGGTTTCCCCACACCATTTCACTTCCCCTCCTTTTCCATGCTGCACTGTGTGGAAGGAAGTCACTTGGCCTCACCTACCCTTAATGAGTGGGGGCTGTGCTCCCCTGTATGAGTGTGGGGTAGTTAAGGACTATTTGGAATCCTTCCCTGTGAGGGATTTGTTTATTCTCCCCCAGTTTATTAGTTTGTTCAATCATTTATTTATATTAATGGGATTCCTGGGTACTTAATGTAAGGTTTGCATTACAGGACACCACGTCCTAGTTTATTTTGTTGCTCACTATGTTTCCACTTTGGCACTGGGAGGTCTTTCATTTGGCTCCTATGTCCCTTCTACAAATTCCCGTTTTGGGTGTGGGGGTGGCTGGTTTGTTGTGTTGTGGTTCAGCACTTGTATACTTTCTCATGTCTTAAGATTCGCCAGTCACTTTTTGTCTATTTCCTGGAGTCACCCCTTTCTCCAAGGTCCCGTGGCTCCTTATTGGAAAATATTCAAAATAGGTATGTAGGCCCTAAAAGTACTTGTTGCCTTTAGGATGCCACAAGTTTTAGAGCCTTGGCTGGCAAGCAAGCGCATATCTACATACTAATGTATGCATATGGTGCACACACATCTTACTGTGCAGCTATCTGTGCCGATATTGTTTAACGGGAATTCACAGTGACATCCCAATTTCATTCCAACTCAGCAGGGATCATGTTGCTCTTCTTTTATTTATCTATAAAGCCCCCGCCAACAATAGCAACCTAAGTGGTTTCCACTATCCAACTATGCAGTTCATCATTCCAACATGTGCCATAGCAGTATCAGAATTGCTACCTTATGTTCTTTTAGAAAATTACTTTTCCAGCTAGAATACAGGGTCTGCTTACAGCTCATTTTCATTTAGTTTAGCCAGGCCTAAGAGGGACTTGGTGGTTCAAGCCTATAATCCCAGCACGCTAGAAGGTGGATTACAAGTTCAAGCTCATCTTTGGCTACATAGTGAGTTCAGGGTCAGTCTGGGCTACCTAAGACCCTGTCTCAACAACAGCAGCATCCTAATGCAACTCATTTCCAAAGGCATTAAATTGGCAGATTGGCTTCTGCAGACCTGCCCTTCAGTGAGGCTTCTCTGATCTAGTTACTTTGCTTCACCAACTGCCTTCCTTCATAGAATTTTCCAAGTAGACATTATTTGTTTTTGTTTTTGTTTTTCCTTTTAAACTTTGCTTCATTAGTTATAAAGGCCATCTGTTTTTTCTTTCATTGAACTACTTTTGAACCTTGGTCAAGAATCAGTTGGCAATATTTGTGTGGGTCTATTTTTGAGTTCTTTCTTTTTTTTTTTATTGATTGATATGTCTGTTCAGCTGCCAATCCAGCCTCGATATCTAAACTCTACTGTAGCCATGTGCCTTTTAAAGGTGGGCAGGTGGACTCCTAGTGCTCTGTCCTCTCTTTCTCCTCTTCAGATTTGTTTGGATGCTGGCCACTGTATGTTAACACGGTGAGTGGTCCGACCATCTGTTTTGTTTTGTTTTTCTTAATACCAACCTTTTTTATGTTGATCATTTCTGTTGTGATGCTCTACTATGGTGGTGGTTGTGTCTTGCTGCTAAGATGGGACACTTGGTGGCTTCACTGATCCACTGTGGGCAGTGAACCTTGAATCCCTCCTCTCCTGTTACAAGTCAGGAGCTGCTTGTCTCTCACACTTGTTGCCAGGCTTTTAGAATTCAGTGCACACACGCTATTTGTTAGCAGGCTCTAGAGGGACAGCGTCACTTTGGGAGGACAGTGTTCTTCTGGGAGGGAAGCACGCTTTAGTGTTTCGGGTACTTTATTTATCTATTTTCTGCAGTAGTATTTCCCAGAGATGACCTTGGCTTCCACAGACTGCAGCTTTTGTCTCCGTAGCTCAGCAAAACCATTGTGTTTGAGATCTGGCTGCAGGTGTAAGTCCAGGGGAGACTGTGGCACTTGGCTGCCACATTTCTCTTCTTGCAGCCCTGGGCTGCCTGGTGTCCAGTTCTTCAAAGAGTTTTATTTTTCATATATTTCATTCAGTCTTCTAGTGTATAGGGGGTGGCTAAGACAGGTTCCAGTTTTTTCACCATGATGGGAAAAGTTCTAAATAATGTTTTTGAACCTCAATTTACCTGCAATAAAATTCTATTAAAGTATAAAGGAACAAGCTAAGGCGCCCGCCTGGCATATGTTTACTGCTAGATATTGTGGTTGCAGGGATTTTCATCTATACCTCTGAGCATGGACTCTGCCAACTCAAGGCTTTACTAACAATAATGACCTTCGGATTTTTTTGGTTGTTTTACATTTCCTAACTTAACCAAGGAAAGCATCACAAATGATCAATATGATTATAGCCTTCTGTGAATACTACCAGTATACATATTATCCACATTCCTCTTAGAAAGTAGTAGACTGAGGGCTAAGGGAAATGGCTCATCCGGTCAAGTGCAACCTGAGTCTGTATCTCCAGCACCCATCTGAAAAATGGGGCATGGTGGCAAGTCTGTAATCCTGGCATTGGGAAGGGGGATGGAAAAAGGGGTACCCATGGCTTATTGACTAGCTAGTCTAGCTAGTTTGTGAGCTCTGTGTTCAGTGAGAGACACTGTCTCGAAAAATAAGATAGGGGCTGGAGAAATGGCTCAGGAGATAAGAGCTGGCTGTTTTTCCAGATGACATTGGGTTTGATGCCCAGCACCAACATGATAGCTTACAGTCATTTGTAATTTCATTTTTATGGCACCTGGTGCCTGCTTCTGGCCTCTTTTTGGCACCAGGCATGCATGTGATACACAGGCATACGTGAAGGCAAAGCACTCATACACATTATTTAAAAAGGTGAAGCACGATAGAGGAAATCACTCAACTTCAACCTTGGCTTCCACATGCATGTATACCAACATTCACCTACATGTGCATTTGTGCCCTGTGCATGCAGAGAGAGGGAGGGGAAGTGAGAAAGAGAACAGCAGGTTAAAAAGAAATTGTAAAAGACTACAAACGTCGTTTTGCATCTCTTCACAAATGCTATTCGGGAACGAACACTGTGGGTTTTTTCTAACTTAGGTGAAAGAAAGCAGTAAACAACTAAGCTAGAAAGCCAACTGTCTCAGGCCCACAAAATATCAGACTCGTTAAGTTGGCAATTAGTAAAGACACATAATTAGCACTAAGATCCTGGCTAGTAGACTAGGACAAAATGCTTCTTGACTGAAAAAATAACATCAGGATGTTGGACCAACATGGAAAGATGGATGCTTGGCCCAGTGTGGTAGGGCCATTGTAATGGCAACACTTGGGAAGCTGAAGCTTGAGGAGTCCTTTAGTGTAAGGCCACCTTGTGTGCTGAGCATATGGCATGGACCTTGAATTTGATGGAACAGAGTGGGGCATGTGCTCTTGCCTGCTATGAAGGTTGGGAAGAGCCAGGCTGTTTCCTATCACTATTGCTGTTCAGGTCACTGGCTCTTGTTTCAGAATTGTCAATGTCTTGACTACCAGCTGAAGCAAGCTATTGTTTAGTAAATATCTCCATTGAGGCTGGCTTCCTAAATGTGTGGAAAGTGGCACTGATGTATGTATCTGTGAAAGCCTTTGATTTTTGTCCTTCAGTCTTTTCAGCGCATTCCTGTTGATGTGCTTTTCAGCCAGTCTACCATGGAATGCCATCTGTGATGGTGTAGTCCATGCCCTCCTCTTGTCAGAGTCATCACCCCGCTGATACACGGGGACCATATTTTAAACAGGTTAAAACAGGTTAGCATGAGGCCATTGATTTTGTGTTTTTTCTATTGATGTAAATTGCTATATTTATTGCAAGAAACAAATTCACCCTGACGTGACAGGATTATAATCATTTTTGGGTGACCCCAAGACCATGAGAGTTTTGTTCGACAGATTTAACTTAAATAGTCAGATGGCAGGTTATACAAGGAGTGTGAAACGAAACAGACGTGAAATCTTTCTGTGCGGGATTCTTCCTTTGAAATGATCTTTGAGTAACATATGGCAGTTTTATAAATGTGAAGTAGACCAACGGCAGATAGAAAAGCAATTTAATGCTAAGTAAGCCTGGAAGTAATTACTTGAATACACTGAAATGCTGCTTTCTGAAGATGGAACAAATACTTGGTTTTGCTGTTGATTGTGGTGATGAAAGTAGTGTGTTTTTTTTCATCCCTTTCTGTGTTTATTTAAGCAAATGAGGGCTTATTTTAAAAAATTCTCTTCTGTTTTTTTCTTTTTTTCTCCCTTTTAAGAGAGATTGCCTCCATGTGAAGTTCCCTCTTCAGCTTTGACAAGAGGCCCTTAGGTTTAAGGAGTGTCTTCATCTTGTACCGGTTCATTGTGATGGCTGTAGAGTTATTCAAGGGTGTCTTTGTTCATGAAAGTTTTGCTAACAAGACACTTCCTATACGGGATGTTTGGATCACAGTGATGCTGTCCTGTGTGCTGAGTTAGCGTGTTTTCAGCAGGTTCTGTGGGCAGGTTAGGAAGCCCGGAATGCTGTGTCTCATCAGGGTCTGGCCGTCCTCATTGTAGGGGAAGAACAGACTGGAACAGATATAAGCCTCCTCTGAGCCATGATTTCCCAGGAAAGAGTGTGTCAGATTTGGGCTCATCTCATGTCTGTAACTGTCACTCTAGTTGGGCCTGATGCTGCCCCTGAGATTTTCAATTCCTTCCCTGATGAATACAAGCATATAGGATTAAGAAAGGAGACTTGGTTTTCACAAAGAACTTGAACTAGGTATACAAGGGTGTCCACTAAAGAGCCAATGTCCAGCCTGGCAAACTCAAATGCTTAGCTACAAAATAATCATAAATTGTGAGTCTTTAACAACATTGGGAACCTAAGTTCGCCTTTTAGGTCAACCTCAAAAGGTTTATTCAGATACTTCTTCATGGCCTCAAAAAGATAGTCTTCTTAACAATGATTTTTCTTTATTCAGCTTTTTCTTAAGAGAAAAATCCCTTGTCTGGAATTTTCTGAGTTCCTCACTTTGTCTAAACAGTAGGCAGGGCTGTGATCACCAGCCTGGGATCTTGTTTTTTGTTTGTTTTTCTTTTTTTGTTTTTTTGTTTTTTTCCAAGAAACTGATGGGGGATATGGGTGTAGCCAATCACTGTTAATTTTCTTTATCCTCCTAGGTGAAGAGTGTGACATTGACATCAATGAATGTGACAGTAACCCTTGTCATCATGCTGGAACCTGCTTGGACCAACCCAACGGTTACACCTGCCACTGCCCTCATGGCTGGGTGGGAGCAAACTGTGAAATCCGTAAGTATTTCAGCTGTGAACTACTCAGTGTGGGTCTTTCATTCAGCCAGAAGAGGGTGCTAACTATGACAGAAAGCCTCCATATCAATACCCATGAAACCATGAGCCCAAGAGGGCCCATTTCAGTCCCTCCTGTCTCCACAGTCCAAGTAGTACTTTTGTCTCTTGCTTTCTGTCAAGCTCGCTTTTTGAGATCACATCCAGCCTTTCCACTGGAGAGAGTCTTCAGATGTCATCCAAAGTTCATGGCTACTCGGTCAGCCAAGAAATGTGCTTCACAGACACGCATTAGAATACTATCTGAAAACACAGCCCCTGCTCTGGAAAGTCTAAAAAGCCACACAGGATTTGAATTCCCTTTGCCTTTGTGTTTTTAAGCATCTTTGAATATAGCGGGTTCCTTCAGTTGCTTGGAGAAAAATCCAGCAAGGATGAACATGAAGGAAGAGGTGAAAAGCACCGAAGCTGTGGGTGAACAAACTGAAGTCTAGAAAAGTCAGGATCAAGGTCTGATGTGCAGGGTAGCAACTGATGGAGGTGACAATGCCCCATTATCTTTTTGAAAGCTGATGAATACTCCCCCACTGAAAGGCATTTTCTTATTTAAGCAGGGCAATAAGGTTTCATCTTAGACAACCAGGCTGCCTGGGGGAGTGCTGCCTCCCAGTCCCACATGAGCTGCACAGGAATGGTGTTCAAAGAGTGCTTCACACTGCTGAATGTACTCTTTGATGGATAACGTAGGCTGAAGAGGTGGCTCAGTCAGTAAAGTGCTTTCCGGCTAAGTATGAAGACCTGAGTTTAGATCCTTATTGCCTACATAAAAAACCATGTGTAGTGGCATATATGTATAATCCTAATGCTTTGAAGGCAGGCACAACAGAGATCCCTGATGTTTGCTGGCCATGCTTAAGTACCACCTCACCATAACACATTGGCTTTAGTTACTCTTGAAAGGCTTGGCACAAGTGACTCCATTTTTGTTGGCTGAAAGAGATGGTCTCACTATGAAGTGAGCCAAATCCATGATCCACGGGTTCCATTCAGAGACCCTGTCTCAAAAATAGACAGACAGACAGACAGGCAACAAAAAAGAAACCAAAGTTGGTGGCTTCCTGAGGAACAACACCTGAGATGTAGCACTTCTGATCAAGCTGTGGTCATATCCATCTTTGACCCATCTATCTTAGCTTCAGTCAGTTCTATACGATGGTCTGACAAGGTCTCAAAACTGTGTGCAATCTTTTCTTGATAGACAAGTTCCTTTTCTGACCACTCCAGGGCTTTGGACATTCCCTTCATCCAGAAAGTGATTCCTAGGGAAATTATAATTCCTTGGAATCCACTGTTTTAATAGTATAATAGCCAAAAGAAGAGAACACAAATAGCTCTCTGTATTTTCTTTCTTGCCAGAATGGCTTAGACTATGAGGGATTTGATGTGAAAATTCCTAAAATATGCCCATGCCTGAGACAACTATTATAAAAGAAATAAAAATAAGAGCCAAGATTAGAAGATAGTGTTTGGTAGCCATGCATAAGTACCACCTCACCATAACATCTTGGTTTTAGTTACTCTTGAAAGGGTTGGCACACGTGACTCCTTTTTGTTGGCTGTAAGAGATAATATCACTATGATATTCAGACTGGCCTTAGACTCACAATCTTTGCGCTTTAGCCTTTTCGGCATTACTTTCTTAGCACAACATTATTTCCATTCTGATAATGTCTTCTCTTATCTCTGTACAATCTTCTGGAAACCCTTAAACATTAGAAGATGAGTCTGTTTGTGATTATTCTCTAAATCTGTAAGAGATCTGAGTTCTTATTTTTGTCAGTGATGTAGCTATAGTATTCTACCAAGCCAAAGAGTCTAAATTTTGTTTCAAGAGTAGAAGCTTAATTAATATATACGGAATGCTTGTGTAGGTCTTCTGTGTGCTGGTGTTAACTGTTGCTGCCTCTTTTGTATGTTAAACATATTTATGTCCTGCTTGCATTACATAAGTCTCCTAAGATGATATAGGTGAACACTGTATCAAGCTAGTATGCTCAAATTAGAATTGGGATTGATGAGAATCCTTCCTAGTTGAAGTTTGTGCACTCCTAATTGGGTACAACAATCTGGCTTGGCATTTATCACCTCTAGGGCTTGAAAAATAATTGTTCTGTGATTCTCTGGCTTTGGGGGTTGGTTACTAGTGAGAGATCTGAGGTTCTTCTGACATTTCTGCACTTGTAGGGGGTTGTTTTCCCTTACAGCTTTGCTTTGCTTTGTATATTTGACATCTTGACTATGATCTGTTGTGGAGATATTCTTCTCTGATCATGTCCATTTGGTTCTAGATGCCTTGTATGTTTGAATGTCTGATTCTTTTCCTAGACTTGGGAAGTTTTCTGCTACAATTTTGTTGGCTACATTTGCTATGCTTTTTAGTGTTTATCTCAACTCCTTCAGCCCATGGATTCTTGGGTTTGGTCTCTTGACCGTATATCTAGATTTTGTGGTCATGCTCTTTTACTTACTTAATATTTTTTTTTTTGTTATAGATGTTTGATTGTAGTATTTCGTTAACCTTGTCCTCTCCCACACTTAGAGTATTTTTTTTTGCTTGATTGGGGCTATTGGTCATGCATTCCACTGTGTTTTTAAATGTTACTCCTTGAGGATTTTTTGTTTGTTTGTTTCTAACATTTCCATTCATTTATTAATTTTTTTTTCAGAATCTCAATTTGCTTGCTAAGACTTTTTTCTGTTTTGCTGACTTTTGTTTTTATCCTCATTGCTGATTTTCTCATTCATTTTCCTGGCATCCCCCTCACCTCCACCCGCTCTGTTAAGAGCACCAGCTGCTCTCTCTGAGGGCCCAGGTGATTTTGTTTCCAGCACCTACATGGCAGTTCACAATTGGCTATAACTCCAATTACAGGGAATCTGAACCTTATTCTGGCTTCCATAAGCACTTCATGCATGTAGTATACACACACACACACACACACACACACACACACACACACACATGCAAAACGTCTACACACATCTTGGTTAGGGTTTCTATTGCTGGCACAAAACACCATGACCAGAAAGCAAGTTGGGGAGAAAAAGGTTTATTTGCCTTATACTTCCATATTGCTGTTCATTATTGAAGGAAGTCAGGACAGGAAGTCAGGCAGGTCAGGAACCTGGATGCAGGAGCTGATGCTGAGGCCTCAAACTGCTTACTGGTTTGCTTCCCCTGCCTTGCTCAACCTGCTTTCTTATAGAATCCAGGACCACCAGGCCAAGGACGGGATCACCCACAGTGGGTTGCACCTTTCCCCATTGATCACTAATTGAGAAAAATGCTCCTCAGCTGGATCTTAAGGCGGCATTTCCTTCTTCTCTGATGACTCTAGCTTGTGTCAAGCCAACACAAAACCAGCCAGTACAACACATTAAAAAAAAGTCTCAAAGAGGTGTCATTACAGAGGTTACCAAGAAACGACAAAAGGATGAGGAGTTGGGCCAGCTTTTTTCTTGGTCCTTGAAAATTAGAGTGACAGTTACATGCATATGGCTGGGTGTCGGTTAAATTGTGGGCTCTTTAATTACTGAGTCTGTCTGATGTCTGGAGAGTAGTCTTTTTGGGAGTATTTTTCCTTCTTTGTGCAGCAGGGACCTTTCTTCGCCATATTCAGCTTTCCATTCTGTAGATTGGACAGACTCAGTCTCTCAAAAATCCTTAGGTCACAGTCGTCAAGTGGCTAATGTTCTCCAAGTGCATATTGTAGGAGGCAGCCACAGCACCGAGACTGGTAAAGGCAGAAGCCCATCTTTGTATGAACCACCCTCCTGGAGGAATGTGGCTGTGGGAATCGTGTTCACCCCTGGAGAGATACATGGCTTTTGAATTTGATCAACTCACTGGCCTCAGGTTTTGTTGTTGTTGTTGTTTTTAGCATTATTAAAACCCAGGTCTATGCTCAGCTGATGAACTCTACACAGCCAAAGGCAGGGTGGTCTCTCCATAGGCACTTCTCAGCCTTAACCTAGCCCTAGAGAGATCATCACCTCTCTCTTAGTGGGTATGTGAACACTCAGACCCTTGAGCCCAGCCATGTCCAGTACTTTTAAAGTAAGAAATCCCTCAGGGCCCTTGGCCATGCTAGTTGTTTCTAGAGCTGGGTGGGCTGTCCCAGTAAGGTGACTTTCCCTTCATTGGGCCCCTCGGCTTCCTTCTCCTCACACTGGCTTCCTTTGATTCTTTGTCCTGCTCTTCTGCTACAGAGCAGGCTTCTTTGTCTGTGGTAGTCTTCCTTTTGCTCTTCCTTACCCCTGGTTTATGTCTCGAGACCCTAACCGTGCAAGCTCTCTTGACACTTAGTTAAATGAATACTCTGTCCCCTTTTCTGATTCTGTGCAGCTTGTTCTGTGCTGCCTTTGCACACCTGTGCTTTCACTACTTGGTGACAATTTGCAGATGCTTTTACCTGTCAAAGGACCCAAGCCTCCAAGAGCTCACTTCTCTTCACCTTTCCTTCCTGCTTTATCACAGCACACAGGCAGCACTAGAATCACGTATTCTGTGAATGGATCTTTGTGAAGGAGTAGCATGTTCAACTCCTGTTTTAGTTAGTGTTCTATTGCTGTAGAAACAACGGGACCACTGCAACTCTTATAAAGGAAATAATTTAATTGGGGCTGGCTGACAGTTCAGAGGTTTAGTCCATTATCATCATGGTGGGAAGTGTGGCAGCACCTAGACAGAAATGATGCTGGAGAAGGAAAAGAGAATTCTACATGCAGATCTGTAGGTAGTAGGAGAAGAACAGCTCTGGGTCTGGCTTGGCCCACCCCCAGTGACACCCATCCTCCAACAAGGCCACACCTTTCAATCCTTTCAAGTAGTGCCACTCCCTGTGAGCCATTTTCATTCAGAGCAGCGCACTTTCCCATTCATTCATTGTTTGAAAAACATTTCAATGGCTGTTAATTATTCTTAGGCTAATTGATGCTTTCACTGGACAGCTCACCTTCAGGTATGGAAAAATGACATGATTTGAAATTGTACCTTGCTGTTGTCGGCAGCAGATGGCCTTAAGGATTGTTTAGTTATTAAATGACATCATCACAAACATGCCCTTTTCAGTCTCTGTTGAAATCGCCTAGGTGAGTAAATTAGCCAGCCTAGCTGTGTTCACCAAGATAAATTACAAAATAGATATGCACAATTTATTTGAAAGTAAATGATGCAAAGCAGCTGAAGTGTAATTTGGGTAGATTTGGTTTTTGTCATCAGCTTGCCTGCTTCACCTTGAACAGCTTGTCTACCACAAGCCCCCAGCAGTTCCAGAACCTTCAGCGTAAAAGCCCTTCAGAAAACAAAGAACTGCAGACAAATTTAAACAAAATGCAAGTGATCCTTGAGGCTCACAAGTGGGACATTTATGAAACCAAACAGCTCTTGAGTTAGCATTCCTGGCCACACACCTGCTGGGGCCCATGAGATAATCCCATTTGGCTTGTTCAGGTTTAAGATTTCTTCTCTGGGCTGGGCTGTAGCCAGCACAGTAAATGATTCATGCAATGGGACTTGGGGGATGTGGAAAATCATTGTCTTGCGATGATGGAGCCTGGAAGGGAGATGGCATTTGCAGCCACCTGGCAAGGGAACACTCACTGCCTCTCAGACCCAGTGTTAGATTCCACAGACCCAGGCTGGCTACTAAGCCAGTTAGCTTGCAGAGCAGCCGCCTCCAGTTCTATCAGGAACATTTCACGTGACAGTAAAGACGAATCTAGCTTTAAACATGAGGGCAAGGGGATGAAGGAAAACAGTGTTTTGTTTTGTTTTAGAGATTGTGATAGATTTCCGCTTAATGTCTAAACATATTGGAACGCAAATACTTGGGAAGTATTGCAAACGGAGGGGTGTGAGGACCATGGGCAACTCTTCAGGCGTGGGACAGCACTACGCTGACCACACTGTGAGGCACATGCTTGTTTCTGTTTTTTTCACAGTAGTTCTCTGTGTGAACCTGTGCATGTACACAATCAATATGATGAACATGCTCTTTATACACAGAGTGTGTATAAAGCTTAACAGCCCACTGAGAACTCCCGTGAGGGCTGGGAGATATCTGTGGATAAACGTACCTGCTGCCCAGGCTGATGACTTGAGTGTCATCCCCAGTATCCACATGGTGGAAGTTGTCCTTTGACCTCAACACATACACCGTACACACACACACACACACACACACACACACACACACACACACACAAATAAACGTAATCTTAAAAAGTTCTGATCGTCCCTGGCCATCAAATCTGAGCGCTGAAGGACCAAGTTGGAGTAGCACCCACCCTGGCCACCCTGGTGTTGATGCTAAGTGGATGATAAAACATGTTTTGTTGAGCCCTGGACTCCAGCCTGCTGCTGAATTTCGAAGGGAATGAATGCTATAATACTTGGAAACCAAGTGAACCACACTTACTTTTTCAGCCAGAAAACAGTCGTCTCTCCAAGGAGGCAGTAGTTCCTGCCAAAAGAAAGGGCTGCTGACTCGGGGACCGAGCCTCAGTTCTGGTTTCTTGAAACGCCTTCTGCCGTCTATGGAGACTATTTCCTTGCGGTGTGTTCCGTTCTTCTTGTCTCTGTGTCAGCGTGGCCGAGGAGCGAGCGCACTAAGGTTGGGTAGCTTCCTGAGCCCCCTCTGCTGCGTTAGCTGCTGGGCAGGCAGTCTTGGCTGGAAATGTCAAACCAGGTGTCACGGGTCTTCCTGGGATAGTCAGGGATTGGATGATCTGGCTGCACACTCAGAAGATTCTCCACTCACCCCATCTCTTCTGGTATTTGAGAAATGTCCAGGCGAGGAGCAGGGACCACTTTTCTGTTAGACCTCTAGGAAATGGGTCTGCAGGCCTGACCTCTTGTCTGACTGACCACCTGTTCTCTCCTTCAGGCTGTCCTTTTCAGGGTCAAGAATAGTCCATTCTGAGTCCATGATCACTGATGATGTAGCTAAGTGTGTGGCATTACTCTCACATGACCAGGAGAGTGGAAGGTGTCTTGAGGCGTGTTCCCAGTCTTATCCTTCTCTGAATCCTATATCTGGACATCAGGAAAGTCCTACCATGAAAGTGATGACCCTGCAGGGTAATAGTGGTGGCCATGGTTTGACACGTTCTCTTTATTGGCAGTTTCCTTTCTCATCCTGCTTATATTAGCTGGATACCTCCATTTGTATGCAGGTCTGCAAGGAGAACATCATCTGAAATCACTGGCCAATGCCAACCACAAAGATGACATTCAGTTTTTGCATTTTGTCCCTGTTAATAGAGGTTGACGGAAGGTCAGGGGCAGCCGATGTTCTAATCTTCAGCCCAGAGCATCGGCCTCACGGGACAGTGTCCTCTTCTTTGTCCTTTCTTCTTCCAGCACCTCAGCTGCTGAAGGACCACCCATCACCCATTGCCTTGTCTCTGTTCACTTTTTCAGTTTTCTAGCTCATGCTCACAGCACACCAGTGGGGAAGGCATTGGTGCCAGAGTGGGGTGGGGTAGTGGGTTGAATATTGGAGTTGGGGTTAAAGCAAGACTGCTGTGAACCGAAGGTCCATGATGTCCAGCTGCTGTGAGGAGATTCTCATCTCATTTATTCAGATACCTTCTTTTTCATTTCTCGATTGCAGAAAGGATAGGTTATTATTTTTTAAAGTGACTGAAAAGTACCCAGAAGACACTAAAATCCCTCACAATGCTGTCTTCTAGAGGCAACCGCTGTTGATGCACTCTGTGGGCAGACAGACCTCTGCTCCTGTCTTACTTCCGCCTTACTTCTGTTGGTTGCCTAGGCTGCCTCTCTTGTGGGGGTGAGGTGGGGAAAATTATGCATCTTGTGGTAGTTATGATTAAATGAGATGTTTCTGAAGCTCTCAGCCCATCTAGAGGAGCAGTGTTAGGACCCTAGCCTGAGCTTTTCAATGTCCAAGTCACTGTCTTAAACTCACTGTGACTGCTGGATTATCGTACCGTGTGAGTACCTGTGGTCCCTTTGACTGCATTCTTTATTTGTGCCATTTTCTAAACATCTTTCTTTCTGTCCCACTGGAGTGGGATATTTGGATTGTCTTCCTCTGCTTGACTATTGTAGACTGTTTTGGTGTTGGTAGAGTGAAGAGAGGACATGAGAAGGGGGGGGGACTTCATCTTTATCTGCAATATATTATTTCTTTTAAAAAAACATGTAAAAGGAATCTAAGGCAAACGATAAGCTGTTAATATGTACTGGCTCTGATAGGTAAGTACATGGGTCTGACCTTATTTTCTGAACTATTTGTGTGTGATGGTTGATTGACATGAGGATGAACGTCTTTGTATTTCACACAGAGATTTGTACATTTCCAGGGCGATTTCCTCAGCAGGAGATCTAAAGTGGCCATATCTGGTGTGACGTTCTCCCGTTAGGTCCAAAGAAGGGTCAAGTGTCTATTTGCAGCCTCTAATTTCTGAGTCATTTTAAAGTAATATTTGAGGCAGGTAGAAGAATTGTATCTTGAAAATGGCCGTGAAGGTAATTACTTTTCTTGTGGTGATATAATGTCTGAGGAGAAGCGATTTCAGGACAGAGAGGTTGGTTTTGACAGAGGTTTGAGGAGAGACAGTCCATCATGGTGGGGAAAGCACCTTCCGTCAGTTCTATCAGTAAGTGTTTACAGTAAGTGGAGCTGGGGTCTAAAACCTAGAGAACTCCCCTCAGTTCCCCAGTGATTCTAGACTTCTCTTAGTAAGGCTCCACCTCTGAAAAGTTCCACATCCTTCCCAAACATTGCCATCAATTGTGACCCAAACACAAGGACCAATTGTGTCCTGTGGTGACATTTCATATCCAAACTAAAGCAGGTGCATTCTTGTTTTTGTTTTTGGTTTTTTTTCTTCCTTTGTGATTTGTCAGTGACCCTTAATGTTAAAGATATTAAACCCTGATTTGGACTAGTGGCAGGAAAGAATCCTTCCTGGTGAAAGATTCTTATGTGAAGTTAGTGTTGTAGGATGCAGACTTCCATTCGTTCTCTGCCACTGGTCTGTCTTTGCCTTCAGACCTGCAGTGGAAGTCTGGGCACATGGCCGAGAGCCTCACCAACATGCCGCGGCACTCACTGTACATCATCATTGGCGCCCTTTGTGTGGCCTTCGTGCTCATGCTCATCATCCTGATTGTGGGCATCTGCCGTATCAGCCGTATCGAGTACCAGGGCTCCTCCCGGCCAGCCTATGAGGAATTCTACAACTGCCGTAGCATTGACAGCGAGTTCAGCAACGCCATCGCATCCATCCGGCATGCCAGGTAAGTCCCGAGGCTCTGTGGTGAGGCAGACAGCGCAGTCCTGGACCCCTGGAGCTCGGCAGTTAGATCAGACTGGCCAGCCAGCACACCTTAGGGATCTTTCTGCCTCTGCTTCCCTAGTGCTGGGATTACAGGTGTGTGCCGCCATGCCTGGACTTTTTCAGTGGTTTCTGGAATTGAAACTTAAGTCCTGTTAGCAAAGCAAGTGTTTTACGAACCGAGTTATCCATCAGCCTGACATTTTCTGTCTTGCTTTTGAAACTGTCGATATGAACACAGACCATCCTCTTGGATTTCGGGGCCTACGAAATGCATAGAGTTTGTGTTTTGGGATGCACTGTCCTGTCCTGGAGGACAGTCAGGAGTTGGTGTGGTATAGGAAGAGCCCAGCACGGTATGATTGGAAACCTCAGAACCCTGTTCCCAGACTATATTCCATCTGATCGCTCAACCATCTGCAAACACAGTTCCCTCTACGCCCCTCTTTATAGAACATGGCTATTGCTAAATTACAGATACTAAGTTATTCTGGAAATAGATGATTGCATGCTTCTCCCACATCTCTTATGGTGCTGAGAAGGTCAGCTAATAGCTCACTGACCTTCGTGAGGGATGTTCTTCCAAAATGGGTAGCAAAATTATTTCGTAAGAATTGATGAATGATCTGAAACATACAATTCAGAAAGTCATTGTACTGAGTTTAGTTTTTTTAAACTAGAGATAAAGTTTAGGCTTTATTCGTGTGTGTGTGTGTGTGTGTGTGTGTCTGTCTGTCCCTGTGTGAAGATGCACATGAGAGGGTGTTGTGTCCCCTGAAACCAGAGTTACAGGTAATTTTGAGCTGCCTGACATGTGCACTAGGAAGCAGATTCCAGTTCTGTGCAAGAGCAGCCAAGGGTTCTTAACCACGGAGACATCTCCTGCTCCCGGAGGTTGGTGTGGAGAGTGGGGCCTGCAGAAACTGCCGGCAGTATAATTTGCATTAGTGTGATATATCAGAAGACTCAAGCAGGCCTCAAATCTGTAGAGTAGCGGCAGAAGAGTTTCGGAATCTTCTTTCTTCAGAGGAAAGTTCCCAAATCCAAGCTTCCCGATTTACCGTGAATTTGGTGCATCAGAAACAGGAATGGAGCCTCGGAAAGGAGCCAGAGACATACCTTTGGATGACTTGGAGCTTCTGTCTCAATGCCTCAGTGGGAGCTGTTTTGTGGAACACTTGTGGCCCTGAGGAAGAGGAACTAGTGGACTCAGGACCATCTCAATAGCTGCTTATCTGGATGCTTCCACTCAGGGTCAGCTCAGGCAATCCAGCTTCCGGGAAGCCCAGGGCCAGTCCACACAACCCCCCACCTGATTGTTTATTTGAGTCTCTCCTTTCAGTTCAGTCTCCCCAACAGGTCCTGGCACATAGCAAATGTCACTAGAATCTGAGGTCTGACATGAATGGTGATCTCTGTTTGTGCTGGCAGAGGATGCTTTGTCTTGTCTACACCCCTGAGTATTAGCTCAGGACGTGGTCCCAGCCAACAGAACTAGTTCCAGTATCCTAGATCGCTGGGCTAGAGGCAGAGGGTACAAAAAGGATAGGGAACTGACAGGTTTCCTTGGTGTTGAAGCTTCTCTCTCCTGTGTTCCCAGAGGACGCTTAGCTCATAGAAAGAAGCAAGAGCTATAGCTTTATACTTGGATGTGTGGGAGACCCAGAAATAAGATTCTACCTATCCCAGACAAATCTGTGATCCTCCCAAATGCAGGAATATGGCATTTCAGGACCCGATCATCTAAAAGGGATGCTCTGTTGCACAATGCCTACACAGCCCTCAGGCAAGATAGCTGAATACTCAGGCAGGGAAGTAGAGACATGATAGCATTAGCAAACCTGATCCTTATTCATTGCCCATCTTTATCGAAATGCACAGGGCGTAACCCCAGCCAGCCAACGCCAGTGTTCCCCAGTAAGTCCAGATGGAAGAGGCCATAGGAAAGCTGAACCTTCCATTCACGGTAATTTCTCGCCTGAAGGTTCTGCACGGTGAGCGGATCTGCAGTCTGCTCTGAAGAGCCAGACCTCTGACAAACTGGCCTTCTTTGCTCTCAATTCCTGGAAACTCTAGGAAGAGTTGGCAAAACTTTGTCCTTTTGATGTGAGCTTCTCTCTAGTTTCCAAACATGGCCTATAGCGAACGCACACTTCATGGGCTGCTTCCTGGCTGCCAGCCTGGACGTGATCCTGAGCTGGAATGACCACAGCCCACTGGGCACAGAAGCTACATTCCAAGTGGGTCACCAGAGATGTGCATAAGGGACCAAAGAAAGGAACATCTGGCGCCTCTGCAGTCAGTCATCAGCTGGAATGAGGAAGCAGTCCCCTCTCCTTTGTCCCAAGAGCCATCTGCCCCATGGCTGCTTTGCTTACACCCAGGTGACAGAGCAATGATCAGCAGGAGATCCAGGGCTCCCCACACCCTGACGGCAGTAAGCCGGCAGAATACAGGAAAAGGAGAAGAGAAAAACCACATTCTCCTGTCCTCACATAACGGGAGCCTTCAGACTTGGGCCTTGCTTATGATCAGAGCCACCCGACATTCTTTATGGCGTTGCTTTTACTGCTTCCGGGAGAATTTGAGATGGAAGAATGTGCTTCTTCTTCTGCCTTATTTACGACTGGTGGTAACAGCTCTCATTCCTTCAGAGAACGAGTCAGGCTCCTAGGACTTGTTACCAAATGTGATGTTTAAGATGCTGGTGCGATATTTGATAGTCCTTGTTCTGAGACCAATTAGGGTGGCCCACCCGTAGCCCATTGGCAAAACATGGCTCAGGATAGCTGTAAATGTAGCTCAACACAAAATTGTAAACTTAATTAAAACACTTAATATATATGTAATATTCATAAATATCTTTTTGTTGGGTTGTTTCAGTAAGCTGTATGAACGTTGATAGCTGTGTAGTACAGAGAAGCAAAAATAGAGTACCTCTCTGGAGTACCTCTGGAGTGGGCAGTATTTAGAGAGCATAGGCCAGGCCCAGTCCAGAGAAAAAAAAGAAGATGATTTTTTTGGCAGCGTGCCACATAAGCAATTGAATGAGTCTGGACACGAGGCAAAGTGTCCTGTGCGCTGATCCTCTTTGTACACGTGCAAGCAAGTGGGCCTAGTTTTGGGCTGTCATGCTTGGTAGATGTGTCAATACTCCTTCTCAAACTTCGCTTATCAGTCTTCAGCTCCAGGGTGAAGCTCAAGTTCACAGTCTTTTGATTTACTGCATCTTGCTACATGGCACGAAACAGAGACATCTAATTTTCCTGGTTTTAAGAAGGCGGATTCTTTTTCAAGCTGGAACTATATAACAAGTGGCTTTAAAAAGGCTATTGAGTCTGTTGAGTTGTTCACATTGTTTTTCCTTTGGCCAAACGGTTGGTTAATTGAGCCAGCTAATACGTACGATTCATTCTCCCATCAAAGTCCCACAGGAAAGTGTGCCAGGGCCACCAGGCTAGGGCAGAGGAAGCCCTCTGTTGTTAGCTTTTCTTCCAAATCATCACTGTTATTACAAAGGCAACTAGCTATTTCACAAGGATTTGTCAACACTTTCTACCTACCTTGGAGTAGCCTCTCTGTACTTCTTGGGAAGAAGTATAGAATTCAACAAGGTTTTTAGTCCGGCCAGTTTTCCAGGATTGCATGGGTATCATCTAGACAGATTAGCAGGCCAAATGCTCAGGTCCAACCCCGCTTCAATGCCAGCACACTGTGTGGGTGTTTCAGAAGGCCTTACAATTTAGAAATGGTTCTTTTTAGGGCCTTTTAAAGATTGCAGTGGGTCACTGTGGGCAGATGGTAGCAGAGGTTCCTTTGTGTTTTGCATGGTGCCCCTGTGGCAAGGTCATGCCTTTGTGTTCCTGAAGGCTAGTCAATATCCAGTGAATTGGAAGGCAACTAATGAAAGTTTAGACAAATCAAAGACCATCCCAGGCATGGTGTAAACTCATACCTGGCATCCTAGGATGTGAGAGGATGAAGCAGTGGGATTACCATGAGTTGGAGGACAGCCTGGACCTTCTAGTAAATTCCAGACCAGTCTAGACTACAGAGTGAGGCCCTGCCTCAAACCGGCTTCCCACCCCCAAGTCAGAGCTCTCCTGAAGAGTGCTCTCTCTTCTCATTCACCCCTTGATCCTATTTCTGACCTTTGTATGAGAGAAAGCAGATGTTCAAAAAGTAGGAGAGAGAGGAGAAAGGAAAGAGGCGAGAGAGAGAGGAGAAAAAAAGGAGAGGAGACAAAGAGGAAGAGATTAGAGGGAGGGAAGTCATGGTAACTAAGCCTCTCTGGTTCCTTGGCGGGGGGCATCTTAATCTTTTCAGAATTTAAGGTGGTTGGTTTTTAAATCTCTTTTTAATGAACCCTGTTGAATGTAAAGTTTTTTTTTTTAAAGTCATATTTTAGAAGAAACAACGGTAGATTTCCATGGAGACTTTGAATTTGTGTTTTACTCCAGAGACTTTGGGGAAAGTGAGGTCTCCAATGGGAGGAGACCACCCAGAAGCTGAACTCGCCATGTTTTAATAATTGCTCTCTAATACTGGCTTGGCAGAAAGTCTTGCAATTGGAGTCTTGACTCCTCTGGCTTCTGGGCATCAGTCCTGCCACTGAGGAGACTTTGATATGCAATAGATTTGTTGGGACAATAGCTTGGTATTCAGAGAAAAAGGATGCGCCTGGGGGCTGAGAGAACTAAAGGGTTGGGTTTGATTAGGAACCCTGGCAGCATTTGTGGACAAACACCTCCACGTTTTAGGTCATTTCTTTATGCTGTGCTTTTTGTGCTGGGGATCTCAGCCAATCTCAGAGCCTTTCCACCAGGGGGAGAAACTGTCTGAGTGCTACCTGGGGACCAATGCCCACCATTGTGTATGCTGGTCATGAGAGTGGATGTAAAACAAAGCTGTCTCTCCAGATATTTATGGGTCTTGAAGAAAAGGAGAAATCGATACATGTTTTCTTAAATCTGTCTCGGAGCTGGCCTGCCTGCCTGATTCACCAAGATTTAACCAGGATGCTTTATCATTAATCCAGTTTGCCTCCTGAACTAAAGACTAATGTTTTCTCCCCTTCAGTGCTAATATCAGGATGCCTCAAATTTTTATACATGCCGAAGAATATACTTTGGAATATTTTTATAGTTCTATTCATTTCTTGAATGTTATTCTTATATGTATGCAGTTATGTAAGTATATATATATGCGCGTGTATGAGTGTGTGTGTTATGTGTAGGTATATGTGTTTATACATGTGTATGTGTGTTACATGTAGGTGTGTGAGTATAAGTGTGTATGTTTTGTATGTAGGTTATGCATGTGTGGGGGGATACAGAGGTTCATGTATAGCTACTTTCTTGGTTGTTCTGCCTCCCAATTTTTGGTAGTTTGTTTCACTAAACTGAAGGCCCATCTCATGGCACCAGTCGGCTAGGCTGGGTGGCCGGTGAGACCTGGCTTCTACCTGTTTTCCTCTTGCCTCCAGCACTGGGTTACCCCAGCACCCATGTCTTGGGCTTTATATGGGTGCTGGGGTGGGGTGTCAGGTTTAGGCCCTCATGTGTATGCAGTAGGCACTTGATGGAAGTTAGTCTTAGCGCTCAACTTTAATAGAAACTGAGCTCCAGCACTAATGTGACGTTTTCTCTTTCTGTGATTTCAGGTTTGGGAAGAAATCTCGGCCTGCGATGTACGATGTGACCCCCATCGCCTATGAGGATTACAGCCCTGATGATAAACCCCTGGTCACACTGATTAAAACGAAAGATTTGTAATCTTTTTTCCTTTTGGATTATTTTTCAAAAAAAAATATGAGATACTAAGATCATTTAAATATTTTTAAGAAAATTAAAAAGCTTAAGGAATTTAAAACGTTAGCTGCTCAAGAGTTTTCAGTAGACTATCGAGGAACTAATTTTCTGCAGCTTTTAGTTTGAAAAAAAAAGTATTTTAAAAAGCCAGAATTTGTGAAACCCATAGACCATGTTTTAATGTACCTTCAGCTCTCAACACTGTATGCTTCGACTAGTGTGGTCTCTCTTGACAGTAGACCCTACCGCGAAACCCAGATGGACTTCTGGGGTTGCTACAGAGTAAAGTCTTACATAGGAAGAGTTTCTTTTGACGTGTGAGTGCCGGCTTCCTTAGTAGAGTTAGGAAAATAAGTAGAGTATGATGCATAGCCCAGTATAACCATTACTTACTAAGACATGGCGTCCGAGATGTTTGTCTTGTGAAAAAAAAAAAAGAAAGAAAAGAAAAGAAAACTAGTTAAATTTATTCTTCCTAACCTGAATGAGATTAGCCTCTGCCTTATTCTGTGCATGGGTAAGTAACTTATTTTCTGCACTGTTTTGTTGAACTCTGAGGAAGCATTGTTCTTTCCAGTTTGTTTTAGTCATTTTTGTAACAGTCCTTGAACTTGACCTTGTAAACATAAAGGAGATAAAGGATCTAGGGAGGCAAACACTGGTCAGTTTCAACCTATAGTTTTTCTTTTAGGAGTCAAGTGGTTTTCTTTTTAATTGTGAGTGGAGTAAGTTATGTTGCAGGTGATTCTTGCTAGGAGGTAGTGTCACGTAAGAGGTGCTGGTCCCTTCTGTGGTGTTTCTCATAGTGCACCTTTATTTATACCCAAGACATCTTTGTGGCTGTATTTGATTGATATGTGCTTCTTATGATTCTTGCTAATTTCAAAGAATATTGAATAAACATTAGCAGGTCAAGGATCTACTTGTCTCATTATTTGAAAATCAACATAAAATGTTTCAGATTGGACACTGGCTGTCAATCCATCCAAGTGTTTATGACATTTAAAAACACCCGAGCGACAACTTATGGTTTGAATGTGTCTCTGAGAGGTTCATGTGTTAAAGGCATGATCCCCAAGAATTGATATGTGACCTTTAATTGGGTGGGGCCTGGGGAGCTGTCATTTGGGAGCTGCCTTTGAAAAGGACTGGGGTAGTTCTCGTGAGGGCCTGTTATGAGACAGCTCACATCCTGAGTGTCTTTTTGGCTTCCTTTATGACATAATAACTCCCACCATTGAGACACCCTCCACCATGATTCTCTCACAGCAGGTTACCCGATCTTGGAATTTGAGCCTTTAGAATTATGAAATTAAGAAAGGTCCCATTTCTTTCTAAAATGAGCTCACATCAGATATTTTGTTTCAGAGCTAACACAGCATCTCGATAGCCGCCAGGGCCATTCCCTGCCCTCTGAGAGTCTTTATTACTTCCTGATGGACGGTGTTATTTGTCAACATGAAGAGGAGGACAAGAATCAAAGAAATTTTTGTATACAGCCATGAATCTACATTTGCTCAGGAGATGCAGGCTGTGTCAATATTGAGGTACAAGGGATATGTACACTCATGATGGTCAGGTACCTTGGCCTCAAAGAATGTCTTTCCTACTGCTGTCCTTTGTAGATGACTGAAATTGCCCTGTGAACAGCCCTTCATCCTTCGAAACCTGAAGGCAGCTTAGAGTCTCTGTGTGCAGCCAGTTTCGCTTTTCTCCAAATCCTGCAGTGAAGTCCCACTATCATTTGGGGGACTGCATCTTTAGCTTCACATGGAACCAGTTGGTAAGACCAAAAGATGTCCGAAAATCAGGTGCGAGGGCGGGCATTAAGGAAAAAGTAATTTCAGATGCTGCTCCATCCCGCTCAACCCTCAGAACATCTGTCCCTAATCTAACAAATGACATAGCAGTACACCTACACTGTGATTATTAAACAACACAGCACAATATGCTAACATTCTAAGTGTTTGGAAATAAAGTGAGAATAAAATGTTAACTCTATTAGTTATGTAGCTGCTGTAAACACACCACGGAGTCGCTTCACATAAAGACACCTTAAAGAAGCCTTGATGGACAACAGGAGAGGGCCTGGCAATGTTGCTTCAATGCTCCATTTCTGTTGATTTCTCTCAGTACTCCTGGGCAGTATCCATTAGAATATGTGTCCTTTCAGGTCATTGCACCCTTTCTCATTTTTAAAACACACACACACATATACTCTCTCTCTCTCTCTCTCTCTCTCTCTCTCTCTCTCTCTCCCTCTCCTCTTGTGTGTGTGTGTGTATTGTGTACAGGTGTGTATCTGTGCATGTGGAGGCCTCAGAAAGAATCAGGTGTCCTGCTCTATCACCCCTACACCCACCATATCCTCTCTAAACAGGTTCTGGAGCTCACCAATGTTTTGGCCAGCTCGGCCAGCTTGCAAGCCCCAAGGATCCTTCTGCTAACCCCTCTTGCAGCCACTGGCCTTATGGGAAAATGAGACCATACTTAGCTTTCACCTTGTTGCTGGGGATCCAAACACAGATTCCCATGAAGAAGTGCTCTTACCCATTGCTTTTTCTCCTCAGCCATGATGGACACTCACCTCACCGAGCACTAGTTCTGGGTTGGGCAGATACAAACAAGAGCCACACAAAAGGATCCTAGCTTCCATATTTGCTTATTTTACACAAGACCTTCACTGAGTAAGCAAATGCATATAAAATTACCCATCGAAAAACCTACTGGGGGGAAAATGAATCCTGATCTGTGGCAACATATTTATAGCAGAGTACACTAGAAATCTGCTTTGATCATTTACTTGGTAATGGCCCTGGGCAAGTAACTGGGTCTGCTTAAGTGTCCCAAGTTGGAAAAGAAAGTTTGATAATGATAGGAGAGCAGATTGCATGTACGTTGTGTTCCCTACCTCCAGTATATGGGAAGCACTCAGCATGTTTCTTGTTACTATGGTTGCTGATGTTCTTATTTTTAGATCCGGCTATTCTCACAAAGTAGGTTAATATATCTTTTCTGATGGCAAGTGCTTGTGACCTACAGTGTGTCCTAGTGAGCTCATAGCGCTATAGCAGGGAACATCTTCCCCAAGGTGTCAAATCCTCCACAACCTCGCTGAAGTTGCCACTCTACTACCTGAGAAGCCAGCATTTGATGATAAAGACTGCCTGCACTCAGGACTGCAGGAGCTTGTGATGGGTTCTGACTTTGTGGACTTGAATCACCGTGTTCTGTTAAGCGGCTTCCACGAGACTTTGCGGACAGACATAGCTAGAGTCTGCATATGGTGCAGTGTGTCTCCATAGGCGGTATGGACAGACATAGCTATGGTCTGTAAATGCTGCAGCAGTGTCTCTAGCGTTATTGGGGTTGGACTTTTTACAATTTATTTATTTGTTCACTTTACATCTTAGTTGTAGCCCCTTCCTCCTCTCCTCCTAGTCCCACTCTCCCTCCCTCTTTCCCCATCCCTCCACTACCATTCAGAAAAGGGGAGTCCCCCAACCCATCCCAGCACATCAAGTCGCATCAGGACTGAGTCCTCAGTGGCCTGGCAATGCAGCCCCACCGGCAGCAAGTGATCAAAAAGCATGCAACAGAATCCATGTCAGAGACAGCCACCAGTTCAGACACTGTCCCCCCTCTCCCCTTACAAGGGAACCCTATGAAGACCAAACTGCCCATTGGGAATACATGTGTAAGGGGCCTAGGTCTAAACCATGCATGGTCTTTGGTTGGTGCTTCAGTCTCCACAAGCCCCCGTGGGCCCAGGTTAGTTAGCTATGTTGGTCTTATGGAGTTCCTGTCCCCTCCAGGTCCTTCTATCCTCCCCACCCCCATTCTTCCAGAAGGCTCTCTGCGCTCCACCCAATATTTGGCTGTGATTCTCAGCATCTGTTTCAATCCATTGCTGGGTGGAGCCTCTTAGAGGATAGCTATGCTAGGCGCCTCTCTGCAAGCACTGCAGAGTATCATTAACAGTGATAGGGTTTGCCTCTCTCCCACAGAGTGGGTCTCAGGTTTGGACAGGCATTGGTTGGACATTCCCTCAATCTCTGTACCATTTTTATCCCTGCACATCTTGTAGGCAGAGTAAATTTTAGGTGGAAGATTTTGTGGGTTGGTTGGTGTTTCCTTCCCTCAACTATGAGTCCTGTCTGGTTAGAGGGTGGCCTGTCAGTCTCCATGATCCCCATAATGAGGGATCTCAGCTAGAGTCACCCCCATATCCTCTCAGGAGACTACCTTGTCATAGATCTCCAGCTATGACAAGATGGCCCCACCCATAGTTTCTCTTCTCTCTGTAAGCCCTCTGTCCTCCCACCCACCCTCTCTCAACATCTAATCCCCACTCTCATTTCCTTCAACACACTCTCTTTTATCCCGTTCCATCTCCTCAGCCACTTCCACTATTTATTCTGTTTCCTCTTCTGAGTGAGATTCAAACATCCTGGGGTGGCGTTTTCTAAGCTCTCCTGTCTGGCAATGCAGTAGAAATGTCACCCATCAGGAGGTTGCTTCCCAAGGTCCTCAGCAGTTGGGTGCTGATTTCTTTGATATATCTGCAGTCTCTACTTAGCACAAGGAGGCTTAGAATCCCTGTCATCAGATCGCTAACCTTTACCTTTGTTGAGTAGTCATTCTAGCCTAGTGGCTTCTGTTTCATTCTATGAGGCTCTGTTTATAAACAGTAATTTGAATTATTTGGTCTGGCTACCTTTTCTACCAGAACTGGAAGTCTGGTTAGATCCATTTCTCAACTGATGTTTTTCATAGATTTAAAAAAATATATATAGGTATAAATACATTGAAATAATAATATTTAATGAAAATAGATTTTACAGTTTATTAACAGGGACATATATGAAAGACTATAGCAAGAAAAGATATTTGCTAAATGTAAGTTTTAAGTAGCTGCTCACAACCATTCTGTGATACTGTGGGCTGTCTTTATCCAGCCATGTCTTGTCCCCTCTTCCTAATGCTCCAAAGAACTAGCAATGCCAGGTACCATCTTTCTCAGCACCCTTTGCCCTCAGAGCTGAACGCATGGCTTTGGTGTTGGTCAGTGGGACCTTTAAGGGTATCTCCTGGAATTTCCTGAAAATCTTTCACTCCCCATGGAGTGATGGGGCTACTATCGAAGCCTTGGATGTGTCTGAGTAAAAGGGACAGAAACGCTCTTCTGCTACTACTGAAAGGCCCTGGACCTTCCTGTTCATCAGAGTAGGAGTCATCATCCCTCGTATGACTACATGATACTCACCCTCAACCCCCTGCAAAACGAAGACTAGTAAAATCAGCTAATTTATACCAGGGGTTGGTCAACTCTGGATCCCATCCCCACTTCTTCTGAGGAAACTCTCAGCTGAGGTGATTTCTCAGGTCTTTCTTGCTTTTGGCGTTCTTAACAGCTCTGAGTAGTGTTTGCCAAGTCCTGTGTATATTGCCCTTCTGTGTAGACTTGTTGGTGTTTGAATCACAACCCAACCAAGGTCAATGGTTTTGGGGAGGAGTACCACAGAGATCAAATGTCGGTTTCAGTTATATCCTATCAGGGGCAGTCTGTCATCATGGCTTACCTTCATTTCCTGCTGAAGTTGTGCTTGCCCAGCTTCTGTACCATAAAATCACTCTACTTCCTCTTCTTTTGTTTGTGCTCTTTGTCTGCATTGACCCCATTAAAGTAATGGAGAGTTATGTCTATCTCACTAAGGGCAATATCTCTAAAAATTATTTGAAATTCTTCTTGGGAGATTTATGTATTCTCTCTTACCTGGCGATTTCATTATACCAGTTTGCATTCACAGCTTTTAATATTTTGTAGTATACTCCAGCACTATCTCACTGACATTGAGAACTTCCAGTTGTCAACTGTATTGATCTGACATGCCCCATCATGGTTTGTGTGTGTGTGCATGCACGCACACACGCATGTGGCCTTTTTTGCTTTCTGGCACAAGAAAATGCTCAAGTTCAATCTTTCCTATTTGTGCCCCAACCTCGAATCAGCGATGGCTCTTTTGATGTCAGTGATTGGCTCCTATGGAAGAGTGTTTCACAGTTTGATTAGGCAATGTTCCCTAGCCCCTAGAGGATTTCTTTCATTAGCAGACTGAGATACAAAAACAGCCTCAATTATTATTCTGCTGCTCGTTGAACATCTTGTGAGCCCTTGTTTCTTTCTTTGCTATTCAGACAGCTACTTGATATGTTTAAGTTAACATCTTAATTACCAAGATCTAATTAAGACTGACTCGTTGGCCCTTTGTGATGTTTACTGGCCTCTGTCTGAGCGGCTTCCATACTAGAGGAGATCCATAGGAAAGGTGAATCCACTCCTCCCAGAGCCAGCACAGTGCACACATACTTCTGAGTGTGCTCCTTCACTCTTCCCTCACCTGGCAGACTTCTTCACAGAGTGACTCTGCCTTATTAAACTGTGTCACCCCGGTGTGTGGCATTGTCTTCAACAATTAGCACATCTTCTGTTCTAATGTATCAAGTAGCACATTGAAAGACAGGCTAAGGAAGGGAGAGAGAAGATTGTATGTTAGAGAACAGTCAATATACTATAATCTTTGTATGAAGGCAACCCTCACACTAACATGACAGTAGCTGGCATGTGCAAAACCTTGAAAGTTCCTGTTTCTTACATCTGTTTATCTGGGGTGGGTATTGAGGTCAATAAAAGAAAATTACTATTTAAGCTGCTTCAATTGTTTCTGTACAAACTACTATACCTTGTGTGTGTGCATGTGTGTGATTTTGTAGACTGTTCATGGCTCAAGGGCACATGCCCTTTCTACCCTCTCTCTGTCTCTGCCTCTCATACACATAATCAATGTTCTGGTCTACGTTAACAACTCACACTGTCCATAAGACAGCGCTTGACTGGAATGGAAGTGACGTCCCTTCTAGATCAAGGGGCACACTATTGTCCTCCTTGTAACCCCGTCATTGATGAGGAAAGTCAGTTCCCACTTTTGACATATTTGCCCAACTACTTTTGCTGTCCTCTTCTGTGTGGATACACACTGCTCGCTAACTAATCCATCAAAGCAAGTAGGCCAGCGCTGTGTGGGATGAGTGCAGGCTGCAAGGGGTGTTACTTCAGGTGAAAGTGAGGTCT
The DNA here is from genome assembly GCF_030254825.1 of Meriones unguiculatus. Classification (NCBI taxonomy): domain Eukaryota; kingdom Metazoa; phylum Chordata; class Mammalia; order Rodentia; family Muridae; genus Meriones; species Meriones unguiculatus. The sequence continues at coordinate 70,315,760 of NC_083362.1, read as the reverse complement.
GTGTGAGCTGTGTTCAATGCTGGACACCTGAGGAGCTGCTGGCCTCGTGTTGCATTCCAGGTACCTGGAGATAGTTAGCTTTGAGATCTCAGGGCAATATTAGTGATTTTCAAAACTACTTGTTTTTAAATAAAATGTTGTCCTCTCATGAAACATCTCATGGAAGTATATTAAAAAAAAAGCTGAAGTAAGCAAGATTCTCTATTGAATCTGATTGTGGTGCTCTGTCACTCAGCCTCTCTGGCTTCTTCCTGTCACACTTAACTTCAGTGATCTCTGTGGGGCCGTAATGAGGCACAAGCATTTCAAAAGACCGGTGGCCAAGGCTCTCAGTCTCCCATCCTTCAGCTCATCCACGCATCCAGAGGCACCAACAGAGCAGAGTGTTCAGTGGGTATGAAGCTGGTGCCTACAGCTAACAAATTCAGCTACAGTTATTAAAGGACAACCAAGTGAAAAAGGTGATGTAAGCATCTAGAATTAATACACATACTAGGAACAGACTGTATCAGTCTCTGCTAACAGGATGCCATAGAAACTCCTAGCTTGAAGGCCCATGGATGCTATGGAGGTGAGGGAATTTTCCTGCTTTGTGACATCTCTGTCATAACCTGAAGAAGGGGAAGAGATGACTCAGGTAGGGAAGATGTACAAAATGTCAGTTGGGCTCATATTCTCTCTCTGAGGGGCTGGAGGACAGTCAGGTTGTAGATCAGTGGAGATCAGAAGTAGGCACAACTGCACAGCCACCAACATCTCTCCTATGCGTGTCTGCCCAAGAGCAGAACAAGCATGGTTGAGAAAGTCCTGAACCAAGAGTATTTACAGTGGTCCCCAAGTGCTGCAAAGGCCCTTAAAAGTAAGGAGGACAGAACTCGTGAGACGCACAGCAACACACATGCATCCTGCAGGTGTGAACATCAAGCCAAAATAGCAGGTCTCATCGGGGGAGAGAAAGATGCCTCCATCCCCGTGAATGCTAGGCTGGGCAAAGTCAGATCGTGGTGATACAAATCCAAACAGCATTTGCCTCTGCATGCAGAAGACGGGAGTCGGGGAGACTGGGAAAGGGGCCGTAGGAAGTGCCTGGTGGGTGGAAATAATCCACACTGGAGTTTTTGGGACAGCAAAAAAATACACTTGCCAATGCCATCCAAGGATAGATGTGCGATCTAAATAAATATTAAAACACCGAGAAAGCTTAACAAGATCCGACCAGTAAAAAAGAAAAAAAAAAAGAAAAGAAAAAAACCCCCCCAAAAACAGCTTGATGGAGAGAGTGGGTAAGAGTGAAGACAGAGAGGTGGGTTGAGGCCAGGAACTTCCAGAGGGTGATCTGGATAAGAAGAAAGATGTGTCCCATGCTGGGGGAAGGCAGGCCACTGGGCAGAGCTTTGGCCAGAAATGTGGCTGAGGAGATGGTTGAGTGAGTCAAGAGTAGCTTTGCTGTGGAAACGTAAGTTCACCAAGGAAGACCGAGGCAGCAGCCTGTGTGTGTGTGGTCCTAGCATTCTGCTATGAAGAGAGACGAGAGACTGAGGCAGGAGAATCATTGGAAGCTCCTGGCACAACTAGCCTGGCCTATGAACCTGGGGTAGTCCACTGACCTCCCTGTGTGCACAGATGCATTCCTGTGCACGCGCGCGCGCGCGCGCGCGCACACACACACACACACACACACACACACACACACACGCTCTCTCTCTCTCTCTCTCTCTCTCTCTCTCTCTCTCTCTCTCTCTCACACACACCACGAGATTGAGCAGAGTGTCTTAGGAACCTCATTCTCTGGAGTGAGAAGCATCCTGGCTTTATAATGTAAGTTTTGCCCAAATCATTTTCCACACTGGCAATTTAAATTATCTAATCTGAAGATTAAATTTTCTCCCACAAACATGTTTCCTGACTGTGGTGGGGCAGAGAGGCCAACAGACGATCAATTGTCATTTTTCTTGCTGGCTTCATTGAAAACTCTAAAGTACTAAAGAGAATGTTCACAAAATTGAAATCCTTTTCTTATTAAACTACCCTGTGTAGAAAACACTCCATGGGCAAATTATCTTTTAATAAGGCAATTTCCTGCTTTCTCAACCCAAAAGGCCCCTGAACAATTTGAAATTCAAATATTGTGGTTTCTCTACGCCGAAGCCAAGCAACTACGCCGAAGCCAAGCAACGCTTGCAAGCTTTCTGAAATGTGGCTCCCACTGGGGATTTCAAGTTACCTCATGGGGGAGCAATCTTTCTCACAGGGAAGCTTCTGGGAAGCCCTTGATGCAGAGAACATGTGAAGCACACAAAAGGGTCCTCAGTTGAGCTAAGTTGGAGGCAGACTTACCCCCAAAACACATGGTTGTGTGTCCTACTGCTTACAAAGACAGACTGTCTTACACACACACATGCACAGAGCGAGTGAGAGAGCAAGAGCAAGTGAGCGAGAGCTTTGGCTGCACTGTTCTTTGTGGAAGACTGTCTTACGCATTGCAGAATGCCATACATCTTCTTAGCACTGGTTACCGACAGTACCTCCCAGTTGAGGTAACCAAAACTCACTTGGAGATTGTCAAATAGCCTCTGGGTAGCAAATCACGTCTGGATGAGAGCCCTTGAGCAGACACATTGTCCTTCCTGTGGAGCTTTTTCATGCTGTCCCTCAGCCTGCTCATTCTGTCTCATTCATCCCAGTCTACCCATTCAGACCACAGATCTACCCGAACCCCACTGTGTGTGCCTCAGGGGGAGATTACCAACCCTCTCCCCACCCCCACCCCAAATTGTAGGTGTGGCACACTGGTCTAGATATGGAGACTGGCAGTGACGTAGTTGAAGTGTTGGGCTCTGAAAAGCACCTTGATCTTCATGATTTAGAGTGATTCAAGGTTTTCTTTGGAAAAGCCGGTCGTGTGTGCGCACTATTCTAAAGATTCTCAGCATTTACTGAAGCCAGATTCATCCTGGATGACATTCTAAGAGGTCTGCACAAATTCTATCCTTTAATCTTCACAGTGACCCTTTGAGGTGGGAATCTTTATTACAGCCTGTCTTAAGAGAGAACTAAAATCTAGAGAGATTATATAGCTTCCCAAGGCTCCACAGTTTTAAAGACACGGAGCCATTTAAAAACCCTATCCCTAGTCACCATCCATCTACCTGTCCACCCAGGGGTGTTCAAAGCCTTTTGGCTTTGTGACATGACAGTGCTGTTTTCAAACATCCTGGAAACTTACTAGCTTCCACTATCAATTAGACCCAATCTAGACTCACCTGGCAAGAAAGCCTTAAGTGAGATCACACTGGGCTGTGGGGAACCATCTTGATCTTTGAGGAGGTGGGACTGCCCACACTGGTTGTGTGTGGTACCTTCTTGTAGGCGGGGCCCTGAATTGAAGAAGAGTGAAGAAAACCAGCTGAGCAGAAGCAGCAGCGAGCAGGCGACCTGGGTTGCATAGGTTCTCTCTGCTCTTGACTGTGGGAATGATGTGACCAGCTGTCACCAGCTTGGCGGCGTAAGTCAGACGAACCCTTTCCTCCCCTAAGTCAGTTTCGGTCGGGACATTTCATCAGAGTAACAGAAATGAAATGAGGATAGGTGCATTCATTGCTCGCCTGGGAATCCTGACTTTTCCTAAATGTATCATGAGGTAACTATTCATCAAGTACCTGCTGTGTGCCAGCCAGCCAGTCCCTCAAGCTTTGCTGTGTGAGGAACGGGAGGCACCATGACAGCTGATGGGCTAGGAATTGCCCATGGCCATGGATGGATGTCACACTTAGCCCAACAGTGTGGCTTTGCATCTCTGAATAGCACTGGACACAGAACAAGTCCTGCTGAGTCTCAGATGACAAGACAAAGAGTAAGAATTTACTCTGGGTTTCCTGTGCCAGTTGTGTGTACAGAGGGCACTTTCTGTGAGCTAGCAGAACTTTATATACTGACTTGGCTAAACTGTTGTGGACAGGTGAGATGTTTGGAATCATGTTGGCCAACCCTCCTCTTGCAGATCAGCTAGGGGAGGCCTAGGAAGAGGGAATGGTGGCTTTACTAGGACATATGGGGCATAATGCTATTAAAGGCCACCAAGAGACTCATGAGTCTGAAGGAGTAATGTCACATTGTTCACATCCCATGAGCCACTTGCTTTTCCTTCCTGGTCTTCACTGGTCACACAGAGGTCATCTGGGTGCATGGAAGACAGGGGTGGGACAGAGGGAAGAGACTAAGGTTCTTGGAGAGATGATTTAGGTCTGCTTGAATCTGAATGAAGTTCAGTGCAACTCACGGAGTCTGCCAGCAATGTCAGCTCAGAACTCAGGGGATCATGGGCAGAAAACTTTGAGCACAGGACAGTATTCATGTGCAAAAGCTTCTTTTCCTCAAATGAGGAGACTGGGGACATGACTCATAGGCTTTGCTCTTGACCTGAGTTTTAAGGCTTGCTGCAAATGGATTTGCATTAATTCTCAAATTAATCATCTCCAAAGCTGCTACTGACAAGACATGATTCCACAATAGAATAAGTACCACAGTATATGTAGCCTTGAATGTGGAGATGGCTATTCTGAAGGTGATGGGCATGGTACCAGAAAGTTGTTAGTATTCATGTTGGTTGGCTACTTTGCAAGGCTTTGCTTTTCAGATTGAGGGGTGGGTAGGGGTGTTAATTTTTCTTGGATTAAGTGGTTGGATCTCCGCCACAGAGATTTGGGATTCCACACCCCACTTCGTGGTAGCTCAATGCAGGAACTCTCCCCCTCACACAGGCAGAACCAATTCCCAGGAAGGCCTCTCCACCAGATCCTCTGCGTTCAAGACATGGCCTTCCTCTTCTGCTGTCTGGATACTAGCCTGGCTGAACTGCATGCACAGCACCTTTGAGGGGAAACCCCATCTCTTGGCCTCGTCCCCCACAGCAGCGTTCTCTATTATTTCCTGAGTAACTTTACCTCACCTCTTCCATGTCTCCTCCTACCCTGTTGCATGTGGGTGTTTGAAAAGGCCTTTTCCTCTTTTCCAATCCCTTTATTTCTATTATCTAAACCAGTGTGTTTCCCTCAGTCAGAGTTTTGCCAGCCTTCTCTTATGACTCGTTAGCCTGTGAAGAGGCAGGAGCTAGGGCCTTCCTCGCTGTACCGTGCGTCTCTCAGACATCTATTGTGAGCCTGCTCTGTCCCGACAGGTTAGAGTGGCCGTCTTCAGTGAACTGTGTGGGGAGGGTTGTGTTGCACTTTTGGGGTATCTGCAGGGAGGAGGTGGTGGAGGGTGGGATGTTGAAGAGCCATGCACTGCTTTTTGTGTGCCAAAGGTTGCAGCCCTTGCGAGGAGGGCCTTTGCGTCAGTCGGGGAAGACAGCAATGTAACATTATTGTCAGTTGGCTGTGTTGCTGTGCTGGCTGTTGTCTGTAAAACTCCCCCTTAGTGAACTTGGGTGCTATGAAACCAACTGGCAATAGAATCTCTTTGGAATTATGTGCCCTGAGGGAGTGGGTGGGGCCTTACTGTGTTTTCAGAGCCTCACCCCACCCTCCATGAGGAAGTGCCCAAAATGAAGTTCAGAAAATTAGGAAAAAAAATTTCAACAAGCTTACACATGTAACTCTGGTGATACCTGAAACTAACCTTTAACTTCTGGTTCCCAAGTTTTAATCTGCTGATTGCACATTTAATTAATTTATATTAAAAACAAACCTCGTGGGGCTGGAGAGATGGGTCGTCTGCTGAGAGCACTGGCTGCTCTTTGAGATGAGTCAAGCAGGACTCCCAGAGACCACATGGTGGCTCACGAATGTCTGTGATTCCCAGCCTAGGGGACCCAATACCCTCATCTGGCCACTGTGAGCACCAGGCACATAAGTGATACATAGATAAACACATGGGCAAAACAGCCATATATATATTTATAAAAGTTAAACACTAAGAACATATCAAAGCAAATATTGCTGTTTAAAATTTTCTCAGGGTAAAAAAAATTTTTTTTCTTTTTTCCTCAGGGTGAAATAACTAATTTGGAGTTCTTTCTATGCCAAGGAAATAAGCTAAGGAGCCCGGCAGGATCAGGACTGCTTTCTGGTTCCCCTCTGTCAGACTTCTGGGAAGCCTCTCTGGGGACTTTCAGCTAGTTCATTAACCTGGAGGACATGGGGGGCATCTGTAAGCAGGAGCTCCCAGTCTCTTCTCTCACGGGCTTCTTCTGTACCTTGTTCTGGCACGGAGCTGGGCTGTGGCTGTGGCTCAGGGGTGAGCACTTCCCTGTTCCTCTCCTGCCTTTGCCTCACAGAGTGCAGTAGCTTTTGTTCTCAGTTCCTCTCCTGCGTGGCAAGACATAACTTGGGAGAGGAACCCTCCTCTCCTGATGCACGGCAGGACCATGGTGATGAAAGTTTGGCTTACAGGGCTTGTTCAACATGTAGTTCCAATCTTCAGTTGCTCAGTGGAGCTGGAGGATGCTCAGAGTTGTTCAGTACAAAGCTGACCACTGAGGAACTCTGTTCTTCACTTGTATCAATTACTATATTCTCTTCAGATTCTAAAAACATCACATATTGTAGCAATATACACTATATTTTATAATATATATTATATATACCATGGACATGATACACATACACACACACCATGAACACCTTGAGATTTGCTTTGGTACTACATTTATCCTGTGTGGCCACCTAATGGTTTTCTGGCCATTTGTCCATCTATTTCCAGTAAAAAGGCCACCAATCTATAGTGAAAATCTCCTCTGATTGGCTTAGAGAAAATCGCAAGGTATAATATACATTCCACCATGGGATTAGGCACAGGTCCCCGGGTCAGACTTTGAACTGACATGGAGTACACACAGTGAAAGAACAAAGGGTAATTTACTATCCAGGAACTGCTCCATACAGTTTTAACAGTGTAGCAACAGGCGAACAGTGAAAGGATTTCCAGTGTCCCACCCTCGTTAGTGAGAATCTAGTGCCCACCTCTGACTGTATCTCTGCCAGTTTCACCGCTTCCTCTGCCAGTTGACTTGATTGGCTTTGTTAGGATGGCAACCAAATCTGCCATGGAGTTATCTCTCATGCTTCTCACCATCTGCCCTTCCCCTCCCTTTCCCTGGATGCCAACCATCCTTTCAGCTCACTTCAAGCATCACGCCTTTGTTCCAGGTGAAGAGGGAGAGGCTTTCCTCTTTCTCTTCTCCCCTTTCAGGTTTGTGCTGAGAGTTTTGAGGTCAGCATCTGTCTCACTCAGCTGCTGCACACATTTGCCTACTGTAGAGCTCAGAACACATTGGAATGTGTCAAGAAATGCCTGTTGAATGACCCCAATGGGTGAAGAGAGGGGAAGGAAGACCATATGTACCCTGGAGAGTTCAGCCCCTGTCTCATCAACCCTCCAGGGTGGCCTGGCACTGTGACATTGTTCCTGCTGGCCAGATGGTGTCCTCACCCACAAAGGCCTTATGGGTGGATAGATGCCACATGAATCACAGTGGCCACTGATTGCTGCCAGTGAGCTCAGGCAGCCTCATAAACTGGGCTGTTTGCCCCAGGAAGGATCTTGTGGCTTCCAACGTTCTGAGAAGACCTCAGTGAAGAAACAAAATTTCACAGTCTTAACCCCAAGAGTCAATGCACGTCTTTGAGATCTTTCCAGATTATAACTGATCATGTGGCTAGGAGGAAGACACTAGAAGTGAGTGAGGGTTTCGTGTGTGTGTGTGTGTGTGTGTGTGTGTGTGTGTGTGTGTGGTGAGGTGAGTGGGTTGGGGAAGAGACTGACACCTCTGTAACTAGTGGAGAACAGGGGCAACCGCCAGCTTTTGAACCTGGTAGCCTGAGGGAATCAGTTTCACTTCCAACTCATTCATATGGGCTCTTATAAATATCCTAGTCACTATGTTTTTTCCTTTTCTCTCCTACTCGTTGTCTGGCTTAGATTTGTTGTCTGTTTGTATGAGAGTCTATGTTGAATAGGGCAGAGCAGAGCCTACCTCGGTTTTCCATGGCTACCAGTTTTATGGGTAGAGATCTGAAGGAAATAGTAACCAAGTAGGAAAGAGCATGCTTGGAAAGACCTTCTGTTTATGGAACTGTGGGGTTAGGTTACAAGGACATTAGTGCTCATGCAACCAGGACTGCAGTGCCCAGCCATCCCACCTGGTCCTGAGTTAGACATTTGTAAATCATGATGACTTTAGATGTCTTTGAGCTCTGGGCAGGCAGATCTGTAGAAGGATTCTCTTAGCGTAGCCATGGCTACTGATGAAATCAAGTTACCAGTTTGTAGCTGTTTCCCTGTTACCCTTTCCTTCTGTCTGGGAAAGAAACAGGCTCCATGTCTGGCTTTTCTCTTTTTATCATTTTAATGTTGTTCCCACTAATATGTGGTATTTCGTTTCTTGCTGGTTTGGTGGTATTTTTAATCTCTAGGGAATTTAGGCCATGGGTTTTTGTATTGGCCAGGTCTGGGAGACATGCTGTTGGTTGGAAAAATAATATTATTTGTAGTACATAACTATAGACTGTGTTCAGAAGATGCAGAGTTCATTGTGGTGGAAAACTGCTTTTTATGTGAAAGGATTGGTTCTACTGGGAGTGTTTAAGCCATTGGCAGGCTCTGGTTGAAGGTCCAACTCTTAATGTGTCTACAGTACACTAAGTTACATGAAAGGATGTTCCTACAAGCCATAAGGTCTAAAATGTGGCACACTGGGACCCACAGATAGCCACTTGCTTTATCACATTTCAGTTAATAACATCTTGTTTCCTTCTGTCAAGAAATGTCACAAGAGTTAGACTTCTTTAACATAGAATATGGCCATTACCTCACTTTCACATCTTTTCTCATACCTTTGGGATCACGGGCTACTTATCTATATTAATTATTTTAAAATATTTTTATTTTACATGGGATTTTTGTTGCCTGCATGTATGTATGTCATAGCAAAGACCCTACTTGGTTGCTACCAGCTTTCACATTAATTACTTTAATCATTACTGTAGTAAAATACGTGAAAGAAAAAAAAATGGTAAGCATGAAGTGTTTACTCTGTTTATGGTTTCAAAAATTGTGGCCTATCACGGTGAGGAATGTGTGGATGAGCAGTTCGTACCATGGTAGAGAATGGGCAGGGGAGGAAGGAGAGTGTTGGTGTTCACCCCAGTTTCTCCTTTAATTCCTCCCAGGCTCAAGCCCGTGAGATAATGCCAGCCATGCTCAGGGAGTCTCTCTCCCCTTCTGTTAAGCACCTCTGGAAACACCCCACAGATATACTGAGTGGTGTGCCTCAGTAATCTCCCGAGTGATTAAACAAAAACAAAAACAAACAAACAAAAAAAAACATTCAGTGATGGCTAAGCATCATATATCAGTGACAAAACTTGATCTTGGTGGAGCATCCTTTTTCAAAAGCTTTCATTCTTCTCTCTTACATCTTGTCCTCAGTTTCCCCTCCCTCTGCTCTTCCCCCATCCAATTCTCCTCTCCCTCAGATCAATTCCACCTCTGTTTCCCTTGAAGGAGCACCTTGATCTTGTAGTGATGCTTGGGCCCCCTTGTATCTAAAGATTTTCTGTGAAGCCCTGTTCTTAAACTTGGCTATTAATGGTTGGTGGAAAAGAGAACTGAAGTAGATACAATGCAGAACAAATATACATTTAGACAAAGAACAAATAGGTACTTTTTAAAGTATATCTTATGAAATATTCAGGGTTATATTAAACAATTTATTAGTTGTTATATAAAATTCCACTTTAAGCTCCTATGTTTTATTTTCTGGAAGTCATAGGTTTAACACTGGAATCATCTGGAAGCTTAAGAAGCAAGATCAGAGGTATTGAAGCAGAGGCTGAGACTCATGGCCAAACTTTGGGCAAAATGCATGGGATTTTATGAAAAAAGGGAGAGATAGATATAGAAGGGACAGGAGCTCTACAAGGAGACCAACAGAGCCAAAAAAACAAAAACAAAAACAAAAAACCCAAAACAAACTGAGCCCTGGGGGCCCTGAAGAGAAAGATACCCCAATCAAGGACAATGCATTGAGATAATCTAAAACCCTGGCTCAGATGTAGTCCATAGACTCAGTCTCCAAGTGGGATCCCTAGTAAGGGGAGCAGGAGCTTTCTCTGGCATGAACTCAGGGCCAGCCTCCCTGATCACTTCCCCCTTGGGGCAGGGTGCAGCCTTGACAGGCCGCAGAGGAAGACAATGCAACCAGTCTTGATGAGACCTGACAGACTAGGGTCAGATAGAAGGGAAGGAGGGCCTCCCCTATCAGTGGACTAGGGGAAGGGCATAAGGGGAGAAGAGGGAGGAAGGGTGGGATTAGGAGGAGACAAGGGAGGGGATCACAGCCAGGATACAAATTGAATAAATAATAAATAATAATAATAAGGAGAAGAAAGAAAAAACAAGATCATCTAGGACAAATTGGTGGCTGCCATGGGATAGAGAGTCACTTTTCTTTGAGGGAGAGTTTTCAGTGTTTATAAACAACTATCTATGTATTTGTGCTGTAACTATTATTCTAATCCAGGTGTGGTGTAACCTATGGACTGTTCTGCTTCCATGCAGATTGGGCCTGAATAAGGTCTATTGTTCACAGTACAAAAGTTTCTCTGACAGATGCCAGCCCCAACTCTTATGCCACCTTGTGACTGCACACCCTTTCCAGTCTGTTCCCAGTGATTCAGAATTGTGTCTGCCAGATGTCTGCTTTTCACTTGGGGCCATGGTGTCTCTGTGCTTGGGCTAAAATGCTGGCCTGGCAAGGAGCTTTCATGAGCTGACCATACATGTGAAGGAATAGAAAGACTTTACAGAGTCTGGTCTGGTCAATTAGGAAACTGGCTCAACCAGGGAATGGCTAAGGCTTACTGAATTGTAAATAACGTCAAACAGACCCCTTCTAACACTTTCCAAAATAATTTGCCATGGCCTGCTCAGGGCTCTGAGGAAATTCCAGTGGAGGGCAAAGCAAACTCAGTTGGTTTTGCTAATAAGATAAACAATTCTCCAACTTTCAGATTGGCAGAAGCCCTACTGGCTTTCTCCAGGACTTCACAACATCTTAAAATAAGCATTATGCAGAGGGCAAGGATGTAAGCCAGGACAAGGAGAAGTGTAGAGTCTGGAAGCCTGACACCCAACAGAACTTAGACCTGTGGGGTTCCTGAGTATAAAAAGGACTGTCTTCTTGAGTACCCTTCAAAGCCAACTCCAGATATATCCAATGGCTCGTTTAATTTCCTAAGCACAGGGTGACACAGTCTAGAGGGAGCCACTGCGGCTGGATGGATCATTAACCAGCTCAAGGGGTTAAACACACCCAAGCCTCGTTAGCAGAATGAAGGATGAAACTTTCCCCTGCCCTTGGTGGAGGCAGGCAATGGTGACCCTGGATAACCCAGCGTGGCTGCTCCTGGTGGTCTGACAAAGATGAACTGGAGGGCCAGCTCTGCTTTTGATGAGACTGGTGAGGTGATGTCTGCATTTTTCTCAAGGTCATAAGTAAACATATCACCCTTGCCAGAAACCAACACACAAACAGAACCACAGAAGAAACATGGGTCTTAGGAACAGCCTGTTTGTTGACACATGAACAGCTGAATGGACCCCCACATGGAGAAAGAAACCCTGTTCTCTGATCCTGCTGTGCTTATTTTTAACTCACCGTATCTGATCTGAATGCTGTTCAATTAAAAATCAAATCCTCTTTTAATCTCAAGAACGAGTATCCTCCCCATCAACAAAGTAAATATTGCCCTGTGGTTTATGGCTTGGGAATGAGCCACATTCTACAGTACAAGAGGAAAGGTCCAGGAGGCAATGTGGAGATCGTGAATCAAGGGAAAGAGAGGAGAGAGGCGGGAAGAGTTGGTACTCGTTACCTGGATGTGGCTGTAATAGACTCTCTGACCAAGAGTAACTTGGGGAAGAAGGGGCTCATTTGGCTTATATGTCCAGGTAACAGTCCATCACCATGGGGAGTCAGGACAGGAAGTGAAGCCAAAACCATGGAGGAAAGTTGCTCATTGGCTTGTTCTCCAGCTCATGTTCTCCTTCTTTTCTTCCTACCTTCCTTCCTTTTTAAAAAAAGATTTAGTTCCTTTTACTTTGTGTGTATATGTGTGTGTGCTTTGCCTGCATATATGTCTGTGTACCGTGTGCATGCCTGATGCTCTCGGAGGCCAGAAGAGGGTATCAGATCCTTTGGACCTGTAGATACAGATGATAGTGAGCGCTTCCATTTGGGACTAGACATCAAACTGTGCCTTCTCACTGGCCATTTTCCATTTTTCTCCCATTGCAGATTCCACTGAAGTCAACATGGTTGGTTGTTTTCCTGTGTCCAACACCACATTGAATTCTTGATGAAGGAGAGTGTCTATCTTGGTAGCCACAGGCTTTGGTATACAGAAAGAGGCCATTAAGTTAGCTGCATGGGATTGAATGGGACCTTTCATTGCTTAGGGAAATGCAGATATTTTAGGAATTTTAGGGGTATACAGAATATGGTGTCCAGGCAGGAGAGTCAGTCTGATGGGTAGAACATGTGAGAACTGAGATTATTTCACATTAAGGATGGCTAGGGATGCTTTAAGCTATGGCAATTTGCTCCAAAAGGCTCCTCTCTGGGCACATGAGATTAATGACTATTAATGACACTAAATATGATTATCTAATGATGTTTATAAGTATTTGAAATATTTGGCTCAGTGCCTATAACAGCTTTGGGGTCACTTCCCATTTATATCTTGAAGCGAATCTAACTCATTTAAAACCAACAAACTAATCACCAGCAAGAAAATCCATTTGTTTTCTTTATTGTGCCTCTGAGATTGCATAGATTTCCGATTCTATATATAGGCAAAATCCCCATCTCTGAGTTAGTTTTCCTTTTAAGGAGACTAGAGCTAGAAGGGAAGGGAGGCCTCCTTGGGACCTCAGTATTAAGAAAAGGAAGCTTTCATTAAGAATGTACCTGGGCATTGGGCATAGACATGCACAGAAGCTATCTGTACCTGATGGAGCGCTTGCCTTTTGCCTCTCCCCCTACACATCTAATGTAGACGGAAGACAGTGCTAGAGGATAGCTCGACTGGAAGAGCTATAAATATTGCAGTTGATGGCTGATGGACAGTTGGCCTCTGCCTAATATTTCTATGTCAAGAAGCTTTAGGTAATGGGAGAGATTCCTTATGACAATTGATCATGGGCATAGACTGTATTCTCTAAGAGGGAACGTTAATTGCAGAAGGACTTTTTTTTTTTTCCTGAGGATGCTCATTGAAAAAACACAAAGCAAGCTTCTAAAGAGACAGTGACCATTGTTGACAAGGTCTCAGGCATGACTGGTGTGGTTTCCTTCTCCAGATTCAGTTATAAAATGGCAATGTGTTTTTCTGAGTCTACTCTAGTTTGATTGGATTCTGACTGATAGTCTTCGGCTCCTCAGGAAAAGTCACTGAACTATTCAGAAGACAAGGAAGATAAATCCATTAGAAGATGGAGAACTAGAGGGACAGGTTACTGCCCAAGCCTCCTGGCCAATAAGGGACATGTTCCACCTAGATGTTCCTAGACACTTCTAATGTGAGACACTGGCCTCCTCCCAATCCCTTGCGAGCCAGGTCTGTTCAACAGCACAGTGGCTCTCAGTGAGGCCCAGAGGAGAAGTTGCCACATGTCTACATGGCAACTGTGCCATCCTTGCATCAGTCACATCGGCATCAGCAACATTACAGAAGCTAATCAGGAGGGCACTGTCTCCAAGTCTAACGCTCTGAGCGTGCCAAAACCAAGCAGGAAGTGAAACCACAGAACCAGCTGTAAGCGAACAAATAAAGAAATGGGGAACCTAGGAGAAGGAAGCATAGAAATGAATCCTCTGACCAGGCTTGTGGTGAAAGACGCATTGAACCAATACTTGGTGAATTGACAGTCTTGGCCTTCTGAAGAACCAAAGAACTATTTATACAAGCATTGGATGAAGTAGGCCTCTGGGTCAAGTAATGGGTGGGTACTGGAGTATAATGATTAATTAGATATCAATTCAATTCTCAGTTCAGGTATCAATTCAGTGACAAACTGTAGATTTACCACATGCTCTGGATATTGCATCATTAGGAAGAAAGGGACTCTATAGCCTGTGGGGTCAGTGAAGTTGTATCACACATTCCCAGCTAGTCTTTGAACTGTAGATAACACTGATTCAAGCCCCTTACTTCCTGAGATGCAAGAGCTCCTACCATGTCCAAAGTTGCTGTTGATTTTCAGTGTCTCATGGGCCCATAGTCACTTTTAACTCTAGAAACGTAACAGATGTGTGGCTGAAATCAATCGTGCTTTGCTTCCTTTTCTCTGCTCAACTCTGACCCTGAAATGGAACTCATTCATGTTGTACAAGAACCTCCCACACAAGCTGGAATTATATTAAAAATTAATGGTTTGAAGTGAGTCTGTGAAAAACATGAGCAAAGCATCTCCAGTAAAACTGGCCCTGGCTGGAAAAAAAATCTAATTGTGGCTACTTTGCAGCAGCAATCAACTCACTCGGGGTACCTGACAGTACAGTGGAACTTAATGAAGAGGCAAAGATGCAGCTTTATATTTAGCTTGTGACTCAAGATATTCCATTATTGAACCCTTAAAGCCTTTTAGCCTTCTCATCGCGGAATCCTCAATAGTCCTCGTCTCAGGACAATTCTACATTCCTCCGTGTTGCCAACCATCATTCCTCAAGAGCTTCTTTTCCAATTGTTCGTTAGGTTCATCATTTAGCAGCACAACTCATACATGACAAAGTGCACACATTTTAAGAATGCACCGTGGTGAGGCTGACAAGAGTTTGAGTGAGTTTAAGCAAGACAGTCAGGATGGAGAACACAGCTGTGGTCCTGCAGAAGGCTTCCTCATGGCCCCTTGTCAGGATGCTCCTTACCCTTCTCCCCAGGCTTTCAGTGATTCCTTCGTCTGCCACTCTAGTTTAGATATGGCCTGTTTTAGGATGCACGTCTGGGATAATACAGGACGATGCCTTTCTGTGTGAGTATGAATCTCTTCATGAGGCTTAACAATGCCATTGTTTGTAGCCATGTAATAACATCTTTACAAAACCCCAAAAGGTCAGCATTCAGGAAGCTATAGGGTATCTGAACATGTGGAGGTAGCATCAAAGAGGCCCACACACAGAGGCCCACACACAGAGGCACCAGCAAGACAAATAACTATAAATTAACAATAAAAAGATAACTCAGTTTTATCACAGGCAAAAGCTTACACCCTTTGCAACAGAACAGCAGCCAATAGCCAGGAAGCACAGAAAAGATTATCAAACAACCTTCACATTAAAATAATAGCATGCCACAGTTGTACAGCCAAACGGAGAGGCTACAATTTGAAAGTCAGGATGTAGTACATTTTGGTACAAACGCACACAAACTGAAACTCTGGTGAGTTTCTTAAATGTTGCCATATCCAACCTCTCTGGAACATTGGCAGTTTCTTCTAAGGTTGAAATCTCATCACATGCAGTCATTCCACTTCTGAGTGCTTCCTAAAGAAACCTAAGAATGTGACAAGAACAGCTGAGACTTATTTCATTGCTCTATAAACTAAGTTTTGTTAAGACACCCTAAGAGGAACATATTTTTACCAAGGGTCTAGAGCCGTGTCTGGGACAAAATCCTTCTCTGTCAGGGCTTCCAAAAAAGCAGAGTCACTAGATTCCTATACTGCCCTGCTCTCTCTCCATCTGTCTGTCTGTCTATTGTCTCTTTGTCTCGATCGTGTCTGTCTCTGTCTTTACTTCTGTTTCTGTCTCTTTTGAGGAAGTGGCTCATAGGATTGTTATTATTAATCATTGCCCACAATTCACAGGGTTCCTGTTATTTTCCGTGGTGATCACTGTGGAGTGAGGGCAGAGGAAAAGCTATGTTTTTCTTAGACAGTTATATGTTCATGCTTTTAGTTTTAAAAGACAGTGAAACTTATTTATTACCATCATGTTAATATGGTAATCTACTACTTTATAATTTTTGCCATTCAGATTTATTCCTTACTTATTTGTATTTTCCCTAGCTGCAAGTTAAATTTTCTTGTTTCAATGAGTCTAGTATTTTCACACCATTGTGTGTCTGGAGCTAGTTAAATTCTTTATAGCATTAGATAAAATTATATGTCAAAAGTTTGTATTTTTATTAATTCATTAATTGGAGATAGGGCTCCACTACGTTAACCAGGCTGACCCTGAATTATTGAATGCATGTGATCTGGCCTCAGCCTTCTGCAGAGCTGGAATGACAGATATACCACTATGCCTAGCTTAAAAATGAAATTAAAACAAAAATGGCTGGGAGTGGTGACACATGCCTTCAATTTTAGTACTTGGGAAACAGAAACAGACAAATTTATGTGAATTCAAGGGTAACCTGATCTACAGAGTGAGTTCTAGACTCGCCAGAGCTTTACAGTGATATTCTACGGCTCCCTCTCCCCTGGTTAATGATGGCTGGAGAGGTTGCCTTTTCAATGACTGGAGATTGGTTTCTAGCACCTGTGACCTGTTACTCCAGTTCTAGGCATTCTGATACCCTCTGTGGCCTCTGTGATTACTCAACTCACTTGTAAAGACACACATGGGCACACATATACACATAATTAAGAATTAAGTATTTTAAGACAACTTCGAAACAGCTTTTTAAAAGTTTTCATTTATTCATTTTACATTCCGGTTGTAGCCCCATCCTTCCTCTTCTCCCAGTCCTACCCTTCCTCACAGTTTTCCATATACCCCCAGAGAAGGGGACCCCCCACCTCCCTAGCAAATCAAGTCACATCAGGACTGAGCTCATCCTCTTCCCCTGTGGCCTGGCAAGGTACCCATGCCAGGGGAAAGTGATCAAAAGGCAGGCAACAGAGTCCATGTCAGAGTCAGCTCCCATTCTCCTGACTAGGGAACCCATATGAGAATTGAGCTGCCCATCAGCTACATCTGTATAGGCATATGTAGGTCCAGTCCATGTGTGGTCCTTGGTTGGTGCTTCAGTCTCCACAGGCCTCCTTGAGCCCTAGTTAGTTGGCTCTGTTGGTCTGCTTGTGAAACTCCTGTCCCCTCTGGGTCCTTCTATCTACCCTCCCTCCACCCTACCTCTTACACAAGGCTGCCTGTGCTCCACTTGATGTTTGGTTGTGGGTCTCTGAATCCGTTTCCATCCGCTGCTTGGTGGAGCCACTCAGAGGACAGCTGTGCTAGGTTCTCATCTGCAAGTACTGCAGAATATCATTAATCATGCCAGGAGCTGGTTGTCTGCTATGGGGTGAGTCTCAGGTTGGACCAGTCATTAATTAGGTATTCCCTCAACCTCTGTTCTGTTTTTGTCCCTGCACATCTGGCAGGCAGGGTAAATATTTGGGTTGAAGTTTTTGTGGGTTGGTTGGTATTCCCCTCCCTCCACTGGGAGTCATGTCCAGTTAGAGGGTGGCCTCTTCAGTCTCCATGACCTCTGTTATTACAGGAGGCCCTTTGCAGGCCTCCAGCTTGTCATGGGGAAATCCACACCCAATGTGTCTCTTCTCTCTGCAAGCCCTGTCTTCCTACCTATACTCTCCCCAGGTCACCCTTATTTCCCTCCGTGCTCCCTCTCTTACGCTGTTCTCTCTCTTCAACCACTTTTGCTGTCTATTATCTTTCTGCTACTGAGTGGGAATTAAGCATCCTCCCTTGGGTCCTTGTTACTTATCTTTTTTTGTCTATGAGTTGTAATATGACTGTCCTGTATTATATGGCTAAAATCCAATTTAAGCGAGTACATACCGTGTGAGTCTTTCTAGGTCTGGGTTATCTCACCCAGAATGATCTTTTCTAGTTCCATCCATTTCTCCGAAAATTTCATGATTTCCTTGTTTTTAATAGTAGAGTAGTATTCTGTTGTGTAAATGTGCCACAGTTTCTTTATCCATTTTTCGGTTGAGGGACATCTAGGTTGTTTCCAGATTCTGGCTATTCTGAATAAAGCTGCTATGAACATAGTTGAGCAACTGTCCTTGTTATATGGTGGAGCATCTTTTGGGTATATACCCAGGAGTGGTGCAGCTGGGTCCCGAGGTAGAGCTATTCCCAATTTTCTGTGATACCTCCAGATTGATTTCCAGAGTGGATGTACAAGTTTGCACTCCAACCATCAATGGAGGAGTGGTCCCCTTTCTCCACATCCTCACCAGCATGTGCTGTGTGTTTTTGATCTTAGTCATTCTGATGGGTATAAGATGGAATCTGAGAGTTGTTGTGATTTGCATTTTCCTGATGACTAAGGACATCGAACCTTTCTTTAAGTACTTCTCAGCCATTTGATATTCCTCTGTTGAGAATTCTGTTTAGCTTTGTACCCCATTTTTAAATTGGATTATTTGGTTTCTTGGTGTTTAATTTCTTGAGTTCTTTATATATTTTAGATACTATTTGTCAGATGTAGGGTTGGTGAATATTTTCCAAATCTGTAGGCTGCTGTTTTGTTCTATTGACAGTGTCCTTTGCCTGACACAGGTTTTCAATTTAATAAGGTCCCATTTATTAATTGTTGCTCTTCAAGCCTGAGTTGTTGGTGTTCTGTTCAGGAACTTGTCTCCTGTGCCAATTAGTTGAAAGCTCTTCCCTACTTTTTCTTCTAATAGATTTGGTGTTTCTGGTTTTATGTTGAGGTCTTTGATCTGCTTGAGCTTGAGTTTTGTGGGTCTATTTGCACTCTTCTACATGTGGACATTCAGTACCATTTGCTGACGATGCTTTCTTTTTTCCATGTTATGGTTTTGGCCTCTTTGACAAAATCAGTGTCTGTAGGTGTGTGGGTTTATTTCTTCGTCTTCAGTTGAATTTCATTGATCAGCTAGTCTGTTTCTATGGCAGTACGATGGAGTTTTTCTTACTTTTGCTCTGTAGTGCAGCTTGAAATCAGGGCAGATACCTCCTGAAGATCTTTTATTGTATAGGATTGTTTTAGCTATTCTGGGTTTTTTATTTTTCCATATGAAGTTAAGAATGATTCTTTGAAGGTCTATAAAGAATTGTATTGGTAATTTGATGGAAATTGCATTGAATCTGTAGATTCTTTTTGGTAAGATGGCCATATTTACTATGTTAATCCTACTGATCCATGAGCATGGAAGATCTTTCCATTTTCTGATTTCTTCTTTAGTTTCTTTCTTCAGAGACTTGAAGTTCTTGCCATACAGGTCTTTGGCTTCCGTGGTTAGAGTTACACCAAGATACTTATATTATGTGTGACTATTGTGAAGGGTGTTGTTTCCCTAATTTCTTTCTCAGCCCACTGTATATAAGAGAGCTGCTGAATTTTTTTTTTTTTTTTTTTTTTTTTGGTTAACTTTGTATCCAGCCACTTCGCTGAAGGTGTTTATCAGCTGTAGGAGTTTTGGGGGTCACTTAGGTATACTATCATATCATCTGCAAATAAGGATATTTTGACTTCTTCCTTTCCAATTTGTATCCCCTGGATCTACTTTAGTTTTCTTATTGCTCTTCCTCTGGGAAGCAGGAGGAGTCTGGTGTATGGAGGCTGGAGCCTCGAGTCTGTGGTATTTGGGAGTTGTGTTCAGGTAGGTGAAAGGCATTGGGTCCTGAGTCATCCATGGGGGTCTGGGGACTATGCATCCCTAGCTCCCAGAATGTCTCCTTTTATCTGGGAAACACAGATGGTGCCATTTGAGTCTGAAGCTGGGTTATATGCTTGGTCTATAGTCTCTGCTCACATACTCAGATACCTTGCATGCTGTGCACAGCTGTATTGGAGTCCAGTCAATAAATAATCTCTCAGGACATCTTTTAGGTAGTGTTTACCATACGATTAGTTATATTACTTTTAATCTGTATCTCTCATGCCAAATGATTGTGATGGTTAACACAGCATATCCTATGTGGCAGAATGCAGATGTCTCACTGTCCTTTATGTGCTCTGGAAATCACTGGAATTATGGTTCTGATAATGGTTGTTCATTGTTGAGGAACTACTCTACAGATAAACCCATTGGTATGATGAGTGTGTCCAAGGGTTATTTGGTGATGACATCTTGTTCACATTCTCTCCTGCTTTCTCTTGTTCTCCCCTCCACAAATCCCAGCTGCTTCTTATGTATGTCTACTTTGCTCATTTGGATCCTCTGCTCTGCTTGGAATTGCCTTTCCTTTCCTATGTGCCATGTTTTCTCTAGACGGAAAACTAGGGCAATGCCGTTTCATAGACACTGTAGTCCTTCAAGTTGTCTGAGATCTGAAACATAGTTGTTTCATATATTTTGTCCAGTTTTCTAGCTGTTCAAGTGAAATCTGAGTTTAATTCCAATCAGCGCATAGTAAGTACAAGTAGATGCCTTTAAGAGAATTTTCCTTTCCATACTGCTCAGTAGGGTGGTTTAGACGCGCTGTCTCCAATGGTCTCTGGCATTTTAATTGGTCCCCAGTTGATGGCACTGTTTGAGGAGGCTTAGGAGGTGTGGCCTCATTGGAAGAGGTATGCCACCAGAGGTGGGTTTTGGAAGTTTAAAGAATAATGCCATTTCCAGTTCAGTCTCTCTGCTTTCTGCTTGTCGTTCAAGATATGAGCTCTCAGCTTCAGCTCTAGCTGCCATGTTTGCTAGCTGCAGGCCTGTCTACCACGACGGACTCTTAGCCTTCTGGGGCCAGAAGCCCAAATAAATCCTTTCTCTTAGAAGTTGCCTTGGTGATGATGTTTTATCCCAGCCATAGAAATGTAACTGATGTGCTTAGGGGTCATCTTTGTGTACTGTCCTCTTCTGGTTTGATGGAAACAAAGGCCATCTACCTTTTCTTCTATTTTAGCAACAAAGAAATAGTATTACTTTATTTCTCTCAAATACAGTTTCTTATAGTTCTCACTCTCACTACATATTTTTTGATCTTTCCTCTCTAAGGAAGCCAAATTTACTTTTAATCTATCTTTTAATTTTCATCAAAGATTTTTCAGAGAGATTTGGATATGGTTCTGAATGAGATGGAGTTTTTTTTTTCTAGCCTAATAAGTTGGAAAGGACATTTGGCTCAAGAAAGAAAAATTAAAATGTCAGGTTGGCATGTGCACCCAAAGGGCATGGCTGGACAGTGGCAGCATGAAGCTAGGATAATGAGATTCAGAGTAGACAGGCCTAGATGTCACTGTCAGTCTCTAGATATCTGACTTTCCCTCAGAGCTATGCAGGTTGAATATCCACGTGTCCACATTACAAGAAAGGGCAAACTGACCTTGGTGAAAACATGCATCTGAAGAGCTTGAGAGCAGTTGGAAAGCAGGTGAGATTTCATAAAGTTAGGATGGATGAAATGGACCTGCAGTGATGTAGCTTCACAATCTTAGGACTTAGTGTTGGTGGATGCAGGCTCTTGAAGGAAAGTGAGATGAAGCTGCGGAGGGGAGGTCCCAAGGGTTCAGCTTGGATGATGGGGCTGATGGTCACATATCAGCACATCTGGAGAGTCCATAGGGATCATTGTGAGGAGAGAGGTTGGGAGTCCAGTACCAAACGCAGAATGTGTAAGCTGGCTGTGGAGACAGATGAATATAGATTTTGGAAGATAGATGGATGTTTATAATTCAAAGTAATACCAGTAAGTTTCCAACAGGTGGGACTGTTTTCTGAAGGCAGGTTGGTGAAAATATGTGGCCCTGGGGCAATGCATTAGAAGATTTATGTGCAATGCCAAACCAACAGTAGCTCCCTGGGATGCTTGCAGGACCAAGGACCTGTATTAACAAAGTCTCCTGTTGATTCTTATACCCATTAAGTTAAAAAAAACCCTCAACATTAAAAAATATAAAACAAATTTGTTTAAATAATCAACAAATTAATTAATTAATTAATTAATTATAATTACCCTTACATCTCCATCACAGCTTTCCATCCCTCTTCTCCTCCCAGTTCCCCCATCTCACCTCACTTCCCACCATCCTCCCTTTCTCCTCAGAAAAGGCTCAGAAAAAGGGAGGCCCCGCCCCATGCTTACCAACCTGCCTTGGCGTATCAAGTTGCGATAGGACTAGGCATGTCTTTTCCTATTGTGTCTAGGCAAGCAGCCTGTTAGGGAACAAGGATCCAAAGGTGGGCCACAGAGTCAGGGTGGTTGATTCTGTATGTTTTCTTGTAGTGTCCTGGACCTCTCCGGCTTCTTCAGTTTTTTGCCCCCTCTTCCATAGAATTCCCTAAGTTTCACCTACTGTTTGGCTGTGGGTCTCTGCATTTGGTTCCATCAGTTGCTGGATGAAGCCTCTCAGATGACAGTTACGTTAGTCACCTGTTTGGAGTACAGCAGAATATCATTAACATTGTCAGGCGAGAGTTCTCTCTCATGGCATGGGTCTCAAGCTGGGCCAGTCATTGCTTGTACATTCTCTCAAGTTTTGCTCCATCTTTACCCCTGCACATTTTGTTGGTTGAAGAAACTGTGGGTCTTAGGTTTTGTGAATGTGATGGTGTTCCATTCCCTCCATTAAGAATCTTTTTTGGTTACAGGAGGTGGAGATTTCAGGCTCCATCTTTCATTGGTAGGAGTCTTAGCTAGATCACCCTCATAGATTCCTGGGAGTTTCTATTGTCCCAGCTTCCTAGCTTGTCTCAGAGGTGCACCCCCATTCCAGTTCTCTCTCCCTATACTTTTTTCTTCCATCCTCCCCCCACTTGGTTTCCTCCTGCTCCTTTCCCCACCCCTCTCCTATCCAGTTCCCTTCCTCCATTTATCCCCAGTGCCTGTTCTATTTCACCTTCTCAATGAGATTCAAATATCTTCCCTTGGGCCTTCCTTGTTACTTAGCTTCTTTGTGTTAGTGGATTGTAGCATGGTTGTGCTGTATTTTATCTATTGTGCACCAATAAGTGAGTATATACCATGTTTGTCTTTCTGGGTCTGGGTTACCTCACTCAGGATGATCTTTTCTAGTTCCATCCATTTGCCTGCAAATTATTTTTAATAGCTGTGTGATATTCCATTTTTCTAAAAGTACCATATTTTCTTTATCCATTCTTTGCTTGAGGGATAGTTAGGTTGTTTCCAGTTTCTGGATATGATGAATAAAGCTTCTATGAACAGAGTTGAGCAAATGTCTTTGTGGTATGGTGGAGCATCTTTTGGATATATGCCCAGGAGTGGTTTAGCTGGGTCTAGGGCTAAAACTATTCCCAATTTTTTGAGAAACCACCAAATTGATTTCCAAAGTGGTTATATAAGTTTGCACTCCCACCAGCAATGGAGGAATATTCCCCTTGCTCCCCATCCTTATCAGCATGTGCTGTCACTTGAGTTTTTTATCTTGGCCATTCTGATGGTTGTAAGATGGAATTTCATAGATGTTTTGATTTGCATTTAACTGATGATTAAGGGTGTTGAACATGTCTTTAAGTTTTTCTCAGCCATTAGACAGTCCTCTGTTGAGAATTCTCTGTATAGCTCTGTACCCCATTATTAAATTGGACTATTTGGTTTGTTGATGCCCAATTTCTTGAGTTCTTTATATATTTTGTATATCAGCCCCCTATCAGATGAAGATCTTTTGGCGAAGATCTTTCCTCATTCTGTAGGCTACTGTTTTGTTCTATTGACAATGTCCTTTGCCTTACTGAAGCTTTTTTATTTCATGAGATCCCATTTATTTATTGTTGATCTTAGTGCCTGAGCTGTTGGTATTCTGTTCAGGAGGTTGTGTCGTATGCTAATGCATTCAAGGTTATTCGCCATTTTCTCTTCCATCAGATTTAATGTATATGGTTTTATGTAGATGTCTTTGATCCACTTGGATTTGAATTTTATACATGGTGGTGATAAACATAGATCTATTTGCTTTCTTCTACATGCAGACATCCTGTTAGACCAGTACTTTTGTTGAAAATGCTTTCTTCCTTTCTTTTTCTTTTTTTCCATTGTATAGTTTTGACTTCTTTGTCAAAAATCAAGTATCCATAAGTGTATGGATTTATTTCTGGGTCTTTGATTCAATTCCATCGATCAACCTGTTTTTATTCCACTATCATGTAATTTTTATTATAATTATTGCTCTGTAATCTAGCTTGAAATCAGGGATGGTGATACCTCCAGAAGTTCTTTTATTGTACAAGATTGTTTTAACTATTTGTATTTTTTTTCCATATGAAGTTGAATATTGTTTTTTCAAGATCTATAAAGAATTGTGTTGAAATTTTTATAGGAATTGCATTGAATTTGTAGATTGCTTTTGGCAAGATGACTGTTTTTTCTTTCTTAATCCTGCTGATCAATGAGCATGGGAGATCTTTCCATCTTCTGATATCTTCTTTAGTTTCTTTCTTCAAAGACTTGAAGTTTTTGTCATACAGGTCTTTGACTTGCTTGGTTAGAGTTAAACGAAGATATTGCATATTATTTGTAGCTACTATAAAGGGTGTTGTTTCTCTAATTTATTTCTTAGCCCATTTCTCATTTGTATATAGGATGGCTACAGATTTTTTTGAGTTAGGTTTGTACTCAGACACTTTGCTGAATGTGTTTATCAGATGTAGGAGTTTTCTCTAGACCTCTCCTCTTTACCTAACCTCTTTGGGTCTATAGGTTGTAGCTTGGTTATCATTTACTTAATTGCTAAGAGCCACTTACAAGTGAATACATACCATATTTGTATTTCTGGGTTACCTCTCTCAGGGTGAATTTAAAATAAACAACATAATTTAAAGTTAAGAAGAAATTGGATACAGAAGACTTCTTTCTTATGAATTTTCTTTTGAGTCACAGATAGTTTAAGCTGAAAGCTGCCTGGTTTGGAACAAGTAGAGAGCATTGAGCATGGGGTAGGCCAACAGATCTACGAAACACAATGGCGAGAAATGGTTTGTGTTGGAAATGTTTTTATCTTTAAGCTTTGAGAAAAGGGTACTTTAGTGGAGGCATTAATGAGAGATGGCAAGCAGTGGTAACAAATGGGTAACTTTAAATATTAAGATGAGTTATGGAAAAAAAACAGCAAATAAACTTTTTCCTTATAAGATATAATCACTGTGGTTATAGAAATGCAAAGAGCACATGCATCGCTGGATTAAATTAAGTATCACTGCAGCATTCCAGCCCTCAGGGATAGATTCTTGTGTTCTGGGAGGTCTTTCTTGAGGTTAACCTGCAAACTTAGGGTTTTAATTCAAATTTTCATTGTCCTGATACAGTGATTCTACAAGCTAATAGATTTATACACGTGATTATATGAAATGATGTACACAAATATAAGTGGTGCTAATGAACAGAAGCTCTCTAGAATGAAAGCTATGGACGAAGTACAAATGAACACAGTGTTGTTTTCAGCTCTCCTAATATCAGTGACTGATTCCTCCTTCCCTTGGGATGCTTTAGGGAGTATAAGAAAAATAGAGATCGCACCTTACTACAAAATAAAGTCAGCTACATATAAACTATGCTTAGATTTTGACACATATTGGACTTATAAAAGGTATGAAAAATAAGGGGTTAGAGAGACAGCACAGTGGTTAGAGTGCTTTTCATCTTTGTAGAGGACCTGGGTTCATTTCCCAGCTCATGATTATCTGTAACTCCAGTTCCAGGGTTTCTTTTTTTTTTTGCCTCTAGATTTTTTTGTTAATTTATTTTTATTAACCACAATTTATTAACTTTGTATCCCAGCTGTAGCCCCCTACCTCATTCCCTCTCAATCCCACCCTCCCTCCCTCTTCTCCCTTGCCTCTCCCCCAGCCCATTGATAGGGGAGGTCCTCCTCCCCTTCCATCTGACCCTAGCCTATCAGAACTGGCTGCATTGTCTTACTCTGTGGCCTGGTAAGGCTGTTCTACCCTCAGGAGGGAGGTGATCAAAGAGCCAGCCACTGAATTCATGTCAGAGACAGCCCCTGTTCCCCTTACTAGGGAACCCACTTGGACACTGAGCTGCCATGGGCTATCTGTGCAGGGGTTCAGACCAATGATCCTTGGTTAGAGTATCAGTCTCAGAAAAGACCCCTGTGCCTGGATTTTTTGGTTCTGTTGCTCTTCTTGTGGAGAGTTCCAGGGCTTCTAAAATGCTTTCTTAAACTGACTTCCATGGGCACTGGGCTCATGCCTGATACATATGTATATGTGCAAGCAAAACCCCTCATACACATAAAATGAATCTAAAAAAGCTTTAAAAGTATGCAAAATAATAATTAATATAATTAAACATATCCACTGCCTACACTAAGGATTTTGATAGATAAATTCATGTTATCTTCACCAGGGTTCTGCTTAAGATAAAGACTACCATCACCCAAATCCATAGACAGGAGAACTGAAGCTCAGAGATCCTGAGGCTGTCACCTGGTAAAAGCAAGAGCTGAGATCCAAACCCATGCACGTGGCTATAGAAACCTGGATGTTATAATGAAGAAGAGAAAAAGAGGAGGAGGATGAAGATGAGGAGGAAGGGGAGGAGGAGCAGAAGCAAGGAGGCTAGCAATGCAAGGGTGAAATTCACATAAAGTATCTGTGGCTAACAGGAAATCACACAAGCAGCAGAGGTTCCGAATAAATATGATGGTACTGCAAACTATGCTGTGATCAAGGTCTGTGCTGTGAGTGCTCTGATGAACTTATCTTTCACTCAAGATTTACCTGAGGGCCACACACACACACACACACACACACACACACACACTCACCCACACGTCCGGAAGCAGTGAGCACATACTACAATTAAACAATTGAGAGTAAAAACATGATTGTCAAATAAAGACAAAAAATAAAGAGGATAAAACAAAAGCTATGAGGAAAGTTGTGAGCTCCCTTAAAATGTTCTGATAAGAAAATAAATTGAGGGTTCACTGCTACCAAGAAGCATCAGGGGTGCTGAAAGCTCCTGGGAATGTCTTATTCCTATGATTCTGTTGGATCATTGCCAGCTGCTATAAAGGTTCCCTGGAGGGGAAACCAGCTGTTGTTAAAGGCTTTTAATGACATTTGGAGAGAGGGGATAACAACAACGTCTGCAGGAAAATGAATATTGCCTATGTTATTTAAATAAAAATCCCCTACAGGCCTTTTCACCATGTTGGTCTTAAAACGTAAAAGTTTTGCAAGCACTTATTGTTTTCAAACCAAGAAGGCCGGCTAGCTGGCTGAATGAAACACAGACTCAGTGGAGCAATGAATGAATGGGGGAGGCCTAGCTGCTTGGAGATTTGCTGGAGAGGATTGGGAAAGGGCTACCCAGGCATTGAGTTACCTAAAGCCTTCATCCAGTTGGATGAAGAAGTCTACCCCCAAGGATGGGAGGAACCAGAGTGAAGGTGGTAAATAAATATTTCTGCTTGCCTTTCAGCTTAGAGAAAAAATTGGAGTGAGCCTAGCTGAAGGGTAAAGCTCTAGTATGGTCACAATCACTTGGCAGTGGCAATTGTTAGGTGTCCAGTGATGTGGGTGGTCACACAGAAAGGCTGAGAAAAGCAAACAGCATCTCTGCCTCCAAGATCAACAGAGAATTGCATTCAACACAGTTCCACACAGAGTAACCCAGGGAGAATTGCATTTCATAGTTGGAAGACATGAGGCTGTAAGGAAGTCCAACTGAAAGACTAACAGCAAACTCAACTAATGATCAAGATAAAGGTAAGAAGGAAGGGTCTAAAGGTTTGCACAGACTAAGGAGAGCAGAGAGTCCTTGATACAAGTGCCTGATGCTGACAGGATATGGGGCTCCTTCACTGGAATGTTTAAGCCAGAAGATCAGAGAAGAATATTGGCCTGACAGACAATGCAGCCATAATCCCACAGTAGCTGGGATTGCCAGCTCTGGAAATCTGCTATGACTGTCAACAGCCAAACATGGATTAGGGAAGGACTCATGGGGGTCCTACCCTTCCTTGCTAAACTGTTGGTTACTGGATGGATTCTGGAAGAGAGCAGCCATTGGCTACAGTTGAGCACTCACTGGTGAATCTATCAGGCTCCATTGAAGTGTCCTGTTTCAGTCATCACATAAATAGCCCTGTTTAAACCCACAGACTCACAACCCATCAAAAAGACATGGGTGTGAGAAAGAGAACCTGTAGAGAAAGATGTGATAAGGGTGAGAGGGAAATGGTGTAGAACAAGGTGAGAATAGCCATAATGCAATAAATATATGTTTGAAATTATCAAAGAACAGACTTAATAAAAAATTAAAAATATTTTTACAACCTAAGGGGTAATATGATTCAAAGTCAGCTAATATCCACTTTCCCCAAGGACTGAGGATATTTTTGTTTAGAACAAAGACTTAAAAATATATTCCAATAATCTCCTAATTGAAGGATGCCAAATAGGGGATATTTAATCTGTTAAAAATGATATTTGTAATTTCATACCTGTCACCCCGAATACCCGATGTGGTGTCATAGACAAGTGAGTGGTTTTAAAAGCCTGTACAAATAAATACATATTTGAATGTAAGTTCTCTTCCCTCTTAGTGTGGGGAGACATATTACAAGTTGATAGGTGTTATTTTTACTTAAAAAAACAAAGGAGAAAGTGATTTAAAAATTAACGTATGTTTATATATTAAAAAAAAGAAAATGGAACAGCTTGGGCACATAGAATGTAAGCATAATTATTTAGTAAAGAGAAACACCGAGGTGGATTTAGTCGAAGCCAAAAGTTGGGTCACATACCTTTATTTATTTTTATTACTTTGAACTTGAAGATATTTCTCAGAACAGACAGTGTTAAGGGATTTCTGTTTCTGCATAAATTAAAGGCCCGAGCATCCATCGGCTCCAGCCTTGGTGTGTTTGCCTCAGCCATAATAAGCTGTTAGAGGTAGATGTAGGGTTGCCAGACTGAGTGACTGAGGGTTTGGCTTAGCTTTTTTTTTTTTCCTCCTTGAGAGTGAGTTAGTGGCATAGAGTTTAGGGACAGTGTCTGGAATTTCATAAATAGCCTGTGCTCCTGGGTCATGATAGCTATTCTAACTCTCACCTCCCTACCTCCTTTTAGTTTCTTGCAGTGGAGGCCATTCTTTGTGAGGTTGCTCCTCCCACGTCTCTGAGGATCGGGTCCCCTTCTCCAGCAGTTCTCACCATATCTTTGTATTGTTCCCTATAAGCCTTCCTGGGAGCCATTTTAAAAATTTCATCTTAGTTTTTAGGTGTGTGTGTGTGATCATGTGGTACATGTGTGCCTATGGAGGACAGAGGCATTTCTTATTGAGTCTCTTGAGTAATTTCTTGGCTGTGTCCACTTTTTATGCTTTTCTTTTTTATTTTTATTATTAGTTACATTTTATTAATTCTGTATCCCAGCTGTATATCGCTCCCTCATTCCCTCCCCAATCCTACCCTCCCTCCCTCATCTCCTCCCTGCCCCTTTCCAAGTCTATGGATTGGGGAGGACCTCCTCCCCTTTCGTCTGGCCCTGTTTTATCAGGTATCTTCAGGACTGGCTGCAAAGTCCTCCTCTGTGGCCTAGCAGGGCTGCTCCTTTCTTGGGGGGTGGAGAGGTCAAAGAGCCTGCCATTGAGTTCATGTCAGAAATAGTCAGTCACTGTTCCCCTTTCTAGGGAAAAACCAATTGGTTACTGAGCTACCACGGGCTATATCCGAGCAGAAGTTCTAGGTTATATTCATACATGGTCCTTGGTTGGAGTATCAGTCTCAGAAAAGACCCCTGTGCCCAGATATAGTTGGTCCTTGTGGAGCTCCTGTCCTCTCCATGTCATACTAACTCCCCTTCTTTCATATGATTCCCTGCACTCTGCCGAAGGTTTGGTTATGAGTCTTAGTATCTGCTTTGATATACTGCTAGATAGAGTCTTTCAGAGGCCCTCTGTGGTAGGCTCCTGTCCGGTTACTTGTTTTATCCTACGTCCAATGCCCATCCCATTTGTCTAAGTGAGGATTGATCATCTTACTCCTGGTCTTCTTTCTTGTTTATCTTCTTTAGGTGTACATATTTCATTATGTTTATCATATCTTATAGGTCTATATAAGTGAGCATATACCATGTGTGTCTTTCTCCTTCTGGGATACCTCACTCAGAATGATCTTTTTTAGATCCCATCATTTGCCTGCAAATTTCATGATTTCTTCATTTTTGATTGCTGAGTAGTATTCCATTGTGTAAAAATACCACAATTTCTGTATCCATTCCTCCATTGATGAACATCTGGGTTGTTTCTAGGTTCTGGCTATTACAAATAAAGCTGCTACAAACATGGTTGAGAAAATGTCCTTGTTGTATACTTGAGCAACTTTTGGATATATACCTAGGAATGGTATAGCTGGGTCTTGAGGAAGCACTATTCCTAATTATCTGAGAAAGCACCATATTGATTTCCAAAGTAGTTTTTTTATTCTTTGAGAATTTTATACATTATATTTTTATCATATTCTTTTATCCCTTATCATATTCTCTATCCCCTAGATCACCTAACTTCATCTTTTTTCTCTCTCTTAAAAACTAAAGCAAAAAAAAAAAAGACCCCCCCACCCACCCAAACCCAAACATGGACACTGTTTTGCATTGAACAAGTACTCCTGAGCACTGGGCCCACCACGGCATGTGAATATACCCAGTATCTCCTCACTGAGGAAAACTGATTTTCTCTCAGCAGCTATGAGTTTCTTGTAGCTTCTTGGAAAGGGATGGAACCTTGTGCCCACTTATCCTCCTTCATTCTGGTATTTTTGTCTGGCCTGAGCTTGTGCAGGTCTTATATAAACTGTCACAGTATCAGTGAATGCATATGTTTATCTTCCCCACTGTGTTTGAAAATGCTCTTCTCTTGAATCATCTACCGCTTATGGCTCTCATAATTTTTTCCACCCCTCTTTATATATTCCTCAGCTTTGAGGGGAGAGGTATGATAAAGACATCACATTAGGGTTGAAAAACTGCAAAATCTCTCCCTCTTGAGTGTTGCTCAGTTGTGAGTCTCTGTTAATCAACCATATACTGCAAGGGGCCTCTCTGATAAGTGTCAAGTGGTGTGCTGATCTGTGCATATTGCAGGATGGCATTGTGTCATTTTATTGCTATGTTCATTTAGCTGAATTGTAGTGGTTTTCCTCTAGGGCTCATAGCCTGTCTAGTCTCAGGTTTGGGTTAACAGCATGAGGTATGGTTTCCATTTCATAGATTAGGCCTTATGTACAAGAAAAAGGTATTTGGTTACTCCTATACTATTTGTGTCACCATTGCACCAATGGGTGTGCTTACAGACAAGTTATTATTTTAAGAATTTTAGTAAAATTGAAATATTTTAATGTTTGCATGGTCTAAGATGTAATGTATTCCTTGTAATGGGATATTATTTGGTCACATATGGTATCCAGTTTGGATATTATTTTTCCCATTATATGGTCACTTCATTTTAAATTCTTCTTATATATGTATATATTTTATGAAGTGTTAAAGTTATTCTTATAAAGTTGTGTTTGTTTCTGTTTCTCTTTTAACCTAGATATCACCAAAATAATTCAGACTCTATTATATTATTTGTTAAACAATCTTTACAACACAATAACTGCGCAGTTGTTTCTCTATTTTTAACCCCTCTCAGCTTATCTGGCTTTCTTCCAGCATAAATCCAGACATACTTGCATTTTGTGGCTTTTATGCTTCAAATCCTCTCTCTTGATCTTTCCTGGAGCTCTGCCCATGGCTGAATTTTCTTCTTCTTGTTCTTGTTCTTCTTGTTCTTCTTGTTCTTGTTCTTCTTGTTCCTCCTATACTGGGTGGCAGGAAGTCCAGTCTTATTCTCTCTCCTGCTCAGCAACTGGCTTTGAAATGCCTTATTATCATATCCTTTTTTTTTACCCAACATTGAGATAGGAGATTCTCAGAACAAGGATTGCAGCCAGGTATTTGGGGGAGGGGGTTTACATAAATCAGCATTACACAATAACCTTATGCCTACATCTAAGCTTTTACAGTAGTTGGTTTCCATGTGGCTTTTGAGACTGGGTATCTGTTTGGCCTGTCACTTGCTGAGTAGGCCAGGCCAGGTGGCCAGAGGGCCACAAGGATCTACCAGTCTCTCCTTCCCCAGTGCTGGGATTATAAGCAAAGTCAGAAAGTCTTGTTTTTAAAATGTGGCTTATGGGGGTCAACTCAGGTTCTTATGCCTGCATGCAAGAACTTTACTCACAGCTATCTCTTTAGCTTGCTCTGTGAGACATTTCTGATTAGATTTCCACTTGCATGGCATCTCTGAGCCTGACCTGTATGGATCTTATTGACTTTCCTTGAAATTCCTGTGGGTCTCTGTATCTGTTTCTATCAGCTGCTGGATATAGCCTTTCAAAAGATAGTTATGCTAGGCTTCTGTCTGCAAGTATAGCAGTATATCACTAATAGTGACAGGGGTTGGCTCTCTCAAAGTAGCTGGATATAAAATTCACTCAAAAAAATCAGTATACAAATGATAAACAGGCTGAGAAAGAAATTCAGGAAACAACCCCCACAAATAATAGAAATGACATAAAATATCTTCGTGTAACACTAACCAAGCAAGTGAAAGACCTGCATGACAAGAACTTCAAGTCTCTAAAGAAAGAAATTTAAGAAGAATCCAGAAGTTGGAAAGATCTCCCATGTTCATGGGAGTAGGATTAACATAGTAAATTCAGTAGGATTAACATAGTAAAAATGGTCATCTTCTATAGAGCAATCTACAGATTCAATGCAATTCCCATCAAAATTCCAACACAATTTTTTATAGACCCGGAAAGAGCAATTTTCAACGCATATGGAAAAATAAAAAACCTAGGATATCTAGAGCAATCCTGAATAATAAAATAACTTCTGGAGGTATCACCATCCTTGATTTCAAGCTGTATTACAGAGCGATAGTAATAATAATAATAATAATAAAACATGTAGTAGTGGCATAAAAGCAGACAGAAAGATCAATGGAATCAATTAAAGATCCAGAAATAAACCCACACACCTACAGACACTTGATTTTTTGACAAAGAAGGCAAAACCATATATTGGAAAAAAGAAGTATCTTCAACAAATTGTGCATATAGAAGAATGCAAATAGATCCATATCTCTCTCTCTGCACAAAACTCTAATAGAAAAGAAAGTGGTTAATAGTCTTGAACATAGCACCAAGAGCTCAGGCTCTAAGATCAACAATAAGTGGGACCTCATGAAACTGAAAAGCTTCTGTAAGGTAAAGGGCACCATCAATAGGACAGAAAGGAAGCCTACAGAATGGGAAAAGACCTTCACCAACCCTACATCTGACAGAGGGCTATTATCCAAATTATATAAAGAACTCAAGAAATTAAACACTAACAAACCAAACAGCCCAATTAAAAATGGGGTAGAGAGCTAAACAGAGAATTCTCAGCTGAGAAATCGATAATGGTCAAGAGGCACTTACAGACATTCTTAGCCATTTTGCACCCAGCAGAATGGCTAATAGAACCCAATTGATGCTTCAGGTAAAATGCATTCATCCTTCCATATTGAACAGGGCGGCTTCTGGGAGGCATCCTGAAAGGCAAGTGCTTACAATCAGCTATCAGAGACATGTTAGGGAAAACGATACTTTTTTTGTTCTACTTTTTATATTAATTACAATTTATTAAAATTGATACTTTGATAAGAAAATATTCTGGAAAATATTTTCCCTTAGGTACCCAAATCTGACTCAAACTTGATATAAAGTATGATGTAGACAGAAGGAAAAAAATCTAACCAATGAAGAATGGGAAATATAAGCAATGTTTAAGATACGAAAATTACAAGGCTAAAGTGATGTTTTATATAGACTTGGGGATTTTTCTATTTTTGTCAAAAAAATATGGATGTATTACAAGCACATGCTTAGAAGGACATGATTGGGTTAGGGAGTTGCATGAATGTGGAGGCTTGCTGAAGAGAGTGGAAGGAATGTTTCTTGAAATCACAGTACACCAGTGAGCCAAAAACTTAGTTTGAGTCATAATGAATGGGCAGAGGTCTTAACTCAAAATCAGCCATAGAGTCACTGCTTCTTCTTCTTTTTTTTGAGTCATCTCTTCTTATCCTAAACATGGTTGATTCTGTCCTGACTAATGGCTTGTAATGAGCAGAACCACCAGCAAATAGAGTAGTTTGGAAGTAAGACTTGGTGGAAATTCGGAGTTTGAGGCAAGACCATAAGGAAGAGATGGAGTTTCAATCAAAGTGTCACCTCTTACTGTGGACGAACATCTTTGTCACGGTATGAGGCTTTCATCTCATCATACCCCCAGCACAAACAAGATGGGATGTTTTCTGACATGACTGCCCCTGGCTTTGGATGATGGGAAAGCCAAGGTGATTAAATAAGGTCCTGGTTATTAGGACTGTTCTGATGCTGTAGGTTCTGTCCTGATGCTGTTAGGGAGGATGAAAATTTCTGAAGAGGAATTTGTGATATCCTGTAGAGCGGATGACTGTGGATCCACATGACTTCATAGAAATCCTTAGCTAAAAATCATAGTTAAAATATTTTTATTAAAAGATCCATTAGCTGGGCGGTGATGGCACACACCTTTAATCCCAGAAGAGGTAGGTGGATCTCTGAGTTCAAGGCCAGCCTGATCCACAGAGTGAGTTCCAGGACAGCCAGGGCTACACAGAGAAACCCCATCTAGAAAAAACAAAACCAAACAAAAGTAGATCAGAGGCTGACAGATTGAGCTGATTACACAGAAACCCAGAATCTGCTGCCGTCTAGGTGACTGCATAAGGATGGAATGTGTATTTAAAATTTTTTTAATTTAATTTTATTTATATATTTATTTATTACAATTTATTCACTTTGTATACCACCACAGCCCCTTCCCACATCTCCACCCAATCTCACCCACCTTCCCTCTTCTCCCCCTATACCCTTTCCCTAGTCCCCTGATGGGGGAGGTCCTTCTCTCCTGTCTGACCCTAGGTTATCAGGTCTCATGGGCTGATTGCATCATCTTCCTCTATGGCCTGGCAAGGGGGGAAGCAATCAAAGAGCCAGCCACTGAGTTCATGTCAGAGTCAGCCCCTGTACCCTCTACTAGGGAACTCATTTGGAAACTGAGCAGCCAATGAGTTTCCTTTGAACAGGGGTCTAGGTCCTTTCACGTACACGCCGGAGCTTTCCTACATGTGTCTGCGACCTTCCTCCCTTACCTCCAGCTGAAACACTAACATCCACTCTCAGACCAGAGGGTGCTGAGTGAATCCGATTCTGTGAGTCCCACACAATTATCTGATTGGGGAAGATGATGAGAATGTAACTGGTGACAATGAAGAAAAAAAGTTGTGTCTGTTGTATTCAGCAAGAATGACGGTAATAAAGTTGATTTTTTCCTATAGTTTCTCCACCAGATGAGGCAAAAAAAATTCTAGGAATGAAATAATAAAGGCATTTAGAAATGTGTGTTGTTTCATTTAGTAAGAAGTAAAGAGAATACACTCTTTGGGAAGTTCAGAGTTTCCCTTCAAGAATCATTGGCCCATCTGACTGCACAGAGAGGAAAGCAGGTCCAGGGTACTGGTAGCGACCAAACACTCCACCAGTTTTGAAAAAGGAATTCTGCAAATTGCACATGGAGAAATCAGGTTGCAGTCTGAGGAAAGCTTCTGAAATAGAATATTAAACAGATGGCTGTGAGCACCGAGGAGGGGAAGGAAGCTCTGAGTCATTAGGAGAAGTCACGCCAGAGTCAGAACCATCCTTTTTATTATTATTATTATTTCTTAATGTCCCTGCATTCATGGAGCGGGGAACATTAGGGGGAAATCTGTACAACAGCCCGTTTTGATTTCAACAGAGATTTCCCAAATGTAAACGATGCCTGGCAGACGGCGTGATGCAACGTTAGCCGAGTGTTTAAGGACTTTCAGGTGAAATTGTGGCTGACTGAATACTTCCAGAGGAAGTGACCGTTAACAGGCTGATGTTAACCAGAGGGAATACTGAAGAGAGATGGCCTGTGGGTTGGTCTTTGGCTCATGGCACCGTTTTGCCGATTGCTTGGCTGAGGGTATTAGGAGGCCACATCATCTGCAGGTGACAATAGCTGAGCAACAACAGGACCGAATATGACAGATGTGAGAACTGAGACTCAGGATTATTTTGACTTCCAGGGCACCAGGCAGATACCAAAATGATAACATTTAATGAGGGTAAATGTAAAATTCTATCCTTAGAACCCGAGAGGGACAGCATGTTAACAGCCTGTCCGAAGTTCTGAGCCCTTACCCTCTGAACAGCCATTGTAGACTCCAACTGTTTTTTTTTTTTTTGGGGGGGGGAGGACAGAGGCATGGGTCTCACATTTCCTTGGGTTTGGGTAGGAATCTAAAAAAAATCTCCGATCAACATTTTCAGCCACACTTTGAGACTGGGATTGAAGTCATGCCTGCAGTCCCTGCTCCTAACTGAAGTCTACAATAACAGAGCATGCCTCCTGATCCTAGATCCCACGGCCCTGGTGTCTAGTCCGATTTGCTGTGTCTCTGGTGTGGTGCTGTGTGTCATCTATTTGTATCTGCATGTTATTTGACAGCCTGAGAGGCAGAAGTCCCTCTACAAAAGCACTGCTTTCATGATGGATCTTAAACTTGGGTCATTTGGTGAACTTTGTAAGTACGTGGTTGTGAAGTCAGATACACTATTAGAATGCACTTGAAGCTCTTTTTCTTTTTAGGATGGATGCAGATTTAGGACCAAAATGTAAAAGCACTTGGCTAGGCTGACGTCGAAACCTCAGACTTGACTATGATTTCCATAGAAATGTGTGTGGGGTAAATGCAGAACAGAGCTGATGAGTAAAATCTATGGGAAGCCTAGAAGGGTTGCACCTAGAAGATGCTTAAGGAACAGGGAATAAGATGCCATGACCAGATCCAGGACAGCGAGCATCACTGAAGAAAATGTGGAGGGTGATTTGCAGAAGAGTCGATCCACAATGCTTAGCACTGCCATGGAGTCACATAGGATCAACCCTAGAACATTTCAGGTGGACTTTTCAAAAGCCACGTCACAGATGCTGTTGGTCAATAAAGCTCCTGGGGAAAAAGAGGGAAAAAAATTGCCAGAGGTCAAACAGGCAGAGGTTTGAGAAAAGAAGATGATGGGATTTGAGGAAGAGGAGGGACTAGGGGAGTCACTAGAAAATGATGAAGGTAGGTGCAATGCTTCTCCGTGCACCAGAGAAATGCTGCTAGATGGAGCGTTGGAGGTTTGTACAGAGAGCATATTTTTTTCTGGAAACTAGCCTGAACACACCATCAGTGTTCCCTTTCTTCTCATTCTTTCACCTCTTTACTTTCACTCTGCCTTCACATCTCCATCCTTCTTTCCTCTGGGGTCAGAGCTGAGGGTTTATGTTTTTCTATACATATAACACACTCATCACAGCATGTTGTCATGACTATTTCAGTAAGGTGCTACGGCTAGATTGAGGTATGAACTAGTGTTGAGTAGAAGCTGCTCAGGATGAGTATTAGTAATAGAATCACAATGACATACTCACACTCACAGAAATAGTTCAAGTGAGACATGTGCTGCCTAGGATGAACCTTGAAGCAAAGACGATGTCTAAACAGGTGAGGGTTTTACAAGGCATACCGTATCTGGAAACTTCAGATGACATTCATTTCATTTTTGTTTCTGTGATAAAATACCCTGGCCAAAAACAACAAAAAGGAAGAAAGAGGTTTATTTCAGCTTACAATTCCAGCTGACAGTCCATCATTGTAGGGAAATTAAGACAGGTACTTCAAGAGGCTAGTCCCATCACCTTCTCCGCCAAGAGCAAATAGAAATGAAAGCAGTCACGTTCTTGTGCTGGCTTGCTTATGCTCAGCTCCCTTTTCCCCACTCTCACAGTCCAGGAACCCGTATCTATGGAATGGTGCCGCTCACAGTGGGTTAGGTCTTTCTCATCAAATAATAGATTATGAAAATCCCCTACAGGACAATCCAATATTGGCAATACTGAATTGAGACTCTTCTGAGATAATTTTAGGC
Source organism: Meriones unguiculatus (assembly GCF_030254825.1). Taxonomy (NCBI): domain Eukaryota; kingdom Metazoa; phylum Chordata; class Mammalia; order Rodentia; family Muridae; genus Meriones; species Meriones unguiculatus. Next base: position 70,277,775 of record NC_083362.1, on the reverse strand, counting down.
TAATTCAAGTTGACAGTTACAGCTAACTATTTTAGACTGGGACAGTTTTTCTTTTTAATTTTAATTTTTTTTCACAATTTATTCATTATATATTCGATTGAAGTCCCCTCTCTCAACTCTCCTCAGTCCAACCTTTCCTCCCTCTTCCCCTCCACTATTACCATATGCCCTTAGCTTGCTAAGCCTCATCAGGACTACCTGAATCCTCTTCCTCCATGGCCTGGCAAAGCCACATCACCAGAGGCAAGTGATCAAAGAGCAGGTAGCTGAGTTCATTCACACTTCAGCTAAAAACATAAATACCATTTTTTTTTCCTTCAAAAGAGAAAAGTAGATCAAGCAAGGAAATCAGTACGGACTTGTGCTATGGTCTCTGAGGTCACCCTGAAGAACACAGGCCTACAAACCATATGAAATTGAATTGAGGTTGATGTTCAGGAGGAATATGCATGCTAATTCTCTGGATTGTTACCTACCTACTGCTAGAAACAGGAGTCACGTGACACGGGGTCCAGGAGGGGGGCTGAGTCTCAATGTGGCTTTAAGATATTGCCTAAAATCTCTCACACAAATTCTTGGTGATATTGGTACTGGTGGTCTCATAAACTGTCCATTCTTGAGACAAAACTAAAATGAGGCAGATCTAGGTCTGGACCCCATGTTCCACTACTAGCTTTGGCTTTCTTCACACCATAGGGAGCCGTGAGTCAGGTGAGTGGCTTTGGGAGAGGAAAGATGGGGAAAATGACCTTGAATGGCAACTTGCAAAACCTAGTTTACAGTATGCATTTCTTGGACACTGCCCAAGGAGCACAGCTCCTAAGGGTTCAAAAGAAGGAGTAATCCCTGTAAGTCTTTAGAGGCTTATAACATTATAATTACAGTCTTCAAGGAGTTTAAGCACTGTCACTGTTGCTCTTGTAAACACTGGCTGATAGAATTTCTCTCCCCATATTCCTCTTCCTTCCTTTTTTAAATAAAATGGAATTATATTTATTGTTCTTTTTAAAATTTGTTCTTCTTTCCTCCAGTACATTCTGATGGCAGCCTCCCCTCCCTCCACTCCTCCAAGACCTTCCCTCTACTTCACATTCTCCTCCAGAGCCACTGCTCCTCCATTTCCCTTCAGCAAAGAACAGGCCTCCTCCAGCCTTGATGTGAGGGTTTGTGCCTAGTCTTGTTGCATTCTGTTGTGCCATGTTTAGTTGATATCTCTTCCTTCCTTTTTACCATTCTGCTTCTCTTGCAGTTCATCTCTTTGTTCCTTCTGTCTCTTTGAATTCTAAACTGCCTGTGGAATGAGGTAAGAGGGTCTAGTGGGGGAGGAAGGCATGCAGATTTGCTAATTTCCCCAGTCTTCCTTACCCCTCCCTGGTCGAAAAGTTCCTTTGAGAAAGAAATGAGGTGTTTCTGTTAGCATGACTTTATGAAATCTATGCCTTTTTAATGGGCCATCTGGGTATTATTTTGACTTTTTTTTTTTTTATTAAAAATCTAACTGCTTGTTACCCAGTGATAGGTTACAACCTTGCTTCATTTATTCATACAGCACATACTTACTGAGTCTTTGCTCTATAAATAAGGCGTTATTAATGATGACCACAGGGAAGGCAGAGTAGGCTCTCCTCCCTTGTGTACATTAACCTGTTCTAATATATCTATCAGGAAGGGAGTCACATATGGTTTTCATTGATGGGTGATGGCATAAGGGGTAAGAGACCCAAGAACTTTTATAGCCGTTGCCTTTGGACTTTGGGCCAACCCCTCTGTGTTTACTCAGTGGTGCAATTAACCACGGAATCCTGATGTGTTTGCAGCACAGGGTCTCAGTCTATAGGAACACTTGACCTACTTTATTGGCATTTTGTTGCATCTTTTACCCAGTACCCTGCTGACCCTGTGCGTTTTGACTGGTGAACCCTTGGCCAGATCCTGAGGGTGGGGGTGGGGCTGGAATTGCTAAAACATTTGGGTGGTACACTCTGTCTATATGAGTAACTTGCCCCCTCCTCTCTGGCAGGGAAAGAAACCAGTTCTCCAATTCACTTCCCCAATCGACATTCATAGTTCTGCCATCCTCATCACTCTTGGGGTTAAATGTTGCAAAAATATTTTTAAGTTCTGCAATTTTTATGCTTGAAGGATGTACCTCCTGTTGTTTTTTTCTTCAATAAAGAAAGCCCTTCTCTAATGGGCTAGGCTCCATGAATAAGCGTGCATGTGAGAAAAATCATTAAAATGAGCTATATTTTCCATGGCTCAGTTTCTATTTTCATGTCTTTCTTATGCACAGATTGATCTGTTGGTTTTGTTCTGCTTCCTGTTCCCATTACAAAATTGATTGAGGAGATTTTTGTTTGATCTTATTTTGCTGTGGCACACTACAACAATCATTAATTAGAAGTTTTCAAAGCATCATTTCATTGAAATTAGTTTCAGTGAAAGCACATTTAGGAAAAGAATCTGAGAGCAGCACCCGGCATGCTGTGGCACTAGGCTAAAAATGAAGACACCATACCCTTTGCATGAACTCATTTTGTCCTTTTAAAGTTTACATCACCAACAGAGAACCACTTCATGTCCGTCCAAGAAGATGCGTGAGTACTGCAGCAATTTCAGCATCAAGACAAGATGGAGAAACTTTGTAGATGAAAGGAAGGACATGTGGCAAGCCCAATAGTATCCAAATTAAATTTAGACAAAAGTAGAAAGCAGGAAATGCTCAGTAAATGATGTCTTGACTATGATTAAGGAAGCCTTTTCTATCATCACCCTATAGGTCGTATAAGCTATGTACATATGTGTGCAGAGACAAACACACTAGGGAGAGTTATTTGAGTTGTACCAGGCTGGTAACACTGGAGGGCCAGTGAGTTCAGTTACCACACTGGTTATTCCTTCTGTTACTACAACAAAATACCTGACAAAAGCTACTTCAAGATGGAAGAGTTGATTCTAGCTTACTGTTTGATATTACAGTCAGCCATGGTAGGAAAGTCCTACTGGAAGGAGCTCTCGAGGAAGGCGCTTGAGGCAGCTGGTCACACGGCATCTGAAGCCTGGAGGCAGGGAGAGATGAATGCTGGCAGCTTCTCTGCCTGCTTCTCCCCTTGAGTGCAGTTCAGGCTTCCAGCCCACAGAGCAATGCTACCCACATTTCACACCAAGTCTTCTACCTCATGTAACCTAATCCAGAACGTCCCTCACAGATACCTCCGGAAGTTTATCTAGTTGGTTCTAGATTATGCCAAGTTGATGAACAATATGTGTCTTCTCTCTTAGTCATGCCACCTCTTCTCTGGGCTGCCATGTAGGTCCAGAAAGCTGGGTTTGACTTATCGCCAAGTCAGTGTGACACATGCGTCACCATAATTACATTTATAACCTTCGCGTACGGCACTTGATCTGGATAATTTTTTTCTCTCTCACTGAAACTTAGCGGTCCTGGCCAAGGTTTATCCCCAGCTAGCATTACAGTTTCCCGCATCTGGGCATTACATTTACAAATGCAATGAATGCATGTACCTCTGTTTAAATACCATCTGAAAGTTAAATATGTAGGATGTATTCTTCAAGGTTGATATATTATGCTCTTTACAAAGTTACTGTGTGTGTGTGTCACAGGTGAGTGTGTGTGAGTGCATGTGTGTGTACATTTGTGTAGGACACATAGTCTTAAGCACAATCTTCTTTAGTTTTTGAGTTGGAACCTCTTATTTCCCAAGTGCTTAACAAATAGAGCATTTAGAGCCCTCAGTGCTGTGCTTATAAGCACATATCACCACACTTTGATTTTTTTGTTTTAAGGAGGAGTCTGGAAAGTCAAATTTAGGTTCATATCTATAACACAAGCACTTTCCTAACTGAGTTATCAATGTAGATTCCCACACATTTTCCAAATAGCTGCTTTGGGACCTTGGTTTTATTTTTGACAACCTCTATCTTCTTTGTTTCTTAACTTCTATGTGGAGCGAGCAAATTACAGTCCTACTAGGCCAGATGGCCTTGAAAGTTGCTCTCCTTATCTTAGAGTTGCTCTCCTCTGACTCTGTTTCCATCTCCTGTGGAACCATCTCTGACTAACTTTGTTTTCTCCTTCTTCTTTTTAAGGTCAAGCTGTTTGCTTATATGATTGATTTTTTTTTTCTTTTCTTAGCATAGATCTTTAGGCAATGTGCTAGGCCTGATTGTAGAAGACAAAGTTGAGGGGCTCATTGGGGAACAGTGACTTTAAAAATAATGACAAAGCCATGTTTTATAAGCACCCTTCATTAAAAAAAACATTGCAAAGAGCCATTGATGACATTAAAAAAACATATGGTTATTAATTTTTCTTAAAATAACAGAGGAAGTTCTATTCAAATGGGAACAAACCCAAACACATTTTCTGCCTTTCAGAGTATTCAAAATGATGGAAATCCAAATACCTCATATGTGCTTTTAAAGGTGATGTTTTAATATATGTATACATGATATATGTTAAAGTCAAGCAATGGAAGCTCTACTTCAAAAACACGCCCCACCTTGCCTAGTTTCACAGCTCCAGTATCCTCATATGTGCTTGGGATAGATTTAGTTAGCCAACTCTATTGGGTCACTGCCCATCTCATGGCTAGTACTACAAGGCACTTCTTGTAGGGAAACCATTTCAGTCAGTTGAGCCCATTTCCCCAAAGAAATGAAGAATGTGATTTTTTAAATTAAATTTAATGTTATTAATTACACTTTATTCACTTTGTGTCCCCCCATAAGCCCCTCCCTCCTCCCCTCCTGGGACCACACTCCCTCTCCCTTCTTCACGCATGCCCCTCCCCAAGTCCACTGATAGGGGAAGTCCTCCTCTCCTTCCTTCTGATCCTAGTCTATCAGATCACATCAGGAGTGGCTGCATTGTCATCTTCTGTGGCCTGGTAAGGCTGCTCCCCCCTCAGGGAGATGTGATCAAAGAACAGGCCAATCAGATTATGTCAGAGGCAGTCCCTCTTCCCATTACTATGGAACCCACTTGGACACTAAACTGCCATGGGCTACATCTGCGCAGGGGTTTTAGGTTATCTCCATGCTTGGTACTTGGTTAGAGTATGAGTCTCCTGGAAGATCCCTGTGTTCAAATTTTCTGGTCCTGTTGCTCTCCTTGTGGAGTTCCTGTCCTCTCTAGAGCTTACTCTTTCCCACTTCTTACATAAGATTCTATGCACTCTGCCCAACAGTTGGCTATAAGTCTCAGCGTCTGCTTTGATAGTCTGCAGGGCAGAGCCTTTCAGAGGCCCTCTGTGGCAGGTTCCTAGGTTGTTTCCTGTTTTCTTCTTCTTCTTCTGATGTCCATCCTCTTTGCCTTTTGGGATGGGGATTGAGTGTTTTAGTCAGGGTCCTCTCTCTTGATTAGTTTCTTTAGATGTACAGATTTTAGTAGGTTTATCCTATGTTATATGTCTATATGAGTGAGTATATACTGTGTGTGTCTTTCTGCTTCTGGGACAGCTCACTCAGGATGATCCTTTCCAGGTTCCACTATTTACCTCCAAATTTCATGATTTCCTGTTTTTTCATTGCTGAGTAATACTCCATTGTGTAGATGTACCACAATTTCTGCATCCATTCTTCAGTTGAGGGGCATTTGGGCTGTTTCCAGCTTCTGGCTATCACCAATAAAGCTGCTTCAAACATGGTTGAGCAAATTGTGTACTTGAGCCTCTTTTGGATATATGCCTAGGAGTGGTATGGCTGGATCTTGAGGAAGCGCTATTCCTAGTTGTCTGAGAAAGCGCCAGATTGATTTCCAGAGTGGTTGTACAAGTTTACATTCCCACCAGCAGTGGAGGAGGGTTCCCCTTTCTCCACAGCCTCTCCAGCATGTATTGTCACTTGAGTTTTTCATCTTGGCCATTCTGATGGGTGTAAGGTGAAATCTCAGGGTTGTTTTGATTTGCATTTCCCTAATGGCTAATGACATTGAGCATTTCTTTAAATGTTTCTCTGCCATTCGATATTCCTCTACAGAGAGTTCTCTGTTCAGCTCTGTTCCCCATTTTTTAATTGGATTACTTGGTTTGCTGCTTTTCAGCTTCTTTAGTTCTTTGTATATACTGGGTATTAGCCCTCTGTCAGAGAAAGGGTTGGTGAAGATTCTTTCCCAATCTGTAGGCAGATGTTTTGTTTTGCTGACGGTGTCCTTTGCTTTACAGAAACTTCCAGTTTCATGAGGTCCCATTTATTGATTGTTGCTCTTAGAGCCTGTGCTGTTGGTGTTCTGTTCAGGAAGTTTTCTCCTGTACCAATGAGTTTTAGGGTCTTCCCCACTTTTTCTTCTAACTGATTTAGTGTGTCTGGTTTTATGTTGAGGTCTTTGATCCACTTGGACTTTAGTTTTGTTCAGGGTGAAGAGTATGGATCTATTTGCATTTTTCTACATGTAGACATCCAGTTAGACCAGCACCATTTGCTGAAGATGCTATCTTTTTTCCATTGTATTGTTTTGACGTCTTTGTCAAAGATTAAGTGTCCATAAGTGTGTGGGTTTATTTCTGGGTCTTCTGTTCAGTTCCATTGATCCACCATTCTGTTTCTATGCCAGTACCATGCAGTTTTTATTACTGTTGCTCTATAGTACAGCTTAAGATCAGGGATAGAGATACCTCCAGAAGATCTTTTATTGTAGAGAATTGTTTTAGCAATTCTGGATTTCTTGTTATTCCATATGAAGTTGAGAATTTTTCTTTCCAGGTCTGTAAAGAATTGTGTTGGTAATTTGATGGGAACTACATTGACTCTGTAGATTGCTTTTGGTAAGATGGCCATTTTTACTATGTTAATCCTGCCAAGCCATGAGCATGGGAGATCTTTCCATCTTCTGATATCTTCTTCTAATTTTTTCTTCAGAGACTTGAAATTTTTTTCATACAAGTCTTTGACTTGCTTGGTTAGGGTTACACCAAGGCACTTTATGTCATTTGTGACTATTGTTTAGGGAGTTGTTTCCCTAATTTCTTTCTCAGCTCTTTTGTCATTTGTATACAGGAGTGCTACTGATTTTTTGAGTTAATTTTGTATCCGGCCACTTTGTTCAAAGTGTTAATCAGCTGTAGGAATTACCTGGTAGAGTTTTTGGGACCACTCACATATACTATGATATCATCTACAAATAGTGATAATTTGACTTCTTCCTTTTCAATTTGTATCCCTTTGATCTCCTTCAACTGTCTTATTGCTCTAGCAAGGACTTCCAGAACTATATTGAAGAGATATACAGAGAGTGGGCAGCCTTGTCTTGTCCCTGATTTCAGTGGGATTGCTTTAAGTTTCTCTCTGTTCAGTTTGATGTTGGCTATAGGTTTGCTATATATCGCCTTTACTATGTTTAGATAAGATATGTGCCTTGTATCCCTGATTTCTCCAAAACTTTAAACATGAATGGATGTTGGATTTTGTCAAATGCTTTTTCAGCATCTAGGGAGATTATCATGTTTTTTTTTCTTTCAGTTTTTTAATATGATTGATCACATTGATGGATTTACGTATCAGGGCTGAAATCAATCAATTAGAAACAAATAAAACAATTCAAAGAATCAATGAAACCAAGAGCTGGTTCTTTGAGAAAATCAAAGATATACAAACCCTTAGCCAAGCTAACTAAAAGGCAGAGAGACACTATCCAAATCAACAAAATCAGAAATGTAAAGGGGACGTAGCTACCGGCACTGAGGAAATCCAAACAATCATTAGGACTTACTTCAAAAGTCTATATTCCACAAAATTTGAAAATCTAAATTAAATGGACAATTTTCTTGATCAATTCTACTTTCTAAAACTGAATCAGGATCAGGTAAATCAATTAAATAGTCCTATATCCCCCAAGGAAATAAAAGCGGTCATCAAAAGTCTCCCATCCAAAAAAACCAGGACCAGATGGTTTCAGTGCAGAATTCTAACAGACCTTCAAAGAAGAGCTAACTTCAGTTCTCTTCAAACTATTCCACAAAATAGAAACAGAAGGGACATTGCCAAACTCATTCTATGAAGCCACAGTCACCTTGGTACCTAAACCTCACAGAGACCCAACAAAGAAAGAGAATTTCAGGCCAATCTCCCTTATGAACATTGATGCAAAAATACTCAACAAAATACTCGCAAACCAAATACAAGATCACATCAAAGATATCATCCACTATGACCAAGTAGGCTTCATCCCAGGTATGCAGGGGTGGTTCAATATAAGAATGTGATTTTTTAGAAGAAGGCAGAAGGGATAAATTGGTAGCCAAATGGTGAACACGGGGTCCCTGGGTTTCTTTAGTAGAGGAGAGTCACATTTGTTCGGCTCAGTTTCCTGTTTTGTCAGCTTAGTCAGTGCACATTCCCTACAGTCTTCATTTCCACCTGGCAGGTGGCACGCTGACACTTCCGATTGGGCAGGGAGTGCCCCTTGGGCTGTGCTCTCCTGGCCAGGTATCAGCTGGGTTGCTTTTAACTACCATCCTGGATACTCTAGTACATCTGGCCTTGAATTGATGCCACAGACTGCTGCTGCAGCACACGAAGATCTTCTGGCACAATGAAGGCTTGTTCATGTAAATATTATTATTAATAGTCATTATCAGAAACAAGGAACATCTTGATTGCATAAAAAGAGAGCCAGCTTGGCTTTGGTGCTAAGAGAAGCAGCTTCATGAAGCAGGAAGGGAATTCTGAGTCTCTAGACAAGCTGGAGAATGGCTCTTCCCTGTTAGGTTTTTCAGAATTTCCAAGCAGGTGAGATGGTGAGTTGCTGTGAGCTTCTAGGTGGTGGGGTGTGAATTCACTTACTTTATAACAAAGGCGTGTTAAACCAGCAAAGAATTCTGTGTTGATAAATTTAATTCTCAGATGAATTGGTTGGAGAAGGGTTAAGATTAGAAGGTTAAACCTTATGTCTTCTAGGCCATTTCCATGGAAGAGTAACTACATGGAAAGACCCACCATGAATATGGGTGGCAGCATCACACAGGTTAGAGGTCCAAATAGAGTAAAAAGGGGAGAAGGACAACGTGGATAGATAGAGGATGGACTCTGGCTCCCTGGCTTCCTGGTCTACCACACCTTCCTCACCGTGATGTTCCAAAACTTCTGAAATCAGGAGCTCAAGAAATCTTTCCTCCCTTGAATAGTTTTGGTCAGATGTTTTGTCAAAACAATGGTAAACTGACTAACACAATTCCTGAGAAAAATGTTGACCACATTTCATCCTCTTATTGAGACCTTCCACATGAGACTGTGTGATTCTGTGGCAGAATAAATATATCAGCTTTTCTTGGGTCTGGGAAAAAGAGTTCACATGAGCTTCTTTCTTCTGGAACCCCAAAGGCCTAGAGAATGGGGATCTAAATAGAGAGAGGTCCGTTAGTGTCTTAGTTAAGGTTACTACTGCTGTGAAGAAATGCCATGATCAAAAGCAATTTGAGAAGCAAAGGATTTATTTGGCCGAGGTATTCTGAATCACAGTCTAGTATCAGGGCAGGAACTCAAACAGGGCAGTAACCTGGAAGCAGGAGCCAATCTAGAGGTGATGAGGAGGGCTGCTTATTGACTTGCTCCTTATGGCTTGCTCAGCTTGCTTTCTTATAGCACCCAGGACCACTAGTCCAAGGTGGTACCACCCACGATGGACTGGGCCCTCCCACATCAGTTACTAATTCTACAGGCTTGTCGACAATCCAACCTTATTAAAGGCATTTTCTCAACTGAGTATCCTCCTCTCAGGTGACTAGAACTTGTGTCAAATTGACATAAAAACCAGCCAGGACAGCAGGTGCTGAGAAGATTCCAAGGCCACTGGTATGGACATTTTGGTTAATGATATGTAAACATGTTTTTGTTATAGTCCCAAGTGGAGGATTTTAGTTTGTCTACACCTGTTAATTGTGTGCAGAGTGTGGTGTTTGCCAGCTAGAATTAGTTGAATTCTGAGGACGTTTTTTGGTGGGGGTATAAATATGACAGCCTAGGGGAAGAAGTTGGAAGAGGACTGTTTGCTGTATTTGCTGTTTACCTGGACTTCTGGATATCCTGATGATGTATATTGGTATTGTCCCCAAAAGAATCCTACAACCGTCTCCAGCAGGAAGAAGTAAAAAGGTCTATGTGCCCTTTCCCTTACAACCTCTTTTTCCCCTATGTGGGGCTGGGGACATTGGAAGGGAAATAATAAGCTTTAAGGAACCCCCAAATAAAGTAGCATTTGAAAAACTGGCGCCTGCAGGCCACAGCAAAATTATTGTTCCTGTGATGAATATAGCAATCAGAAAATCTAACAAATGTAATATGATGTCTCATTGTTTAGTGCTTTTATGCATCATATCTAGAAGTGCCAACGTGCAAAGAAGAAACAAAACTAGTAGTATGTAAAAGATACAGAACACAACCCCAATACTCAGGATGGCATTCATGGTATTTTGACTAACTCTTTTGAGAAAAATATATGAAAAAAAAAGAACCCTGGGGCTTTATCATGAAGTTTGAAAGAGGGAGATGATGTTGGGGAGTTGAGTGTAGTGTTGGTGTAAATTTATGGCTCCATAAAATGAAATGGGAAAGAATACAGGGCCAGGAGCAGGGAAATAACAGTGTCCTTGCATAGACCATGCCCCTTCCTGCTTTCAGAAACATGATTCTCTACTGTCCGGCCACAGGGAGTGGGGTGAAGCCTGAGGACTGTAGAGGTGCACCAGTGAGTACCTGAGGTGCACAAAAAGAAGAGTCTGGGCAGGGGGCCTGGGGGGGTGGGGCAGTGGATTAGAAAGCCTGAGCCCTTAGCCTGAAATCAATCTTAAGGACACATTTTGGACTGGACTCCATGAAGGAAAATTCCCTTTCTCCACCCCTGAGCTTGGCTGACCTTTAATTCCAAAGATCGTCTGGTGACATTCTGAAGTCCAAGCAAGTCTGATCAGTAATTCTAAGTCCCAAATGATGCTGAATATAGTATTTTCTTGGGAGGACAATATCAGTCCCCATTTAATACAGTGGAGTCTGACTTTAATCAGATAAAAGTTTGAGTGGATAAAAGCCTTTTCCCGGCTCTCTGTTATCCCTCAAAACAATAGCAAACAATGCAGATAAAAAGTATATATAAAAGCTGAGGTAATTTCTGTGGGGCCACAGTCTTTAGGATATTAGGCCACTTTTCTTGCCCACATAGGCAATGTTAGAGCTCAAAATTAGGGAGCAGGTTTTGTCTGCTATGAAGGTGGAAGTGATGATGAGTGGAAAAGTGAATGACAGGACATGAAATGTTCCGAGGAAGCCCAGAAATGCTTAATGAAGAACTTTTATTGCATTTTTCATTCTAAATGCCTGTCCCCATTTCTTCGTAAAAATAAACCAGTAGGATCTAAATGGCTTGTAAATATATTTTGTGATTTTTTGTGGTCAGATCTCCTTGAAACACCAAGCAATGAGCCACTGGTCTCAGAGTACATGAGAAAGAGTAAGAAAGTAAAAATGATTCGAGTAGATGCACCTTCTCTGACTATATCATTTCAGCTGGGTGTCGCCCTGTGTCTAGCCTCATGTAGATTGACTCAGTATATTATCTCATTTAATCCTTACGATGGTCTAGCAAGGCAGGGACAGGTATGTTTTCTGCTGAATAGGTGGCCTCTTTCCTCAGATAAGAGACTGCATGCATCTGTAAGGGTAGGATACTGTGTTATTTTATCATTTGAACCTATATTTTCTTTACATTTTAAAATTATTCCCTGACGGCTTTCATATATGTATAAAACGTATTCTGATCATTTTCACCCCTCCACTACCCTCTTTTCCTGTTGAACCCCTTTTTCTATCCAACATTTCCCCTCTTGCTTTAATAATCTTTTGTATGTGTGTGTGTATGGCTCATTGAATTTAATTAGGGTTGCCCACATGAGCATAAGTGGATGGGAACTTACAGGAACACGGACAACCTAACAGTGGTTATACCACTGAAGGAAATAACTCTCCCTCCCAGCAGCCGTTAACTCCACAGGGAGGGGTGTGGTATCACAAGCTCCACCCAATCCATCATGGACCGATGAAGGGTCCAGTCTTCAGCAGATCTTCTATAAGTAACTGTGGGATCGTAATGGTAATGGCCCCGGATTAATGGAGGAAGGGTTGAGGAGAGCTTCAACCTCGGATACCTTGGATGAGGATGGCAGGTGGTTTCTTTTGCAACCTGATGCGGCAAAGTCAGCTGCCCCACTATCAACCCAGTAGGAATTTACTACCCTGACACTTATCAGGCTTCGCTCCTTGTTTGACCTCATAAGCCCCCTCCTCCCCCCCGTTGGAACCCTAAGCCCCTGAGTATGCAGATGAAATATCTTCCAATACCCCTGTCCTGGTCAATTGTACACGGCCACACAAACCTTGCTCCAGAGACCCCGCCCACCTCCCCAGGGGCATAAATACCTCCTTCCTCCTCGCTCCCACTCAACCTGAACCAGTTCTCCAAAGCTGTTCCTGCACACTCACTGCACCCCCTTCCTTGGCTAGGCTTCCCTCCCTGCAGCCCATCCCAGTGCACACCGGGCTGGCTGCTCCGAGGAGGGGCTGGCAGGGAGCGACAAGCAATGGCCACTGCCGTACATTCGTGTCAGAGCTAGAGGGCAACTTACCAATATTTTTCCTCAACGGAAATGCCATATAGGAAGCGCCTGTGGGCATTCGTTCAACTGGGCTGAGTTGAGGAGGAGATATGATTGAAGATACAGATCCAGGCTGGACTGTAGAGCACTGATTTGACATACCGAGTTTGGATCTCATCTTTAACCATTGAGGTGGCTGGAGAAGGGATGAGGAGTCCTGAGGAAATGAAAGATTTGGGGTCAAAGAAATACATTCTGTTGAGGTAACTGGTGTCTTAACCAGCGGCTAAAAGTTACCTCTCATGCAGTCTTGCATGAATATGTGTCTGACACATTATTTTGATGGACTGGTTATGATACCAAGGATCAGGCCAGCGTGGGAACCTAAAAGCTAATGTTTCTCTCAGAACTTTCCTTTATTGAAGAAGGTGGATGCAATAAGGCTTATTAAATTCTGAGGCAAATTGCTTTTTTTTTTTTAACATTTAAACTCACAAACACAATTTGTTATGATTTGCTTACTCTGTTCCAGTGCATCCGAGGTAGGCCTTGCATAGCGCTCTAATCTTTCCTCCACTGCCATACTTCATTCTAGTCTCTATTTATTTTATCCAAGTTGACAGGGCTAGAATTGTATCTCCTTGGAAATCATCAACGAAGGAGAGATGTGATAACCAACTCTCTCAAAGCCCTTCTTCACTTTCATAGAATAATAAGCGTTCAAAACTAATTCCATTTTTTTTTCTGAGAACTTAACAGAAACCATACATTTTCCTGTGATAAGATCATCAGAACAAATGAAAGTAGCTTAGTTGCCTTTGGCAAGTGCTTTATTAGCTTAATGTGTTAATTCTGCTTATCTCTTATTGATTGGCATCTCAGGTGAACAGTTATACGTGTTTCAGAATAAAGAAATAAAATAACTGGATTGTCACTTTCTTGGAATTTCTTTGAGCAGTCAATATATTTTCAAGCAGATTCTCTTTAAGAAACACTTGTAACAGCATGATGTTGGGGTAGAATGTAAGAGAAGTTGCATGGGTTCTCCTAACTTTTATTGAAGGGAACATTTGCGTATGAAAGTTAAGATGATCTCAAGACAAGCCTCCGGTCTCTCTCACAGCTACACTTGTGTAACCCTCCTGCTGTTTATTTGTTTATTAAGCTGAATGAAAACACATCTCCTCCAAACATCTGTTTAACCCAGGGAATACTCGCCAGTGAATCAAAGCACAATGAAGCCACTTTGCTTTTGGCACATCAGGGCAGGTGATCAAAGGGTGCTTGATTGCAAAGAAGCCTGATAAGGTACTTATAGGGACAACAAGAGAAAGCCCATCGTGTTTGCTGGGAGCCTGCCAGCATGTCCTTCCAGGACTCATCATCAAGGCTTTATCAGAACACTATTATCTGTGTTTGCTGCCTTGACTGTCTTGATGGCATGGTTGCCTCTGAGCCCCACTGTTTTTCCTAAGAGTTTAGGAACCTCAAACACGGAGGAGACCTTAACAAAGAAAACACAGCCAGTTTTCCTGGGCAAAGACACTACAGCTCACTTTTAAATGTACTTTTCTCCAGTATTTTCTCTAGTAGTGAAAGAAAACATTGAGAACGAAAAACAATATCCTCAGGAAGGGAAAGAAATTGCTGTTATTGGAATCGGAGCAAGGAACACAGACAGACTGCCCTTCAGCGAGGGCCGCCGTCTCACGTCAATCACAGCTCATTCTTGAAAACGGGAATGTGGAGGGCACATGACTTGTGTCTAGAGCAAGAAAACAGCACACAGAGAACAAGGACCCTCTGCAGGATGAAATAGAAGAAGTAAAAAATATCGAGAATATGTTTTCCTAGTCTCTTGCTTTTATTTTTGCTGAAACAAGCTCAAAGTCTGTAGCATGAAATGAGAATTTGGGGAAAGCTGAAGGAAGTAATGAAAATGCACAGCAGAACAAATGTCCTATTTCAAAAGACAGGATGTGTGTGTGTGGCCGTGTTACGTCAGAACCTACCGGGTAGAGTTTTGGACCATGTGTCATCAGTTTTTCTTTGATGCTGCGAAAGTGTAAAAAAATAAACAAAAAACAAAAAATACTCCTCTCTAATTGGTTCATAAAATACCCATGCAGGTATGGGTTACAGGTGGTTACATTTTAGCCCTGTCTTGTATGGTCAGTTGGAGATATGACCTGGATGGAGTTTTGTGCATTCTGTTCCCTCTTGGGTTTTTGTTGTTGTTCACATGCAGAAAAAAAAAAAAAAAAAAAAAAGCCATTTAGGAAAGTTGAGTTCAGCCAATCCCAACTACTTGTCTGCTTCCTGGTCTACAAAATGTTCACATTTGCTCCCTCTGCCACAGACTGAGCTGATATGGTCACCATGCTTCCCTGCTTTGACAGACTGGACCCTGTGCAACTGACAATGGAAACAAATGTCTCTCAAGTGATAGTGTCATCAACACAGTTACTATCTAAGGGATGAAAAGATGAAATAATAAACACAAAATTCTACTTCACTGTGAAATAAAAATACATGGTGTGTTTTGAAGTGACATAAAATACAGGACGAATGCATCCCCTCAAAATATTTTATGAAATTGCAAATGGCACTTCAAGGCAATAACTCTATAATTTCAGAAACCAGGCAGATAAAAACAAAGTAGAAAAATATCCATAACAAGTTATTGACAGAAAAATTAATAGTGAGAAAAAGTAAAATCAAAGAGTAAAGGAGTCTAAAAATATAACTACCGTAGTAGTGAGTATTAATTTATAAGTGATTGTATGATGAAAACATGCTACATTTTGAGGAAAACAACAGAAAATGAAAATGATATAGAAATTTTACCAATAAAAGGATTCAATGTCTCAGTGGGATGAAAATGAAATAAGGGCAAGACGTCGATGTGATTAAATTGAAATTAGCAAAATGTCTGAGTTCAGCAGAGAATCATTTTAGTTAGATCTACCTTATTATAATAAATAAGATAGATAACCTAAAGCCCTAGCAAGAAGCTGGAAAGGGAGCTCTGCCATCCTAAAACAGAGCCACAAAGGCATATAGATGGTACTGCTTGAAACTTGAGGAGTAAAATTGTATGTGTGTGTCTCTGTGACATTTGATCCTAAAATTAATTTTGGAAGACAAAGACATAGAGAATGTAAATAGCTATAAAGATTAGAAGGCTTGTTAAGCTTTGTGTTCTCAGAAATGAAATATATGTGACTTCAAGCACATTCGAAATACTTTTAAAGTAGGCCCTTTTACACACAAGACCATAAGTAAGTTATAATCCTTTATAGCAGTATATCAGAAATTCATAACATAACACAAAGAGAAATGCATAATGTGAAGTTGACAACCAAGGCACCAAAACTGCGTTCTAAAGAAATAGGTTTTTATAGATAATACTAAGAAAAATAATAGTATCTATACAAATACAGTTGGAAAAATATGGCCTTAAGTATGGCATTCAACAATAAAATTTATTTTATGCAACAATAAAATTTAATTTTTCCTATAACCATGAGAGCAAGGCTTTTGAGAAAGGTTTCTAAATGAATCTAGTAAGAGTCTGATGCTGACAATAATTTTGTAATTACATACTTTATTGTGAATTATGTATTTTCAAAATACTTGCAGATAATTTGCCAATGTGTCACAAAAGCATTCACAGCATTACGCAATCCCTGCAGAATATTTTCTGAGAGGCAGACACATTGTGAAACTTGAGACATTTGACTGGACACTGTTGCATTTGTGTCAAGAAAGTTCGTGGAAGTGCTTCAGTGTCTAAGCACCCTGGAGGTCCACTCAGGAAGTGGCATAGAGGACATTCTGTGGGCAGTGCCAAGCCACGGAGGACAAAGCTCAGGCCTGGGAGGTGCGGGTCCTAGAGCAGAGGGACCTCAGGAGTACCCGGCTGGGAGGTTGTCCTTTACAAGTCAAATGTGTGTGCTCTGGAGATTACTGATCACACTTTAAATCCTGGGACACTAGCTGTGTGAGTCCAAAAGGCCTTTGTTCCTACTTCATCTTTCACTGACATCAAAATAGGTCTGGGTAGATGTCTCAGCCGGTAAAGTGCCTGCCCTACAAAGGCACTGAGTTCGGATCCTCATAAACATCTGGGTATGATGGATAGCTTCTCTAGCATAGGGTGTGTGATATGGGGGTTAGAGAGGGGAAGATACCCGGAGCACATTGGCCAGCAAGCCTAGCCGAGGAAGTGAGCTCCAGAGTCAGATAGAGACCTTATCTCAAAAGATAAGGTGAAGAGTAGTTGAGGAAGATACCTCTGTCCTCCGCACACATGTATACATACATACGCTCACACACGTGTACACACCTACATGACATATGCATACAACACACACCCTTAGTGCCTGAAGTCATTGATGGAGATAGTATGTATACTGCGAGCCTCATGGACCATGCCTCCAGAGAAACTGGTACATAACTGCCAAGAAGGAGTGCGTTCAAACCCTGGAAAACTCAAACTCTAAAATTTCACCCCGAGAACAGAAAGAGTGGGACAAAGCTCTCTCCTGTTTCCGTGCTTACCTCAGGAGCACATGACACAGCCCCCAGACTGCTACAGGTGGTCACACGAGCTTGTCACCTGTTATATTTTCCCATGTAAACAGAGCATTGCCATCGTCCTAAGTCCCAAGCCAATGAGACATATTCATCCTCAAAGCCCCTCCCCATTGCCCAAGGTTTCTAAGTCCCTGTTTCACATGAAACAATGCTGGGAACATCATCTCTCTCACCGAAGGAGAGGAGGTCTGAAACCGTCTGTTTATTCGGAGGTGTAGCCCTGGGGGGAAAGGGGCCTCCCTTCAGCCTGAAAACTTCGTCCCTGGAGCCCTGGACTTCACTTCCGGCTAGGCAATCGCTGCAGAACTCCCCTGGCCTCCGCAAGCTTCTGCTGTTGGTGAGTTAGCAAGGATTGCTGCTGGCTGCGGTGCCCATCGGTGGGAGCAAGCTGTAGGCCGTTCCCAAAGCAGCTATTCCCAGTCAGGTTGTCCTCTGGCCGCCTGGCTGGGTTTTGGAGCCGTGAGCTCCCCACTGCCACCCGGCCTGGCAGCCCAGCTACAAGAGCCATAACACTTACTGTGGAGAAAATCTTCTTTTCCTGCATCCCTGGCTGGACCAGAGATCTTGTGGCACGGACCTCTGTGCTCACTCAGAACCCTGAGCTTCATCCATTTCTTCCCAGGGATCAACGATGCTTACACCTTTCAGCGGAGAAGCTTGTACTTCCGGCCCGGTGGAGTCTGGCTGAGACTTGGAACCACAATACACCCATTGTGTATACTTCCACTCTTGATAAACCTCGACTTTTATTTGTTACGGCACATCTGCTGGGGACTCTTGAGGTCTATCCCTACCTAACCATGAGTTTGCCAGGTGATTTTCGACAAATCTGTTACTCTCTCAGAGAGCTGGGATGAATTAGCTGCTCTCTTCCACCAGGCTTAGCAAGTTACTAACGAGACGATTTTGTCTAGTCTAATGTCAAGATCTGAGAGGATTGAAGCCAGAGACATACCTAAATTTAAATCTCAGATCAATTCGTAGCAATGAGGTTGGGCATATTATTTACACCCCCTGTTTCTTCATGGGCAACGTGGTACTGATAAAGATCTGTTGCAGATTCAGGGAGATTGTAGCTCTATGATAGCCCAGAAAAGTGGTGTCAAAGGAAGAGCTCAGAGAAGGTAGTCATCGTCAGCATGAAACCAACACAGGCAGAAGAACCACACTATTGGAGATTTTTTCCTTTCTAGTAACAGGGGTGTTTAAAATATGGATTCCATTCTAATTTCAAATATCTATTTATCATCCACATATACTATCTATAATTTATGTTGGGAATTAATTTTTTTTGTAGAAAAAAATTCTTGCTAATAGGTTCAGAAATTTGAAGAATCCCAGGAGGCATTTTTTTTTTTTTTTTTTTTTTTTTGCCACAATAAGTCTTAGAACTTGTTCCTTGTATAGTCATGGCTGGAGGAGGAAGAAGTAAATAAAGTAAATATTGGGCAGCAGTGGGGGTCAAAGGTGAGAAAATTGAGAACATCACCTGGGAAAATCTACATAGTAGAAACAGAGAACTTAGTGAAAGACCAGGTGGAATTCTGCCAAAGTGTGAGCATGTGTTTGGAATTAGCCAAATTCAGGAAAATCTGTTAAAATAGATGGTACCACTACTAGCCATATGGCAGCCAGGCTTTTAGCAACTGAAGATTTGGTGGAATGGAATGACAATTCCTGTTTTAATGGTTTACTTGTTTTACACCAATTTATCAGTTTCCTGTCTATCTATTCTATCTATCTATCTATCTATCTATCTATCTATCTATCATCTACCAATTTACCTATCTATAAATCCATAATTTGTATGTCAATCATCAATGTATCTGTCTGTATCTATCATGTATCATTTATCTCTCTATTCATCATCTATCATGTATCTATCTATCTATCTATCTCAGTGATGCATATATAGATATAGATATAGATATAGATATAGATATAGATATAGATATAGAGATAGAGATAGAGATAGAGATAGATAGATAGATAGATAGATAGATAGATAGATTTATACCAACCGGTTTTGATCTAAAGTAAGAACTTCACTCCCATTCTTCTACCCTAATCCACCGTTTCTTCCACTGTACTTGGAGAGTTCCAAGGGGCAAATCCTGCATTAGTTACTCCCAGTCTAAAAATAGATTTGAACGGTGGTGAAGAATTCTGAAAGAGTTACTGGCTCAAGGAATTAATTCCATTAGTATTATTGATGTGCCACATTATATGCTTTAAAAGGATCATTAGCCAAAGGATAGACTAGAATAATAAAAAATTAAAGCTAGGACAAAGCTTGGAGGTAAATGAACTCAGATCATATATTTCAAAGATGAGGGAAAGGAGCCCAAGAGGGGTTAAGTAGCTTTGTCAAAGTCAGTTGGCAACTGAGTATCAGGCCAGGACTGGTACCCAGCCTTGGACTCTGAACACATTATCATTCCAGGCTGAAGTTCTTAGTTTCCCTCAGTTTCATGATGACATCAAAGGCCACTGTTCATCTGGGGAAGAAGAAACACAGGTTTATAACCTTGTGTGAAATATAGGGGGAAAAGGAAGAACCCTGCTTCTATGCTCTTGTCCTTATTAATGAGTCTTTTTAGGGAGAAGTAGGTGCCTCAAAATTGTGACATGAAAAACAGCCCTAATATTTAGCTTAGATCTTAAGGTCAATAATTCACCAGAGAGTAAAACCATAGAAATATTGTTACGATAGCCTTTAATTCAGCCCAGTGTTCTAAAATCCAATTTTCAGATATGCTGAAAAATCACATAACAAGAGGGGATGATGCCTAGCTGTATGTAGCCTGGGGGAGAAAAGCTTGAGTGATTCTCAATCTGGCTGCAGCAGTCTTGTTGGGAACATGGAGAGCCCAGAGCTTAATTGTGTAGTGTGCTGTCAGTTGGAGGAGAATAAAATCTTACATAAAAACATATTTAAAAATTAAAAAATTACAGAACATTGTATTTACCTCCAGATACAGTGGGGCTGTTTGGGAGGGTTTGGGGGGATTATAACTGAGAACAGGTCTGTCTGATTTTGGAGTCGGAGCTCCTAGCTCCTGGAAAGCTGCAGATTATAGACAATTGAAGCACAACTTAAAAATCACCTGTGGACCTCCTCCAGAGAGAGCCATCATGACAGTGTGATAGATTCTTTCCTTTTGCTATTTTTCTTTGACTATAAAATTACTTTTATTATTTCTTCCTCTATCATTATTCTCCTTCTCAGACTCTTTTTTTTTATTCCATTACTGTTGTAATTCTTTTCAAAACTATTGAAAAGATGGAAAACAAAGGGTAAAGATGGATGTGTGTGTGAGAGAGAAAAAGAGAGAGGAAATAAGGCATTTGGAGACAGACAATGGGAATATTTGACTGTCTGAATAGTGTTTTGTAAGTCTTCCATCCTTCCTTCCTCCCTTTCTCCCTCCCTCTCCATCTTTCTCTTTCTTTCTCCCTGTCTGTCTTTCTTTCTTTCACTGGATCTCACTATATAGCACAGACTTGGCTGACACTGAAAATATGGTCCAAGTTAGCCTGAAACTCACAAAGATCTACGTGTCTCTGCCTTCTGAGCATTGCGATTAAAAGGGTGCACCAGTACACCTCACTTTGAAAATATTTTTCAATAGCGTTTTGACAATGGGAATAAAGCAGCTTTTACGACACACACAAATGCATTCATGACATGTTGCAAATGTGCTCGCACGCACACACACACACACACACACACACACTACCAAAATAAATACTTTATGAAGTTTTACTTTATTGTGTGTGGACTGCTTTGGTACCTTTCATCTTATTTTTTTCTGCCTGAGGTAATTATAATTTTTACAATCCTGACCAATCATGCTTTGCTAACCTGACTTCATAACCTTTTAAAATGGTTTGAAAACGTTGAGTTTGAGGAAGCAGAGAAACAAGTGGTTTACTGAGGGAGGCCAGTGGAAGTGAATGTCTTTGTTTTATGTGTTCTGTTCCCCGCAGGGCCGACCCTGCCCCGACACAGAACTTCCCACCAAGCAGAGTCAGGCTGCAATTCTGACTTTAATTGCGAATATATGACATGTCAATTATTTTTATTTCGTTCTTTACCTAGAGTATGAATTTAATTTTATCTGTGAGAAATAAAACCAGGATGGTTCCGGAAATACCACTTAGCTTCTGGAGCTGGGTTTCCCCATGGACAAAGGTTTCCAGGAGACGGTGTTGGGCAGGACTCAAAACTGAATGTATAGACAAACCGCATGATGAAGTGTGGCTCAGTGATGGGCTGCACATATGTTAGTGCACTGTGAGATTAAATGGAGCTTATGATGGCCCTTGTCACATGCAATGGCACAATGTGTCTTTGATGAAATACACACACACACACACACACACACACACACATAAACCTTCTTTCTGTCAGTCATATAAAAGCCCATCAACAAAATAGGAATATGATCGAATTACTTGAAAATAGTGTTATAATAAATGATTATGCAACTGGCATATATATGTACTGCAGTAATTTATTTCATTACTATTTTAGAGTACATGACTTCTGAAAATGCTTGCTATAAAATAATTTACAGTGTCATGATAATAACGCGTAAAAACACCTTGGCCTGATCGCACTGAAATTCACGTCGTGTATCACATCTAAGCCATCTGTGTTAGTGCAATCATATTCAATGCTGTTGGTGCAACTACAAGACTTTGTAATGGTGTATTTCTCAGAGCATATACCTAGACCAATGCACGACCCGTATAATCGAAGCTACACACACACACACACACACACACACACGGGCAATGAGCGTTTGCTACTTTGTGGGTTCTTTCTCCCACCCTCCTCCACCTTTTTTCTTCTATCCTTTCAACCCCCTAACACTAGAAATGGATAAAAAAAGGGATAAAGAGGAAAGAAAAGAGATCCCAAATAAAGTCAGGGATCAGAAAGGGGGTAAAATTATCGTTATACTACTTCCGGCCAATTAGTGGAGTAGAGGGGCTGGTGACAAGTTTGATCTCCACCATCAGGATATCTAATTTCTTCTTGTTGTTTCGTCTTTGTGCTTGACTAATCAATCCACAACCAACAGCAACCAGCAACAGCCAAGGAACAAACCGCCCCGCCTCTTTGGCTCCTAGCATTTATATACTCTCTGGAAAGTCGCTAGAATTCTAAATGTCATCCAATCACAGAAACGATCTGCAGTTGGCAAAATCACGCCCCTACTGAAGGAAGACGAAATCACAGTCAGCTGCTGAGGAGCAGCCCCAGATCCCCGCACCTGAGACTAAGGCAAAAACATAATCTCAGAATAGTTCTGTGTTTTCAAAGAAACCAAAATTCTCACTACACACGTGTATGTGTATAATTATACACACATATATTTCTGGTTGTTTTCCTATCTAAATGCCTACAAAGAACTGGGCTGTGGAGCTAAATATTAAAAATTCAGCATGTGTGGTTTGTTTGTTATATCTCTGTGGGTACCCAATGCCTTTGGTGGTCAGAGGACAATCTGTGGGTATCCAGTCTTTCCTTCCACTTGTGGGCCCTGGGAATTGAGCTCAAGCCAAGCTTAGCAGCCTTTTATGGGCTGAGCACTCTCTCTGGCCTGCAGGTTTTTTTTTTTTTTTTTTTTTTTTTGGTTCTTGTTGTTGTTTTATTCTTCTCTCATACAGCACATCAAGACTGCAGCCTCCCTTCCTTCAGTGATCCCAGTCCTCTCCTCATTTCCCCTCTCCCCTAGAGCTCCTGCTCCTCCATTTTCCTTCAGAAAGGAGCAGGCTTCCTGGGGCTATCAACCCAACATGGCTTCACAAGATGCCATCGGATAGGCTCAAAGCCACATTGCCAAAGCTGCACAAGGACACCCAGTAGGAGGAATGGCATCCCATGAGCAGGCAAAAGCCTCAGAGACACAGTGAGTAGTCCGTTCCCACCCGACACACACACACACTCACACACACACACACCAAGCTTAGAAAACCCACAGCATGTACGCAGAGGACCTTGTGCAGCCGCATGCTAACTCTGTGACTTCCCCTTCAGAACACAGTTGTTTTCTTCACACAGTAACACGGAGACTATCTGCCACTTCCGCCTCCTTAGCTCTACAGCTCTGCAGGAGACGTGTATGTGACAGCACAGCCTGCCACACGGGCGTTCCTGAGTTTCCTTCCCTGACTCTGCATAGAGGGGTATCCCCACACCTTCTGCGTAGCACAGGGCGATCTCTGCAGCACGGTACACACTTTCCTCACTCTGATCTCTTGGCAGTGAGACCACAAGAAA
This sequence comes from Meriones unguiculatus, assembly GCF_030254825.1. Taxonomy (NCBI): domain Eukaryota; kingdom Metazoa; phylum Chordata; class Mammalia; order Rodentia; family Muridae; genus Meriones; species Meriones unguiculatus. The sequence goes on along the minus strand of NC_083362.1, from coordinate 70,254,282 downwards.
CCGGGCAGAGGTCTCACACCTTCCAGACCTCCTAGATAATGCCCTACACTGAAGCATGATTGGCACGGCGTTGAAAGAAAATGTCTCAGGTGCACATTTTAATGAGTGTTGACTCGTTACCACCAGAGTCAAGCAACAGGTCACTTCTGGGCTGGAACAATGGGTCGATGCTTAAAAGCACTTCCTTTATAAATCTGTGTTCCTTTCTCAGCTTCTCTCAATCTGGCTATCATACAAACAATGGAGACTCTTTTATATTTGTTTTACTAATGAACTTCACAGCACAAGAACTAAGCAGTGATTAATCTAGTCTTAACCCCCTAAGCTACCTTGGCTTCCTCAGCATGCATCCCAGAGATATTTGCACTTTGTACCTTGTCTTGCTGAGCTCTCTCTCTCTCTCTCTCTCTCTCTCTCTCTCTCTCTCTCTCTCCCTCTCTCTCTTCCTGGAATCTGCCTCTGGCCTCATGCACTCACACACCCATAAATGAGCCAACCCCCCCCATTAATAATAAAAGTTAAAAACAAACCTTTTAAAAAAGAAACAGGCAGTTCCCACGAGTGCATAAACTTCTCTCACACCCAGTTGTATTTAATTGCCTGCCAGCACCAGCCACCGACCCTCAGAAACACCTAACTTCTCCCTGTATGTACACTCAGAAGCTTTGCCTTTTAAGGAATTTAGTGTTAGTTACTGGCATGGCAGGCCTTTGTGTCTACCTTTGTGGGCTCAATATAGTACTTTAAAGATTCATCCATGTTTTTGAATAGACTAGTGGTTTCTCCCTTTTCACTGCCAAGAGCTATTCCACTGTGAGGATATACCACATCATATGGAGCCACTTATCTCTTGACTCAGACTTGGGTGGCTTCCAATCTGGCCAGTGACGAATAAAGCTACTATAAATACAGGCGGCTTTGTGTAGACATATGCTCTCATATTTTTCTCGAGTAAATACCTAGAAGTGGGATGCTGGGTCATATGATACGCATATGCTCAGTGCGATGGGAAACTGCTAAGCTGTTTTCTGAAATAGTTGTGACATTTTATATTCTAAGTGATAACATGAAAGCATCCCAGGCAGCCCACTCCTTTTCCGTCTTCTTAGATTTGCAAAGGAGAGGCTTAAAGAATGGATTCTAGATATCCTTTCTGAGCATGTCACATATATTCCTGGTGCTTTCGTGGCATGGAACGCTGCTGGTAGGGCGGTCTTATCTCTGAAGTAAAAATGCTTAAGGTTTGCCTTGTGGTTTTTGTCTTGGATCTGCTGGTTATTTAACGATGTGTCGTTTGATTCCTAATTACTGGCAAACATTATAAGGCATCCCCTCTTACTGACTTGTAACTGCATCTGATGAGTGTGGTCAGAGAGCCACTCATTAGAGTGAAATGTTGGGTTGATCCTCAGGCTTCTATGTCAGTCAGATGTAGGGGATGAGAGCAGTTGTCTTGGTTTGGGTTTTGTTTTCCGTATATTTCTTGTTCCTTTAAGTTACTGAGACTCGTGCTGTGGTACATCGTCTGTGTGGGTGTGAGCTTATGGAGAACAGGCTCTCTGGGCACTGTAAAGCAGTGGGCTTCAGATCTTTTTTTCTTTTTTTTCCCCCTCAAGGTGTGGGCTTCTTGTTAGGGTTGAGAGAATATCAGCTTATCTGGGAACTCAAGATCTCCAAAGGTATTGAATGACGTTCCCAAGCCCCAGGAGTCCCAGGGTGTCACATATTTTCCCATCTGGGAAAAGTCCTTTAAACGCGAGGAAGTACCATCTGGAGTTCTGACTTCACCCTTCCCTGGAGCACCGCTTCTTCATAGGGAAATCTTGGGTAGACCCTCGGGTTTCCGCACCAATGGGAGACTCTACAGACCCTCACTGGTTTTGTTTTTGGTTCTGAGGCGGGGTCTCCTCACTCTTCCCAGGACTCACTACGCAGTCCAGGGTGGCCTCAAGCACTCGGTCTTCCTGCCTCAGCTCGTCACGCTCTCAAGGGTTGCAGGTGTGCGTCAGCACTCCAGGCTGTCGGTCTCCTGCGCCTTAGTCCCCGGCAGCCTTTCCTGTCTTTGAAAAATCCTGCAACAGCTCCTAATCCCACAACCCACATAACCACCACCTTCCCTAAGTCTCCCCTTTCTGGTGCCTGAGCAGCAGACCCTGCTGCACGTCTCCTGCAGGTAGGCTTTGCCACAGACGAATATTATCTGTAAAAATAGGCTGCCTATTTTTACAAACATCCCCTTCTGATAAAAAAAAAAAAAAGATTTTTTTTGTGTAAGTATGTGTGTGTGTGTGTGAGAGAGAGAGAGAGAGAGAGAGAGAGAGAGCTGGTACGCGTGTGCGTGCACGAACACGCATATGCACACGCAGGCCAGAGACATCTGGTGTTTTCTTGGCTGGTTCTTCATATTATATCTTAAGGCAGTGTCTCTTCCTGAACCCAGAACCTGCATGCTTGGCTATTTCAGCCAGTCAGTTCCAGAAACCCTGCCTCCACCTCCAGCGGAGGCAGAGCTGCTGGCTTGTCATTGTACCTGCGTGGCTTTCAGTGCTGGGCATCTGAACTCTCCTTCTCGGGCCTGTGCTTTGCCTGGCAGCTCTTCAAACCCTAAAGAACTTCTTCTTCTTTTTTTTTTTTTTCTGTCAGAGCTGGGAATTGAACCTAGGGCCTCATAAGTGCCATGCCTGGGCTCTCCCACCAAGCTGCACTCCCAGCCTCCCCTTCTAAATTTTTATATTGGAATAGTGACTCTGTAGCCAGGCATGCCGTGTTTACCGCCACCCAATCCCCGCCCCGTTCTGCACAGCAGGGCGGGAAAACAGAGGGTTCTGAGCTAAGCAAAGCTTAAGGGGTCAGAAAGGATCTTTTTTACTGGGGATTTTTTTTTTTTTTTTTTTCTAGACAGCCTCATTTCTACGAGTCCTACCCAACACATTCCTTACAGGTTTCAGAATAAGTAATTCTTGGCTTTGGTGGTGGAAGTGAGAAGAAAGAGAGAAAAAAAATAGAAGCAAGGAGAAAAAAAATTGTGTGTGTGAAATCAGCTCAGATAGAGAACGGGTGATGTAGGAATAAAGTCTTACATGTATCACAAGTGTCTGTGGAAACGTATTTGGGGTCACAGGACTAATCAGTTGTTTGGGACATGGTAGAGAGAAAAGATGGCCTGCTGCGAAAGTGGATGTGCATGGCCACCCCTTTCCGAGCTACCTGAGGTGAGTGCAGACCGAAGCACTGTTCTTTAGTTCACTCTCAACCGAGGTCTGTTTATCCATCCAGAGGTGTTAAGTTTTAGGTATAAAAGGAACCCAAGGGCTCCCGTTGGTCACCAGCGGGTGGCGCTATTGAGAAGGAATTGGACTATTTAAAAGGGCTAATTTTCTCTGCAGATGAATCCATTGATAAGGAATCGGTTAGTAGTTACTGGGGTCTGACTGGAGAAGTCACTGTGTGCTTGCCTTCGAAAGGTGTATCTTCTGACCTTTTCTGTCTCTCGCCTTGCTTGCTGGTTGTACAAGGTGAGTTGCCTCTTCATAGGGAGCAGAAGTCTGAAGGGTCCCGTTTACGTTTAGATGCCATGGCATTGATAAGGATATCCAGTAAAATGGGTCTGCTAAAACATGGCTGACGCAGGATGTCCAGGGAACCCCAAAGTAAACAGTAACGGTTACAAAACTGGTTTTGGCAGAGTGCCATTTCTGTGTGACTATGTATAAACGTGGCTTTGAGGTCTGAGTCTTCTTCACCTTTGCAGGCCTGTCTGTGTGTGTTTGTTTCTAGGCCTGTGTGGCCAGTGTGCCGCATGTGTGCACCTGTGCCTAACTGTGGGTAGCCAGTGTGTGCCAGCGTTTGCCTGGGCACCTGACGGTGGCTACCAGCCTAGCAGCCTTCGTGCTGAGCGAGTAAAGTATGTCTTAACTAAGGTTTCTTGATTTCACCTCAACCTGCCTGGCTTCCCATGACCTTCTTCCTTTCTTGGCATCAGAGCTCGGACCTCACACTATTCTACCACAGGCTCCTATTACCACAATGTTTTCCCCTACCTCTGGCCCACAATAATAAAGACAGGGATCACAGACTGAAAGCTTGGAGACCATGAGCCAAAGCAAGTCTTTGTTCCTTCAAGTTCTCAGGTGTTTTTGTTGCTTGATGGAAGGCTGGCTAACACAGATGGGGCACTTGTCCAGAGGCAGGGGAAAGGCAACAGAGAAAAGAACAGATAATTCCATGTGGAACGTAACTCATGCCAGACGCGAAATTCTCCTCGGCCATTCTCTGGCCAGGATCAGCCCACTCACCTCTGTCTTAGGAGAGATTTGCTAGACAGTTAAGCTGGCGGGATCTGGAAGCTTGACCCTCTGGATTAGAGACTAGGCTAGAAGTGTGGGTGCAGGGCACTTGGGAGAGCAGAACTGAGCCCAAAAACAAAGAGTGTCTTCCTGGTGTACTTTAATGACGGATCCTCCTCCTCTGTTTCTATTGGTTGTTGGAGAATGTTGAGGTGGGTGTGAGGATTGCTGGGGAGTTTCTTATTGGTGATGCTTTCTCAGTTAGGCTTCTTTCACCACCTGGCAACCCACCCCGGCACTGACGGATTGAAAGTTCCTGAGTTTTGTGCTCATGATTCTATGTCATGACTTGGGCTGGTCTCTGCTGGGGGATTCTGATGCTGCCATTCCTTGTGGCTGTTGTCTTCTAGTAGCTTCAGCTGCGTTTTCCAGATTGAACTCACACATATGCTTGGCCATGAGTGCTCCCTTTGGCCTGGCCTCCCACTGTGGTTCCCATCATACAAAGTCTTGACTTGTTTTTCTTACAGTATAGTTGTGGGTCCCAAGAAGGTGAGAACAGAGCTGCCAGGTCCGTGGTGGTGGTGGGGGGCTGTGATTGGACATTCCATGTATACAGTATTTAAGCTTGCCAACTAAATCACAGTGGATTCCACCTCATGAAGAGAGAGCAAGCATGACGGTCTGAGTATGGATCCTCCAGAACTCATGAAAAGTTGAGCAGAGTAGCCTATGTCTGTTATCCCGGTCCATACCTACAAGGAAGCAGAAAAATCTCCAGAACATTGAGGGCCAGCTAATGTGGCTTCCATGGCAGCAAACAAGAGAGAGCTTATCTTGGGCTCAGTGGTTAAGAGCACTGCATGCTCTTCCTAGAAGTCCTGAGTTCAATTCCCAGCAACCACATGGTGGCTCCCAACCACCTGTAATGGGAACTGATGCCCTCTTCTGGTGCTTTGTGAAAGCACTCACATATATTAATGTATTATATATATTAAAAAGAGAGTTCTTATCTCCAAAATTATGAAAGATGAAGACCAGCATCTGAGGTTTCCCTCTGACTTTTACCTCATGTGTGGCACACACCTGTCTAACCTCACATACACAATTACCTATACATCACACACACACAAATCCTCCACCTCTTTTAATGGGAGAAATAGGCAAGTTACAATGCACAGGGGCATGAATCTCTGGCTATAGAGAGATCCCAGCCCTCTTTAAAAATCACCTGTCACACGACAGAACAAATCTTAATATTCTAATTAACACCTGCCACTAATGTGGGCACAAAGGCCAGTGACTCTGTCACTACAGGGAGGCTTTATAGTGGTTTAATAAATCTTATTAAAAGTTTAAGGTTTATTTTTCTTATGTGTATACGTGTGTGTTTGCTTGAGTGTTTGCTATCTGTATGCGAATACCTAAGGAGGCCAGAGGAGGTGCAGGAGTCCCTGGAGCAGAAGTTACAGGCAGTTATGAGCCATCAGATATAGATGCTAGGAGCCAAACTCAGATCATCTGGAAGAGCAGCAAGTGCTCTTAACTACTGAGACATTTCTCCAGCCCCCAAACGTTTTGACTTTTTTTTTTTATTCTGCATGTCTAAAGCTGTTAAGTAACTTGCAAGTAAGTCCAACAAAGTCTCAAGATGGACTTCCTGTGCTCACTCTGCTAAACAGACAACCATAATAAATTTCACCGGCCATTTGCTTAAATTAGAACTGCGAGTTAGACTTCATAAGGCCTGTCATTTTCTATTTGAGAAACTAAATGGAATAATGGAATCTACAAATATTTCAAGTGGAAATGATTTAACCCTGGGAAGCAGGGGCTACTTCATGAGAATCTTATTAGTTCGGTAACAAAAAGGGAAAGAAATAGAATAGGGACACAAACCGATTTTTCTGTGTATCCAGCATGGCAGGGCAGGTTATAAATTGCAACCCTAAATATTAGGTAATATTATCACTCTTTTACAGATGAGCCATCTGAGTTTCTGCAAGGGAAATGACTCACTAGGGATGAACAGTTAGAAAGCTGGGCGTCAACTTGAATCTTCCCCTTGTCCTAGCTTATTTCCAATGTTTATTCTGATTCACATACATTCTACAAATGCATTTTATGTAGCCTACTTTAAAAGCCTAATTGTATCCTAAATACTTCTCCCCTCTACGCTTCGCAGTCATGGTTGTAGTGGCTGCATAGTGTTTTAATGCAGTTTTTGGTATGTTCGACCAGGATTTGTTTCACCATTATCCTAATGTGAGCCTTTACGTTGCTTAGATTAGGGCTTAAAACCTCGAATTAGATCAAATCAGTTTAATAAAGTTGCTGAAGAGTCTTGTAATGATTTTGTAGATCACAAGCCTCTTTTCCCCCTTCGTCCTTTTCCTTGAACTTACTTTTTTTTTTAACATGATTAGACCTGTTTAGATAATTGGCAGTGATTAAATACGTGGAACCAGGCACGTACTTATGTTTTCACTCACAGAAACCAAGCCTCTTTTGCGTTCTCAAGGAGTGTTTTCTTGCCAAGAACAAAACCAACCGTTTGCGCCCAAAAGGAGCCTTTTAGGAATGACCATAAAGGGCTCTCAGAAGAACCAGGGTCTTGCTGGGAGGGACCAAATGCATATCCCAACTCTGGCCAGTAGATGGCTCTGTTTCATTCACCCGCCACTGAAGGTTCCTCCTGAATGGGAGCACTTGGAAAACCTAAGAGCGGGAGGCGTCCCTTTTGTCCCTTCCCACCATCCCATACCTGGCCCCTTCTCCCTCCCGTCACCTAGTTTCCTGTTCACTTCCTCAGGGAAGTTGGAACAAGTGATTTGGGTATAAACACATCCTCTGCTTCACCAAAGTGGGAACTGGTGGTGACTAAAAGCAGTCTCCCCTGAGCCGGCTGAAACCAAAGCCTCTTTTTCTTTAAATAGCTCCATGCTCACAACTAGAGGCTGTATTACTGAGTCATAACAATTAATTACATTCGGGGAGGTGAGAAGACGGGATTTAATGCTCTAATGCAATTTGAATTTAAGCTGTTATCTCATCCCACTGCTATTTAAAACAAAATCTTTTTTTTTCTTTTCTATGAAAGTACCTGCAACTAAGGATGATTTCCAAGCTTGTCTGAAGACATCCTTGGCGACTAAAGATTCCCATTTTATCTGCCTGAGGGGTTTCATGCGTGCGTTTGGAGTTGCTAGATTTTATTAAATGAAGTGCATCTCTTTCAATTTGGGGACATGATTAAAGAGGAGGAGGAGACTGGGAAGACACATTTCATCAGGAATTTTCTAGGCGTTAAGAGTACGCAGGGGAACTAGTTATTAGTAAAAGGAGTGGGATCTCATCTGAAAATGACAGGAACCACATCAGCAAAGCTGGAAGGTACATTTCTACACAGGATGAGCTTGTTTTGTTCTGTCTGTCTGTCTGACTGTCTATCTATCTATCTGAACACAAAATCAAAGGTCCAGAACAAGGATCTGGGACCCAGGAAGGGCTAAGAAGGTCCAAGTTAGCAGGAAAGCCCTGCGGATAATCTGATGAGCTGAAGACCGGTTTATGGGATCCCTGTGGCTTTGCCATTGGCTTTGTGGGACACCCGAGTTCCTGGGTTTCCCTGAGACGTATGCCGTATAGTGACTCCATGATCCAGAAGCCTGGAGCCTCGGGTCTGAGTATCAGCTGTGAAACTGGACTTGTGACCAGTTGAGCAGTGAGCTCTGGGGTACTTTGTCCTGTGGCCAGCGCTTCACCTGTGAGGGATGAAGGAAGAAAGTCTCTCTTCCCAACCCAGGAGCTGACTTCGGCTTCACGTGGGCGCTTAGGCCGCTTGAGGTTTCACAAGGCTTTCCTGTCAGTCCTGCTGACCTCTGGACCTTGCCTTGCAGCAGTCTGGGGCCACCTTCTCCCTTCTCTCTCTGTTCTGCCACAGGTCTAGTTCCCGCTCTCTTCCTCAGCGCTGCTGACGCAGCTTCCTGTCCCAGCTCTGTCAGCCTCCCCCAGCTAGGTTTGTCTCCTACTCAAGCGCCCCTACCTTCGTGCCACCCGCGTGCACTGTGGAGGCCACACCCTGGCTTTGACCGGTGACGCTAACTCCACAGGGCTCATCTGTCTCCCTGACCCTGGGGATAGTCACACTTCTCACACGGAAGGGTGGGGACAGGCCTGCAGGCGCGCTTTGGGAAGGTCAGCCCTAGCCTGGGAACCGCCCGACCTCGGAAGCAAGCATGGCGGCCCCAAGGCTTCTCAGAGCTCCTTCCGGCCTGGTAGACCAGGACGGATGCTTGTGGTGAGCCAGACTGTGTCTTCTCTCTTCAGGCTCCTGCTCCTTCATCCGGTGTAGAGTTCCGCACCGGGCCGATCCGGGTCTTTGCACACATTTCCAAAGGCCCCATCGACGACGCTCCCCTCCGCCTTTCTCTGTACATCAGCTTTTTCACTTTTCTTTCCAACACTTAACTACCAGCGGGTTTTCCTCCTCCACCACCGTCTTCCTCACGTAATGTAAGCTCGTGTCCTTCAGTGAGGACCACTGTATCCCCGGAACTTGGTGAAGCAGTGGAGCATCTCAAACGCTCAGTTAGCCCAAGGGATGGAAGCTCTCCCTAGCACCATGCCATGTGGTCCCAAGTGACCCCTGAGACCCCTATTGAATGAAACCCTGGGGCGGGGCGAGGGGCATCCTAATCTTCCCACCAGGCCCTTTCCCCTCTAGCCACTTTGTGTCCTCTCCCAAATCCAGTACCAACGCGGGGGTGGGGGCTTGAGCAGTTTCTGGCCTCTGCACTAGTCCCTCTCCAGGCTTTGCGGACCGCCAGGGTCTGCCGGGTGCAGACCCCACAGCCCGGGGCGCCGGTTCCCCCTGGCAGATGCCCGCCCGGGCATGCTCAGAGAGCGCAGGTCCGGGCGGCGGCGGGGGGGTGGGGTGGCGGAGGAGGGAGCGGCCGCGGCGCTGGGGCCCGGGCGGAGCTGCGCAATCGTCTGAGCTGCGCACCGACTGGCGGCCGGAGCGGAGCCCACAAGTTGCCGGCAGCCGAGCGCCGCCTCGTCCCGCTCTCAGCCCCTGCGCCCACCGGCGGCGGCCGGCGCCAGGACGCTCAGCCTGCAGCAGACACTGACCCCAGATGTGACAGCGGGACAGCGGCCCCCTCTCTTTCCAGACACGATCCACGGAGTCTCGCCAGCGTCTCCTCTGCCAAAACCCCACTAGCTGGAAGATGTGGCAGCCGGCTACTGAGCGCCTGCAGGTAAGGGGCACCCGCGAGGCCCGAGGCCAGCCTGGAGGAGGAGGTGCTGGGCTGAAGGAGCCAAGGTGATGCTGTGGCCCATTTTCAGGGATTTACACCCCTACCTACAACACCCCCCCAAAAAACACACACCCCACAATTCATCTATGGGAACTGGATGCTGGTGTGCTCAGGCAAAGCTCTGTACATATTCAGGGTCAGGGGGTGATGAAATTGACTAAGGGGCTGCCTCTAGCAATACAACTTTTGGCTTGGAGGTGTTGGTACGCGTGCTGATGTAAATAACAGACTTTCTGAGCAGCATTTAAGATTGCATCGCACTGACACAATTTACCGGTTTGGGGTTAGGATATTTGAAATCAGAACACCCACCCCCCTCTTTTTTTTTGTCTCTAGGAAAAGACAGAACAAATGATTTGTGAAAGCATGCATTTGCCAATATAATTTGGAAATGTCAAGCTTGGTTTGGCTTGGTCGTGGTATGCGACTTATTTTCTCCCCCCCCCCTTCCCCATTCACTGGCACTCTCCCCCCTTCATGTCCCCTGAACCTAAGCTCCTGCAGATACTTGAAAGGCAAAAGTTAATTTCAGCCAGGAATGAGGATGTACCGGGTCATCTCACCAAAAGTTTTTATGGCTGTCCCCTTAAATGTCACAGGATGTTTGATTTAGTTTCTGAAGCTGGGAAGCAGGGAGAGGAAGGTACCACAAGAAAGAAGGGTGTTTTCCCAGCTCGGACTCTTCTGTTGACACTTTGGTCCTCGGGATGGCCCTGGCTGGAAGGTTTGATGACTGCCATTTGCTCACAAACGCTCTCCAGCAGGACAGCAGCTATTCCCCGAATCCTGCAGATTTTGGCAGACTCACAGCCACACTGTTGTGCAGTAAACTTTGAAGAAGTGTTTAAGTGGTAAAAGTACAGCACGCTTGGAGGCTGAGTATTGTCTGGAGACGTAGGTTGGAGAGGCCAGGAAGATCCTGGCTGATTTCGGATGTTTCTCCAAGAGCATTCCAAGCTGGAAACACAGACAGTGCCTCAGATGCTCAGCAAAGCTAACCCCCCCACCCCCAGCCCTCATCCCAGAGCCCGAGCCTGCAGGGGACATGGCGTTTTACAGAACCAGCTTGCCCTTTCCAATGTTCCCCGGGGCTGTAACTTAGGGAGAGCATGTTCCCACTTACAGAGACCCAGATTCCAGGACAATCCCTTCAGGTCTCGAACAGATTAAATCCAACCCCTTGGCTAGCTTTGGAGATGAAGAGGTGATGGATGGCCAGGCTCCTGACCCTCATCTCTAGTTTATTAAGAGAATATCAGAGTGTCCCGGGGCAACTGGCACAAGGTAATCTCAATCTACTTTATAAGTGGTATCAGATGTCAGTGGTGCGTTCAAATTCCTCCTTTGGTTCAAGGCCCGAATTCGGTTCCAGAGAAATCAGAATGCGTGAGTGGAGGTAGTGGTTGCCATCCAAAGGCTGAGAATAGATCCTGAAGTCCTTTCAGAGATGTGGTCACAGGCCCTCAAGTGGTCTGTATCACTTCTGAAATATCTGTAGATTTTCATCCATTGAAAGTACTCTGACTGGCCTGTTTCATTCCTCTCAGCTCTGTAGCACATGCCCCTTAGCAAGCAAGTGGTCTGGCTTTAATCCCCTGTGGATACTGTTCCTTGATGGACATGTTTCTTTGCACTTCTGAAAAACATGCATCTGTATTTTGTTATGAGCATCTTATAGTTTGGGTATGCTGTAAGTTTGCTTTATTTCAACGTGCCGTATTAAAAGAGCCTGGGTTTTAGGGTTTTGGAAAGCTGTAGGAAACAGGGTTTACCAATTGGTAGCAAATTTGCATGGCTCCAAATTTAAAAGTCTATCTCAGGTCTTGAGATTTGTAAAAGCAAGCCAAACGGGAGCATGTTCTTCATGCTAATGGCTTCTTCCCAAATTCTTCCTGGATTCTTCTTAAAGACATACAGTTTATATGGTTTATTTGGTTTCTGCTTCCGGTGAGAGGGAGATTTTGAGGCTGAGTTGGTAAGAGAGCTGTGGGTAATTCACCTATTAGGTACTGCTTACCTGGGTATCTCTGTCAAGTGGTTATCTCTACCATGTCTGTGCTGTGTGCCTTAATTTCCAGCCCCCTGTGGTTTGCAAGGTGCAATCATATAGACATAATGGTTTCTGGTTCTGATGTGTTTCCACACCCAGATACAAAGAGCCTGGGCATGGCAGTAGGAGTGGTCCTGAGTAAGGAAACCGCCAGTGAGCCCTGCTTGTCAGCAAAGCTCAAGCCTCACCCTCTGCTCACAGATACCTTCAACGTTGTCCTATAGACTCATTCATTTTTTTTCTCTTCACTGATTTTCAATACAAACATATTGAGAGGAGCCAGAGCACAGGACATACTTCAAGGGCGAGTTCCCTGAACTTCCCAACAGGACCAGGCCACCCGTCAGTTGTATAAACATCCAGACACAGAAGACACCTAGGAGCAAAGAACAGCACCCTGTCTTCCTTGATTTTTATCAGTTCCCATTGGAAAGCTCAGAGGGTCTGGGAATGTGGCCCAACTTTCCTGAGCCCAGACACTCACCCTCTGACTGACCGTCTTTTCAGTGAAAGCAGGGAGAGAGTTCAGGAGCCTAGGGAGTCTTTCATCAGACTGAATTATTATTGTCATCATTATCTCCTTGCTAGAAAAAAAAAAAGCCCAAAAATGCTGCTGCTGTTTTCTAATTTGAAATGCAGTTCTTTGACCCAAATCCAGTCCAGGCAAATGGACCTGTTGCCCTGGGCAGGGCTGAGCTGGGTAATTTCTCATTCAGTCACAAGAATTGTGGCCCCTTCATCTGCTCCCTTGAATGTTAAAACTGCTGTGTTGCACTCAAGTTCTTTCCTGGGTGCTTCTGCCATTAAATACATAATGGGATCAAAAGGGATATAAAGACTTAAATTGCTCTCCCAGTTTTTAAAAATGTGATTATGAATTCTTCTCCTTTCACCTTCTCCTCTGCAGAGTTGACTCCCCCCCCCCTATATAGAGACTCAGGAGAGTTATAGATTTTTAAAGAGGCAGGCTCTTTTTCAGACAAGTGAGGCAGACTTTCTTTTAGTAGAAAAGGCTAAGTATTGTTTTTTCTTGTCCCCCAACCCCAGCCAAATAGAGATATTACTTCAGCACTGATACTTCAGCATCTGCCTGGATTTTCCAATGAATTTAATGATTGCTTTCAATGGATTCTTTAGAAAGACTGAACCTAGTCAGACAAAAGTGTTATAATTATGTGTTACAATTGACATATAAGTCTCCAGAAGAGAGGAGGGATGGTATTTAAAACAAGACTGTCAAAATAAAGGACGCCAACACATTTTAAGGGTTGGGGACATTGTAAGGATGGAGTGGAATTTGACCATAACAATGCATGGCAGGTAAGTCCCAGCAAATTCTATGATGGTATATTAAGCAACTTTTCATATGATGCTCCATAAAAGTTCCAGTTGAATTCTTTTTGCAAGATCACACTTTTCCCATCTTTATCCCTGAAACTGGGTTTTGTTCTCTCAGGACTAGGAACCCTCTCTGTCCCATCCCTCTCATTTTAGCCAATGTCTGTGCCTTGGGTAAAATGAGGGAGCATAGAAAGAAAACCATGACCACCCAGCTGGACTTTTTGGTTTCCTATTAAACTTCTGGCTGATAAAGAGGTTGAAATTTGTGTTCGAGAGCTTTGCTGGTGCTGTGGCAGCAGAGGTGACAGAAGCAACTTACAGGAGGATTTCTCTTGGCTTGTGGTTTGAAGGACTACAGTCCACCGTATTGGAGAAGGTGTGTTGGCATAGCTCGCCCCGTAGTGGGGGAACATGCTGCTGGGATTCTCCCTCTGTCAAATCTCAGAGAGATTTGGGATGGGATGTGAGGTAGGGTCCAGGCTCACCACTCACTGTCAATGGTCTGCTTCCTTCAGCTAAGCCCCACTGCCACCATGGAGCCACTAGCTGAGGTCCAAGCATCCAAGTACATGAGCCTATGGGGGCATTTCACATCTAAACCATGGCCAGAGTTTGCCACTGAAATGTCACTTGAGAGGCTTGGAGATGGGGAAGGATATATTGTTTCCTAGAACTGCCTTATACTTGTCCAGCTGTGTCATGCCTGTTATATATATATATATATATATATATATATATATATATATATATATTTCTTCCTGGTGCTGGGTGGATTGTTCCAGATCGATTTCTCTGTCATTATGGCAGTTTCCCTTGTCCCCTGAGAAGCAGTACTGACAAACCCGCTATCGTAGCAGCTGGAGACCATTAGACCTGCCTCATCCAACAGACTGAACACTTGGGCAGTCGGAGGGATGCTTTGCCAGGTCGGCCAAATTGACAACAGGGGCCCAGACGAGGGTGGGAAGGTGACAGCAGCCTGCTTGTCCAGTGTGTGTTCTTTCCGTGTGGCACTGCATTGAGTTTCATAGGAATTATCCGGATCATCTGTTTCCCGTGGCCACTTTTATTCCCATCTTATAGATAAAGACATGGGAGGCCAGAGAGTTGAAATGATATGGCCAGGGTCAGTTTGTAAGAAGTGGATGGAGCCAGGAGGTTTGGTCCAAGCCTTATTTGTGGAGGTATGAGACAAAGCAGGGTGAGATGTCCATGTTGGTGCGGACAATACAAATTCATGGGATGAGAACGATGGTCACCTTTTGCTTAGAAAGCTATCTAGGCACCCTCTCTGGATAAGGGGTTGACTTTAGGGACTCTCACACACATTAGGTAAATGCATTCCCAGCCTTGTGTCTGTCTTTCTATCTGTCCATCTATCCAAGTATGTATGTATGCATGCATGTGTGCATGTATATATGTATGTATCTGTCATTTGTCTGTCTGTCTATTTGGTCTGAGTCTTATTATCCCAGGTTCATGTCAAACTCATTGAAGCCTTGAAATCCAGATTCTCCTGTTGTACTTTCCCTGCGCTGGAGTTACAGGCTTATGCACAGCACCCATTTTACATGGTGCTGGAGATCAAACTCAGGGGCTTACTGCATGCTTTACTAACCGGGATGCACCCCTAGCCCTTCCTTGTACTTTCACTTTGAGCCATGGTCTCATCACATTGTCTAGGCCGACTCTAAAGTCACTCTGTAGCTCAGGCTAGCCTCAGGTTCGTGATCCTCCTGCTTCAGTTTCCTGAGTACCTGAGGTATCAGCCTGTACTTCCAGCCTGGGCTTGTTGTCATATTTCCTATTGCAGGAATGTGGTTGGCTGAATTGATCCAGGACTCTCTAAAGTTTGATGACTCAGGTCTTTGAGAAAACTAAGCTACGTGGTCATATAATGGCTGGAATTCCCAAGTCTCCTTAGATGCTTTTCCAGTACGAGCACATGACATTTATCTGGACTGGAGGCTGTAAGTCAGACTCAGTTCCCTGGACAGTCTGCCTGAGTTCAGGGTATATGAGCAAGGAGGAGGATGAGAAACGGAAGGATCCAGAGCTTGTGCTTTGACAACAGGGGCCCAGACGAGGGGGGAAGGTGACAGCAGCCTACTTGAAGAAGCAAGCCCTTCTCGGAGGCTCTTCCTTCCCAACAAATCCGCCTTAAAATGTGCACTTTTTTTCACCTCTTAGAGTGAAGCTCAAAGCCCTATGCCTCCTCCGTGAAGAGAACTTGTAGTAGTAATTAATCAGGGCTCTCTCCTCTCCCAGGAGTGAAATGTTGTTTTATATCATTGTCTTTTTGCAAGCCTATCAGCAAAATCCCCACTAAGTGATTTTTGAAACACCAGCAGTGGAAGGCTCCCTGACCCCCTGGCTCCCCGTTGCCTAATGGCTGCTTCTTGTTGACTGTTCTGTTTATCTTCCATCATTGGGCAACCTTTGCATTTTGTTTGATGTTCTGGATTATCTCCCTGCCCCCCTCCCTGCACACTGACTCCATTCTGCCCTGTCCCTTAGGCCTGGAGGAGACTCTGGCGGAGTCAGCCTGGAGCCTTGAAGTCACTAGAAAGAGTCTGTCTTCCACAGGACTGCTGTGTGACTCCCTGAATGGCACTGGGCCAGGGCCACCTTATTGGCCAGCAAATAAAACTAGTTCAGAGGTTCTCAATGGCTGCAGTGTGCCTCTGCGTCCTCAGGGGCCACACATCTAAACAGAGGCTCCATAGAAGGAGAGAAGGAAGAAACAGTTGAAGTGTTTGTCCAAAGTCTTCCTCAATATCCAGGGTAATTAGCTTACCATCATCTTATGTTAACCAAAACCCAAGTTCTGATTCCAATTTAGCCGCTAACTAGTGATAAAACACCATAACATGCTCACCAGATCTGACCTTCTGAGGACTAACCAGGGAAGGTGTCATAAAAGGACAGAGTTACTTCATAATGATGGCATTTTCTGGTACTTCCAGTGTCACAGCAAGATCTCCTTTTCCATGTTTGATGACCCTGTGCAATCCTCTGTTTGTCTTGTGATCTCACCTTGATAAAGGGGCATTCCTGTAATAACATTATTGACCAGCTTGGTCCAGAAACCAGGCTAAAAAGTAACCAAAGATGTAACCCGTCTCTTCATAAATAAATTTGATTTAGTTGTTTACTAACAAAGCTGTGGTTTTGTGTGTGGGTTTACCTGCTTGTGCTTGTTCATGTGTGTACAGTGTACATGTATGTTCATGTGTGTACAGTGTACATGTATGTTCATGTGTGTACAGTGTACATGTATGTTCATGTGTGTACGCACGAATATGGAGGGCAGAGGGGAACCTTGGACGTTATTCCTCAGGGGCCTTCACCTTGAGGGTTTTTTGGAGGCAGAATCTCTCACTGTCTTGGTGCTCACTGAGTCTCCAAGGCTGGGTGACCAGTGAGACTCAGGGCTCCCCCGTCTCCGGCTTCCCTTGTGATTCAATGCATATGCCACCTTGGGGAACAAACTTGGATCCTGATGCTTATTTGGCAGGAACTTTCCTCACTGAATTATCTTTCCAGCCCCATTGTTTAGTCTTATAACTTCTCCCAGTTCTGCTTTCTCTATCTATGCCTCAGAAGTAGCCACTTTGCTGAGGTTTTGGGATATAGGAAACCCTCATGGGACAGAAGCATGCTTCCTCAGGCTGGTAATGTTAGGAACAGTGTGCTGTCATTATATCTGCATCTGAGGTCCTCTGTTCTCTCTCATTCACCATTATTGCATATCTTCCATGCCCCAACCCCCCTGCAGGGTGAAGGTGGGTGGGAGAAGTTTTTAGAAAGAAAGGAAATTATTGTCTACCTTGAAGGACTCAGTTTTTGTCTCCAAGTTGAACTTAATATTAGTTTGCTCCTGATGTTTGCTGCAGCTTTCTCTGTTTCTGAGGATTCTGGCTTCCTAAGCCTGAAGCTCTGTGCAGCTGTAAACTTCTTGGTGGTTGGGTCTCATTAGGGAAGCTCCTCTAGTCTTGCCTAGTGGGAGAGTTATACTCACAGTTGGGAGCAAAGACCACGAGTCCAGTGTTCAGCTCTGCCACCCTCTCAAACACTTCTGAGAGGGAGGGTGGGGATCGGAGCTGGGTTGTGTCTTGGAAGGGGTCGCACACTCTGTGGCCCTGGTCTCCGTGTTTTCTATTTTGGAGGAGCCTGGCTGTGAGTGTCCTGGAGAGGAGATACTGCTCCATCCTTGGTTTCTGCTATGCCACGAACACCTCTGAGGACATCCCATACAAGATGATTCTTGGAAAGTCCTATGTATATTGTGGGGACTGTGAGCCATGTTTTCAGGGGCGATTTTTAGCTGCTTAAGGAATTCTGAAGGTTTCCAAATTCATACTTGTTCCTAGTGATTCACAGCTGGAAGTCTACAGCCCCCAGGAGCTCTCAGGGGCATTGTTGCCTCAGAGGGCACAAGAGAAAGGACATTGTGGTCATGTGTTTATCAGCGATTTATTTTTCATTTCCCACCAGTTTCAATTAATGTAGGGAGACAATAAAATATTAGTATCCATTTGTTGCAAACTTACATTCATAGAGAATCATTACTATTACTACTATTACTAATAATAATCGTAACAGCAACCAGTTTTGTTTTTTTTAATATATATATATATTATATATATATATTTATAATATATATATAAATATTATATATATAATATTTATATATATATATATATATATATATATATAAAACATGAAGTGTATCAGTTGTGTGTGTGTGTGTGTGTGTGCTGTGATAAAATGCCATGACCAGAAGCAACTTATAGAAGAAAGAATTTATTTTGGCTTATGATTCTAGAGGGAGAGTCTATAATGGTTTGGGAGGCAGGCTACTAGAGCAGGAAGCTGAGCCATTGCATCTTCAGCTCCAAACATGAATCAGCAAGAGAACTGGAAGTAGGGTGAGGCTATACACTCTCAAAGGTCTTACTTCCTCCAGAAAGGGTACACCTCCCCAGACAGCACCACCGCTGGGCACCAAATATTTAAATATCTGAGCCTATGGGGGACATTCTCATGCAAGCCAAAGCACTGACTCCCTGGAGCTTCCTTGTTCCCACTGCAGGCCTTAGAGGAAGAGCTGGGGTGTATATCTGGCTTTCAGCCCAATGCCTGCATCCCATGTTTTGTGCTTCCATGTCATGTAGAAAATATTTTTCTGTGTATGGAAGGTATTTTGAACCCTGAGAATATTCCAAGGGACGGAGACATTTTCTCCTTTAATGGTGAAAGAATGGATTCCCATAGATAACACTTGGTTCATGAGCTATCATCAGGCCAGAGTGTTCTCCTCCTCTGCTAGCAGAGTTGTGACGGGATCAATAAAGGTCTACCCACACTCATCACACATGGTCTAAGGGTCTTCAGAGATCAATTCTGAATACGATAATATAGAAGAAGAAAATCTACTATGGATGTCTTACCTTCAGGAATAACAAATGAAGTTTCTTGAGGGAAGAGCATTTCCCCTTTTCTACCTTCTTCCTGTCCTGAGCATATATGTGCTGGCTGGCATCTTAGCAGTCGTATTGTGATTCTGTAAGAAAATATAAAGCTAAAACCATGTCTGTAAGGAGCTGGACTGTTAAGAAGGAAGGGATCTAGATGATTAAGCAGCTGGTGAACCTACCTCCCAAGGAAAGGTTCTATTGGCATATACCACCTTCTATCATTATTTAAGCATGCACTTTGTATTACTTGGGACTTTGTTATTGTTTGTGCCTTTAGCACAATGGACAAGGAGCCAAAACTCAGGTTCAAACTAAGGTCTCCACATCTTACTGTTATGGGCTGAACTGTGTCTTCCCGACAGATATGTTGAAACTTTAACCTCTGATACCTGCAAATGTGACTTTATTTGGAGAAAAAAAAAAAAAACTGTGGATGTAATCAGGTGAAGATGAGGCCAAACTGCAGTAGCGAGAGACCAATGGCTGCTGGTCTGGTAAGGGCAGATTTATAGGCATGGGACAACACAGGCAAATTTGAAAATGAAGGCAGAGGATGGTTCTCTGCTACAACAAACTAAAGATTGCAAAGGATTGGTGGAGCCTGGAGAGATGGCTCAGAGGTTAAGAACACTGGCTGCTCTTCCAGAGGTCCTGAGTTCAATTCTCAGCAACCACATGGTGGCTCACAATCATCTAGAATGATATCTGTATACATTGTAAATAAATAAATCTTAAAAAAAAAGAAAGAAAGAAAAGCTTTAAAAAAATACCAAACAGCGAAAGATCGGTGGAAAATGCCAGCAACTAGGGGAGTTCAGGAATCATTCTCTCCTGAGGCTTTGGATGGAGCATGGCTGGCTAGCATGTCTAGTTTTGCCTTTTCGCTTTCTAAACTGTGAGTGAATAAATCTTGTTGCTTTCAGCTGCCTGGTTTGTATAATTTGTTCCTTGAGAGCTAGGAAGCTCTCATGAGTTGAAGCCTGCCACCCTCTCCATTTGTTCATGTGTGTCCACTGCTTTGCCTGTCCCCAGATGCCAGGTGCTGGATCACAGTGAATTTCCTCTTTATGTTAACTGCTTTGACTTTGGAAATCTTGTAACTGGAAAGAAAGCCTAAGTGACCTGTACTTCTTCAGTCCTCTTCTGATCAGCCTCCTAGGACGAGGCTCAATAGTTTGGATATGACATGTGCTTTGTGCCCTAATGTCCTGGGAAATGACAGTGATGCCCTTTGCTGCAAAGACAGCAAACTTTGATACTAGACAAGATTTCATGTTGTAATGTCACCCTGAGATGGAACTGACTGGATTTTCCGGTGGACTGCGTCCAAGTAGTATTTAGAATCTTGTTCTCAAATATGCCTAGTAGACCAGATAGCCAAACTCTACTGTTTGCCTCTTCCCAACTTGGAAAACATGCCAGTGGCACAGAATGCAACCATTTCACCTTGACCTCCAGGACAGCTTCAATGTAATCATTATATTCAACCTGTATACAGGTTGACTGTGTCTGGTTCTATATTTTTTTATATTGTTTCATTTGGTCCCAGCATCAGTTATTTTGAAGAAGAACTGATTTTTATTTTGGAACTCACTTTTAGGACAGAAATAAATGTTAACAGGAGTCAGAAGAGGGGCGTGTCTCCTAGGTGATTTCAAATCATCACATTCCCTTAGGACAGAATCTGCCTTATTCTTTCAACAACAAACCCTTCTCCATGTTGCTCTACTATTACAGTCTAAGATGAAAAGTGGATTTTCAGCCCAGCACATGTGCCTACCAGGGAATCAAGAGTGGTTCACTTTCCTCTATGTAAGGGGCATGCTGCTGTAAGACCACCCTCACTGTGGACAGTGGACATTGGCATTCATCTCTTGAGGTTTCCAGCTTATTCCCTGAGGGCTGAGCTGCAGATATGGGGTATGGTCTTGATGGATGTTCCACTTTACTTTTGAAGTTGAATTCTTGGCCTTTGAGTAATGCATTTTCTAAGGTTCCCTTAACACATTACCAAGGTCTCAATGGCTTAAGCAGCAGTGAGGGAGGGTGTCCTATTTCTAGAGGCTGGAGTATCAAGGTATGGTGAGGCCTGGCTCCTTCTGAGGCTGGAGGGAGAATCAGTTTCCAGCCTCCCTCTGACTCTGATGGTTACTGGCAGTCTTGGTCATTCTGTGACCTATGGCAGCATAGTTCCCATCTTCATATGGTACTGTCCTCATGTCTAAATTTCCCATTATATAAGTACATCAGTCTTGTTATATCAGAGAGCTACCTTACTCTAGGGTGGTGTCCTGTTAACCAATTACAGATAAGATCACCCAATTTCCAAATGAAGTCACCTTCTGAGATATTGGGGTTTGGATTTAAACACAGGATTATTATTATTTTCCCTGTGAGTAACAACCCACAACTCTTACTAAGTGCTTACTTTTGGCTTCTTCCTTCCACTGATGTATTTCTTACTACTTGGTCATCCGGTACAAACAAATAAAAGCAAGAATTGCTTCAACGTAGAAGTGCAAATAAGAGACACAGGATGGCATCTGCTGCATGCTATGGCTACTATTTTATACTTGACTGGATTTACAGTGGTGTAAACTGCTTAAGGTAACAGATCAGACAATTTTAAAGTATACAAAGAAATTAATCATTTTGGGCTGTATCCCATTCCCAGTTCTACTCACGAAGGAAGTCCTTTGTGGTCTCTGTATGTTCTGGCGTAGTGCTTTTTTCCTTGCCACTGACTCCAGGCACGTTTAAGTTTTTTGAATACATTTATCCTCAATCCCTCCTTTTTGAGAGGTATTTAGTTTGGTCGGTACATATAGGTTCCCGTTAGTAGCTGTGTAGAATACTGTGGTGGGGCTGGGAGGTGCTCTGCCTAGTCATTCCTTTGTGAACGAGTGCTTAGGGTATATCCACATTCTTTTGTGCTTTCTATGTAAATCAATGTTGTAAGAATTTCTCCATATTAGGCTGGGGAGGCAGCTCAGGGGTAGAAGGCTTGAATAGCATGGATGGAACCCTGGGTTCAGTCTACAAGGACTGTAAAGACAATTTGCAGCATTGTGTAAATAGAACCGTTACTGCAATCAAGATGATGGATATTGCATCACATATAAAATCATTGAATTAGACAAAGATTTTTATGGAATAATGACAAAGACACAATCAATAATGAGTTGGACTGCACCCAAATTTTAAAAACTTGTGCTTTTTAAAGGATACTGATGAGAGAATAAAAAGACAAGAGAGAAAACATTTTTATGTTATGTGTACAATAAAGGACTAGGAACCTGGATATATAAGGAAAAATTGTCAGGACTTAATAGGGTAAATATCTCCATTAAAATGGGCATACCATTTGCACAAAGAAGCTATATGGTTGGCAGATAAGCACATGAAAAGGTGAATACCATTAATCACTGGGGAAATGAAAATGAAGGCCACGTGGAGGTATCAGCATACGACACTGGAATGGCTAAAATTATAAAGGCTTTACTAGGATCAGAGAGATGGATCGGCAGGTAAAGGTGTATGACGTCAACCTTGACAACCTGAGTTATGTCCTGAAAGCCCACATGGTGTAAGGAGAAGACTGTCACCTGCAAGCTGCCTTCTGTCCTCCACCTGTGGTGTGCATTCCCTCCGCTCCCCACAGCATAAGTAAATAAAATGCAAAACAAGCACATAATCCTGAAGCCAGGCCAAGTACAGATGAGGATGTGGAGGAGCTGGAACGCCCAGGCACTAGGACGTCTGTGAGTAAAAGTGTGTCCGTGTCTTGATTGCAGTGGTGGCTTTCCTGGGTTTGTGCATGACTCCAGCTGTATCTAACAGCATGGTTTATTTTAGGGTAACTACACCTATAAAAAGCTCTGAAAAGATGTGTACGTGTGTGTAAGTGTGCATGCGTGTACGTAAGAGTATATGCAAGGCCTTGTACTAGCTATGGAAGGAGAGTTAGCAATGCACCCTCCATTTGCCCTCGACCCTGAATCTAAGAATTCTGTCTAGTTTCCATTTTCTTTTCAGTAGAAGTTTGGACTCTAGCCCAAACCTAAACAATGAACTCTGTTTGTTTTGTTTTGTTTTCATGTAGTTCTCTACGTTGAAAATGTTTCTTCACTTAGTTATTGAAATGGCTTTTTAGCTTCTTTTTCTTTCTTTCTTTCTTTTTTGGCAAAGACTTATTCTGTAGCCCAAGATCGCCAAACCTTTGGTGCTATAGCTTCTCAATCCCCCGTTCCCCCTTCCCACCCCAAGTGCTGGGATTACAGGCATGTGCCACCATGCTGGGACTAAATGGCATTTTCAGATCCATTCTTCTTTAACCTAAAGATCTTAGGGTAAACTCTGTGGTTGAACAAAAACTCCAGATCAAGGTGGAAAGTTAGCTCTGGAGCCTTACTAATTTCCCTTTCTTCATGGCCCTGATTCTCATTCAAGCTCCATGCGCATGTGTTTGGCACTTCTCCTCACATATTTGGTTTCCCCAGCTGGCTCAGTTCTCAGGGGCATTTTAAAGCCCTGTGTCCCAATGCCCAGCTCCAGGCCTGTTGTTTGTAGATACAGAGAGTATTGCTGGTGAAAGGGTAACCTGCTTTCGCCCTGTGGCACTCTGGGCCATCATCTCCTGGTTATTTTCTCTCTCTCTCTCTCTCTCAGGATTGAAAGCACATAGGGAATGCATCAACAAAATCATAAGTGATTTTGGATTTTAATTTGTGAATCAAAGTAATATGCCTAGCAGATAGGAGGGCTGGATTCTGGGAGAAACAACTCACGAGCATGGCAACTGAAGTATGTAGACGGAATGGAACAACTGGACCAGCAACCATTGACCCACAGTGAAAAGCAGCCAAACAAATGCCTTTAAGCGAAATGTTTAGAAGTGTTTCTCTGGAGGAGGAAGATTTGAGGCATGGCACTCATTCTCTTTTACACTTAAGACAGTAAGACTCTGAGAAATATGTAAAGAGGCCATGAGGCAGATTGTCCAGTCTGGGGCCATGGTAACAACAGAGACACTGTGTTTAATGAACTGAAAGAGGGACAAAGCTAGGAGTCTGCTGCAGAGCTGTATGTAGAATGCTAGGTGTTTGCTCTTAACTATATTCCCTTTGGAGTGCAGCGAAGTGTCAGTCTTCCACCGCGTTTGCTGCACGTTGCTGGCTCAGGCTGTCAGGCTTGGGTGCAAACATTTTTACCTGCTGAGGCCTCAGCCAAAGCCTTTTCAATGAGTTGGATTGAGAAGGATGGAAGATGGGTAAGAAGGCCAGGAAGCGGGAACAAAGGCAAGTCCAGAAGCTAAAGGCTGTGCACCCACGGACAGGAAGAAAGAGAAGGACCACACATCACCTGGCATCGAGTCCGGAACACATACAAGCTCAGAGTGAGAAGTCACGGGGTAAGTGTGAGTCTCCTGTGTATGTCGAGCACAGCCATCCTAGCTGTCACCTGCTAAACGCTTGTCGCTCTACCTGGCTGTTCTGGAGCGACATTGCCTTTCGCATAAAGATCCCAGGGACCGAGTGATAGCATAAGCAACCCCGAAAGCCACAGTTTGAGACAAATGTGAAATGGAGAGAACTGTTCATGTCGCAGACCGCCGACTGTGGGAGGGTGGCGGGGTTTAGAATAGGGCACCCAGGCCTGCGCACCTTGCCTGCTTACTCACTTGGGATTGCCTCAGGGCCTCTGCTTTGTGTTTGTATGTATATTTTCTCAACTTCAAAATGGGGATAATGACTTTTAGGTCTTGGCTGTTAGCTGAAGTAAACGATCTGTGAAGAGCCTTGCAGTCTCTAGTACACCACTGGGGTCAGTAAATTCTACTTTAGCTCCAAGGGTAAACACAGAATAGAAATATACAACTTTAGAATCGAGCAGAGAGTAGAGATTTGGTGTTTCCCATGGGTTCAGGTTTAGCAAGTTGATCATGTGGTCTTGCTACAAAGGAGTCCAGAATTTGAACAGGTTTGGGAAGCCGTCTGCAAAACAAACTGGGTCTGGTCATGTATGAGAGGACTTTTCACAGTCTTAGAGGCCAATGCTGTATTTGTTTCCAAAAGAGAGGTGATGGCCCCTGATCCTTAGCAGTGGAAACTTCCACAGCCCTGGGAGCTGCAGAGCAGAACATGGACTCCTTAAGTCTGACAACACGTGGACCTGAGGTTTGGCTCCAGCCTGCAGAAATGCTGCCTTTGGCTCTTTCAGAATATATAATTTTTTTTTTTACAAATTAGTTTCTGGAGTTGAAAAATTACAGGAATTTATAAGGCAAGTTGGACTTTTTGATTCTCTTAAAAATATGAGGGTCAGCGGCAGGGCTTGTATTTCCTTCTGGTAGGCGCGTTTGGAGCCGCCAGCTTGTCCCGGGCTGCGTTGGTGTGTTTCATTAAGTTATGCAGCGTGGTGGTCCTTGTAGGTTCCCGAGTCCTGATGCAGTTCAACTCCTTCACTTTACGACATGAAACATGAACTTCGGACTCACTTGGATTGAAGCCAGGACCAGATCGCTTGGTCTTGAGTGAACAAAGTGGGAATGAAGATAGCTTGCTGATCGTCATCCGTGGCTCTATAGGTAACCTGGGTAGTCTCTTCCTCTATGTGTGTTCTAGAGTTCGTGAGACAGGAAGGAGGACACCCACTAGCCCTCTTCTCCCGGGAAAGCACTGCACAGAGCTGGAAGTACAGCTACTTATCCAATTTCCTAAACCAAAGCCTACATAGGGTTTTACAGGCAGAAGTAAGTGGCTACTTCTCTCTCTCTCTCTCTCTCTCTCTCTCTCTCTCTCTCTCTCTCTTTCTCTCTCTCTCTCTGTATTCCTGGCTGTCCTGGACTCTGTTTGTGGACCAAGTTGGTCTTGAACTCATAGAGATCTGCCTGCCTCTGCCTCCCCAAGTGCTGGGATTACAAGCGTGCACCACCATGCCCGGCAATCAGTGGCTACTTTTAACTATACAAAAGACCACTTTTCTTCTCTCTACAACTCCAGGCAACTGAGCTATCACAGTCATGGTGTTGGCTCATGTTGGGGGGTGCCAAACAGCGGAAGAAGGGTATTCTTAGGAAGGGGAAATCTGAAGGTGAGTGGGTGGCTTTTTACTTTGCGGGTTTCAGCATGTGTATTATTATCCTGTGCAGAACTACTCAAATGGTGTTTCAGAAGACCCCAAATGGAAGGCATCCTCAAGGTGGCCACTCCTTAATATTCAGAGAGCCCCATCTTTCATTGAAAAGATGTTAACTAGAACCTTGCAGACATTTTCTGGATGCCCTGGGAGGCTCCTTGCTTCTGTTTTGACTGACCCTCATCACTGGCCATTGCTGATAGTTTAGAGTCTATCTGAAGCAGCAAACAAAGTACCTGAGTACTCATACTCCCATGGTGCTATAGCAAGGAATTAAACCTCCTGCCCTCAATCCATCTTCTTGTCTTACAGATACATCTTTCTTGGTTCTGGAAATTTCCGTGATCTGTTTGAGATGAATAAATCGTCTAATCATAGCTTTGAAATAGTTATCTGTTCCTCTCTTACTTCTTTCCTGTCTACTAAAATATAAACTTTATTAACTTTTCTTAAATGATAGCACATGACAATCACATTCAAATTTCTCTATCATCTTTCTATATGTCTGCCTACCTAGACTTCTAATTTAGATACTTTTTTTTTAATTGCTGTGGTAAAATACCATGAAAAAAAGCTCAACCATATTTGTAGCAGCTTTATTTGTAATAGCCAGAAGCTGAAAACAACCCAGATGCCTCTCAGTTGAGAAATGGATACAGAAATTGTGGTACATTTACACAATGGAATATTACTCAGCAATAAAAAAAAAAAAAAAACAAGGAAATCATGAAATTTGCAGGTAAATGGTGGGAAGTAGAAAAGATTATCCTGAGTGAGGTATCCCAGAAGCAGAAGGACACACAGGGTATATACTCACTCATAAGTGGATATAGACATATAATATAGGATAAACATACTAAAATCTGCACACCTAAAGAAACTAAACAAGAAGGAGGACTCTGGCTAAGATGCTCAATCCCCATTCAAAAAGGCAAAGAGGATGGACATCAGAAGAGGGGAAAAAAGGGAACAGGATAGGAACCTACCACAGAGGGCCTCTGAAAGGCTCTACCCTGCAGGGTATCAAAGCATATGCTAAGACTCATAGTCAAACTTTGGGCAGAGTGCAGGGAGCCTTATGAAACAAGTGGGAAATAGTATGACCTGGAGAGTACAGGAACTCCACAAGGAGAGTAACAGATCTGAAAAATCTGGGCACAGGGGTCTTTTCTGAGACTAATACTCCAACCAAGGACCACTCATGGAGATAACCTAGAACCCCTGCACAGATATAGCCCATGGCAGTTCAATGTCCAAGTGGGTTCCATAGTAATGGGAGCAGGGACTGTCTCTGACATGAACTGATTGGCCTGCTCTTTGATCACCTCCCCCTGAAGGGGGAGCAGCCTTACCAGGCTACAGAGGAAGACAATGAATGCAGCCACTCCTGATGAGACCTGATAGACTAGGATCAGAAGGAAGGGGAGGAGGACCTCCCCTATCAGTGGACTGGGGGTGGGGAAGGGAGAGGGAGGGTGGAATTGGGAGGGGGGAAGGGAGGGAGCTACAGGGGGATACAAAGTGAATAAACTGTAATTAATAAAAATTAAAAAAAAAAGCAAGTGGACAAAAAAAAAAAAAAGAGTTGATTTTGACCTACAGTTCCAGAAAGTTTGGTGCCTACAGTGGTGGGAAACTCATTGTGGCTGAAGCAAGAAGCCAAGAAATCACATTTCACCTACACACAGGTGGCAGAGAGAGAAAACAGGAAGTGGGGCAGGGCTATACACTGTCAAAGTCCATCTCCAGTGACACACCTCCTCTAGCAAAGCTCCACATCCTAAAGATTTCATAACCTCCCACACAGTGCCACCAGTCTGGGCCCAAGTGTTCAAATACATGAGCTTGTGTGGGGCATCTTTCATTCAAACCACAATATCTATCTGAATTATTGGGTCTATTTTTCCATAGGGGCTTTAAAAACTGGAAAGTTTTCTGAAATATTTTATGCCCAAGATTCTTGTTGCAAGAACAAAATAAAAGGGTGGGGTTATCTAGAAAATGCAAAGTCCTAGCTAATGTACAAATCCAAACTACAAATGTGTATTATATCCCCATAGAGTTCTGAAAAGGTTAACTTTGGATTAATACGGGGAAACCCACTTTTTAATACATTTGAGTTAAAGATAAAAATGCCATTAAAGCAAGATGAGAATTAAATTCCTCAAATACCAGTCACGTAACGAAAGCAGGGATTTAGTCAGATTTGAAAACTTAAAGTTGTAATTAAAATTATGGAGGGGGCTGATGGCTTTGGTCTCTGACTGTCCTGGTAGCTCAAGTGAGATAAACAAGAAGAGTTATTTAGTCTTACTTACTACATAGCATGTGAGTGCAGGTCAGCTCACACGGAGCCTCATTTTAGATGGAATGCATGTGTCACGAGGTTCTTTTTCCCTTTTCTCTGTGTGTATGGTGTGTATGTCTCATCCTGGATTATATTGGATTTAGAGCTTCACAGATATGATGCTGTATCCGCAGTGTGTGAGCTGGTTCTCTGTAGGAGATGGTATTCCTCAGATTTGGGTGACGGTGCTGGTTGTAGCTTTTTACCAACGTTGTTCCTAGGAGTTGAAAAAACAAACAATTCCAAAGAAGCCCTGAGAGGCTTATGTGGAAGTTGACGTGACATCTGGTTTTGTTTTTGTTTGTTTGTTTGTTCCTGCCCAGCTTCTCGCTCCATCTTTGTGAAACAGCACCCTGATTGCGTAGCTTTGTCTAGTTTTCTCTTATTCCAGTCTGGAGACCGTTTAGTGTGTGTTGGGGGAGGGCTGTCTCCTCATTAACATGCAGGGTTTTTTTTTTTTTTTGGCTGTTGGTCAGTGGGAGCCCCAAACTAGATTAATCCCTGGACTTGGAATCCTTAGTGCAATGACACAGAAGTTGAAAGGAGCCCGTTGCTCATCCTGAGGCCAGGGATCTTGGTAAGCGAGCGACAGCTGGTATCGTGGCTCATAACCACAGAGATCTGATGGACGCACAGGTAGAGCTTTTCCTTGAACATCAGTGTTTAGTTTTCGTCTCCTTTCCTAGAAAGCTGTACATGGATCTGGGCATGCCTGTGGGGAAGAGCAAAGGGGTGATACATTCTTCCTAGCTGCATGTCCTTACTTTATTAAGTGACTGAAGAAACATAATTCTAAGTCTGCCATATTTCTGGCCCTTAGCTTCCCTGGTCTGGTATATCGCTGGAAGAAGATTTCCATCCATGTTTATCAGGGTGTGGGCCTGTTTTTGGCATCTGCTATAAATCTTAAGGTTATTATAACTTGGCTGTGCTCCCATCTTCCTGCCAAATCTCTGTGCTGAGAAAGCAGGGTGTCACTACTGTAAGGGAATGATGCTCTTGCTGCATCCAAAACAAATCAAGCAGTTTCGCTCATTGCACATCGCACAGAGAACCCCTGTCGTTGCTGAGTCTGGAATGGGAATGGCATTAAGCATGCAAACAGCTGCTTGGGCCAGAATTGTCTGGAGCTGTTTGGGTTTCATTTCTTGATTTGTGGTTCTTGGTTAACAATGTAAATGGCTCTGCAAGTTCATCTGAGGACAATGTAGATTCTTTAGGCCAGAAGTTAAATCCCTCTGTCTTTGGCAATCTGACCTCTGGGTAGAGGCTGTGATGTTCCTTAGTCTTCAAGACCTTTGCTACTTTGATTTAATGGAAGGCAGAAATCTTCAAAACAAAGCTCTCTGGATCCAGGAAAGTTCATCTGGCATCAGTTAGTTTGGCTGGTCCCCTACCCTGCTTCCCACTCACCCTCTGTCTACTGTCTAGGAGCATGAAGCTTTATAGAAAATGAATGGTGTTGTAGAAAGTGTGAATTCAGGGAAGTACAGAACCAAAGCAGATTCAAACCAGTATTTCCATAGAAGTGGGTACCCTTGGAGGACTTACATTTAAATGTGCAGGTGTAGAATCTAGCCTGGGTCTGTCAGGAACTTGATACGAGTGTTACAATTCAGTAAATTTTCTGGAAGAAGCACAGTGGAGAACAAAGAGTATGAAGTTTGACAGCACCTACTAGTTTATATGTCCACGTCTCTGGCCGCATTCGTGGTAAATAGCGCGCTGCAGATCTGTTTGCCGCTTGGCCCAGAGCATTGGCATTTTTCTTCATAACATAATTTAATGCCTTTCCTCAGCAGAGGCTGACCCTTGAGCTGTGTGTTTGCTCTGAACAGAGGGCATGCACGCTGGCAGGCTGCTCAGGAGTAGGGACAGCATCCAATAAAAACTTGGAGGGAGTCCTTTGGAAATAAAAGTTAATTTGCATTTACAAGGGTCTCGGTTTTATATGTAAGGTGGAATTGCTCTGAAATTTGGGTTCACTTCTGTCCTCACTCTCTTCTCTTGTTCTCTCCTTTCTCCACACTTTTAGCTAGCAGAGTTCAGTCTATCCCTAAATATTTTTCCATTCGCTTGAGAACTGCCGAGTCTCTTGAATATTCTTTTTAAACGGCTCTTCCAAGGGGTTCTCGCCACCTCTTCTTTCTCCCCTCTTGCTCTTTCAGCAGCTGTGGACTCTCGGTGGCCTGAAGTCACAACCACATTGAACAGAACCAAATTTGGCTGTTGCTTCAAAGCTATTGCTTTGTTGTTTTTCTTTCTTTTACTTTTTTTTTTCCTTTTGGCTTTTAGTTAGGAGGGTATTATTTTTGTATTAGATTGCCATCAAAACTTATTCCTTAGGTATAGTTGGAGGGAAAATGCTGGAATGTGACTTGGTGGTGGAGTGCTTGCATATCACACCTGAGCTTTGGAGTTCCACTCCGCAGTCTTGCAATAACAGGAAAAATTAAAGTTGCTCTGTGTGTGTGTGTGTGTGCACGCGCGCGCTTGCCTGTCAGGGGGAGAGTTAGAAGGTATTGTTATATTGTTGATTTCTAGTAAGATGCACCAAAATCTCTCTGGTAACATAGCAGGTACCTGTTTTCCTCAGGGAGC
Source organism: Meriones unguiculatus (assembly GCF_030254825.1). Classification (NCBI taxonomy): domain Eukaryota; kingdom Metazoa; phylum Chordata; class Mammalia; order Rodentia; family Muridae; genus Meriones; species Meriones unguiculatus. Next base: position 70,223,722 of record NC_083362.1, on the reverse strand, counting down.
TGATGCTTTTTAATCTTTTAATTTTGAAAATTGGCCCCTGAATTATGCAGTTTAATTTTGATCTGTTCTCTTAATGTTTACTGGTCAATAAGATCAAACATGATTATTTCTTTATCTCCTTCCTTTCTTTGTGCATCTTAGACTGGGAGAATAAATTGTTACGTGACATAACAATTTCATAATTGTTAGCACTGGAATAGTATCACAGTGTAAATATGAGTAAAATTCAGATTAGGAAATTAAAAGAAGATTAAGTTTAGCCACCACAGAAAGCAGACTCATGGCCGTATGAGAACTCATACCCTGGGGGCTGGCCATAGAATAGACTCCATCAAAGTGTTCTTGTTCTTGACCAATGGATTCTGGAACTAAAAGACCCATGGATTAATGTTAAAATGTTCATTAACTCCGTGTTAAAGCTAGTCAGATCTAGGCTATGTATTTCCAGGTTCTTGGCCTCTTATTTAAGAACGAAATAGAAGCCCTCACAGACTGTGAAGTAATGAGGAAATTTTATTTAAAGCAAAGTGATAAAATAGATGAGAAAGAGATACACAGTCAAGACTGACAGTAGTCATATGAATGAGGTCACTCAGGGACCTGGATTATTTGGTTTATGGAGTTCAGGAGAGGGATTCATTTGCTGACTAAGGGAATAGTTTGAGTGGTTCTCTACTTTTACTGACAGATATAGATTACATAAGTCCTTGCTCACCATTGCAAACATCACTTCCTATAATGCATCTTATTTATCATAGGTATGCCCAATCATGCATAGGCATAAAATGGTAAGTAAGAGGTTCTCTCTACAAGTTCACTTTCAGAACAGAGTTTGCCTTACTGTATACATTCCCAGACCATTCTAGACTGGGTTGCTCATTGCTTGTGGTTCCTGGATTGTGTACCTGATGTGTTTGTATAGAAATAGGGCATTATAAACAGATTTCAAAGGGGAGTAACTTATTTCAATTGTTTAAAGTAGGTATGTGTGCAGTTTGATGCAGATATGAGGTTCTAGGTGGCTAACAGGTGGCATTATTTAGAAAAGAGTGTGCGTGGCCCAAACCAAGTAGAGTCTGAGGATGCTTGCTAAACTAGTCCCTGTTTGTCTGTCTCTCTTAATTGTACATTTCCTATGTGCTGAGAAAATACTACTTAAGAGTATACTCAGTTACTTTTCAAATCATCTAGCTTAAATAAAAGAAATAATTTCTTGATATTCTTATCTATTCACAGTGGCTCTTAGATTCCCTGCACATTTTCATCCAATGAACATCAAAATTCCAAGTGAGGGTCAGCAACATTTTGATTTTAAAATTCAAACAAAAAACCCTAAACTTCTGTTTTGCTATATTCTATAAACTTCTATATTGTTCTATAGCACATCCAAGCACTCAAATGCAATTTTACTGAATTTTAAAATTTTATGGAGCATCTATGTCCCCACAGTTACAAGTGCCAATTATAAAGAAACATTTTGCTCTATCCAAGTCCTGTAAGGAAATCGTTATGGCCAGCGAGTATAAGCAGAGGGATATTAAGGAAAGCCTGGCGCTCTAGGCCTTTTGCTCTGTTCTGTGAGCAATGTGAATATAATGGCTGATATTTGAATTGTGCTTTTAGACCAGGGGTGTGAGGGAATGTGTAATGGACATAATAGAACATTGATAACCCTTATCTGTTGCCTGGACGAGACCTCCATCACACGACTAAGCCTGTCAACATTCTAGCATGCAGTGGGAAGGAGTTAATGAGTCCCATCCTCACTAAGGAGCCACAAACAGTTGACAGCTTCTGCGGAGAGGAGAGTCCAGTTTCTTTCTTTTCTTTTACATTTTTATTTGTTTATATTAATTACAGTTTATTCGCTTTGTATCCCAGCTGTAGCCCCCTCTCTTATCCCCTCCCAATCCTACCTTCCCTCCCTCATCTCCTCCCATGTCCCTCCCCCAGTCCACTGATAGAGGAGGGCCTCCTCCTCTTCCATCTGATCCTAGTCTATCAGGTCTCATCAGGACTGGCTTCATTGTCTTCCTCTGTGGCCTGGTAAGGATGCTCCCCCACCTCAGATGGAGGTGATCAAAGAGCCAGCCCATGAGTTCATGTCAGAGACGGTCCCTGGTCCAGTTTCTTTAAGGATGTGGCTCCTTATTAGATCTATCACCTGTTAGCACCTGACCCCATACCAAGAAGTATATGGGTGACACAAACTGGAGTCAATGGGTTACTAAATAAACAAAGAAAAAAGAAGAGGAGATGAATTGAGTGGACACAAAGAGGTAGGAATGGATCTGGGAGGAGATACGGGGAACAGTGTGTGTGGGGATAATATAATTAAAACACATGGTATGAAATTCTTCAAGAATTAATAAAAGTATTTTAAATATATCCTATGCAGATATAAAACTCTTAGACAGTAGACTACAAAAAACAACAACAGAGAGACAGAAAAAAAATAGAATATAGTCAGTCCAGCAGGTACCTGCTGCCACTGCACACTAAGTCCAAACTTCTTGAGTTTCTGTTCCTCTTTGGAGTCCATGGTCCACCTGTGCCATAGACATGGTGATTCTGAAAATTATCCAGCCCTTCCTTTCCTTTTCTTCACTTTTTTTTTTTATTTGGTCTGGGGGTCTGTTTTCTCTGAGTAGAACTTCCACGTTGTGAGTATAGTCTCTCTTGATCCCTGAGCTCGTGGCTCAGTATCTGTGGTTTGGAGTGTCTTCATGCTGATGACATCCACCATTCCTTTTTTTCTCCATCACAGCAAACCTTCTCCATGTGTACGTTGTTATATTTCTTTTGAAGAAAGTGAAAGAACTGTATTTTTTTTTTTTAAGGAGATCTCTTGTCCCCTCTGATCCGGTTGGAGAACAGGTGTGAAATGGTAGGACTTAGAATAATCAGAAAATAGAAAAATTTTAACAATTTTAAAGACTCTTTTAGCTGAAGGATTTAGTAGATATTTGAAAACTGTGCCCCTTGCCTGATATGGACGCGCATATGTGTGTCAGTGTGTGTGTCTGTCTGTATGTGAGTGTGCATGTGTGTAAGTGTGTATGTGTCTTTGTGTGTGAATCTTTGTACTTTTTAGAATCCACTCATGTTTGTGCTTGTTTGGTGGACGGTCCCTTCTTTGAAACTACTTATTGCCACTAAGGTTTGTGGCGCAGCCAGTCCTACAGATAATAGATGGGTGTGTGTGCCCACAGCACAGCCTAAATGCAGTGACTGACTTCAGCTTCTTTACTGTTAGGCTGGTATGTAAGCGATTGGGCTCCACTCCTCTATTATGTGTATGCATGTTTCTGGGGAGCGGAATATAGAATACGGGAACTTGAAAATGGGCCTGGTGTTCCCTCGTTTTCCTGTAAGCATTTTTTTTCAGATGTTACATGAATGAAGATTGCATTAATTTGCATAATTTCCACTGTAATGTTATTTCATGGCCTAAGTGCTGACAGCTATGGAGTTTGAGACATGATTTCTTTAGATGGGCAGGCTGAGTAGGCTCCCTGACTAATATGAATTTGAAAGATAACTGGTAATTACTTAAATGAAAAGGATTTCTTTTGAGTGGCCCTGGGTGAAGCCTCCCCACTCCTTAAACTCCAAACTGCCTGGACAGGAGTTGTTGATGACTCTTGCGTGCAGATTTTATTTTTTATTCTTACAGAACAGGAGAACAAAAAACCTTTTTTGTTTGTTTTCTTGTTTTGTCCAGATTCAATAGACGCCCCTGTCACAATTTGATCAGCTAAACCAAACAAACAAATGACACACCGAAGAGAGCTTCTGACCATCTAAGCCAAACCCCAGGTGTGGAGGAATGCGTTATAAAACAAGGAAGTTTTTCCTGGCCTACATGAGCCTGGATGACAGAAGTAGAGGTGATGCCTCAGTAAACTGTCACAAGCCTTCAGCCCCATGAGGTGTTCCCTTTATGGCTTTGGGCAATTTGTACAAACCTCTGAGCCTTGGTTTCCCTGATCATTTAAATGACCTGAATATAATTACCTCACAGAGTTCCAAGTCTGACATGATGTCGCACAAGTACAAACGTTTTATAAAATACACTTAAGTGTTGTTAGCAGCAAACTAATGACAGGAGTGGCATGTTCTTCCCAGACTTCCAGTCTGCTTTTCCTTATAAGGACCTCATACAATTTGCATTCTAGATAACACGGGATGTTTAAGGATGTGTCAGATATCTTGGCACATATGTGCAAAAGATTTAGTCTGATAAAAATGAGAACCTTTCTCATACAGTCAGAAATTTTGCTGTTGTTGGTAGACACTTGTAAAAGGGAAGGAAGGCAAATAAAAAATACAGTGCCTTTTTCTTTGGATCTTGGGAATGAGAGGTAAGAAGTGCTTACAAGTCTATGACAACTCCATCTTTTCCTAGAGGCCAAGGTATTAAAAACTGTATCGTTTCCATCTCAGCCATCCAGGACATGGAGAGTCTCATGTTTGAGGTTTGAGATCTATCTATCTATCTATCTATCTATCTATCTATCTATCTATCTATCTATCTATCTATCTATTGATTCTTATTTATTTATTTATTTACTTCATATCCTGATTATAGCCCCCTCCCTCCTCTCTTCCTGGTTCCATTCTCCTACCCTCTTCTCCCTTTCCCCTCTCCCCTTTTCTTCAGGAAAAGGAAGCCACCCTCCCCTACAACCTGCCTCAGCACATCCAGTCTTATCAGGACTAAGCACACCCTCTTCCTCTGAGGCCTGGCCAGGCAGCCCAGCTAGGAGAAAGTGATCCAAAAACAGGCAACAAAGTCCATGTCAGAGTCATCCCCAACTCCAATTGCTAGGGAATCCTCATGAAGACCAAGCTGCCCCATCAGCTATGTATGTGTAGGGGCTTACATCCAGTCCATGCTTGCTCTTTGGTTGATGGTTCAGTCTCTGTGAGCCCCATGGGCCCAGGTTAGTTGACTATGTTGGTCTTCTTGTGGAGTTCTTGTCCCATCTGGTTCCTTTTATCTTTTCTCCAAACTCTTCCACAAGACTCCCTGCGCTCTGCCTAATGTTTATCTGTGGGTCTCAGCATCTGCTTCAACCTACTACTAATTTATGTATATGTGTGAATACCTCTGGGTATGTCTGCCATATATGTGCAGTACCCAGAGAGACCAGAAGGGGCATTGTTAGATCTTCTGAAGTAAAGGGTGTTGGGGTGCTGGAACATGAACTCAGGTTCTCTGGAAGAGCAGCAAGCACTCTTAAGCATACATACCCCTTTCAGCCCTGGGGCCTGTGCTTAAGGAAAACAAAACAAAACAAAACAAAACAAAACAAAACAAAACAAAACAAAAAACAAAACATGATAAATTCCTTTGCTGGGAAACAAATCAGAGAACACACGTGCAAGAAACTTAATCATGGGGAGAATTTTGGACAACTGTGTTTTGTAAAGCATTGTTCAAGAGACTATGCAAACACCTTAATTAATTCAGATAGCTGTTACCTAAAAAGAAAAATTTGTTTCCTGGCCTAGATGAACAAATCTATGTGTCAGATTTTGACATTAGGCAACTGAGAAGCAAGTTAAGGACTCCTATATATTACCCGAGGCTTCCAGCCATAGGATTTTGCAGTTTTTTTTAGGATGGTTCCTATTGCTTTTCTCTCTAAAGCTGCTAATGCCATGACAGGCTCTTTAGCTAATACAGTCTGAAGTAGACATACACTGTGGTGGCTGTTGTAGGAATCTTCTAACAGTAACTGAGGAGACAAAGTTTAGGATCTGTGTCTCTCATGAGAAGGTGAGACAGGAATAGCATACACCATGCATTTCATCTTTTAGGCTCTGCAGAAATCATGGAGCTTAAAGGAGACAAAAAAAATGTTACAGATGTTAATTTTAGGAAGACTATTCTTATAGCGGTTATAGAAAATGTGTTAAAAGCAGAGAAATAGACAGGAATAGTATACTTGTGCATTCACGCTGTCTCAGAATATACCCCCTCGTAAATTAAAAAAAAAATTAGGACATGACTTCTGTAGGTTAAATATTATTCGTTGATTATAGAGTTAAAAGAGAAAAAATCATTTTGCAGCAAATACATTATTTGGGGAATGTACAACATAAGCCCCATAGTCAAAAGTGCACAAGCAGCCGTCTTATAAAAGATTGCCCAGTTTGATTGAGTCAAGGTGGAGAATGAGTAAAGCGTTCTCAGGGGTTGGCCCTTTTTTGTCTAATAATATTCTTTGTAGGGTAGGAATTTCTGGAAAGAGAGTCACGAGTAATCGTCATACATGTAAGATACATGTAAATGAAGTTGTGCTTGGTGACTTTGAGGGGCTCCTGACTCCGCCCTACTCCTGGTTTTCACAGCTGGTTTCAGTTGTTTGTATGATGGTAAGACTCAGGGGTACGTTTTTCTTGTTGCTGCTGTTGTTTCCTTTATGTGGAAAGAAATCAAAACAACGCTAGACCGTTTGACTCTGAAAAAAAGCCATGTAGTATGGGGTCTTCTTGTCCTATCCTGCTCTCTGGGTAAGGACCCTGTCTCCTGTGCTTGGCATGGGGACTCCAAATGGTCCCAAGATTGCAGTTATGTAAGATTTCACTCATACTCTGTTGAGAACTGAAAAGTAACATATTTTGTTTACCCAGTGCTTCTTTCTCTTTATTCCCATGTTTGTATTATAAATGAGTAATTTAGTTCTAGAAAAAGTACACGTGGGGCTTTATGCCAAGGACTAGTGCCAAACATGAATTTTGTGATTAAAGTATGCAATATTAATCTTTGCTTGACAAATACCCAGTAAGGATGGCTTTTGTTATTCTTATTAACATTAGATAATAAAAAAGAAAGGCATTAAAACCAAATTGCATGAGCTAGGAAAGCTGAGAGTTGCTGTGTTGGGCTCTGACCAGTGTAGATGTGACCTTGATCTTGTGAAAACAGATTTTTATTCCTTTTGATATGGGAGGAATGCAACTAAGATGATTGAGATTAATGCTTTGTCTTCCTGTTTCTCGGCCTCTTTGATAATTTCCCTTGTGTGTTGAGATTATTCATTTTCCATTATTGCTTTTTCATCTCACAGCCTTAATATTAGAATTGTATGTATATATTAATATGTATTATTTATCTACCATTTACCAATCACTTATCTATTGTCTATTTTTCTATTTATCTGTTTATCAATTATCTTTTATCTACCTATGTTTATTTATCATCTATCTGTCTGTCTGTCGACCATCTATTATTTATCTATCTACCTATCTATCATCTATCTATCTATCTATCTATCCATATATCTATCTACCTATCATCTATCTATCTATCATCTGTCATCTGTCTAATGTGTAAAATGTGGTAGTGAAGCTCACGGTTTTGGGGTGCACTTGACCTGCAAATGAGTAGCCCCAGTGCAATGGCCTTGGTGCTGCCATAAAGCAGAGAAGGAGAGTTATGAGCCCTGTACTATGCAGAAATCATCCACAGAGCACGAAAACCCTCCACAGAGGAGAGGACCTTTCACAAAGTAAGAGAACCCTCCGAGGAGCATGGAAACCCTCAATAGAGGAGAGGACCCTTCTTTGAGTAGGTAAACCCTTCATAGAGGATGAGAGTCCCTCCCCCCTCAGAGCAGGAGGAACCTCCACAGACAACATGGATTCTTGAAAGTAGGAGAACCATTCATAGAAGAGGGGACTCTTCACAGAGGAAGGGGTGAGAGAACTTCCTAGTCACAGGAAAGAGACTGGGCCCAGCCCTCAACTCAGGCTTAACCGAGATCACACGACCTGGTGGATAGATAGAACGAGGATGAGGGAGTAGAAGGATGTGAACTCTCAGACAGATCATAGGAAAAATATGAATGATTCTTCTGCATGATGTTTCTGACCATCGATTTCATCTTTTAGGCACTACAGAAATCAGTGAGTTTAAAGGAGACGAAAAATGTTACAGATGTTAATTTTAGGAAGACTATTCTTATAGCGGTCATAGAAAATGTGTGAAAAGCAGAGAAAGTGCTTAGATTGCTGCAATGTGGCAGACCCAAAGGGACGAAGCCATCGGCATGTGCAGTGACCAGGGTAGGTGACAGATAAGGCAGAAGTCGGAAGAGCAGGATGATAGCATGTGGGAAGGCAAGGGCACACTGAGGAACGTGACAGGTAGGACAAAAAGAGTGGTGCTTCAGGCCGCGGGTCGAGGCAGCTAGGCTCTGGAGAATGAGGTAGTCTAGGTACAAAATCGTGGCTATTTTAGTGTGTGGGCATGCAGAACAGGCTAAATGACGTAAGCTAACTCTAGAACGTTTGCGAGTCCTCGTCTCGGGTGGCTTCACATCAGACAGAAAAGGAAAACTGTATTTCAGTTGCTGCATTGAATACCCATTTGCACCTCCCGATCCAACGGCCAAGGTCTGTTTCCCCAGCGGAAGATCTATGCCTGGCTGCTGCTTGAGTTGCCTGCTCTTGCCAAGTATCTTATGGTAAAGAACACTGACACCTCTAGAGGTTAATGGGTTTGCTAAAAGTGGTGAAAACGGAGCCAAATCAGATCTATATCATACTATTATATTTGATTCTTGATAGATGACAACTTTGATGGATTAACAGCTGAAAAATTAAAAACACATTCTAATATCAGCAGGTAGGTTGTGAAGTATTTTGGTTCTTATTCGGCCTTTAAGACTTCTGTCTGTATGAGAGTGATTTAAGCTTGCTTTATACACAGTGCTGTGTAAATGTGTGTGTATGTATGTATGTATGTATACATGTATGTATGTGGATATGTGCAGTGTGTCTATGTAAGTGTGTGTGTGTTTATGTTTTTATGTGTTTATGTGTATTTGTATATATGTGCATTTGTGTATGTATATATGTGTATGTGTGTTTATATGTTTATGTGTGTGTGTATGTTTTGTTTAAAAACGTCACTGAATTTTTGGGAAACAAAAGTTTGAGTATCTTCTAGAGCCAAAATGGAGGAACTGGACATACTGAAAACTTCTGCTTACATAAAGAATTCTTTTCCATATTTGTATAGAAATTTTAATTTAGAACATGGCTGTTTTGGCAAGAGATCACATCCAAAGACCTCCTAAGTCTGAGTGATCTGGCTGGAATACAAAGAGCCTTTAATCCAGGAGACAGAGTCAAACATATCTGAGTTCAAGTTCAGTCTGGTATAGAGCAAGTATCAGGTAAAGAAAAGCTTACGTCCAGGCATGGTTGCTACATGCTTTTAACTCCAATGAATGTAAAGTTAGTGCCTGTAAAGGAAGTGATATCTAATTGAGTGGCAGAAAATGAAAGTGACAAGTCAGAGAAGATTTGACAGGATAGAATACACCCAGCTCTCACAAGAAGGGAGAAGAAAGGGAAGCTACTTAAGGGGCAATGCAGAGAAAAAGGAGAGGCAGTTTCACCACGACAGCAATAGAGGGGTTGCAGAGAGAGAACTCAGTTGAAGACCAAATGAGCCAGAGAATGAGAATGTACCAGGAAGTTAGAGCAGATTGATGGAGTTAGAGACCAAGCAGAGCAATTTAGAGACTGAGAGAAAAGCCAGATTGAATCAGTCAGCTCGGAGAGGAGTTTGAATCAGAACAGCTGAGCTGAAACAGCCAGCTATGAGGTCAGAAAGAGCTAGAAAGTATGAGCTTATTCAGCACTAAGTCTCAGAGTCAGAAAACATTCTAAGCCTATATTAGATTGTAATATTAGATTGTACGGAGGCTAGAAGCTTCTAGGACTAGGCCTAGGTTAGCAGATGGAGGTAGTAATCCTCTGAGACAGGAATTGAAACAAGTGAATAAAATTTCCTTTTACAGAGATTATTTTTATATGTGGTGTACAATATTTATACTTACTATGGCTAGGTAAACAAAATTTGATGGCTTTTCTGGGTAAGAGAAAACTTTCATTTTGACTGAAGATGTAAGGGACACACATCTTATAAAACAGCACGAAAGCTCCACAAGTCAAGTTCGAGGGAATTGATGAGCAATGGCAACTGCGTCTTTGGCTAGAAATCAACAGTCCTGTTACCACATGACAGCAGCATGTGGTAGATCCCCATGATCTAAAATACACCATCCAGTACAGTTAGCATAAATTTAAAACACGGCAGGAGAATAAAACATAGAGTCAAGGGAAAAAGCAGTCGTTAAGAACAGACCCTAAAATGACACAGAGTTTGATTAGCAATGACAAACTAGCTGCTATGAATATGTCCAAGGAACTGGAGTTACATTCCTGTTGCTGTAACAAAACAGCTTGAAAAAAGCAACTTGAGGAAAGAAGGGTTTATTTTAGTTTCAAGTTTGACATGAAAAAGTCTGAGCAGCAGGAGATTGAGGCTGATCACGGCACACCTGCTGTCAGGAAGTACGAAGAAATGAATGCTTAGCTTTCTCCTTTGTAGTGGAGGGAATGGTACCATCCACCTTTAGGATGGGTTTTTCCACTTGGGCTATCCAACCGAAATCATGTCTCACAACATAGACAGGAGCTTGTCTCCTAAGTCATTCTAGAGCTTGCCAAGTTGGCAATCCATTTTAGCTATCACAGACACAGAAAACAGTATTTTAATAAATAATGTCTAAAACTTTCCCAAACTTGTTAGAAAATATCAATTTTCAGATCTAAGACCTTCCCCAAAACCCCACGAGAAGAAAAAAATTCAAACAAAACCACAGGTAGAAAAATTACGGTTTAAAATGCCAAGAATCAAAATGATGAGGAAACGAGGAAGGCAGTGACAGTCAACGATGCAGTCTGCACCAGAAAGCAGAGACAGGAATGACCACACACAGAAGTGAGTGGCGGCACCTCGCACGCATGGAAGGAGGACAACATTCTGTCAGCTCACAACTCTCTATCCGAAAATGGAATTGTCCGTTTCCTTCGTTTGGTGTGTTAGTCAGCTTCGCATCACTGCAGCACCATAATCAAGGCAGCTACTATACAGAAAGTAAAGGTTTAGCTCATAGTGTTGGGCGTTCAAAGTCTACGATCCGATGGGTCCTTGACTTGCATGGCTCGTGGTTAGAGGAGGCATGGAAGCTTGTTCTGGGAGCTCACTGAGGGGCAAGAGTTACATCTTACACTGGAGGAGAAGTTGGGGATATGTTCCAGACTTCCTATCAAAAGCGTACTCTATGTCTTATTGACCTACCATTATGCCCTACCTCTTAAAAGTCCATAATAGCTCATTAATACTGACACTCTCAGAACTGGTTTTTCTGCATGTATCTTTGGGGGCCCTCTATGTCCAAAATATTTGGGACCCAGTAAGTTAAAGAAAACAACATTTAGTGTTGTTTGATTTCTCAGTCATTGTGAAGTTCTAAAAAATACACTATTTCCCATCCGTCAACTTATAAGTGTTTGGGTGTTTTCGTTGCTGACATTTACCATAAACTACTTATTCACAGACTGTCTCAAGAGATTTTGTTTGTGAAGTACTTTTGGGAACACTCAGCTTCAGGAATGGGATTTGATTACATTTATTCCTTATGTTTATTTTTATGATATTCCATGCTGAAGTGATTTGGGGAAATAATTAGCAATATAGCCTTTTGAGTCTATAATCATGAAAATGTGTAGTTTTATCTATAATGCCTTTTCTTTCCTCTAATAACACACTTTCGGAGTTGAATGCTTTTGGTTTATTGCCAGGTGAAGTATTTTCCAGGAGGGCTAAACTGTTCAGTGTTGCTTTGTTAGACTGTTTAGACATACATGAAAATAGAATTCCCACCTAGAGTTTTCAATGCATATTTTATGAGTGCAATAGTGCCAGGAATATAGATTGGATTGCATTACAGTAAAATCGTTACCTTTTGTGTCTCTATTTCATCAGTAGTTGTGTGCTCTTTGTGTAGTTATATATAAGGTATTACAAAGTGAATGTAGCAAAAAGCAAGTTGTGAAAGCAGTTCAGAACTGATTGCAAATGGCTTGAGCATCTAATTAGAGAAGAATTTCAATGTCTTGAATGTAATTAAGTGAGGGATTAAGTGACTTAATTCTTCTCTGTGACTGAATGATAGGATCTTGTCTTAGAGGGTGCCAGGGACACAGAGCTTAAGAGATATTCATTATTTCGAATTTGTTTGGTATTCCTATCTCTTCTTCCTAAGTCCCATGGCTGATTTTTGAGTTTCTCCCAGACTCCTCACACCTCAGCACTGATTGACAAGGGCAATGACTGACTGTTACATGGATATTAAAAACAAAATAGTGTGGACCTGAATGCATAGCTCAGCTGGTAGCCCCTTTGCCTAGAATGCTTGGAGCCTTGGATTCAGTCGCCAGTGCTGTATAACCTGAGAATGATGGCACATGCCTGAAACCCTTGCAGTGGGGAGGATCAGAAAGTCAAAACCATCCTTGCTTACACATTACGTCTAAGCCAATGAAAGACACATGACACCACCTCAAAAGAAAAAAATTCTACACCTTCAGAAAAAAAAGTGAACATGCATGTCTCTTGATTTTTTTCTCTCTTTTATTTTCTCAAGGAATTAGTGAGTCCCTGTCTCTTTTCCCTTTCTAGCAGTGGTTTACTTGGTGATTCCAACGTGGATTTCAGATCCTTCTGCCAGTATATTAAATCTGAAACTTGCTCGTGGGGTTCCCAGTCAGTCCTACAGTCAGCTACCTGTCTTGGAGAGTCTGAAGCTCCAAGGGGTTTGAGAACCACTGTCCCGGAGTCAGGAAAAACATCCACATAACCATTTCTGTTCTGTTTAGTGTGACCACTGAGAAACAGGAGTGAAATAGAATCCAGCGGGTTCCGGCTGGGGTGGGAACAGATTAGGATGAGAATCATGTTTCAGGTTAGTGAAGTATGTTGGCAGAGTCTCATATTTACTGATGTTTTCCTGTGGATCAAGCCTCCTAGAGTCTTCAGCTCCTTTCATGCTTGATAGCATCCCTCAGGTCTGTACCTTCATCCCTCAGGTCTGTATCATCATCCCACAGGCCTGTACCCTCATTACTCTCTCTTACAACAAGGAAGAAGAAGTTGTCCACTGTCACGTTTAGTAATGATTCTAGATTTTGGTGCTGGTCAGTTCATACTAATTTTGATCCCATAAGCCCCAGCAGTACTACCTAAGATTTCAGACTGGCCTGTCATCTCTTATCCTTGTGTATGTAGCCTCTGTAAGGCCACAGGCTTGGCTTTTTGTTTGTTTGTTTGTTTTGTTTTTCTTTTTTTTTTAAGTATGCAAGAAGTTCATGTACTTGTAGATAAGCTCCTATCTTACCCATTTATTTGGGGGCTTTTCCCATCTCCCCTTTAGAGGATTATCTAAAACTACCTTGATCCAGGAGAATACATATTAAACTTTATTGCTTTTGTAAACAAATATTTACAGCTCTTTTTCTTTGGAGTGCTTATCTTGTTGTGGAAGTAGTAAATTCAGCTGATCTTTTATCTTTGGGCTCTGGATTGTGGTTTTCAAAGCTTTCCAAGATCAACGGAGTGGTACTGTGGTTTTGGCATTTTAAAAAGCAGAAGTGGTATCTATGCCTTTGGATGATTTTGAAAGCAGTCACTGCATGGATGGAGGCCCCTTCCTGCTGATTGAAGCTCTCCTTCCCTGTTTTAAAAGCTTTATTGGATGATGAAAGACAGCTTTTATGGTTTCATTCATGAGAATTGAGGGATCTGCTTTACCTCTAAGGAATTTTGTTTCCTTAGCCACCACCGATTAAAAAGGAAGGCATGATGTTTTAAATAAGACCCAGCATAGGAAGTGGAGGGGAAGAGGTTCCCTAAATTGCATTTTAGTGTGACCACAAGCAATTTAAAAGCAAAAAAAGTTAAAGCAACCATCAAGGTTACTAGTTAGTCTTATGTTAGTTAGCCCCATCATTCCCGTCAGGCAGATTCAGTTTAGCAGTGGAGAATAAAAGAAGGACATTGATTAAAAAGGGGGCAATTGATTTCATTATATGTGCAACACTAAATGAATTACAGTGTCAATATAAATTAACTCCAGCATTATTAATTCCACAGACTTTCTTCCCACAGTCCTTTTCAATACTGAAGGTTTGTCAGGCATTCCTAAAATTAAGAAAAGGATGTGCATGTGTGTGTGTGTGTGTGTGCACACAAGTGCATGTGTGTAGGTGTGGAGAGGGGTCAGACAGGTCCTCTTTCCTTCCCTTCCCTTGAACCTATGTCCTTTGCCTTCCTTTCTCATACCACCCGTAGTCACAAACACAGGAAACACTTTGTCCTAGGCCTTTTTCAAATATTATTTTTTTCTGTTGTGTGAAGTGTTACTATAGATCACTTCTCTCTCTCTCTCTCTCTCTCTCTCTCTCTCTCTCTCTTTCTCTCTTTAATAAAACCCACTGTATTATCTAGAGAACAATGAGTCTCAAGGCAGTGTGATGAGACAATGAGAGTAGAGGTCACACTTAAAGGAATGTACAACTAAAAGTGGAGGTGGTCCTGTGTTGGTGGGTTTGAACTCACAGGCAGATTGTGAGTTTGAAGCCATTGTGAAGTACATAATAAGTTCAAGGCCAGAGTGATGCTCTGTGTCAGAGAAACAGGATTTGCTAAGCCTCAGTGGGGGGGACACTTCTTTTTGACATTTATTATTATTATTTATTACAATTTATTCACTTTGTTTCCCAGCTGTTGCCCCTTCTCTTATCTCCTCCTGGCCTCACCCTCCCTCCTTCTTCCCCCACAATGTCCCTCCCTTAGTCCACTGATAGGGGAGGTCCTCCTTCCCTACTATCTGTTCCTAGCCTCTCAGGTCTCATCAGGACTATCTGGATCCTTTTTCTCTGTGACCTAGTAAGGCCACCTAACCAGGGTGAGGTGATCAGAGCAGGCAACTGAGTTCATGCCAGAGACTGCCCTTGCTCCCCTTACTAGGGTAACCCCATGGAGACTGAGCTGCCCATGGGCTACATCTGAGCAGGGGGTTTAGGTCCTCTCCATGCATGGCCCTTGCTTGAATCATCAATCTCTGTAGGCCCCCTGATCCCCAAATTTTTGGCTCTGTTGGTCTCCTTGTGGAACTCCTGTCCCTTCCAGGTCTTTCTATTTTCCCCCTCTTCCATAAGATTCCCTGCACTCTGCCCAAAGTTTGGCTATGAGTCTCAGCATCTGCCTCAATGCTTTGCTGGGTAGAGTTTTTCAGAGGCCCTCTGTGGTAGGCTCCTGTCCCATACAATATAGGATAAACATACTAAAATATATACTCCCAAAGAAGCCAAACAACAAGGAGGACCTGAGGGAAGATGCTTAATCCTCATTCAGAAGGGCAAACAGGATACACATCGGAAGTGGGGAAGTGGGAGAAAACAGGGAACAGGTAGAACACTTCTTAGCATGTGCAAAGCCCTGGATTCAATCCCCCACATTGCAAAGTATAGCTCTGCAAGATTTCACTTCTTTAAAAAGTACTAAGAAGAAAAAATCATTTGCTATTTTTACTAGAGTCCACCTCCTGTGTCTAACACAGCACAGATCCCTTGTTCTTCTATCCTCAAAATGCCCAGGGGCTATCCTGCTCCCTCTTTCCACAAAGGTCATGTAGACTTGTGCCTCTTTGCTTCAAACTAGAGTATTTGCTAATGAGCTTCCTCAAATGACTGTAATCTCTTAGCTCTTTAGCTCATCCATAAAGTAGTGGTAGACTACAATGAGTGCATGCTGAGCGAAGCCAGTGAGAGCAGCTGTCAGACTCTGTGGCAATGGAGGAAAACCACACCGCCTGTTTTCCTGTGGCTATTTCATGACTTCATTGTTCGCCTCGGTAGAAGGTGTTTACAAGTCAGGAAAAAAAATCAGTAAAGATAAACCTTCAAATTAAAAATGGAAAACCACGTAAACATATGAAATACATTTGGCTGCTGTTATCTCCTTTGCATCCTGATCTTGCCCCATGTTGCCCTGGAAGCTACCTCCTGATGTCTTGGTCACCTGACTGAGGTGTGGTCTCTCAGTTTTGTTTCCCTGGGTGGAAGTTTCAGAACCACAGCTTCTGGGCAGCTCCCCTGCCCTGCCTGATGTGTCCAGTGCAGGGGGCACAGTTTACTCTGATTTCTCTAATCTCGATTTTAATTTCCTCCTTCTTAGGGGAGGAAGTCATTTTTCCTGAGAGCTTCTCCCCCTTCCTGCGTGCAACAAGCTGTCTTGGATGGGGAGGGATCCAGGAAAAACTACACCTGTAGGAGAAGAGGGGCAGAGGGGAAGGGAAGAAAGGCCTACAGGGACCAAAGGAAGCGGCGAGTGAGCGTGACTGGTGACAGTATTCCTCCTGATGGGATAATTTTGATGAGCTGGACTTCCAGGATGCGGGGAGATTGGAGTTGTGTTTGTTATGTCACACACATGCTAGGTGCCTCAAACACATGATCTGCTACACTAGCAATAGATTTCCAGGGTAGGTCTCTTGACGTAGCATGACGGCCAGAAATGCCAGTTGCTGATGTGGTTCGCTCGGCTTTTCATTCAGTCAACACCTGTCTGTGGTCATCCAAATTTCCTCACTATCTTGCTGTCTTCCCAATCCCTGACACCTGAGAATATTATGCATATTAGTTGGTCCTGATGTAATAAATTATTGAAAACACAGTGGCTTAAAAATAGAACAGGGTGTTATGTTAGAGGGGTCAGGTAGTCAGAAATCTAAAATGGGTCTCACTGGACTTGAATTAGTGTCTGTAGCTTGAAGTTTCTTCTGGAGCTGAGGAGCAGGATGAGTTTCTTTGCCGTTTTCAGCTTCTGGAAGCGTGGGATGCCCTTCTGTATTCAACCACAGCTGACGCTTTCTGAGTTTGTATTCAATCAGTCTGTCCAGCATTTACAGAAGGACTTGACTTCCTTTTTATCTTCTTTCAAGCCCAAGGCCCTACTTCATACTCTATCAGGTATTGAATTGTTTTTTTGTCTCTATGGATCTCCCTCCCGAAGTCCAATCAGTTTCCTCTGGCTTATTTCAGCATCTCTAACGTTTTAGTTCCTGCTGTGTGCTCTGCCTTGACTCATGTCCTGCCCCAGTAGCTTTTCACCCTCTTCGCTTTTCAGAGTTACTTTAGAGTCCTTGAAGTCCTGGCTGCTGTGGCCTCTGTGAAGATTAACCTTATTGTATATGTAGACTCTGGCTAAGTGTCATCTTAGTTATTTGACATTCACTATTGTTTTGTGATTATTTCCCATGTGAGTCATTGCTGTTCAAGGGAGGTGCTGCCTCTTAGGGCATTTTTGTCAGCCGCATAGCATGTTTCACTGTAACATTAGTGAATGAAAATGACTAACAAAAAGTGTTCTTATAGGAAAGCATGCTATGCTTGTAGGTGCTCCTTGTGGTAATTTTGTCCACAGATTCATTACACTGCTTACTTTTAAGAACTTAGACCTGAAGACCCTTTCTTTCTTTCTTTTTTTAAATTATTTGTTTGATTTTAACTTTACTATTTTTAGATTTGGGGCTGTTGCATCATGCACCCCATCACAGGCACCTCCCAGTCTTTCATTTCTGCCACTCCTCCCCGATGATGTCCCTGAGGGGGGAAAAAAGGATGAAATGATTTCATTTTGTGTTGATCATGTACTCACTGGAGCAGACAAATTTCATGCGGCCAGCTCTCCCAGAGAGGACCAGTCTTTCTCTGCCTGCATCCACACCAGAAGCCATCAACTGAGGAGAACAGTGTGATGGCCCAAGGGAGCTGGGGCTAGCTGTCCTGAGAGGGGCTGGGACAGCATGTGTCAGCCAATGAGGAAGAACCTCTATTTCTGTCTGGTGTTACTTATGATCTCCAAGACCTTGTCACATGCCAGTCAGCCTTGACTCTCTGAAACTTTCATAATAAAATATTTTATACGATTCTCATTCTCCAGGTTTCCCCGTACTTGTAAAACTCTCCCAATCTGCTGTGAACAGCTATCAGCTAATCTAATCAGAATAATTCAAACTATGTATTATTATTGTTATTAAGATTATTATTAAACAAATTAGTTGACATATAATCCTATTTCAATAATAAAAGAAATAAATTAACCGTTCTGTTTTAATTCTTAAAATTTTGTAACAAAGTCAAGCTAAAGGCTGGTGGTTTATAAAGAAGCCCACTCCTTTTCCTTGTGCCCTTTCTGATAGTGAGGGCTTTGGTTCTTCTCAGTTGAATTGGTTCAATTCAGCTATATGAAGAAATGGAACACAGGGCTATTTCTGTGGCCATAAGATGAGAAACCGACTTGGGAACCACATCCTCCAATTTCAGTTCAGGATGATTTTCTGTTGCTTTAGCTTGCAATGAAACAGTTCGCACATAAGGTTCACATAACTCATATTTTTAGCAATTTCCTTCCTGTGTGAATCTCACATGAGCACACGTATTTGTGTAGAAGACACATGCAAATTTACATGTTTTGGTGGAGTGAAGATAAATGAAGTTGGATGAGAGAAGAGAGGGACATTGGGAGATGTCCCCTCTCTCTGATAGCCATCTCTATATATAGGTGTGAGGAGAGCTACATTTGGATGTGTTTGCTCCGATTCAATTATTAAAGTTAATGGCCCATGGGATGGTGTTAGGTGGTGACTAGATTATAAATGCTCTTCTCTTAAGTGGGATTAATGGCTTTCCATAGTGTTCAGCTCACTTGACCTACCTTCTGCCATGAAAGGATATAATATTTCTCCCTTCCAGAGGAGGTAGTGCTCCTCAGCAGCTGAATTTCTGGGAACTTGATTTTGGGAGAGAACTAAAAAAGAATAAATTCCTGTGATTTTTTCCTTTCTATTTAAAAATTTATTTAGTTGTTTTATGTGCATGGGTGTTTTGTATGTATGTATGTCTATGCACCATGTGCATTCCTGGTACCTGCAGAAGCCAAAAGAGGGCATCATATTTCCTGGAACTAGAGTTATAAGAAATAACAGTTGTGAACCATCATGTGGGTGCTGGAATTGAACCCAGGACCCCTGGAAGGGCAACCAGTGCTTTCAACCACTGAACCATCTGTCCAGCCCCCTCCTGTTATTTTAAAATTAACTAGACTGTGGCATTTTTTTTTTAAATAGCAGTTCAAATACCCTAAGACAAAGAGGTAAAAGAAAAGACATGGGAGGTAAATTCTGTAAATGGCATCCTGTGTTTAGAATACAAAGATGCAATGGAGGAAGCATAGATTATTTATCATATCATGTGGGACTTATCAAAGTTTTGGAGTGCCAATATAATTGGAAGAATTCTTCTTTATCATAAAACTCCAAGTGCCCCCAAAGCCACACAAATTTGGGGTTATTTCTGGCAGGGAGGAGGTCCTAAGTAAGTGTCTTAATGTGCCTGATCTCCACCATCTTTATTTGTGAAATCAGATCAATACTTTCCTTAAAGTGCTAAAAAGCATATAAGTTATATGAGAATTACCTGGCAGGTATCAGGCAAGTGGTTCCTATAACCAATGTGATGGGAGATAAGACATACTCATATAATGACTTACTCTCTGGATGAATATGGCAAACATATGCCACACAAAGGAATCTGCTTCAAGGAGAAAAGAACCATTTGGCTGTGAAAATCACAACAGAAGGCCAATTTGGTGCTTGAATGACAGTCCCAAAAACCAAAGGGAGAGCTTGGTTCTGGGGCCACTGAGTTAGAGGTGTGTGCTGTGCTAGAAACAGACCTTGGATATTTGCGGGCTGGCCTCATCGGTTACACTGGCTACCAGTGAAAGTCCACCTGTGGCCTTTGGATTCAATATCCTTGTAGAAAGAGGTAGACAGAGGTGAATGCATTTTGTTTCTTGTTCCTGTTTTGGCTTCTGCCGCGGGTAAGACTACCTGACGTGGCTGATTCTCTCCATGCAAGGCTTCCATGGTTGCTAGGAAGGTTAAAGTGTGTGTATATGTGTGTGTGCTACAGAAACCAGTCAGTAAAATGCTCATCATGCAAGCATTATCTTGAGTTGGAGCCGGGAACCCAAGTAAGAAAGCCTGGCATGGTGGCACCTGTTGGTGACACTCCATCCCAGGACTGTGTTGGAGACAGGTAGATCCTTGGGGCTCACTGGCCAGCCAGCCTACCCTGCTCAGCCAGCTCCAGGCTAGGGAAAGACCTTGTATCAAAATCAAAGGTAGATAGCTAGTGAGGAATGACACTGAATTTGACCTGTGGCATGTGTGTGTGTAACTGGAGGAGCAGCAGACCTACTTTAGCTCACTGATGGTATGTAGGTAGATACAGTCTAACATAAAAGGAAAGCTATGGCAGCAAGAGCTTGAGACAGCCACTCACATGGTGTTTACAGTCCTAAAGCAGGAAGTGGCGGATGTTGCATTGTTCACCTTCCTTCTCTTCTTTGCAGTCCAGGACACCAGCTCGTGGCAAGGTTTCCCCACACTTATGGTGGGGCTTCCCGCCTGAAGTAAACTGAGTCGTCCCTCGCAGGCTTCCCTGGGTCTTTTCTCCTAGGTAATCTTAGATCCTGTCCAGGCGACAGTATTAACTGTGACGGAAGGTAAGAAAAGTCCAGTGACTTCCGTGATTGTATTATGAGGAGGTCCTAGGGACACTTTTCAGTTTGAGAAATACTATTGTTTCATGAAAGCAATAGAAACAAATAAAGAGAAACATGTCATACATTACACGTGTCTTTACACCCATACTGTATACAAATATTTATACACTCCATAAACAATATGTGAATGTAAAGCATGTTTTTTTTATCTTTTTGGAAATTAAATTGTGCTGGTTTTGAAAAGCAGGTTCTGATCTGATATAAAAAATAATATACTTTTTAATCCCAATAACTCAGAAAAACATCACAAGCAAATATTACAAAACCCCAAAAGCAAAAATCAAATTCCTCTTGTTGATTTAGATTCCACTAGGGTCTGGGCTTTTGAAACAAAAGGTGGACTCATAGCACTGACAACCAGAGAATTCAGCGGTGCTTTATACTCATAGAAATTATTCACAGGAAAACTTCCAATTCTAAAAGAGATAAACAGGTTTCGGGTCTGAGTGGTGTTTAATTCAAAGGTACAGTGAAGGCCAAGAAGGGTTCATATTGCAAAGTATAGGCCTTACTGGGAAGGTCCTGTACTTGAGACCCCAGAACTGTGGGCCTCACTGGCCAAAGACCATTACTGTAGCTCTCGCCCTCCCTTCACTTCCCTCCATTCCTCGATTTCCTTTCTCTCTCTTCCCCTTTCTTCCTTATTACCCTCTCTTATACCTCTTCTCATTCTTATATCCTTTTTTATTTGCCTCTCCCTCTTCTCCCTCTCCCCACCTAACCCTTTCAATGGAAGACATAGTACAATATGGGACATGCTTTTGGCACCAACCCACAGTTCCAAATACCTTTAATTTATCCCTGGATACATCTTATGGAGCCATGTTCTCAGCTGAAAGTCCCTCTTCCCAAATGACTCAAACTTGTGCCAAGCTGACATAAAACTAACCGACACAAGGTGGAATAAATTTTTTTAATATAGAGATTTGAATCCGTATTTGGTTTAAACCACTGCTTAGGGGATTTCTATAAGGTGAACTTACATTTATTTTGGAATTGTTAATCCACGATGTGATATTTTTCTGAGTTATTGGGATTAAAAAAGTATTTTATTTTCAATTTTTAAAAGTCAGGTCAGAATCTGCTTTTCAAAACCAGCACAATATAACTTACAAATGAAAATGCTTTACATACACATCATGTTTATGGAATATATATTACATTGGGATTGAAAATGGGTGTAAACATACATATGACATATTAACACACACATATAAACATACATAATCTGGAGACTCTCCCTGGCACTGTATTAGAAACGATTATTTTGCCTTAGATTGTCATTCATTCCCAGGTCAAAGTTGAACATCACAATTAAAGCAGAGTATAAACAATGAGCTCAAATGTCAGAAAAACATCAACCAGAACAGTTGTTTTGCTTTACAAAGTCTAAGGCGGAGCTTTCTCCCAGCATGCTTTGTGTGTTCATAAAAGTCTTAATATGTACCATATGTGTGAATAAAAGAGCTAAATAAAATTTAGTGGATCACCTGGGTCAAGTTATTGGCTAAAACTTCTGCTGTATGCCAAGTTTAGATTATAGAATCTGAACATCACGCAGGGTGCATGAGGCTGAGCTGGGATCTCACTCACCTTGGGAAATTGCAGGTGGGATGTTGCTCAGTTGGTATGGCAGAGTCTAGTGGTGTATAAGAGCTATCTACACGGATAATGAGCATTTGAGTTGTCTTAATGTTTGGTTGAGTGGAAATTATAGAAGCACTTATTTATCGTCACCAGATACCCTCAGTTGTTTCAGACAATGTGAAGGATCCAATCACTTTTTAAGTTGGGGTATGAATATACCGAATGGACAGCTTCACAAACTGCAGGGCCGAATGCAGCCCTGGGTGCCGGGTGGCTTCAGGGTTACCGTGGTGGTAGACTCCCATGTAAGATGTGCTCCTGTAAGAGAAAGCCTGTGGTCCCAGAGCAACACACGGATTTTACTGCTGGTTATTTATGGATTCGTTCATTTCCTTACAAATTGTGACCTAGCCCCTACTGCAAGTGATAATCTTTTGCTGAACACAAATTAACTTAGGAGTAGCGCTTGGCCGCCCTGAATGTCTGAAGCAGATTAAAGAGACCATGCCTTTCTTGCATTTTCGAGAGGTTCCACCTCATTCCACTCCAGGGACTGGTGTGTCTTTGAGAAAAGGAATCTTTCTTACATTAAATAGTGCTAAAGACTGTCAAGGGATATGATCTCTTCCAGACCTGACTGTTCTGAGTATCAGAATTCTGGGCCTCTTGCTGGCCTGGCATGCATTGTAGCTGCTGAGCCATCTCCCCACCCCTACATACATTTTTTTTTTCTCTTCGCATCCTATTGGCTGGCATTATATCCCAACCCTACAACACTTTCAGAGCACCATGAATCTCTGGGGTCGGGGGAGGCTAAGAAAAGTGGATAGTTGCTGCCAGTGATGAGCTCTGCAAGGTGAGTGGAGTAGGATTTGTCACCACTGACCTGCCGTTGGGGGGCTGTGAATATGGGGGGCTGAAGAACTTTAACTCAGTGCTGTGAAGGTAAAAATCACCCAGCAGCCTTCCCTCATCACTGTACGTGATGGTGGCTTTTGGTGTGCTCTTCCCTGAAGAGGACCACCTCTCCTGTTCCCAGCTTTCCTCACTTGCCCACAGCTCTTAGTGTCGGCTTGTGGCCTCACAGGATTTTCTCCTCACAGTCTGGCACATTCGCTGGTATCCTCCTTCTTCAGCTCACGTCTGGGTGGTCATGCCGACGAGACTTTATGTGTGCAGCCTCTGAGATCAGGAGGAGACAAACATCTCACAGTAAATTCTCCGCTCCTCTGGCTTTTTATACCCTTTTCCGCCTCCTCTTCTGCAATGTTCCCCGGGGTTTAGGCGTGGGAATGTTTTGTAGATGTATGGGCTTCAGACTTGGTCTCTGTCTTGTTGAGTGGGTCTTAGAATCAAATAGAGCACTGTTGGTTACTGCCTAAGTGTGAGTGCCACTGCTGCACCTGTAGGTTTATTGTGCCATGATGGTTGTCTATGTGTTCGTAGGTGTCACAGGTAGGTAGAGCCACTGGTTCTTTCCAAGTAGTCTTTCATTCCTTATGTTTTTTGTTTGTTTGTTTGTTTGTTTGTTTGTTTGCCTTTATCTGTAATTGCTGTATATTCCTATGCCCAATTGAAGATTTCTAAATTCTAATCTGGACATTGCTCTCTTATAGTAAAGAAAATTTAGCACAATCACAAGTAAAAAGTATGTATTAAAAGCCCATTTCCTTCTGCATCACCATTTTAATACCATTGCAGTGACAATGTAACAAAATGCTTTTAAAAATGTATTTATTTATTTAAAAATTATTTATTTATTTAAAAATTTATTTATTTAAAATTTTATTTATTTATTTAAAAATTTATTTATTTATTTAAAATTTATTTATTTGTCCACTTTACATCCTGATCACAGACCTCCTCTCCTCCCAGTTATACCCTCCCAATTCTCTTCCTCCTCCCCCCCTCACCTTTTCCTTAGAAAAGTTCCACACCATACCACACCATACTAACCCACCCCAGCACGTCAAGTCCCTTCAGGACTAAGAGTTCCTTTGCCACTGAGGCCAAACAAGACAGCCCAGCTAGGAGAAAGGATCAACCAGCAGGCCACAGAGTCCATTTCAGAGATAGTTCCCACGCCGCTTGCTCCTGGGTCCCACATGAAGATCAAACTGTCCATCAGCTACATATGTATAGAGGGCCTACGTCCATTCCATGTGTGCTCTTTGGTTGGTGCTTCAGTCTTTGTAAGCCCCCGTGGGCCTACGTGAGTTGACTATGTTGGTCTTGTGGCATTCTTGTCCTCTCCAGGTTCCTCTATCCTTTCCAGAACTCTTCAGCAAGACTCCGTGTGCTCCGCCTAATGTTTGCTGTGGGTATCAGCATCTGTTTTGATCTGTTGGTAGGTGGAGCCTCACAGAGGACAGCTATGGTAGGTTCCTTCCTGCAAACATAGCAGAGTATCATTAATACTGTCAAGAACTGGCTCTCTCCCATGGGCTGGGTCTCAAGTTGGGCCAGTCATTGGTTGGCCAGCCCTTCAATCTCTGCTCCATCTTTATCTCTGCACTACTTCTAGGCAGGACAAATTTTGGGTTGAAGGTTTTGTGGATGGGTTGGTGTCTCTGTCCCTTCACTGAAAGTCCTGCCAGGCTAGGAGGTGGCCACTCTGTTTCCCTGTCCCCCACTGCTAGGAGTCTCAGCTAGAGTCACCCTATATCGGCTCAGGAGCCTACCCTGTCACAGGTCTCCAGCTTGTCTCAGAGATGACCACCCCATCCACTTCCCTTTTCTCTCTCAGCCTCTCATCACCCTCCTCACCCATTCTCCCCACATCTCACCCCACCCTTTTTCCCCTTCCCTGTTCTCTCTGTTTATCCACTTCCACTGTCTATTTTATTTCCCTTCTGAGTGAAATTCAAGTATCTTCCATTGAGCCCTCCTTGTTACTTAGATCTTTGGGTCTGTGGATTGTAGCATGTTTATCCTGTACTATATGGCTAATCCACTTATAAGTGAGTACATGCCACATGTATGGCTGCCTGGGTCTGGGTTACCTCTCTAAGGGTGATCTTTTCTGAGATTCCATATTACACCAGTCAGAACGGTGAAGATCAAAACTTTAAGTGACAGCACATGCTGGCGAGGTTGTGGAGAAATGGGAACATTCCTCCATTTCTGGTGGGAGTGCAAACTTGTACAACCACATTGGAAATTAATCTGTAAGTATATCACAAAATTTGGACTAGTCCTACCTTGAGACGCAGCTATGCCACTCCTGTGCATACACCCAAAAGATGCGCCACCATACCACAGGACATTTGCTCCACTATGTTCATAACAGCTTATTCATAACAGCCAGAAACTGTAAACAACCCAGATGTCCCTCAACTGAAGAATGGGCCTTAAAAATGCAGTACATTTATACAGTGGAATATTAGTCAGCTATTAGAAACAAGGAAATCACGAGATTTGCAGGCAAAGGGATGGGACTGGAAAAGCTCATTCTGAGTGAGGCAAAATGATTCTCATATTTTGAATACCACTGTCCTCCTTGAGTTCTACTCTTACATAAACCCCCTACCACAACTATTAGATGGTCCCAGTGTCAGAAACGTGTGAGCTTATTTTGGATTTAATTTTATTCTTGGCAAGTTTTATGAGGAAGAAATGTCTGAGGTGCCTGAAGAACTTGCAGTATTGGGAGGCCATTCCAGCACTGGTTTCCTCATACCCTTGGGTGTTGGTAAGCCGTCTGCCAGTGCTCTTTGGACAGAGCTCTGACGGGCTGAACATGGCCAAGCTGGAAGGGTATGGGCCTCAGATGTGTTAATAGGAAACATCACAGGAGCTCAGAGGTCTAGCAACTTGAGTGGTGTCACATGGATCTGGGAGGCATTCATGTTGTGCTGAGTTTTGCCAGGATCTATGACAGCAGGCTATTTTGGCCACCCAAATTAAGGCAGTTTGGTGACTTTTAGATTTTACCATGCAGCCATTAATGTATTGTGAGAATTCAGAAGTAAGTAATGAAATTTTCTGAGGGGGAATTCAATACTTTTAAAAGCAACTGTTAAACTAATTCTTAAAAAAAAAGAAAAGAAAAAAGAGTACATGGGAAGTGCTTAACTTTTGACCAGGCCACAGACTTATATGGGAACATTGCAGTTTAAGTGACAAGACTGTAATGGTTGATATACCTTGGGAATTGGTACCATGCCCCCCAGTGGATACTAATACTCATAGATGATTAAGTCTTTTTTTTTCATATATAAAATGCTGTGCTGTTTGCAGTTATTTACAAATTATGTAGACACATGCTTCTGTGTACTTAAATAATTCCTAGATTTCTTACAATTGGAAATATAATTTGAATGCTAGGCCAGTTGTACTGTTTTTGAAACATGACAGGAAAATGTCTATATTCAACTGTCATAGGTCTAAGTGTGCAGTACATGAACAATATATCCTATGAACAACTCTTAGCTGAGTGCTGAAGAGAGGTGTATGCTAACCATGTGTGAAATGGCAGTGAGTCACAGCGAGGCGTGCCCACATCCCTTTACTAAGGTGGGTTCAGCATAGCACATAGCTTGTAGGAGATTCAAGATTCGCCTGTTTGGAATTTTCTAAATTTTACACACACACACACACACACACACACACACACAAAATCTGTGGTTGGCTGAATCCGAGGATTCAGAATATGTAGAGCTACAACACTATGGGGAGTTGGCTTATCGTTTAAAGCAATAATGCACTGACTATAAACAGAGAACAAGCCAAAGGGTTAATGCTAGGATGCCTCAAGAAGATACTATCTACAAGAGGGTGGACAAGGTTGAGGGAACAAATAATGAAACATCAGAGGCTAGTATCAGTGGTAAGCCCTTGTGGCCTCTAATCTTTAGAAAAGCTCAAGAGTGATCTGGCCTTGGAGGAGAGGCCCCTGAATAGGAGTCATGTTCCCGGGTGCCAAAGAACAGCCTTGGAAATAACTCTGTTCCTGTCAGAAGGCCAGGAGCATCAGTAGTATTCTTGCACTATCTTTGTCTAGCTGCTTCTTTTTTCCTTCCCACCCATTCCCTGGACCCTCTTATAAGTCTATGAGCAAGTCAAGAATACAGCACCCAAAGATGGAGGGTGACTCTTGAGGGCCAAGGAAAGTGACCAGTATGGTGCTATTATGTGTGTGGTTCCAGTTGTGTGTCAAGGTTGTTACACTCTTCCACACGCTCAGTAATTTCATCTTCTCAAAGGCTCTGGTTATGCATGAGAAGATTTAAGTTCAAGGAGGATATGCTGACCAATGACAAATTCCAGTGGGCTGACCCCTCTCCAGAAGGAAAGCAAGTTACTGGGCATGGTTAAAACCCATGACCAAGGTTTTAACTTCTGCGCTTGTGGGGATGTATCGGTGGTTAAGGGCCACCCAGGCTTGTGGTAAGGATCATGATTATGATTCTAGAGGAGGAACAGCCCTCTTTACATATCACACATGCTGTCCCACTGGACTCTTACAAGATTCCTTGAGGAGACAAAGAGGTCAATTTTGGGGCAAATGACTTGCTTCCCCATAATCTCAGGATTGATATTTGGACTCAAGGTTTTGATTCTGAATCCACTGGTCAGTCAACTATACCAAACTGCTCATTAGAAGATGTTGGCAGTAGGAGTAGTTTTACCAAATTAAGCCCAGACTCGAAGCGACATAGAAAACCAAAATTATGTTAGGCAGTCTAACATCATCCGGCCTATTGTTAATCTCCGTTTTACTTTATGTAACATGATTCTTTTTTCCATTTTTCCTATTTGAAAAACCTACAAATGTTGATGGTCTGTAATGATGAGGGGCTGAAGACATGGCTCAGTGGTTAAGAGCACTTGTTCCTTTTACAGAGGGCCCATGTTTGATTCACACCACCCCACGGCAGCTCACAGTCACCTCTAACTATGGCTACAAGGCACCTGACACTCTCTTCTGGACTCTGTAGGCATCGTGTGTATGTAGCGTTCAGAGGTCCACGTAGGCAAAACACTCATACACATGAAATTAAAAGAAATCTTTCAAAAAAGAAAGTTTAGAAGGGTTCAAATAAATAATGCATGAACCAAACCTCCCCCCCAAAAATTTAAGTGGGTAATAATTTCCAGAAAAAAAAACTCATGTGAAATACCAAATACTAAAATTAATTCCAAGTGACTCACATAGTCACATGGTAAATTATTTTATTTGTGGGGACAAGCAGGAGCTGAATGGAAGAGTGGCTGCCACCATCGGTCCTTGAACTCACGGAGGAGTTGCATTGCTGAGCATTGGAAGTGTTTTCTCACAATAGCCCACCACCAGAAGATGAGCTAGTCGAGGCCCCCAAATCTGCTGGTAGATTCTTAACAGACGAGGATGCAGCCCAGTGGAAACTGCCAGATTTCTGTCTTCAGATTTCACCGCTGCCCTGCCCTGAAGTTGGGATTTTTTTTTTGTCTCGACTATTAAAACACCATAAAGAAAGAAATGAGACATTTCTATACAGAAGATTTATTAGATTGCCACCAGATAAACAAACACTCAAGTCTCATCCTCAAGTAATTGAACTTTGTCCACAGAGGGACAGAGTAGACACGGAGTGGGCATGAGCACTCCGGGGAGGTGATTCACCAGGTGCATGGCCTTAAAATAACAACTTTAAGTGGCTCAGAATACAGTGACCACCTGTCAGTTTGCTTGGGACTGAGGGATCTTTCAGGATATAAAACTTCCATATCTTGGGCCAGGAAAGCCCTAGACAAACTAGAATGAGGTGCTCGCCCTAGTCTAAACTATGCAAACAGAAACACGTTTTCCAAGAGAGATGAAAGATGAATGAAGATGCCACACGGATGCACGTGGTGCCGTTTCACAGCAACACAAGGAGCAGGTCTAAGCTGAGCAGCTGATTCAGGGAACAGAGCTAGGAATATCGTAGAAAATATTTTGTAGCAGAGGCCATCAGGTGACATCCTAGAGGGAGGGGGAGAACTGAGATTTTTGTTTTTTTAAATTTTCTTTAGCAAAAAAAAAAAAAAAAAAAAAAATCAGGACAGCTACACAGATGATAGCAAATAAACCTCTGGTGAAAACATTGACAGTTTTAATCTAAATAGCTTCCTTATTTGAGTTTCCCAATTACTGTTTTATTTATTTGGTTTTAATCTTATGCCAAAGGGAATACAAGCCTATAAGAACACCT
Source organism: Meriones unguiculatus (assembly GCF_030254825.1). Taxonomy (NCBI): domain Eukaryota; kingdom Metazoa; phylum Chordata; class Mammalia; order Rodentia; family Muridae; genus Meriones; species Meriones unguiculatus. The sequence goes on along the minus strand of NC_083362.1, from coordinate 70,194,400 downwards.
CATTAATTTGCACTAATGGGGAGGTAGTGTGCTGATTGGTATGTGGGAGCACGCTGTTTAAACACACACAATGTTTAATACATCTGTGGTCTTAGAAAACACCCATGTCAATGGAATAGAGCCCACTGAACTTTGAAGTCGTTTCTTGTTTTCCCAGCTGGACCCTGACTGCTGCCGCCTCCTGGTGCTGGACTCCCACCACCAACTATTTTTTGGCATTGCCTTTGAACTGTATTGCTTATGGGTTCACTGGAGAGAAGGGCCTGTGTTCTGGTGGCCAGCCTGTGTGGAGTTGGGGCCACCCTCTAGTTCTCTGTGACTCATCGTTGTGTGACAATGGAAAATAGTGTTTATGAGTCAAGGAGTCCCCAAGGGTTCCTAGGTCTGAGACTCTCTCTTGGTTAATTGCTACACAAGCCACGCAGACTTGTGCCTCAGTTTCTCTGTATAAAATGGTTTCTTGGCATCACAGAGTTTAACAACAGTTGTGTACAGACTGCTGAACAATGTATATACCCCACATTTTTATTGTTACTGTCCTCCTTCAGATGCTTATTAGTTATGTCACTCATCTCTGTCTAATCAGCGCCTCATAATCTAGCTACCTGTGTGCTTATCATTTATCTATCATCTGTCTATCATTCATCTGTCTGTCTATATATCTATGAATATATGTATCTATCTTTCTATCATTTATCTGTATCTATCTATCTATCATCTATAATCTATTTATCAGCTATCCGACTATCTATGTATCTATCTGTCTGTTATCTGTATATTACCTAGGAAACAGAATTGTGAAGGATTTCTGTTCAAGAGACAAGAATTTTATGAAATCACTTATAAAAATCTATGCCATGTGCTTTGTCCTCATTCATACTGAACTGTTTACTACCAGTACCTGATGTATTCTAGGCACTGTTTCAGGTCTCCTGTTTGGGCCTCTAAAAACGAGTTAGTACCTCGTTAGGGGAGAACTATAATCCTTCTTCAATGAAGACAAAAAGCCATTGTAGACACGATAGATTTAGGGGTGCATGGGAGTGGCGACTGTGGTTGTTTGCAATGGGCAACCTTAGTAGAGCAAATAGCGCAGGTGAGAGCTTTGAGAGAGGAAGACTTGCTCGGAGAATGGGATGCTTTGAGGGACTAGGAGGTGTCTAATGAGACAGGACGACGCCCTGGCCTAAGAACAGGGACTTTGTTCAGGACTACTTTCTGGTGCTGTGGTGAGCAGACTTTCTTTTTAAGAAAATATTTCTGACTATGTGTTTCTCTGTGTGTGAGAGTATGTACATGAGTTCTGATCCCTGAAGAAGTTCAAGGTGTCAGGATCCCACAAAGCTGGAGCTCTTGGCAGCTGTGGGCCTCTTCATGTGGTTGCTAGGAACTGAGCTCTGGTACCTTTAAGAGCTTCGCCATTTCTGTAGCCCCCGAGGAGCAGATTTTCTGATGGTGATAGGGAGTTATTGCAAAAATCTGAATAATGGAAGTGTAGATGAGTCACTGTGTGTGGAACCTGGGGATAACTCACAGTCTCTCCTTGGGTGTCTCTGAATTATGTGCCTCTTTTGGAGGTCTTGTTTGCTAAGAAAAGTCATCCTGGGTTCTCTTGAAAGCTGCCTACCATATACTAACCATGACCTTCTTAAGAGGGAACTGGTGTATTCATTGGCTTCCTCCCTATCTCCAGGTGGAGCCATCTGCTCCCCCGGCTCCTCTAATTCTTTCACCCCAGTGAGATTGACAAATCTCATTCACTTCAGGGCCTGGGCCAAGGAATGGATTATTTTTGAGTGTATTTACTTGATGCTGCTTTCTCTCCAGCAAGGCACTATCATTAATTACAGCAAACCAAAGAAAGCAAATCCTCAACCGCTGAGCGTCACATTTTCAAAGACTCATAAACCTCATCAGCATAAAATAAATTAAATTTGGCGCTTACCTAATGCCCACACTCGTTCTGATGGCTCTTTCCTCATGCCCCATCTCTGTCTGCATCATGTGCTGCAGAGCTGTTCCCAGCTCTGACAGGTCTGGAGTGCTGTGGCGGTCCTGGAAGAAACAAGTTCCATCCTTAATTGGCTGCTCCACCCAAGCGGCTGATGGAAAGGAAAGAGCGCTTGTGACCAGCCTTTTCCCACAGTGTGGAATACAGATCTGAGGACTGATCATAAAATGCAGTGGTTGGTTTTACCCTTTTCTGCCTTTTTTTTTTTTTTCAGTGGTAGAGATTGAACCGAGAGCTCTCTGGATGCACAATTGATAAGCATGCAGTCTCCCACTGAATTACACCCCTAGCACCTCCACCCCTACTTACCTTTTCAAAGCTGAGTCTAGGTTAGTGTGGTGTGGTGTTGCACACCTGTAATCCCAGCACTTAGGAGGCTGAGACAGGAGGATAGCCAAGAGTCCAGCCTGGGATAAATAATTCCTGAGAAGACTATGAAAATTACATATATATATATATATATATATATATGCATATGAAAAATAACATATGTAAAAAAAGAGACAAAAAGTGAATCTATTCTTGAGATCTGTAGATTCTGCTTGTATTGTACCCTGATAAAGAGATCTAAGTAAAAATAAAGCAAAACAAAACAAACAAACAAGACCAGTTTTATGTGTTTTTAAAAATCTTCCTTACTTTAAAATATTTTTGTTTTAGCCAGACAATGGTGATGAATTCCTTTAATCCCAGTACTCGGGAGGCAGAGGCAGGCAGATCCACAGAGTGAGTTCCAGGACAGTCAAAGCAATAACACAGAGAAACTCTGTCTTGAAGAGCTGTAATATATATAATGAGAGCTTGAATTTTCAGGAGAAAATTAAAGGGGTAATGATAGTGAAAACATCATTTTCACTATGTGAAAACATCATTTGTGGCTTTGGGTTCCCATAGCATACTAGGTTCTATTTGGCCATAGTCTTAAAAACTCACAGCAGAAGAGGACAAATGCCTCAGCATGTGAAGCTTTTGCCACATAAGCCTGATGACTTGAGCTTGAATCTCCAGAACCCTTGTGACAGCCTGAGGCAGAAGTGCAAGTCTTGCTGAGAGAGGAGAAGCTGAGATGGAGACTTCTCAAGAGGCTGCGGGCCAGCTAGCCCGGCTTGTGCAGTACTGAAGAGAGCCTGTCTGAAACAAGCTGGGAGGGACATAAGCAATGCCCAAGGTTGTCTTCTGACGTCCTTGTGTGTGCTTTAGCGTAGATACACAACTACACATACACTCACTTGTCACACACACACCTACACTTCATAGAAGCACAAGATGTCAGTAGCAGCAAGAAATACAGTTTTATTAATTTTATGATAATTTGAATATTTGAGGATTATCTGTACATGTTTTTTAATTTTAATTTTATTTTTATTAATTACAGTTTGTTCACTTTGTATCCCAGCTGTAGACCCCTCTCTCATCTCCTCCCTTTCTCTTCTTCTTTTATGCCCTTCTCCAAGTCCAATGATAGGAGAGGTCCTCCTCCTCCTCTTCCATCTGACCCTAGTCTATCAGGTCTCATCAGGACTGACTTCTTTGTCTTCCTCTGTGGCCTGGTAAGGCTGCTCCCCCTCAGGTGGAGGTGATCAAAGAGCAGGCCACTGAATTCATGTTAGAGACAGTCCCTGTTCCTATTATTGGGGAAAGCTCTTGGACACTGAACTACCATGGGCTACATCTGTGCAAGGGTTCTAGGTTATCTCCATGCATGGTCCTTGTTTGGAGTATCAGTCTCAGAAAAGACCCCTGTGCCCAGATATTTTGGTTCTATTGCTCTCCTCGTGAAGCTCCTGTCTCCTCCAGGTCTTTCTATGTCCCCCTTCTTTCGTAAGATTCCCTGCACTCTGCCCAAAGTTTGGCTCTGAATCTCAAGATATGTTTTGATACCCTTCTGAGTAATCTTTACCTGTTTCTAAGATTGAAACCTAAGGACTTAATCCACTGAGTCTTGAATTCATTGCCACTTTGCTTTTGTTTTCTTATTATTTTATGTGATGGTGTGTGTGTGTGTGTGTGTGTGTGTGTGTGTGTAGTGTGGAGTAGTGTAGTGTCATGTAGCAGAGTGTGTGTAGGGAATCCACACACAAGTTTGGATGCACACGTCTTTGTGCATCATGCAGAGGCCCGAGGAGGACATTGGCTGTCCTGCTCTGTCACTCCCTACCTTATTCAAGACGGGCCCTCTCCATGAGGCTAGAGCTGGGTTGGTGGTCACAAACCCAAAGATCTTACTGTTCTCAACGCCTCCCCCGGCATGGAGGTTCAAGACCCATGTGGCCTTGCATCGTTTTTCACATGGGGTGCTGGGATCCAAACTAAGGTCTTCATGCTGTGTGGCAAGTGCTTTAACATACTCAGCCAGATCTCCAGCAGAAAATTGATTTCCATCAATTTTCTGATCTTTCCTCTGATCCCAGAAGTCATCTGGATGCTGGCTATTATGGTGGAATATATTAGCATTTTGTTGGCACCTATCTCTGTTGCCCTTCCGGTCATTACTTTGGGAAGCAAAGACACAAGTTTCCGTAGTTTTTAATAATGTGGTGCTAGATACAGACATAGACGGAGAGTGTCTGCTCAGCTCTCAGAGGCGAAACCCTGGGCAGGCCTGTTCCTTCCATGCATCTACCAGTACCACCACTGCTAGACCTGTTGGGGAAACCTCCCCATAGGGACCATCTTTGCCACCAGCCATTGTTAAAAGCTATCTTTCTAGTTTGTTCTGCTGCTTCTCAGGCGCCTGCATTCAGCGCCACAAGACCAACCAACTCTAAAAGGCTCCACCTGACAAGGGCCTTTCTTAAAGCTACACACCCAGCTGTCAAAACTGAAATGAGATGGGTCACTGAGGAAGCCATCCTCTTCCATCCGAAGGATGCCGTCTTCTTCCAGGTAGTCACTGATTTCCAAGCCAGGTCCAGCAGAGATAGTTCAGGTTCCCCACAGGTACTTTGATGGCAAAAGGCCTTTGCATTACTTAGAAAACATGGCAGTGTGGTGTTAAGGATGAAGAGAGACAACTGTGAAGATGTAATGTTTACCCCGGAGAGACCAGGAGTGTGTGGCTGTTAGAAGTTAGAAGAAAGAGCCGCCTTAGACTAGACTATGTGGCCAGAATGTTACCGAGAAGCTGATTGAGGCAAGAACTCTGAGCAGAATGTTATTCTTGCAAAGAACCTGGAGGCTGACACAGCACTTCCTCTGCCTTTCTGGGCTCTGTGTTTTGCCTCTGTATTTGGCTCAGATACTCTGAATTTAATTTCCCTAATTGGAAAAAGCCAGGACTTAAATCAGATGGATGGTGTAGACAGACGTGTTCCTTGAGAGAAATGTCACTTAAAATAACCTGCGATCCTGTTGAGGTTGGATGAGGTTATGACTGTGTGGTTGATCAGGCATAGGAGGGAGGTTTAGGAGTACCCCAGTGTTGTAGGACCATAATCCCCTCAGTTTCTTCCCATCATTCTCAGACACTTTGGAAGCCTTTGAAGTATTAATGCTCAGTTAATGTACTTGCCCACTGTTTCCAAGTTAGTAAGTCATGGAACCTAGGTTGATATAAACCTACTCCCTACCTCAGGTATTTTCTCTCTTCCATTTGGTCTCTGTTCATTTTATGGCATTTAATGAACCACAGTGTGTATCTGTGTTCCTGTCTCCTGGCATCATTTCTCTTTATTGCTGGCTACAGAGGGTATCATATTTGATCAGTGAGTTTTAAGAATGAGTTCAGGAGCTCAAGGTCCTGAGATGGGTTTAGGTGAATATGCATTTTGTGGCAGGAAAGGACTGATACCCAGGAAAGGGACGTGGGGAGAAATCTTTCTCTGGTTCTCTTTTCCACTTACCTAACTGCACTTTGTGATAACGACAAACTCTTAGTTTCCTCATTTGTTAGAAGGGTATGGTTATCTTTCATCAGGTGTGGCGGTGAGGAAATGGTGATACTTGTAAAATACTCAGCATATTTTCTAGGTTGTTACTACTTCTCCACCCTGTGGGGCAGATACTCAGGAGGCAGCAGTGACTCCTAGGTCCAGTTGGGAAGGAAGCTTCAGTTTGTCTTTGTGGCTTATTCTGATGGGCAGTTGTGTGTAGATAGTGTTGTGTGGAAATAACCATGTAAAACAGACCATTGGAGAAAGCCCCTGTTCAAACTTGAAGCAACTTTTCATCCCCAAATAAAGCACAGATAGTTACTTTGGGCTTGGCCATGTTTCTTAGTGAAATTTTTATAGATTTTACTCTTTCTACTGTGAAGGATTCTGGCATAACTTTACTTTGATAGAAATGGGCAGAGAAAGAAATGTTACCATACATGAAAGCTGTTACCTTGTCCTTGATAGATCACTGCTTCATCTTCAGGTTAGTGTCAAAAAGTTGTACTTTGAAAGGGAATTATAAATTTCTGTTGAAGGAACTTTTAGACACTTAACATAAGGGCATGGAGGTAATTCTCTCTTAAACACAATTCAGGATTGCAATATTGTAGCATAAGAAGAAAGCAAATAGGTAGCAGTCTCAACTGGATATTTCCTTTTTTTTTGTGCCCTCTGTCCCTCAAAGCCCAAATTCCAAGGAAAAGAGACCATAATACAGACTCAGCTTAAAAAAACAAACCTGGTGGGTCTGGATTTGTTACATATTAAATGAATATAATGCATTCTTTATTTGTAAAATTATAAAATTAGAATTGATTCCAGAACAGTGAATTTGAGACCCACTAACATTCTCATTCGTTAGAGAAGCCTGCAGGATTGTGTCCAGCCTCAAACTCAGGAAGAAACTCACCAATCAGAACATATGATTTACTTGAAAATTCTGATTAATCAAAATGCACTGAAGGGCTGGAGATGCAGTTCGGTGGTAGAGCCCTTGCCCATCATGCACAAAGCCTTGGCACTAGGGAAACACTGATGATTGTTGCCAACATTTTTTTCTTCAGGCTGCATTTGCAGACATGTATAAAGCTGTATTATGATATTTTTGCTTGAGAAGTTACTTTTTTGATAGCTTCCTTCATGCAGGATACCATCAAGGTGCACCCAGAAGCAGGTGAGATCATCTGTCACCCAGATGGTTCCCCAAAGCCCGAAAATCAAATCCAATGGGGGAAGATAAGGAAAGTTGCCCTCTGCATGTAAAATGACTCTGGCTTTGGACAAAGACTCATGCATTTCCCAATAGCTTGTGATAGTTCTAAGCCTAGGACATTTATTTCCACACAAAAAATAGACATGATTAACTGACGGCCAAATCTTGCACACACTGTTCAGGAAAATCACAAACCTAAAAATAACCATTTTTCATGCACCGCACTCAACTGAAGATTTAGCGTTTGGAAAGATCACCTGTACAGTTAGACCAGTGTCCCTGGAACCAATGTCTGTCCACAAATGGGCGATGATAGAGGAAGATTGACAATGGATGACACAGAATCCTCATTTCTCAGCAGTTTGCTGGAAACATTACTGTCATTTTTAGCAACTCTTTGCTGCTCAGCTTCCTGATTTGTGGGTCATGTTTTTTTCTCTCAAACCTCCCATATTTTCCCACACATTTATTTGTACACTCTCTTTTCTGTAATCATTTCACTCTGCTTCAGTCTCCTTTCTCCCCACTTTTAGGAGAGTGTAATACATTACCATGAGAATTTTTCTTTCATTATAAGGCCGTTTTATTTGAAAAAGGATTTTAGAAAATACTAGTTAATGTGATTTTTCAGTGGTGGCTCTCTATAGCCACAGAAAGCTTGGTTAAATTTTAATTAAAGTAGACTTAATTAAATCCTATTGGGTGAAGCAAATGGAAAAAGTGATTAAACCTTCTTAACTGTTTCTACCAGTCCTCTGCTTAGCTTTTAGGTGTCTCCCCTGGAGGGGCCTGCTGCTGGTAGCAGATAGCCATGTCTGTCTAGAGGGATGGGTCTGTTCCCTGATTCCAGCATTCACTGGTGGCCTCTACATCATATGTGAAACATGGTATTCAGTCATTTTCCTAACAAGATATTGGCACACCTAAAGAAAAACAGAAGTAAAAAAAAAGAGCTACCTTCTTTGAGCTCTATAATTATGTGTGTAGCACAAGATAGTGACCAAAGTGTCTTGATGTCTTTTACCTCCTCCTGCTTATTTCTTCTAACCTAGGATGACTCTCTTCTATACATTCCCATCTTCTCACCATTTTTTCCTAAGTTCAAATATTTCCATTCTGCTAACAAACATTTTTTTTTGGAGAGTGTTTGAAGTAGAAAGGAAGAAGGGCAAGAAGTAAAAATTTGAGGCGCATGTCAACGTAAAAATCTAGTCGTCATTTTCTTGGGAGATAGCTTGTGATTTTGAAATTAATAGGTAGGTGGAATGGTTTTCAGAACGGCCATTCCTTTTTGTATCACAGGGATCTTGCCTGGTATCTCTTTCCCAGTCTTGCTGTGGACATCTTGTGAATATTTTAGATGATTGTTATTTCTACTGCTAAGTAATCGGCAAATAGAAAGTCAACATAATTGATTAGGCACGAGGACTTACTCCAGTCAGTATTAAAGACATGTGTCTCTAGGAAAGAAAACTGAGGTGCTGTCCATGTCCATTGGAAGTAAAGACAGCTCAAAGGTGATGAAAGATGCTATCTCAAACCCTCAGCCTACTGACTCTTGTGTGTGTGTGTGTGTGTGTGTGTGTGTGTGTGTGTGTGTATGTATGTATGTAATCAGGTTAGTCTAAGTTGCTGTGGTTAATAGGCTCTAAAACCATAACATAAACTCTAAGAGATAACATTGCAGATCCTTTACATGTTGATTCTTCAAATCACTATGTAAAGCTGGATTCTTGGATATCCTGTGTGGTGACTAGGTCACCTAGGCTTCCTCCTCGTGGCCGTGCCACCAGCCATCTGGTCTCATGAGTGAATCTAGGCACAAGCAAGATGACATCATGATGAGGAGGTAGTGCTATTTCTTTAACTTCTAAAAATCTTTGCTCCCAACAGTCATTCTCTGCTATATTGTTCTATTGACATATGGTCTCATGTAGCCCAGGCTGGCCTCAAACTGTGTAGCTGAAGCTAGCCCTGAACTCCTGATTCTCTTGCCTTTACCTCCAAAGTGCTGGGGTTATAAGTAAATATCACCACGCCTGGCACATATTTTTTATGGTAACATTCCTTTGTCTAGAACTTAGTCATTGATTCATACCAAATTTCCGATGGTGGAGGAATAGAATCCATCTTTGTGCCCAGGAAAGAGAAAAGTAGATTATGGGACCAGCCAGCATTCCTTCCATAGACACTGTCTAGGATAGAGTACACATTGGCTGGCCAGCAGGTGATACTTGCTTTAGCATGCATTTCATTTGGCCAGCACAGTGCTTGTAGAATTTTTTTTAAATGCCAGCAAGCAACTAAAGACCTGGCGAGTTCGCATCATACATCAGTTTCTCAGAAGGTAGACTTCAAATCCTGAGATACTGACAGCATCCCTGATTGGCACTACTGTCTGTAATAGAGTAGAACCTCTGACTTAGAGGGGACATGTGTTCTTTTAACACTCCCAGAAGTCATTATTGTAGCCTCATTTTCACCTCTCCCTTCTAGCCACGAAGGCCATTCATCAATTTTCATTCACCAAATGATGCTACTTATACCAGATCTTCTCCTCTCTTCTTTATTTCTGTGGGATCTAACTCAAGGATTGAAAACCAGTGTGTGGGCCACAATGCATTGTTACCTGTCTCTCCTCCTGTCTTCTCATATTCTTGTACGCCATGGTAGGGACCACAAGACACATCAACTTTGACAGAGACGGTCGAGAAATAATACCATTCTTGTTGGTTAGAATGTGTTAGTGAGCTTGTAAAATTACAAGTGCTATTAGAAGGAAGGAAGAGGAGAAGGTGAGACATGAAAGGGAGAGAGAGACAGAGAGAGACAGAAAGAGAGAGGGAGAGAGAGAACCGCTACCGCTGGAAGTGGAGAACTTGCAATGTACGGCTAGCTGCACGTCCAGCTGAGGGCAGTCACTGCGACTTACTCCCTCAGATTGTGTAGGAGGCCAGAGTTATCACAAGTTGCTGTTTATCAAACTTACTGTTATAGCTCCATTAGGGCAGGTGACTAAGCATCACAGTGGTCACAGGCACCATTCCATGAGAGGTGTCCAAGGCTCTAAAGGTGAGTGTGGTGTTTTTAGTTCCTGCCAGGGAAGTGTCTAAAGATTTCAGTGCTGAGGTTGTAGCCCCGCTGACTGTGTGAGAACCACTGTGAGGCATGCAGTGGGGTCTGGACTTTCAGCTTATGAGTCTTACACATGCAGCTTGTAGCACATCTCACAATAGCATGTGAGAACCTCTGGGCTGAGACATTTGTCCAAAGAGAAATAGCTAATGAACAGCTTTTCTCAGGGAAAGCCAAACTTAGTAGGAGAAGCCTCAGTGTCATGCTTAAGAGAGCCAAACCACTGGTCCATAAAGCCACTGACCCAACATGGTCCTCTCCACCTTGCTCTCTGAAGTGTGGTCCTGGGAGGACAGCATCCAACGGCCCGAGAGCTCGATAGATATGCACAGCACCATGGGCCATGCATAGTCTCCTGACTCAGGATGTGTTTCAGCATGGTTAACTAGTAATTCATTTGTGGGTAAAGTTTGAGGGTCACTGTCTTCCCCATCTGCTGTTGGAAGTCAGATTTTTAGAGAGAAAAATAAGCTCAAAGGCACGTTTCTGTAAGCATGAACGGATAGAGTACTGCCCGGCAGAGCGCAAATCTAGCAGAGTTCAGTTGAGCAGAAGGTCTGTAGGTAGAACAGGCAGTGCCAGTCCATCAAAGAGAATCTGCGAGTTGGTCCCTTCTGTAGAGATATCAATAGTAATTTCAGTTAGGATGTCAGGGATAAAGTGCTACAAAAGAATTCACTTAGCCTAGACCATAAGAACACAGCAGAATATTCCTTATGAATGGAATCTGGCCCAATTCTTTTTGATCTTCAAGAAATTGTCTTTCAAAATCTCTGGGGAGAGGTGATTTATAAATTAAATTTAGGGGGCTGGAGAGATGGCTCAGTGGTTAAGAACACTGGCTGTTCTTCCAGAGGACGTGAGTTCAATTCCCAGCAACCACATGGTGACTTTCAACCATCTGTAATGGACTCTCATTCCCTCCTCTGCTGTGCATGAAAACAGTGTTCATATACATAAAATAAATAAATCTTAAAAAAAAAGAATTGTTCATTGTTCATTAAAAAAAATAAATTAAATTTAAAGGAATCACCAGCTCAAAGAGTCTGTTTAACTCAAATAAGTGGTTTTATGCCCTGGCTATATTATTTAGCACCCACACCCCCTTCCTAACAACTGTGAGGCAGACTATAATGAATGCTGAAATGCTAACAAATATATATTAGCAATTAGCTGTTGTAGTTGCTACCATCCTTGATCTTTTATTTTTATTTTTTTAATATGGGAATCCCTCTACCCCCCACCCCCACCCCCCGTAAGCAAGACTTGCTGATTTGCTTTTAGGAAAAATCTCAAGAGTCCAGCCTGGAAATAAATTTGAGCAACAAAATTCAGCTTGGCAAGTAGTTTTGTATATATTTAAATTCTGTTGTTCTTATTAAGGAAAATCTACATTTCCCCCAAAGCACACAGGATCTATTTCGGCATCAGCCAGCAAATGAGACGGTAATTGGTGTGTAAGCCGTTCATTCTCCAAGTTTTCTCACGGGGCATAATTTGTCTCTTATTTGTCAGGGATGGGTTCTGGGAGACAACACTCCTATTCATGATGGGCACAGCAAACGCACTAAAACATTATCATCACCGGGATTAATGGTCCACTATGGATTTATGTCAAGAATGTTAATGATTTGTTTATGAATAAGTGGGCCTGTCGCATGGTGAAACAGTAGCCCGCAGAAGTGCTGAATGGACAGTTTGCTTGCAGAGGATTCTAGCAGGAAATAAATCCTCTTGCCAGCCTGTTTGCCTCTCTAAAAGTAGCTACTGTGTGGGATCTGAAAGGTGGCATTTACCTCACCAAGTCCTCTGCTTGCTGCCATTCCTCTCCAAATTTGAAATTTTGTTCATTTGGAATGGAGAAACTAATCTTTGGAAGACTGAATATGATTCTGTTTCTTTTTTAAAATTGAAGGCTGTGAGAAAATAATACATCAGTTTAATCTATCATTGAGTAACACCCCCCCAACCTCACCAATGTGTTTTTTTTTTTTTGAAGTACAAATTTACAGTAGATTTTAATTGTTCAGTGCAAGTTCGTTATTGCCAAGTGGAGTCTAGCAAATGAGGAGTAGATCAAGATTATATAATGATTCACGATTCACAGATGCACATACACATGTAGATTTAAGAAACTCTAGTTTGTGTGATTCTATGTGTATGCATGCATGTATAACTCGTATCAATGCTTAGGGTGCAGTTCAATGACATATATTCTAGCTACTTTTTAAACATTTGCCTCTTAAGGAATGATGCATAAGAGAAAGGCTTCCTCTTACTTAAAGTAAAATGCTATTTTACTTATGTGAAAAAGATAGTTTTCTTTTCACTTCGGAATGGAATTAGTGTGCGTTTGGCTGGGAAAACTCTTCCGTCTATCAAATGTTTGCCTTGCAAGCATGAGGACCTGAGTTTGAACTGAGAACCATATGAAAATATGACATGGTGGCTGACTTGTGCTTGTAACCTCAGCATTAGGTAGAGACAAGGAGCTTGAGCCTCATGGACCTGAGCCCAGCTGGTGAGCTCCGTGCCAATGAGAGACCCTGCTTTACAGAGGTGGTGACATCCCTGAGGTTGGCACCTGAGGTTATCCTTTGGCTTCCACATGGACACTCACACATGCACCCCCCCGCCCCAACACATACACATGTAGACAGGAATCAGTCTAAGTCATGTTTTTCTTGAAGTTAATTAAAAGGCTCTTTAATAAAAACTCAAAGCCATTTTGATTAAAGTTTCATCCCGTGATCTAAGAAGCTTCACACTGACATGGAAGATCGTGAAGTCCTGGCTCTTCTACAGGCAGAAGCGGTGCGTACTGTCTGTTCAACAGCAATAGCACGTGGATAGCCAGAGACGATGCTGATCTCATTCCCTTGGTCCATAGAGCAGTCCCGTGATTAGAAAGCCACTGTGTGGAGCCTTGAACCTGGGTCCCAACTGCATTCATAGTCTGCTGTGCAGGAAACCACAGGTCAAAGCCTGTGCAGTCCCACCCCGCGCATCCCTCCATTCTTGACTACTTTGTGGTGTCCAGGTAGGTAGGGGCTTGTTGACTGATGTTTTAAAAAATCATGGGCTTGTCAGGCCGTGGGGCACCTACCTTTAATCCCAGCACTCTATGAAGTTAAGGCCAGCCTGGTCTACAAAGCTATTCCAAGACAGCCAGGACTACACAGGCAAGCCCTGTCTCAAAAAAATATAGATAGATAAATAAATAAGTACGTAAGTAAATAAATAAATGAAAATAAATGAATAATCATGGGCTCAGATGAGACGTTCAGAGAGAACTTCTCAACTGGGTGTGAAAACCTTATATGAGGTGGTAGTGTCTTGGATTTCAAACCAGTTCTTTGGAGAGCCTATGCAAAGAGGACTTTTTGTTTGTTTTGGTTTTAGTAGTGCTGGGGTGTTGTGGCTTGAACCTGGGACCTCATGCATGTGACATATAAGGCAGGACTCTAATAGTTAGCAACAGCCCTGGTTTGACCTTTTTTTTTTTTTTAATATGCCAGATTACCAACTCTAGGCCCTTTTCTAATCATACAGGGGTTGATTAACATATACTATATATGTTTTAACTAACGTTATTATCACTGTCTTTATTTGTTTTGTATAGTGAGCGTGGTGCTAGAGTCAAGGGCCTCACATCTCTAAGGACTCATTTGAATAAAGCTCTTTCCCCTGCTTGTCCCTGATTGCAGCCCTGGCAATGAACAGCAGGCAAATATGTGGACTTGACCTCCTCTGATCATTCTAAAGTTTATCACCTTCAGTAGGGAAAGCTTTCCCAAGGCTAAGAAGGAAATGGACATGTTTATCAACTTTATTAAATTCTGTTTTCATACTGTAATGACTTTCAATACTGTTCATTGCACTAGGCTTTATTGCTCTAACAACTCTGAACTAGACTATCAAGACAGCCATTGTTTTGTTATTTATTATTATTTCAGATTTGGGATAGAACAAATTACATCCGAAGGGCATTTTGAGCATCTACCCCGCAGAAGGCATTTGTCTCCAAGCATGGAGGAAGAAAAGATGCACAAATCCCAAGCTGGATACTAGAGGAACTGAGAATGTCCATGTCTTTTGATCATGGTCAGGATTCTGTAGGGACAGAATTCTTTCGTTCCCGTGTGCCTGTTTTGAATGTTTGAATATTGATGTGGGGACCCTTTGAGGTAATGCTATACCACTAGAACTGCCCATTCGTAGCAGCCCAGTGGACTAGCAGAAGATGCACAGGCGTTCATGCTGCTTGTTTCCCTCCCGTTTCTCTACCTTGGTTAGAGGAATTCCTTTTTGTCGGGAGAACGGGTCTGCAGAGGAGAACAGAAATGCCATCCTCTACCTCACCTCTGTGTTAAGAGTGAACAGTTTTCCTGGGGCTCAAGGACACACTGACTCTCCAGAACTGTGCATCAGAATCACCAGTGGGGGAAATAGAGATCCTTTCCTCTATCCAAGTACCCTCCCTTGTACCCAGCACTCCTGAGGCACCTCAAAGGAAATGTTGTGCATGGACTTTGCAAAGCGATAAGCCAAACTCTCAGATTTCTATGCTCAAGCTATACACTGTTTCTACACATAGAATCTGTAGCTTTACTTAGATTTCCAATGTGACCTGAAGTCTAAAAGGACTTTATAAGACATTGTCCTTGTGGGTGGATTGAAGAACATTGAAACCTCTTTGTGTTTGGAAGGTAAATGAATCTAATTTGTGAGCAGAGTGATGAAATCATATAAAAAATGGTTGACCCTTAGAACAAACCTTTTTTTTTTTTACATTTACACTGAGAAAAAGCATTCTTATTAAAGCACCGTTATGTATTTTGTCACTACTACCCAAAAATGAAAATAAGACTTGATGACCAGAGCTTCTGTGGGAAGGTCAGGTTTATGTTAGGCATATTATTATTATTTAAAAGATTTAAATTTATGTGTGTGTATTTATGTATGAGCAGGCGCTTGCTAAAGCTAGAGGCATCAGTTGCCTCTGAAGCTGTAGTTACTCATGGTTGTACTGGACATGGATACTGGGAAACAAACTCAGGTCTTCTGCAAAAGCAGTCTGCTAATTTTCCAGTCTAATATTATATTCTTATTTGTGTCTCACTGGAGCCAGATCTTGAAGCATCTGCAGATAGTTTCTGAATGGGATGAACAGCCACCTGAAATACTCTTTCAGCTTGCTGCCTCAGCCCAATACTCCTGGAAATTTTAAGCTCATAGCCAATCCCTTGTCTGTTATTCATTTTCACAAGAATGGCATTCATAACTCAGGGCAGACATGGTCATGGCATAGATTAAATAATCATGTTATCAATGAAACTGGCTTGAATTCCAAGAAAAATTCTTCTTCAAGGTTCAAAGGGAAAAGTGAATAAAAGTCAAATGGATGCCCGTCCTGGATTTTGAGCTCCTTCATTCTCTAATACATTTTGGAATGTGGCCTCTTAGTTTGGAACCAGTGATGAAAACTTCATCTTCTTCTTTTTTAATGCTTCTAGACAGCTAAAGGAGGAGCTAGTTTTTCTTTAGGGATTACGTGATCTTGTCTCTTATTTGAAATGTCAATCAATTGTTCTCTAGATTTCCTGTGACCAAAGAAACATTATGAAGCCCTAGCTTCAATTTTATTTCTCTTTATGTAATACCAGGTAGCAGACAGGAAAGAAAGCCCCCTTCCAGCCCCCAAAATACTAATATTGTTTAAATTGTAATAATGTGACTGACTGGAGCTGAGTTAAGAGACATTTTGATTCTGATCATCAGAAAATAAAATGCCATAGAAACAAAGCGAATGTGATTTTTCACTGAAGAAATGCAAATCCAAACCATAGTGAGATGCCCACGCATACTCATTAAGGTGTCCACGGTCAGGACATAGACAGTAGTGTTTGTGTGTATGCAGACGGCACTGTGCAACATTGGTGAGATAGCAAATAATGCAACGCTGTGGAAAGAATATAGATTTCCCTTAATAATTAAAAATAAAATTATTATATTTAACACCAATGTTTTCATCGGTATTATTCACGTTGGTTAAAATTGGGAAGCAACCAGGTGTCCAGAGAGGAATGAAATGTCAAGAAAATGTCATACAGAGAAGCGTACTTTGGCATTGCATGCTATATTTCAGCATGGATAAAACTTGCAAAGAGGAGTAGACCAGACACCAAAGAACAAATGCTGTCATGATTCCACTGCCATGAAGTCGGTGTACAGACTGAAAGCATTAAGATGCAGGAAGCAGAAGGATGGTTGCCAGAAGTTGGGGATGTGGGAAAGGGGGGTTGTTTCAGTGGTTCTGAGTTTTCCGTTGGGAAGAGAGGGAGTTCTGAGATGGATAGCAAAGAGTGTCTCACAACAATAGGAATGCTCTGAAAAGCACCGAGGAGCTCGTACAAATATGGTCAAGGTATTGCCTCTTACATGATTTGCATTTTGCATGATTTTAAAATATTGAAAGAGAGGAATTGATTTAAATATACTTTCATATGGTTCTTAAACATGTCTTTTCTGGGGAGGAGGAGATGGCTCACTCTCTAAAATGCTTGGCTTACAAACTCACACAGTTTGAGCCCCAGCACCCCCATTAAGAAACAAAGAAACAAACAAAATGAGCTATGATGGTGCAATAGGGTGTTGTAATCCCAGTGTTGGGAAAGCAGAGGAAGAGGGGTCTCTAGACCTGGCTGGCCAGCCTTTGTAGCCAAATTAATGATCTAAGGGTTCAGTGAGCAGTCCTGTCTCACAGGTAGATGTCTGTCTTCCAAGCATCATGTGTGGGTGCATGCAAGCATATATGCTCATACACATGTGTTCGCTCTCCCTCTCCCTCTCTCTCTCTCTCAAAGAAAAGAAGGCAACATGGTTGATGGTTCTAAATGATGGCTGCTGAGGGACTGGAGGCAGCATCACGGGAACTCAGCAGTGGGACTGGAAAGACTCCCAGCTGATCCGCTGCTGCAGATGGAAGCAGATATAGCTGTTTCCAGTTATACTATGGGGTATACAATATGCAGGCTCTTAGCCCTATAGTGTAACAGCTGAAAACAGAAATGAGCCCTAGACAGGGGTGAATTCCTTTATCAAGTCTATATCGTATGGAGAAATAGTCAGGCTATTTCAGCCATCTGTAACTTTGTCCGTGGTATTTTGGTAAAAGGGAGGAAAAGGCTGTGCTTTCCTAAATCAGCTCTCTTTAGAGACCCTCATAATTACTTGGTTTCAGCAGAGAAGGGGGATCGATTCTGATGGGCTTTCATGGGAAAGAATTTAAATAGCCACATAGACAATCTGCCGAGGTTTCTCTTTCCGTTAGGACTTGGATGTATTGGGTGAATGAAAGCTGAATTCTTACTGAACCAAAGAGCCGCCCACACGAACAGCATTTCTTCTCCAAGTTGTAGGGAGAATGAACATTTTTATGTTCATTCATTCATTCATTCATTTACATTTACTACAGCTCGCCTCAGAACAGTGTGAGCTTCCAGTCCATCATCTAAAGATGCTGATGTGGAGTACAAGCACTGAAACTGTGAGAGTATTGAAGTATGTGTACATATGAAATATATATAGGAACATTTTACTATTTGACTAAATATTTTTCTATTTGAATTAAAGTTTTGTTGACATATAATATGTATTTCATTATGCAGACAGGCTCTGACCTCAACAGTCTGAAAACATTATTGGAATGTTGTTGAAATTGGCCTTGATAGAAAAATACCCATATGTTCATATGACTGCTTTAATTAGGAATTTCCCATTTGTGTCAAAGATGCATTTTCTATGGACTGGAAAGGCTCTTTTTAAACTTGATCATGAAGATGCTTTCTAGATTTCATGAATTCAACTTTTTTATGCTTAAGGAAGGATACCCTTAGAGCTGGGGACATGGCTCAGCAGAGGAAACACTTGCCACTTCGTTTTGAGGACCAAAGTTCAGGTCCCCAGAAACCTTGTGAATGTCT
Source organism: Meriones unguiculatus (assembly GCF_030254825.1). Lineage (NCBI taxonomy): Eukaryota > Metazoa > Chordata > Mammalia > Rodentia > Muridae > Meriones > Meriones unguiculatus. The sequence goes on along the minus strand of NC_083362.1, from coordinate 70,176,181 downwards.
GTAATTCCAGGATGCAGGAGATGAAAGACAGGTGATTCCCCCACAGCAAGCTGATTATCTAGTCCAGATAAAGCATCGAGCTATGGGGTCTGTGAGAGACCCAACCTCAATAATGAGGTAGAACGTGAGTGAGAAAAACACCCAGCATCGGCATCAGGCCACCGTATACATTCAGACAGGCTCAGGCATGTGCACACACAGGTGCTCGTATATCTATGAACACACACACACATCTGTGTGCCTTAAAGGAAAGTATATCCCAACTGGACCTCTGGGTGCTATGGTAGACACTCAACAGTGGAACCAATACACCGGGGGTGAGGTGACTGAACTCTTACTCTCCAGGGGCTGTCCCTCTCATCCTGGAAATCAATAGCAAACGTTCCAACCATGGAGACAAATGATCACAGTATAAAAGTTTAGCACCAGGCAGTGCTGTGCTATACAGGGGATAAAATGAGGCAATGTGATTCTGGGGAGAGGGTTGGGTTTTTCTTGTTGTTGTTCATTTGTTTGATTCATTTTTATGTTCATTCATTCATTCATTTACTTTACATCCTGATTGGAGATCCTCCCGCCTCTCTTCCTGGCCCCACCCTCCCTATTTCTTCCCCTTATCCCCCTCCCCTACTTCTCAGATAAAGGGAGCCACCCTGTACCAACCCACACCAGTCCAGCCATACCAATCCACACACTAATCCACACCATACCAGTCCACAGCAAGTCGGATCAGGACTGAGTGAATCTTTGTCCCCTGTGGCCTGGTAAGGCAGCCCCAACAGGGGGAAGTGATAAAAAACCCTGCAACAGAGTCTATGTCAGAGATAGCCCCCTCTCCCCTTTCTAGGGGACCCATGAAGTCCAAGCTGCCCATCAGCTATGTATGTGTAGGGGGCCTAGGTCTAGTCCATGCATGGTCCTTGGTTGGTACATCAGTCTCTGTAAGCTCCTCCAGGCCCAGGTTAGTTGGTGCTATTGGTCTTCTTGTGGAGCTCCTGTAAACTCTGGGTCCTTCTATCCTTCCCCCAACTCTTCCACAAGACTTCCCTAATTTAGAGGAAGGCTGACCATCTGAGAAGATGCTGATTAAAGCATAAATATTCATAAGGAGTCTGTCCCATGCTCCTGATGTGACTTACTTGGCAGGCAGGAGAAATAGCATCTCAGGCTTAGTCATGGTGTTTAGACCTTTGGGAGAAAACAAAATGCAGGAGAAAAATGAGGTTGTGAAAGTGGCCAAGGGTTAGACCTTGCCGAGCCATAGTTGGGCATTTGGAAGCTATGTTCCTATCCATACCAGCAGTGCCTCTCCGTGGTAGGGAGTTTAGAATTTTACCTTATGAGTGATGGAAAGCTCAGGGTTGGTCTTAAAGAGCTGACAGAATGAATTCTCAGAGAAGGAGGATGTCTGCCTATTGCTTGGAGGACAGGCTGCAATGAACAAGACGAGAGGCCAGTTGTGAGATGGTTGTACTAACTCTAGCTGAGGGATGATGGCCACGAGAGTGGAGGCAATGAGTGGTGATTCTCTTGAGGGTACAGAGCCGATAGGAATTATCATCAGATAGGGTATAGACTCAAAGAAAGAAACTATCTCTTAGGATTTTAGCTTAGACAAATCAGTGAATATTGGAACCATTCATGGAGAGAGCAAGGATTCCAGGGAAGACATGGTGGTATTTTTTTTTTAAAGAAAATATTATGTATTCTTTGACCATTAATTTTGAGTTCCTGATTCAGGCACTTGGCTGACTATTAGAAGAAGGCACATATATTAGCGCAGAAGTCTTACCTAGGCAGATATATTTGAAATATAGCGGGGTTCAAAGCCAGGAGCCAATTGTGATTGCTCGGGGCAGGGAAAAGGTCTGAGGATAGGTTCTTTGCTGGGTCTTGCTGCACTTGACCTTGTAATACTATGTTATTATAGCAGCTGCTGCTGAGGACACATGCTGAATCAAATCATTGCATTCTGTGCGTGTTTTTTTTAAGGCGCACAGCATATAACATGGGAATGCAACATTATGAGATCTTCACGCAAAGACCCTCTTGTGTTTCATTTCCTTTGGGAAAGATGATAAACTCTGAGAAGAGTTGGTTTCCAGGAAATATGTGTTTGAAAACCTAAGACAGCTCTCTCAATGTGCAAATATTTTATAACCTCCTATTACTTTAAACCTAAAAGCGGTTTTTATTAGGAAGTGTGGCTGGATTTCCAGGAAGATCTCAGAAATTTTTCATTTCAGTTGTACATTGCTACCACCAGTTTATAATCCTGGGTTTGAGCCAGAACACTTGATGTTAAATTGGTTTAGCTTTTCAGAGCATTGACTTAAAAAAAAAGGTGAAATGCCTTTGAACCGGTTATAACACAGTCATAAAAGGAATAACATGATGATCTAATAAATATCAACACTCTGTGATTTGAGGACCTAAAAATAAAAGAATCCTGCATCCTAGGCAAGGCATTGGCATTCTTGTCCACCCACACTCTGAACCGAAAATGCAAACCTCTGCTACGCCTTGGTGCCCACTCACCTTCCTTGATCATCCGTTATAGCATGGTTAGGGCTAAGCATGCTGTTGTCCCATCACTTTAACTGTGTTCCATTGAAAATGTAAGATGGAAATCTTGTTTTATGTGCATATGAAAAAGGAAGTTTACAGCTTAATAGTCTACAACCATAAGCAAAGAATAATCAGCAAGTAGTAGAGTGTGGCGCTCCTGACAAATTGGTATGAGGAATTGTCCCCTGTTAATATTCCTGTTTAAAGTTTTTATTTATTTATTTATTTTGGACTTCTATGACATCAGAGGGGGGTGATTTTCAGTAAGTGCTTTAAAGCAAAAACAAAATATAATCCAAGGAGCTTTTTCTTTTACTTAGTAATTTTACTGACTTTTTGTAAATATTCTTTGTTCACACCAAGAGTTAGCAGCTTTGGTTTCTATCAGTTCAAGTGGCATTGATATTTACATAATTCAAATTATTTCTTATGCCTCTTCTTCTTGAATCTGTCATCTAGTTTTTAAATCCTGTCATCTAGTCCTTAAAAAGGGCTGTGTGTGTGTGTTCGCTCTAATCTTATTTCTGTTTTCCGATTTGCATTCTGAAGCGTTTCCTGTTTTCTTCTTTTTTTCTTCTCTTTTGATTTTACGTTATTTGGCACATACAGAGTCATGGGTTTTACAGGTCAAAGCAAAAAAAAAAAAAAAAAGTTACCTGGGGTCAGGTACCTGTCTGTGTCAGCACATCTTGCATGGTCTCTTCAGGAGTTGTGTGAGACACATGGCATTGATTGTATGCAGCCCAGACCGAGAAACTTTACAAGATAATTCCACCCATTTCTACATATCTTGTAACTGCTACAAACTATTTTGACCATATTATTTTGAGTATCCTAAAGTTTTCATTGCTTCCTTGTACCGCCTGCTTTAATGAAGTTTGTTCTGTTCAGTGATTCAGAAATAAAATATTTTTTCTCTGAAAATAGGATTATGTAATAACTTTGAGGCATGGTTTTGAGTGGCCTAATCTACATTTTTCTACCAAAATTTACAAGTAAATGGTGATTTATTCCAATCATAGGTAGAAGTCAGTTTTCTTCTCTTTCTCTACTTTCCAGACTTTAAAAATCATTTAGGGGTTCTACATTTAGGCTATTATCAAATTACTGCTTTAGGATCATATGTATTTTCCATCAAGACACAGTTTTAAGGTTTTAGATTCACATTGATAGTTAACTACTTTGCAGGTCAGTTATTTTATATTACAGTTTTATAATGCTTGGGTTTTAATATTACTACTCCTTTTAATCCGTACTTTTAGTACATTTGTATGAAAAGAAGTATGGGTGATGTATATTGAAATCAATATAAATGATATATTTTTAATTATTTTTATTTTTAATGATCTACTTTGACACAGGTCTTGTATGCAACATATTGATTTTAAATTAAATGCATTTACATGCATCACTATAATTGATGTTTGAAACTGTTCAAGTAGAATTATGACAAAAATAAAGATTTCCATAAAAAAACATGAACGTTTTAAGCACATCAGTTATAATAACATATATAAATGGATATAATTTACAATCAATATCTTGCTGGATCATTAATATCATTAAATTGGATTAGCAAAACTCTGAGTCAATGTTAGGTAATAGGGCAGATACTAACTTAGTGATACATGGAACTGAACTCTATGTAGTTATTTTAAAAGAATTTTCTCTAATACATCTTACTAAGAGAAAAAGAAACCAAACGGGGAAGATTGCATATAGTACTTTGTCACTTAAAAAATTGTCAAATTTTGAGTGGAAAAATGGAAAAAATTGAATATTTATGTAAGAACTTTGAAATCATGTAAGTGTTTACATAGGCAAGACATAACATAAACTCTGAAAAGTGAGGAAGGAAATCTGATAGAACATCATTAGTATAGTAATTAATCTTTGACTTTATGTACTACCTTACAGTAAAGATGTTGACATCACTATTCTGAGCTATACACTGTGTATGCAATATACATATAAGTAATGGACATAAATATATTTATCATATATATGAATAATAATTTTTGGATCTTTGCAAATCCTGAATACCATGTTCTTCCTCTTGCTACTCAGTTTTTCTGCCTTGTCCATACATGACCAAATACTTAGAGCAATAGGTACTATATTCTATGCATTCGACAAATATTATAAAATTAAAAGTGAGCACACCATCATTTCAATGTCACTAGTGACGCTCAATTTTAGTAGACACTGGCCCGGGATAAAATGTAAATCTTGGATCCTAAACCTGAATGGGCAATACCTCAGCGCATACGGTAATCCTTTCTGCGCATCGTGCTGATTTTTTGAATACTTTTCTTAGAGACGGTGTCCTCTTAGACGCTATCAATTTTATAAAATCAGTTTGTAAAACTTTCACGTTTCCTGCAGAAAGTGGTGTGGGAAGGTCCGCCTCCACATTTGTCTTTTCCGTGGCGTTTCCTTTTCCCCGTATCAGTTTACATTCTTTAAATGCCCTATACTACGCTTTCCCCCCAGTTTTAAAGAGAAATGGCTAAACTCATAAGCCTTTTACTTTCTGATTACCTCACAGCCATGGATCTTACATCATATGTTTCTTTAATTCAATTGGGGGGAGGGGTTCTATGTCATTTCTTTTTTTAATTTCTGAGCTTAAGATTAACTGTTTTGAAATTACTTTTCGAAAACTCGGAAGGATCTCCAAACCCTTGGAATAGCTGTGGGTCGGCTCTCAGTTTAGAACAACAAATTAAATTTAATTCCCTCCTAGAATTTTCATTAGGCTTTCTGAGCTATAACTTGCTACCAAGGGACTGAAGATTGTTTTTGTTGTCCATGGGGGCAGTCCGTCCTCTTTGACAGCATCTTTCCATTTTGCAACTTGAATGTCCTCTCTCAACATTTCTCGCCCTCTTGGGGACTCACTTTGAAAATAACATATGGCTTCCCTGTTCATTTTTGTGAAAAGACTGTTTAATTTGGCCAGGAGCAAATTGTACTTGACATCAATTTTACTTGTTTTTCTTTCTGAAAAAAAAAAAAAAAAATCTCCTCTAAAAGGTCATTTTCCAATAAGGTTACATAGAATTTTATTAAGTGCATAGTATTTATTATGTGCCAATGAAATTCTTCACACACATCCATGGAGGACACAGAAAGAACAAACAACCAACACAGCCCCCCCCCCCCAGCCGCCCCAAATCCCCCTGGGACTTGACTCACAGGGCAGTGATCTTATCATGCTTGTTTACACGTGGTCTTTGTGGTTCGCTAACAAGGACTGGGGCTGTGTTGCAAAAGCTAATTCCACTTTCCTCCTTGAACTTGGGTTGGCTTTGGAGGCCTGACAGCAGAATGTGACAGGAGCTGAGGAGGAAGAAACCTGGCAGCAGCTGTTTGGTGCCCCTGTGTGATGGGTTCCCTGGAGTAACCAAGGATGTCTGCTCTCCCTGATAACGTACGGGAGAAGTCAGAGGCACAGAAGCCGGTCAGAGTCTCCCTTGAACATGATCTTCCAGGAGCTTTGAGGTTCAAAATTTTAAACATGTCATACTTATCTTTTTAGAATGATTTGGGTTGCAGGAGCTGATGAGAGGGCCTCTTGGTAGAACGTTTGCTTGGCATCTGTGAGATGCTGGGTTTGATTCCCAGCATGTTCATAAAACTGAGTGTGGTGGCACACACGTGTTATCCCAGGACTCGTGAGATGGAGGCAGGAAGACCAGAAATGCAAGCCATGCCTGGTTACCGTGCTTGCTTTGAATCCAGTCTGTGCTAATGTGTCCTGGTCTGAAACAAACAGTACAATCACTGGTTTTGCAAAGCTGCATGTGTGGCCAGTCAGAGGTGGAACTGCATGTTGAATCCATATTCCAACCCTCTGACTCTCTCTGTGCCTCTCAAACTCACATGACCCTCTCCTCAGTTGACAGGATTTATTTTACTTTAGTTTGACTTAAAAATTCCCTCAAAGAAAAATCTTAATCCAGTTTAAAAGTGCTTTCTCATGTATTGCATAGTGTTCCCTGGTGCTTTGAACCTATTAATTTTAGTTGAAGGATTAAGAGAGAACATAAGCTCGTGAATGAACTTGTTGAGTGTATTGAAAAATACCACTAAGCTCTTAGGTCTTGGTTGCAGGGCATGTGTGAGCTGTTGAGCTCATTTATTCACTTAAGGCCTAGTAAGCTTCCTAGGGAAACATCATTGCATGTTCTTTCTTGAGTGTTCTCTGCATGTAGAACCGGGCTCAGCACCGTAGCAGCCCTGTGAGGGGAACTGGGTTGTTTAAGAATGTCAGTCCACTTCCTCAGTGGAACACGCTTACACACTTAGAAGTGCTGGGAGATGTGGCTGAGCTAGGGACTACCTGGCTGTGTGTTAAGGGCTTCCTCTAGCCAACCTGTTTTCTATTTCTATTGGAAAACAGGTGCCCCCCCACTCCTCCCACCTGGGAGATTCAAGTGTCCTTGAATGGGTCAAGGTCAGGGAAGCTGCCATATTTGATGGCCATGCCATAAAACTCAAGGAACTTCTGATTGTTCTGTCTCGCTTTTCTCCTTGTATCTCTGCCCCCGGGGTCCTTTTAGGAAAACCCTTTCAGTGACATTTGAATATGCTGTACCCTGGGTTAAATACCATCGCTGTGTACCTGGGCTTAATTTGCAAAGGTAGGGATTTTTAATTACCAATGACAGTTTTTGTCCCATTGGGGGATTTCGTGGCCCTCGTCCACTGGATCATTTAATAAGGTGAAAATTTTATAATGATACCCAGCTGTATCATATCATTGAAGAGACTGAAAAAAAAAGCTACCACAACAATCACAAAACCCTCAAGGCCAAAAGCAGTGATGGGCTTAGGAAATTAATGGGAAGGCGGACATGTACTAGTGACATGTACTCACTAGGTGGCACATTTATTTGAAAGCAAGTATTTATGCCTTTGACTTCCAAAGGAAACTAATGTCACTTGCCACAAATTAAAAAAAAAAAAAAAAAGCAATACAAATTATGTTTCTAAATTACTGTTTCTGAGGTCCCTGAACATGGAGTCAGTATACTAAAAGGAAAATCAGAATGTAAGAGGTTCACAGGCTACTGGCATAATACTGACACATTCTGCCTGTGGTGGCTTGAATAGGAATGGCCCCCATAGTCTCCTGTGTTTGAATGCTTGGCCCATAGGGAGGGGCACTATTAGGAGGTGTGGCCTTGTTGGAGTGGGTGTGGCCTTGTTGGAGGAAGTGTGTCACTGTGGGGGTGGACTTTAAGGTCTTCTATGCTCAAGCCTAATGTGGCACACAGTCTCCTTCTGCTGCCTGCAGATGTAGGACTCTCTGCTCCTGCTCTAGCACCGTGCCTGCCTGCACACCCCCATGCTTCCAGACATGATGACTAAACCTCTAAAACCAACCCCAATTAAATGCTTTCCTTTATAAGAGTTGGTCATGGTGTCTCCTCACAGCAATAAAACCCTAACTAAGGCACTGCCTGATGCCAACATGGAAGGGAATTCAAGTACAAATATGATTTTCATTATTAGGAGAGATAAATGTATACAAAGCTGTATTTACTCCCTAGAGACATCTCCTGATGCACAGGGTCTCATTTTTTTTAAATTTTTTTTTTTAGACTCATTGATCAGACTAAGCCTGTGTAGTCCTGGGAGTGCACACTGGGTAAGCAGAGCACTGTGCTTAGCTTCCACACGCCCGTGGGCGAGGGACATTCTGATGTAGGAGCAACCTAAAAAGCTCACCTTATTGCTCCGTGTTGTGACAAGTAAAATGTGTGTGTGAAGAGATATGTAGAAGCTTATGCGAGTTCTTGGAGGGGATCTCCAGGCCGGGAAGTGTAGGGAATAGTTTAGTCACCTGGGTCTCTACTTGGTTTGGGCCATGCACATCCCCCTCTTCTAATAATGCCATTGGCAGTCTGGAACCCTTTCCTACACAAACTGTGAGCACATACCCCTTTCCACCCAATGCACCTGGCAACCTGCTCACAACTCAGGACCCCCCACCTACATTTGGCTATATGTCTACCTTACTCTGTACAGTAGAAGACGTTTCTCTTTAGCTTAACTACCCTCAGACATAGATTGTGTTTGATCATATTAATATATGTCTGGGAATGAAGATAGATAGACAAATCCAGCCTGAATTAGTTTTGGGTGATTGTGCAATAAAGCAAAATTGTGTCCTTTGGTGAACTTTTGGGGAAAATCTCCTATTTACCTTCTTATTTCTATATGTAATTAGAAATGCATATGATTAAAATCAGATACTTTATGCTAAGGGATATATGCAGCAGACCAATGACTATATAATTTAATCTGTCAATCAAAATAGAGGGCCACCCAAACCACATCCCTGGTAACCAGCCCCTCCTTCCTTTAAATCCCCTTAAAAGGTGCAGGCGGTCTCTTGAGTTCCTTCACTCATGTGGCCTGCTGTCAGGCTTGACAGCGTGTTCCTGTCTAACTGAACTTTGCTTTGAGGAAAACATTCTTGCTCTTTTGCAGTCTGGGTGTGTCTTTACTTCAGTCCCAAGTAAGACACCGAGAACCTGCAGACACCTCCTCCAGATCCTGAGCACCAGTAACGTCTGAGGACTTTCCAGGCTCTCCAGATTTGGCTTAGACACATTCTGTGTTCTAAGGCACATTCTTATTCTGGGGACCTCAAGGAACTCTAGTAATTGCCGTGGGGAAAGTTTAACAGGAAAGAATAGACTTCACATAAATATTTTAAAAACATGCTTATTGAAGACTAAGGAGATTTAAGGACCAATTAATTCACTTAATCATTTCTTGTTGTAGATTCCAGGCATAAAAATCAGAATTTCTTTAGCAGCACCATGTGCTGAGTGGTATTGCTTCTCTTCCAGTATTCTGCCCAGTTCTGCCCTCCCCTCCCCTCTCCTGCTATTTCTCTGCCCCTCCATTTCTTTCTCTCTTCTTTTCCTTTGTTTCCCAGGGGAAAGATAAGCACATTTCAAGTCTCTGGTCATGGGGATGTTTTCTTTATGAGTCCTGGTGTTGCTGGAGCATTGCTGATTATGAGGGTGATAGGAAGTCCTACAATGAAAGCTAAAGCAGGGATGGCTCTCGAAGTGAACATTCTAGAATAAATGAATGACTTAGACTTCAGTTGCCCCAAATGAGCGGTTGTGGTGACTTGTATTCAATGTTATGTGATTTATGTCACATGCCAGGATGGATGAAATAACTGGAAAGCCAATATTATGGCTGGGGAAAGTGCTTGCCATGCAATCTTGTATTTGATGCCTCAGAACCTACATACAAAGTGTGCTTATATAAGCCCTGGGTTACTGCCTGGCTGACTTCTTCCTCTTCTTCTTCTTCTTCTTCTTCTTCTTCTTCTTCTTCTTCTTCTTCTTCTGCTTCTTCTTCTGCTTCTGCTTCTTCTTCTGCTTCTTCTTCTGCTTCTTCTGCTTCTTCTGCTTCTTCTTCTTCTGCTTCTGCTTCTTCTTCTGCTTCTTCTTCTGCTTCTTCTGCTTCTTCTTCTCATTCTTAATTTATTTTACTCTGTTGATATCCTTTTGGAGCTCATGTCCCCTCCAGGACTTTCTATTCCCCCCCTTTGTTCATAAAATTCCATGCCCTCTGCCCAAAGTTTGGCTATGAGTCTCAGCCTCTGCTTCAACACCTCAATCAGTGGAGTGTTTCAGAGGCCCTCTGTGGTAGGCTCCTGTCCTGTTACCTGTCTTCTCCTGCTTCCAATGGCTATCACCTTTGTCCTTCTGAATAAGGATTCAACAGAGAAAAAGAAAAACTGAACCCTGGGAGCCGTGCAGAGACTGATATCCCAACCAAGGACAATGCATGGAGAGGACCTAAAACTTTGGCTCAGATGTAGCCCGTAGACTCAGTATCCAAGTAGGTTCCCTAATAAAGGGATCAGGGACTTTCTCTGGCACGAACTCAGTGACAGGCTCTCTGATCACCTCCCCCTGGGGGGGAGTGCAGTCTTGTCAGGCCACGGAGGAAGACAATGCAGCCAGTCCTGATGAGACCTGATAGGCTAGGGTCAAATAGAAAGGGAGTCTATCAGTAGACTAGGGGAGGGGCATAGGGAGAAAAGAGGGAGGGAGAAGAGGATTGGGAGGAGACAAGGGAGGGGGCCACAGCAGGGATACAAATTGAATACATTTTAATAAATGATAATAAAAAAATTTTAAAAAAGAAAAAAATTTATGATGTTCTGCCTGCATGTACACCTACATGCCAGAAGAGGGCATCAGATCTCATTATAGATGGTTGTAGCCACCAAGTACTTGCCGGGAATTGGACTCAGTATCTTTGAAAGAGCAGCCAGTGCTTTTCTCCTCTGAGCCATCTCTCCAGCCTCTGCCTGGGCTTCTTTTAATGAGAGTTAAAGAAAGGAGGGGCTAGTTACTAGGGATGTAGTTTGGGTGGCTCTCTATTTTGATTGACAGATTAAATTATATAACCATTGTATGTTTTGTATGCATGTCATGGCACATGCTTGTAATCACAGTGCAGTCGAGACAGGAACAGGTGGGTTCCTGGGACTGTGGCTAACTAGTCTATACACTTGGGGGGCTCTGGATCAATGAAGAGACCCTGTCTCAAGAACCGAGGTGAATAGTACACACTGTCGTCTGTGTGCATCAGCTTCCTTGAGGAAGAGGACATTCGTTAGTTTCCCAGCACTGCGCCTGAGGCAGCACACACAGTTGGCTGTGTTAGCACAGGTTCTTAGGGAAGCAGAACCTACGGGAGAAAGGAGATGACTGCACATATGAGGGCTGACAAGCCACCGGATCCACAGTTGCAAGATGAAGACTAAGTAGGGGCAAAGATGCAGTTCTAATCCCAACCTAAAGCCCCAAGAAGCAAGAGAGACAGCTGTGTACATTCTAGTTCAAAAGCCACTAGTCTTGAGACCCATAAAAAAAACTGAGAACTCAGTCAGCAAAAGGCTGATGTACAAGCCTGAGGACAAGGAGGGCTCCCTCTTGGTTGTATCTAGGCTAGCCTTTTGTTTTACTTAAGCCTCAGAAAGGTATAGACAGGAGCAATCCTCATGAGAGCACCAATCTACTTTACCCCATTCACTAACTCAAGCATTGCTCTTACCTCAAAGCGCATTTAAGGACACCCCAAACAGGGTTTGATGAAATATATGAGCGCCAAGACCCAGTTAGGTTGACACATGGCATTAAACTATCACAGTGGTTTACAAGTAGCAGAAACAGATTTGGGCCCAGTTAGGGAGGCAAGAAATTGAAGTGTGAACAGAGATGGTTCCTTCTGCTGGATGAAAGTATTCCATGCCTTTCCCCCGCTTTTGGTGTTTGCTGGGGACCCTTAGCATTCCTTGGCTTGTAGATACATCCATGTAGTCTCCACATGCTGTGTTTACAGTAGAGTTCATCTTAATCTCTGATAATCTTACTTTAATTCAATTATTTGTGTGACCGTTCTATTTCCAAATAATGTCACATTCGTTTTCCAAAAATCAAGCTTCCAAAGACCTTGAGAAATAGTTTTCAGTTTGTAAGAGGAGGCAAGGCCCTCCAATGACACTGGGTTAGGGGTAGGGAGTATAAAACAGTCACTCAGAGAGTGAGGGAACGGTTGGTTGAAGGAGTGAGTGCAGTCAGATTGCCGGACAGTGGGGCCAGGCCACCTGGCTTTGCGGTTGTGAACTATACACAAAAGCTATTTGGCTTGTTTGTATTTATCCAGCCAAGGGCAGCTGTGTGCATGCATCCATGACTTGATCAGAAGGTTGTTTCCCTAGTGTTCTTTTCCAAGAGAGTCTGATGGAGTTATTAACTGTATACAAGAGGGGCTTGGCTATGGCTACTGACGTTGGAGAGTTAGCTGGGTATGAAAGACTGAGGGGATGAGAGGGAGAGTCACAGAGACCAGGTGGTAGAAGAAGGAATCAAGGTTACTGAGTGTTTGAAGATGGTGGGAGTCCATGGCATTCATGAGAGTCAGCTGGAAAAAACAAAACAAAACAAACAAACAAACAAACAAAAACAAACAGGAGATGGTGGACAGCATTAGATGCTTTATCTGGCCGGTGTTTCTAACTGCTCAAAATTCAAATGTGTTTCACCAAACTACTCTGGAAGGCTTCCTTTATTACTTATATATATTCTCCATGTTTTTGAGGTTTTAGGTTCCAAGCAGAACTCAGATGATATGGAGAACACCCATGAGTATACACGCACAGACACACACACACACACACACACACACACACACACACACACTGTCTATCTTTCCCTGCAACATGCACAGCTGTCCCCATTATCAGCATCCTCCAAAGAGTAATTCCTCTACCACAATTGATGGCTCGCTCTCTCTTGATGCAGCACAATATCACAATCACCTAGAGATCATAGTTTACACCAGGCTCCATTCCCTTGCACGCTTCTGGATTTGAACACATTCGTAATGACACGTATCTGCCCCTGTAACGTCACCCCAGCTGGTTCCCCTTCTCCAAAGCTCCTCTACACGTCTCTCATGCATGGCTCTCTCCCTCTCAGTGTCTGACAGCCACTGGTCTACCTTGTCTCTACAGCTTTCGGTTTTCCAGGATGTCGCAAGTTGGAATCTCTGCAGGAGGCAGCTCCTTCACTTAGCAGTGTGCAAACTGTAATGGGTGCATGTCGGCAGGGCTCGCTGCATTTCTTAGGTCTTCATCACTTCGGTGACAGGCATTTCTGGTAATGTCTATGGAAAGAAGTAAGGCAGAGTGTCATTCCTGAGCTGTTCTGTTGTAGTTCGGTGGTCCACAACTTTAAATACATAATTTGTATGCCAAGCAATCCCTTTATGCTCAGCGGTGATGTTTTGGAGAAATGACACTGGGGTGACTTCCCCCCTTCACTGTCACCTTGCTATTTATAAGGTGGAAGGGCTGATTTCAAAAATATATTCAGAACAGGTAGGCTAATCTTGCCACACCCTTTCCTCAAATGCTTATTGGCTTCTAAGGATCTGTGGAATAGGTCACGGATCTCTTGATCTGGTCCATATCTATTTTTCTAAACATTAACTTCTGCGGTTCACCTTTTGGTATTGTCTATTTTGTTCAAAACTGGACACCCCGCTGCTTCTCAAATACACATTTATTTCCAGCTTCTAGCATCTTCTGTTTATATGTATTACTTTGAAGGCCTTGCTGGGAATTCCCCTGTAACATACCTTCCTGTGAGTCTCAAGTAGTTTAGAATCCACTGCCATGGCTTTCTAGGCAAAGTGTGTGACTCGATGCCTGAGATGAAGATTTAATAGGTCTGAGATGGTGTACAAGGCCCTGCATTGTTAATGAGTTTCTAGATGTCTTAGTCAGGGTTTCTGTTGCTGTAACATGTAAACCACATGACCAATGGCAATTTGGGGAGGAAAGGGTGTATTTCCTTTACTTTTCATGTCACAGTTCATCACTGGAGTCACTTCGGGTAGAGACTCAAGCAGGGCAGGAACCTGGAGGCAGGAGCTGGTGCAGAGTTTGTGGCTGGTTCTCAGCTTGCTTCCTTATAAAACCCAGACTCCCTGCCCAGGGGTGGTACCGCCCACAGTGGACTGGGCTCTCTCACAGCCATCCCTAAACCATAAAATGCCCTAGGGGCTTGTTTGTGTACAGCCTGGTCTCATGGAGTCATCTTCTCAAATGAGGTTCTCTCCTCTCAGATGGTTCCAGCTTGTGTCAAGTTGGCATAAAACTAGTCATGACGCTAGGTAATAAGGTTCTGCTGAAATACATATCTTCAGAACCAAGATGTTTGGAGTACTTTTCTCTTCCATCTTTGAGCCCCTTCTTCCAACGTCTTCCTTCCGACAGAATGCAAGCATAATGCTAACACAAACTTAAGAAACAATAATTCTCCACCTAATGACATCTGTATGCACATAGATTAGGCACTTCACATGGCTTATTAATTTCTAACAAACCAATTTCTGTAACACTTGAAGTTATATTGGACATAATTTAATCCTCTAAGCTACATCCTAGTACACATCAGTCATGCTGGCACTCTAGATCACGAGGAGACCATTGGAAGATTTCGCAACAACTGGTGAAGCAGAGGTTTAAAGGAGGAAAGGGACATCTGATTTGGACTCTCCACAAAGGGCAAGTGGTTGCAGCCATCCTGTTTGTTAGCGCTGGATAATCAGCCAGTCCCGTTGACAGGGCGTGTGTGTTTGGCGCAGATTTTGGCTGACGCTGGCTAAGAGTGGAGCCCTTAAGGGGCTGTCCTGAACAGAAAAAGGATGAAGTGAGACTGGGAAGATTGAGTTGTTTCTCAGCAAAAGACCTTGTGACCGTGGAGAATCTAGCCTCCTGTGTTGCTTAGATTGGGGCCAAATTCAGGACAAACAAATGACAGGCTGCAGCTGCCTTCACATAAATCGGCCCAGCAGGATGTGTTCTCACACAGAGAGATAAAACCTGTTTTTTAACCTTGTATCTAGCTAACTACCTTTGCTTTTAAGAGAGTTTTAAAAAACAGAGAGAGAAGAACTTGGAATTTTGCATGATTGAGTTTTATTACAAGGTTGCATTAAAGGGCTGCAATTTCTAATAGGTTAATAGTGACAAGCATTCCATATTTTCTGAAAGATGCTATCACGTCTTTATAAACGGTATTAAAAACTTCAGAATGTCTTTCATCTAAAACTTCCATTTGAGTCTCCTGCGGTCCCATCAGCGTCCTGCTTTCTTGTTGGTATTTCTCCTCATCGCCTAGTTGTGACCAGTCTGAGCTGTGATAAACATCAGTAGCCAGGGACATCCGCTAGTCTTAGCAGGGTCAGAGGGGGTGGGCTCTGTTTTCTGATCACGCAGTAGGGCTGACAAGAACCATTTTAGCTCCTGGTCTGCAGGCTCTTTTGAAAAGGACCATGCTACTCATTGGCCATTTTTTTTTCTTCTTTCTTTTTTTTTTCCTGGCTTAGGGAAACCCCAGGGCACACACATGTTTGTTGTGTGACTACAGGCAGGGTGCAGCAACCCGGTCTGAGCAGAGACAGCACTGGATCATGGCTAGCAAGATTTGCTGGGTCTTGGCACCTAGAGGGAAATGAGAGTCTGTTCTATTGCCCGACACACCCGAAGTAGAGGGCTGAGTAGAGTGAGCCGGCGGCCGGTGGTCAAAGGGTGTATGCTCCATGCCTTGGGACCATGTTTTCACATCTGACCTTTTCAGAGAGGGTCTGGTTCACGGCTGGCGCCGTCGTCTCTGTGAAATCAGACAGCTTCACGCTGAGGTCAGCCTGGCTCCTCTCTGGATTACGGCATGTGCGTGCCCCCGCTCTCTCGTGATTCACGCTTGCTGGACGTGTCCGTTCTGCACCGTCTGTCACAGCCCTTGCTGCCTCTTGTAGATCATGCAGGATCCTTTCCTCTGAACTCCTTGAGAACGAACAGTCTTACTCCCAGCCGGGCTCTAGTATTTGACACTGAGATGATAAATTTCAGTCTCAATTTGAAAAGGTTAAACGCCCTTATATCTAATAAAATATATTTTACTGAATTCATTCAACAAATAGACATACATGAGCCACCTTTAAGGAGACTGAACCGTAGAATTCAGGACATAGAATTTGAGGAGAGCTGGAATAACTCACAAAGCTCTCCAGTAAAGGTTAAAGGTGGGTGAAATGGGGGAAACAAGATAACTTCACGAACAATTTTTTTTTTCACGGTTCTCTGCCTACTGGTTTCTACTAAGTCTGAGAGAGCTTATGTGCTTGCTGGATTATACCTGCTCCCACTTATGCAGCACCAGGATGAGCTGATACTATGGTCATCCCTGCAAGATGGCAAACTGAGGTTTTGAGGGGTTAAGTAGGCTCCCAAGGTCCTGCATCTAGTAAGTGGGACTTGAACTCAGCCAACCTGAAGTAGGGTGTTTCAGCATAAACGAGCCATCTGTGGGTTCTTTCAGGCCCACAGTAGGTAGTTTTGCTGTCTTTTATTAATTGCCTGGTCAAAGAGGGGGGGGAACACATTTAAAATAAATATTTTATTTATCTGATAACTAAATATTTTATTTTTTAAATAAATATTTTATTTATTTTAAAATAAATATTTATATTTTATTTATTAGATAAATAAGATATAAATAAATATATGTGTGTGTAAGACTCATGTGGTGTCTTTCCCTTCTTGACTAAAACATAAACAGCAATGGATGGCAGAAAAGCTGCAGACATCCACCCAGAATGGCTGAAATAAAGCCTAACTAGTCTTCGGACAGCACTATGAGAAGAGAGCTTGTACTGTTCAGCGTCATTGGCATTCTTAGTGTTAATGAGTTTGTGAGGCTTTCTAGAACATGGGCTTTTGAACGTGGGGACTTGGTTAACTAACTGAAATAACATATAATAAAGGCTGCACTGGGAAGGCAGGCTGGATTCAGGACTTGAAAATCATATGCCTCCAGGGCAAAGTCAGCTGGGTGTGTGACTGACCTGAGCCAAATGGAACCAATTAATGTTGACTTGCTGGTGGAGTAAGGTTTGTTTACTAAGTCCGTTCACTGGTGGGAAGTCAAGTTTCTTTATCTTTCTTGTTTGTAATTTAATTTGCTAATTGGTTTTTTTTTTTTTAAGTTTGTGGGAACTTCGGGTTAAACTGCAGAAATCCAGATTTTATGAGCATGTTGGATGCCACTGAGGAAATGTAAAAGTTGTTTTAAATTTACATGCTAACTATGCACCTGTTTTCAATTTGTTGCTTTGAAAGATGTTACTATTTGGAATAAGTTCAGGGAGCTGGAGCTGTGCTTGAAGCAGAAGATGGAAGGCAGCAGGCATAGGGATGCAGAAAACCATCTTAACAAATCACAGAATTCCCCTAGCTCTCACCGCCTCTTTTGCAATCACTAGGGACTTTTACGGGAGAAGCTGCACCCAACTTTCCTATACCTGCTTTTGTAGCTGCCAATAGAGCAAACTCCCCTCGCACCATAAAAATAATCCATCTTAATGATGCTAAATCATAGATGCATGAGTCATGTTCCCAGCCAGTATGGAATTGCATGTGGAGGATGGAAGCCATAATGAACAAGAGTCTTTTATGTTTTAGAGCAAAATTTATTTTGTTTAAAACCATTGCAGTTCAAGAAAGGATCTGTGTGGCCAGGATGGGAGTGTTTGGAAATCACATATTTCTTCCTCTCATATCAAGATGCTGGAGGGAGCTGAGCCTGTTTGCCCTCCTATATTTTTACTGTTATGTTGTAAAGTACTCGTTTTGGTCCACTCTTTAAAAGCTGCTTATTATGTGGATGTATTTATTAATTTTTTCTGTTTCTTGGAAATACAGTATTCTTGTTTATGGAGACCTGGGATGGCTTTATTTACAAATTAATTGGATCATTAACAAGAGTGACTTTGTCTTAAAATTTATATTTGACAAGAAAAAAAAAAGGACCTTTCTTTTCTAAATAGTGACTTGGTCCCTTAAGAACCAACTCCTTGTTTACCTAATGTCTGCTCAATCTTCAGGCTGTGGACATATGAAAATCAGTGGAAAGAGCCTGCTTTAGACTGGGGGTTAAATACACAGTGTACCTACTGTGTGGGTTGGTGAACTTTGAGCAATGTCTCCAACATGTTTGTTGTTGTTTTTCTCGGTATGTTTCAAATCAATCTCAAAACTGGTTACCAAAGGCAGCCATCTTTACTGTGCTGCAAGCCTTCAGCATGGACAGGACTCCGAGAGGGCAACTGGAGCAGTTCCATTAGCACCTGTGGTCTTCTTCAAGATGGCTGCTTCAGCAGCGGGTGGTGTTTTAGGGGAATGCCTTTCAAAACGACGTTCCGTGGCTGTGAACTGGTGCTGATGTTGGTGAGGATCTGACATGGGCTGTCCTGATCCATCCCTGTGTGTGCCTATTTGGGGGGGGGGGGGTGTTTGAGCTTCATGAAAGCATGGCAGCTGGAGTTCCAGTTTACTGGCTGCACTGGGAGAGACCTTGACACCCTCTCTGATGGCAGGTGTAGCCAGTAAGTCAAAACTAAATTGACCTCCTTCTCCTTGCATGCCTACGCTGTTTATTTTAGTACCCGTTGGTATTTCTCACAGCGTTCCTTGACTTGTATTGCTCTTTTGTTTTCATTTCTTGCACTTCCAGTGTGTATAAACTTTAGTTCTTGGCTAAGGATGAGGGGCATTTTAATGTTTATCATGGAAACATTTGTAACACAGAAGAAAAGCACATGCAAAGCATAAGCGTGGTATCTCAGTTTCACAGGTGGCATGGAGGTGTCTGGGGAAAAAAGTGTCCATGAAGCTGAAGAGACAAATAGTGTAAGGAAGTTTGAGGAGCAGTGCGTCACTTCTAAGAGAGGTTCTTTGGTCGCTCTTCCATAGAGATTCCAACCCAACCCCAGGAGTCAAATGTCGTCATCCATCCCTTTTCACCCGTTGCTCTTTCACTGACCCTTCCATGACACCTTTCAGCTGTTTGTAGGAAGCCTGCTTCTCTTCCTACCTTGCTTGACAGTGAGATACTGAGGCTGCATATTGAATCCCTACAAAGTGCCCACAGCCAACATTCTCTAGCCTGAATTAAAGTGGAAGAAGGGACAGTGGGGTCTGCCTTAGGCCTGGAGGTCTTCCTGAAGTAGTCCCTGAGATAAAGGATTGAGTGCAAATAGGTGCTTGTTCAGTATAGGAAGCATTGGTGCAATGGAGAAAAAAACTAATGAAAGAGGTGTTGTGATGCCAGCTGCTGTAGGGAAGCCAGAGGATACTTAGAAAAAGACTCAGAAATTAAGAAAAAACAAAACAAAACAAAAAATAGACAAGTAAACAAAAATTAACCCTCCCCAACTCAGAGCTAAGCAGCTTGAAGTACCTGGTAGTTGAGGTGGGAATCTAGACTCTTATTTTCTCATCCATTGGCTGAGGACTCGAGGGATGTAAATTCTGTTATACCTGTTTCTGTGGCATTGGAAGGAGCCTTAGGTGCACAGGCAAGGCCATCAATAGTGTGGGCTCTATGCTCGCTGCCTTTGTGCTTTATGATTAAAATGATCTGAGAAAAGAGGATGGATGACCTCTGCTTGCAGAAGGTTGGCTCCCAATGCCAGTGTCCCTGGTTGAATTTCTACTTCGAGAAAATGGGAAGCACATCTGTCATCTTCAACTTTCTGTGCCTCAAAGAGCAGCTGACTCAGTAACTAAGAGGATTAATGAATTTGGTTTAGTAACCCAGCATGGGAATTTAAGAGGTGTGTTTTTTATTGTGTCAGTTTAAGGGAGACACAGGGGGTTGGTAATGAACCCTGACAGGTGTTAGGTCCCCTTGACCTTTATAACCTCATAGAAATCAACCATCTAACCACAAAGTAAAGCTGTTGTGGTTGGCAGCCTGAGCTGCTGGTAGAACCACTTTTATTTTTTGTGACTATGCAGCCTAGAGTTCACACCCACTGGATTCACACCTCCTAGGCCAGCCTGATTCCACTGGTGTCTAGTCCTGAAGATGTAGGTTTAGTTAGATTCAAGAGTAAAAACAAGTTACACTGAAGGGTGGCCGATGGCCGATGAGATATCCTTGCTTAGGTTGAGTGTGCAACCTCAGAGGATCTACCTCCCCTTCTTGACATGAGATGAACTGTGCCCACCAGCTTTGATATATATATTTTTAGAATTCTAGATGCTAGTACATCATAATACTGCTATATTTGGAGGAAAAGCAAAAAAAAAAAAAAAAAAAAAAAAAAAAAAAAAAAAAAAAAAAAAAAAAAAGAGGGAGTGAAATTACAGTGAGCTCATTCACCAGGGTGGCTAATCCAACAGGACTACTCTCTTTATACAAAGAACCTTTGGACACAGAGCAAGATACAGAGGGAAGATAATATGCACACACACAGGGAACAAATGACCATGTGTTCTGATCGATGCACGCCCAGATTACTAGGGATTTCCAATAGACAGCAGGAGGAGGCAAGGGTGGCTTGTTTGCTAGACCCATCAGTGAGTATAAATGGTCCTGCAGATACCAGTTTTCCTACCTCTAACCCCTAGACATACTAGGTAAGAAAGGCATCACTTCAATCATTTTCTGGTTTTCTATAGCACAAGCTTTTCCGTCCCCCACCCCCTGCCTTTGCCAAAAACTTTTTCAAATAGTTGTCTTTCCCCGCTTCTGACTTTCTGTATACTTCCTGTCACAATGCTGCACATGTCAATATTTTATGTGTGGTTTGAGTGCTCCCTGCACATTCTACGCTCACTCCTTTGGGAGGAAGGCTGAAAGCTCCCTCCTTAGATGGTACACACGTCCTCATTTTCTTCCTGCTGTGGTTTGCGCTCTTGGCTGACATCATGGGAGCTGTTCCTGTTGCTACAGCTAAGAGAGACCATCTACAAGGCAGCCGCCCCTCTTGCGTACGTCTTTGTACTATGACGGAGCCTGCCTTTTCAGACGGAATTTCAGAGGTTTCAGTGGACTCGCCTGTGTGGTAGCCATTGCTTGGAGTCCCCATAGCAGAGTATTCAATGCCATCCCGGGGAATTTGTATATTTGGTTGTAAATTTGAACCAAACACATTGTCAAGGTTTCTAGGATGGAGTAGAGCAACAAAGAAATGGAAGGAGGATGGGGGGGAGCAGCCTTACCAGGCCATAGTAGAGGACAATGCAGCCACTTTTGATGTGAACTGACAGACTAAGATCAGAAAGGAGAGGAGAACCTCCCCTATTAGTGGACTTGGGGAGTGGCATGCAAGCAGAGGGAGGAGAGAGGGTGGGATTGGGAGGGGAAGAGGGAGGGGCTTATGGGGGGGATGCAGAATGAATAAAGTGTAATTGATGAAAAATTTAAAAAAAAAAGAAATTGAAGGAGGTAAGGTGGGAGGAGAATGACATGACTTGGGTGTTGTTTGCATGAAGACACTGTTTTAACATTCTGGCTGCAGTCTTCCCAAGAATCGTGTGTTTATTCACTTCCTTATTAAACATTCATTTGGTGAGGGCCGTGAGCTATTTTATTAGGGGCCAGTGAGACGAAAAAGAGCCAGTGTGTAAACAGAATTGTGGGGTGTTGTAGCCATGAATAAACTAAGTATTGTATATGCTAAAGTCCAGGTGCAAGGTAAGGAAGAAGCTGGTTCTGCCTGGGCCACAAGGTGAGAGAATGCAGAGGCTAACAAAGGTGATGGCAACTGAGAAGACTGTCAGCAAAAAAAGTAGAGATGCTGCTTCTGGAAATGTGAGCAACTTTTACTTTGAAAAAAAAAAAAGAGAAAAGAGAAAGGAAAATCCCCTAAAGGTATCAGTTCTAGCAATTAGATGCTCCACAGATGGCTTTGCACCACCATGCCCTTACTGAGTCCCCCTCAGGGTGAACTCTGGCTTCCCAAAGCTCTGGACATGTCACCTCCTGACGGCTTGAAGCCCAAGGACAAAAATATTTTTTGTCTCCTTCCAAACAGCCAGAATGAGGCTCATTCCTGCACAGCCTTGTACACACATCTTGTCTAGCACAAACAGAGTGGAGCAAAAGCCAAATGTATGTGAACAGAAATGTACTTATGTCTATAGCCCCTGTGGAGATGTGCTGTGTTCTGACAAGCAGGAGGTGCACAGTGACCACGAGGAGAAGCCTTTCAAACCTGGCTGGGAAGGTGCCCTTGAAAGTGTGCCTGGGGAGTGAACGGAGGTCCCTCCGGGAAATGTGAGAAGGTGTTTGGAATCCTAAGCTCATAATATTTGTTCTGATTTTTGAAGCTTTCATTGTTTTTGTATCCTTTTCTTTTTTCTTTTCTTTCTTTTTTTTTTTTTTTTGGAAGATGTATTTACTCAGATTTGTCCTGATTCCCTGCCCCGAGCCCTCACTTTTTCGGAGGAAGATGAGCACAGTGTGTGCTTTCTCCCTGTGCCCTGGCTTTGATTGGGGTTTCAAAGGCTGCCCTTTCTGTTTTGAAACTCTCTTCTATCAGAGAATGACATGGATGGGATCTACTCTGTCTGTGCCTCCGCGGCTATTGTTATAAATGACTTACATGGTGCTTTGCATGGAATCCATGCACGCTGGCTTTGAAATGATAGAAAATACAAAGTAACAAAAAGAAATAAGAGGGAAAGTGAACTACAAGCAGTCCAATAGCATAGGAATAGACTGTATCAACATGTTTGCGTCTGTGCTTAGAGACATATGTAAGTGCTTGTGTATGTTTGTGAGTACATGTGTATGTACCCATGGGGCATGTCTGTGTGTGCATGTGCCTGTGTGAGGATGTATGTGTCTACATGTGTGTCTGTGTGTCTATAAGTGTGTATATGTGTTTCTATGAGTCTCTGTATGTGTCTCCATATATACATGTTTGTGTGTGCATGTGTGTGTGTGTGCCAATTACTACTACAGGTATAGAATGAACACCATGGGAGAAAAGCATCAGGATGTTATGAAACTCTGGGCTCAGATACTAGAATGCCTGAAAATGTATCTGTTCTGCTTTTGTTCTGAGTATTATTGGAAATGTTAACAACACAATCCTTCTATTGTATCTTTACAGTTGATACAAAGTAACACAACACATACATACGCATTCACACACACCCGCACACAGCTTAGTTTTTCTAGGAAAGCTGTTTTATGAGACAGGAAAGGCTCAGAGGAGTGTACACAACCTATCCACAGTCAAATATTCTGATGCCTGGGAGAGCTATATTTGGGGAGTTCTAATGCCTTCTCCATCATAGAGTGATTCCATTAACATTACAAAAGCAGGTCTGTTGGGCAGTTCTGAAGGATGAAGTGGCAGCTTCTTTGTCTTCCTTAGACAGAGGCAGCAGAAGAGACCTAGGAGGGCACCCTGATTAGAACTGAGGCTGCGAGCAGAGGTAGAGACTGTAGAAACTGTAGATTTCAGCCATGGGTGGCCTCAGAGTTGGCATCTCACATCTTTGTCCTCCTGGAATGAGGAAGTTGCTCACAGTCACCTGGAAAGTGCTTCTTCCTACTGTGGAATTCTCTGAGAAGGCGGGAACCCTGTCTGTGTTCCCACATTGGCTTGTGAAGGAGGGTAGGGCTAATGTCTATGAGAAAAGGTGCTGGAGGAGGGAGGGTTGCTGACACGTATGGGTTGGCATCCAGAGAGATATAATTATCTAGTTGAAAAAAGTGAAGAGTTAGAGGGATTGATGTACAATGTGGAGATGCATTTCAGGACACTTAATGCATGTGTTCCAAACACTCTTTGATATGCTTTATATTTTTAACTTACTAAAAAATAAGAGTTTTACTACTGGCTTCTGCCAAGGATATAGAAAGATAGACAAAGTATCGCCTTCGTCTTATTAATAAAAAAAGCCATAGAATTAATGAAATCATAACTTCTCTTGGATACATAGAAGCATTCATCACTGATGTACCATAATGAAGTTTCTCTGATAAAGGTTGAAGACACAATAGTCTACAGCTATAACAATAAATTATTAGAAATCAGTCTAATACCATGTCGCTCTAGCAGAATAATAGTAATAGGTTGTTACCTACAGCCTATGTCCAGGCCAGCGATAGGTTCTTGGAGCTAATAATGGTGACGGAAATTGGGTTTCATCTTATGGAGGCCTAAAATCCAATCAGAAAGTTATTGGTTGCTTCCATTACATTTGTGCCACTGTTACACTTGCAGGCATGTCTTTCCAGTCATTATTGTCACTCATGGAGTTAAAAAATATTAATGATTATTGTTCCTCTCCAAAAGTGTTCATAGCCTCTTCTAGTAGTATGAAAGCTAGTCAGTAGGGATGAAACTTGACTTCTTCTTCTTCTGTGACTTAAGTATGTCGCGAATTCAGCCATAAGGTCTTTCTGTCAACTTCTAGAGGATAACCAAGTGTATTGGAAATAGCCTATAATGTTTGGAGGTCAGCTGGACTATCATGACCAACAGCTACAAAAAAAGTAACCCGTTCCTTGTTTTGGGGATTTTTATTTACTAGCCTGTGGCATCTAGTGGAGGTTTGTAGCCCCATTATAGAGTAATTTTGTTTAAACTGTCTTTCTTCATGACCTTTAATTTTTTTTTCCAAGAATTCTACCTGTTCTTATTTACAGTACCAATGTAACTTGTAAAGGTTAAGTTCAGGTTGTTCATTTGAGTGAGGATACACCTGAATGTTGCTGTGCCCTCATTAGGGTTTTACATCAAGATGAAAAATCATGTCACTTCATTGTGGAGATGGTTGATATGGTCACTAATAGGTAATGTCTTCTAAAGTTCTGTGTTGTTGTTGTTTTTTTAATTTTTATACATCTGGTGAGATTTTAAAAGACAATAGAAGGATCTTGATTTTTATTACATTTGGTTCACTAATGACTTATGTGTGAAATTTGTGGGTTTTGTTAAATGATGATTTTAGACTATTGTTTTATGTGTATTTATCGTCTTGATTCTCTTGTAGGACTGCCCTTTTTGCTTCTTCTTGCTCACCTTCCATCTCTCCCTTCCTCCTTACTTTCCCCTCTCCTCCCCACAACTTTGTTTGCCACCATACCAGTATTATTTTAATCAGTACTATACATTGATATTTATTAAACTTTTTAAATTATTTTTTATTGCTGCTTGAATCCCCCAGTGTTAACCAATGAGAGATGCTGCAGCCAACTTCCAGGGCTCATTTGAAAGTGTTCATCTTTTTATGAGTACTTTTATTACTTGAATTTTGGAGTCCCTAAATGGTCACCATCTTAGACAGAGGAAATCAGGGCCCCCTTTGGGTTCTTGGTCTCGTTACTAAAAGAATTTAAGAATGGACTCCAGTAGAAACATAAAAAACAATTTTAATATATTTAAAAAGAAAACAATGAAGCCAGGAAAGCTGTAAGCTTCAGTAGCTACCTGGGAGGGGAAAACACAGGAGAGGAAGAAAAAAAAAAAACCATGGCGTTGGAGAACATGGAGGGCAGATTCATGGCTGACAGACAAGCAGGCACATGGTGGGGACAGAGGAATCAGACACAGAGTAAGGAACAGCAGGAAGTTGAGGGAAAAAGTAAAATAATAATAATAATAAAAGGTTAAGGTGAGCGTGCTTATGAAAAAGAAGGAAAGGAGAAGTTATATTTTTCTGAATTAGGCAGAAAAGTGGGCGTACACAGCTGCAGCCTGTAGGTTACGGCACTAGAAGTAAGAGTTCTGTAAAGGAAAAATATGACTCATGGAGGAACTAATGAATCTGCTCATCCCTTGCCATCCCACCTTTTCATGACTAATCCTTAGCTGAAGTGACTGAACCAGCCCAGCTGGAATAAAGATCTCTTCTCTTAACTAGAAGATACTTTTCTTTTTTAAAATTTTTATTTTTATTAATTACAATTTATTCACTTTGTATCCCCCTGTAGCTCCCTTCTTCATCCCCTCCCAATCTTACCCCCCATCCCCCTTCTCCACCCATTCCCCTCCCCCAGTCCACTGATAGGGAAGGTCTTCTTTTCCTTCCTTCTGACCCTAGTCTATTAGGTCTCATCAGGAGTGGCTGCACTGTCTCCTCTGTGGGTTGGTAAGGCTGCTCCTCTGTCAGGGGGAGGTGATCAAAGAGCAGGCCAATCAGTTTCTGTCAGAGACAGTCCCTGTTCCCATTATTGTGGAACCCACTTGGACACTGAACTGCCAAGGTATGTTATATCTGTGCAGGGGTTCTAAGTTATATCCATGAATGCTCCTTGGTTGGAGTATCAGTCTCAGAAAAGACCGCTCTGCCCAGATTTTTTGGCTCTGTGGCTCTCCTTGTGGAACTCCTGTCCTCTCCCGGTCTTTCTATCTCCTCCTTTCATAAGATTCCCTGCACTCTGCCTAAAGGTTGGCCATAAGTCTCAGCATCTGCTTTGATACCCTGCAGGGTAGAGCCTTTCAGAGGCCCTCTGTGGCAGGCTCCTGTCCTGTTCCCTTTTTTCTCCCTCTTCTGATGTCCATGCTCTTTGTCTTTCTGAATGGGGATTGAACATCTTAGCCAGAATCCTCCTTCTAGAAGATATTTTTCTATCCCAACACTTTGTTTATGATTTTATAAAATACTGTCATCTTTTAAAATGCTTTTTCCCTTTGGTGTGTGAGTGCCTCTCTTTCTGTCTTTCTCACTCTGTCTCTTTCCTGTGTGTGGGTGTGTGTGCGTGCATGTATTTTCTGTGCATAGGCTGCCATGGTGGAAGTCAGAGAACAGTTTGCAGGAACTGGTTTTCTCCTACTATGTTGATCCTGGGGATAGAACTCAGCTTTTTGCTTTTGATAGCAAGTGTCTCTCTACTTGCCGAGCCATCTTGATGGCCTTCTAATCTCATTTTATGCTTATCTATTCCAAGCCTTAAATATCAACCATTTATCCAAGGAAGCGAGACATTGGCTATTAATTTTATATCCATTTAAGGGTTAGGATACAAAGTCATTACAAAACATCAAAGTTTTGCATGGTCACAGACTTTTTGGGAATCTCTTGGGACTCTGAGAGATCAGGCTTTGAGTTTTAGCACGTTCAACCCAGAAACTTTTTTTCCTGTAGTGTAGAACACCAGCTAAAGGAGGTTGACTGACCATGGAACTGCTTTTCCTCTGAGAAACAGGTTTCCTAGGATATATATGGCATACCATGAACTGCATACCCTACACAACTATACACTTAAATACACAGTTTGGTAAGTTTTGATGTTTTTATTCATCCATGAAACTATTATCATATGCATCCCTTCAAGTTCCTTACTTTCCTCCTTCCCTTCCTCATGGTTCCTACCCAATCACTGATCTGCTATCAGTTCCTTTCTATTAATTAAGATATATTTCCAAAGTGGCTGTACACTTATACACTTCTACCAGCAAAGGAGGAGGGTTCCCCTTTCTCCACATCCTTGCCAGCATGTGCTGTCACTTGAAGCTTTGATCAAAGCCATCCTGATGGTGTAAGATGGAATCTCAGGGTCATTTGATTTGTATCTTCGTGATGACTAAGGACCTTGACCATTTAGCTGTTTCTTTGCTCTTCGATATTGCTCTGTTGAGAATTTTCTGCTTAGATCATTTTTAAATTGGGTTATTTGGTTTGTTGGTATCTGATGTGCCAGGGCAAAATGGTACCCATGGGGGACTTTCCTGTTCTCTGAGGAGAAGAAAATAAGAGAATGGGGGCATAGTTATAAGGCAGGGGGACTAGAAAGAGAGGAGGGGGTTACAATCAGTATGTAAAGTAAATAATTAAAAAAATAAAAAGATATATTTCCTAGAATTTTTCATAAACAGGATCGAACTCTATTCTTAGAGTAACTAATGAGTCCTCTGTGTCGTAGTGAATATCAATATTTTATTCCCTTTTCATTTTCTGGTGCATTTAAAAAATTCTTAAATAAAGATATTTTAAAATCTTTTTCTAATAAATTTGGGCAGTATTTAGACTTGGATGCTGAAATCATAACTTTTTTTATGTGCATATATACCCTCATCACCAACCAGTTTGTTTCTAAGCTGTATGATTTTTATACACTGATCTCATGTCATTCAACCTTGGTAAGCTCAGCCATTGATTTAAGTGGCATATTTGACTGATGTGAACTTGTGTGTAAACCTTAGGTAGCTCACTGGAAATACAGACTATTTCATTTTTGCTTTTCAAATATGGGACTGTTAACTTCTTTTGCTTACTTTCCTGCACTGAGTAAAGCCTGTGGTACTTGACAGAGGATATGGATCACTCTCTTATCATTGCCCGCTCATCATATCGTGCTGGTTCTGCTTAGATTTTGGTTATTTGATTTATCTCCTCACTGCAGGTTTTAATTTTTTGCCATTTTGCATGTCCATTGAGTTTTCCTTTGCTGTAAGTCATTTTTAATTATTTTTGGTGGATGCTGGCTAAAGAGGTGTGTGTGTGTGTGTGTGTGTGTGTGTGTGTATGTGTTTGTGTGTTTGTGTGTATGTGTGTATGTGTGTTCTGATTCTTCAACTTACTATTTTGTTTATCTCAAGAATTCCCCGAAAACAAGTTGATTCTTCGGAATCTCCTTTTAAGATTTCCAGGGAGCAGTAGGGTAGTAGATAGTCTTACCCTGTGTATGTTTTTCTAGTATATAGCATATAGCATGCAGCACCCATGGCCATGTGGTTCCTGAGTTTCCATCATAAGTGGAATGAATACACAACTGGTGCTGGCTCTGTGTGCCTATCAGAAAGGGCAATCTCTAATCCTTTCCAACAGTTCCTTTCCAGCCTGGATTCGTTTCCTTTCATGCATATGTTGATCAGCTCTCAGCTGAATATTCAGGAGGGCCCCTCAAGCCCTATGAATTGATCTCTCTCTGCTGTTTCTCCCATTTTCCCAGGTTTGACCTAGGTCTCCTTAGCTGGAGGATGGTGAGTGCTGGGATCTGACTCTTCCTGTCCTCCCTATACTGTGGCCTATAAAGGGGTGAGCAGTGAGGCCTGTCTCACTGGGTTGTGTCTCTGAGGGATGGCCTCCTTCCTTGACACATAGCCATTCCCTCGCACATTGTTGTTACACGGTTTTTCAAAGTTGTCTTATAACCTGAAGTGAGGATTGCTCTCGTTCCTGTTAATCTGTGCTACTTGACACCAGAAGTAAAAGTGCAGAGCTTACCTAGTTAAATTCTGTTCAGTCCAACAAAATGCTCCACCAGGGGGGAGAATGAGTTAGTTGCTTAGAGGAGGGTCTGAAGTACATATTCCTGCTCACATGTATTGGATTGAATGATGGACAGAAGTATTGGCCTGTTTGTATTATTGCTTCTCTATATCTTCCACTCACATTCTCTCTATTAGATTTTTACAATTTAAACATAGCAATTTAATTCAGGTATGCTTGAATTTTTCTTTATGAGAGGGTAAAAGTTTTACTCTGTGTTTCTGGTGTTTGTCATTTTTACATCAGAAATTGCAAATTCAAGTGCTTTTAAGGGTCAACCAAATAATGGATAGGAGTGAATTGAGGAAGACATAAAATGACTATTAAAAAGCCACTGGTACTTACTCAGGAGAAGAAATCTTGCCCTGAGGGTAAGGGGAGATTGTGGTCAATTACAGAGGAAACTCCTGGGTCAGTGGAGGCGAAGGCAGCATCCAGCAAGAGCTAATTGTTGCCTGGAGGGAATGCACATTGTTTTGCAGATCTGTTGAATTTTTAAGAGAAGTAGAAAGCAGATTTTAATTATGTATCTAACAGCTTTTGAATAGCTTCAAATTGTAATCACAATGCAATCTGTGAATCAAGTAGCATATAACCTGTAGGCCAAACATGGCTTTCGGAAGATAGCAGGCAACTCTTGCTTAGCATTGGAGGAATTGTTCACAATGAGAAGGCTAGAAAACTAAGTTTCACTCAGAGAGAAGTAGTTTAGGAGGTTACGGAAATGACTTAGAAATAAGTCCTTTTTTCATTTGCTATTGATTTGAAGTATTCATACATAGTGCGACACTCATGCTCATCCACATACATGCAGTAGACTCTCCTTATCTCTCCGGTGTCACCCTCAACTGTTTCAGTCATTCACATAAATTACCATGCGTGTTGCTGTGTTTAAACACCTGACCAAAGCAACTAAAGGAGCGAAGGGTTAATCTCGGCTGACAGTTCAAGGTACAGTTGGTCATGTCAACAGGAGCTTGAAGCAGGGTCATACGGACTCTTTCTTCAGTGTGAAATCAGAGAAGAATGATTTCGCATGGAAACTTGCAAATCCAAGTGCTTTCAAGGGTCAGCCAAGTAATGGATAGGAATGAATCGAGGAAGATATAAAATGACTATTAAAAAGCCACTGGTACTTACTCAGGAGAAGAAATCTTGCCCTGAGAGTCAGGGGAGATTGCTGTTGGTTACAGAGGAAAGCCCTGGGTCAGCCGAAACCTTGCAGCTCAGGACCTCAACCTAGGGAACGGTGCCAGTCACTTTTAGGGTAGAGTTTTACTTACCAATTAACATAATCCTCTAGGTCGGTGGTTCTCAACCTCTAGGTCACGACCCAAAGAAGATCATCCAAAAACACAAGATGTATTTACATTATGATTTGTTACAATAGCAAAATCACAGTTATGAAATAGCAACAAAAATAATGTTATGGTTGGGGGGCACTACAGCACGAGGACCTGTATTCAAGGGTCTCAGCGTTAGGAAGGTTGAGAGCTCTAGGTGATCGCAGGACCTGTCTGGATGGTAATTAATACCAACCCCCACAGACATTCAACAACATACCAAGTGATAGACACATTTTCATTTTCAAGAGCTCAGTGGGCGCTTGGAATGTGCAGGAATGTGAATTGGCCTTTTGTCTTATATATGCATACAGTATGTACTTACCTGAATGTTGGTCAATCTGTGGCCACCTTCATCTTCATGTCGGCTTCATCTTGAGCTTGACTGTGGTGATGTTATGGCACCCTGGGTTTATCAGCCACAGTTCCAAACTCCTACAGCCACGGTGCTGGCAACTCCGCCCCATCAAGGAGAGACGCAGTAATGTTCCCTTTTAGTAGAAAGAGAAAACTAGAGTGCTTTGAGAAAGACCATACTCACGAGTCTTTTGTGATTGCAGCATCTTGTTATAATCATCCTCTTGTTGTTTTAGTTATGATTTTTAATCTCTTACCGTGTAACTTCACAATAGGTATGCATGTGAAAGAAAAACCAGTTTATCCCGGATTCAATTGAACCTGCAGCTTCTTTCATCCACTAGGAACCTTGGCATGTATGTCCCTGCTATGAATAAGGGAGGAATAATCCAGGAATTGAAACATAATTTAATTCCTATATATGTGCACATATAGATGTACATATATGTATGTGCATGTGTTAGTGTGTGTGTGTGTATCTATATCTATATCTATATCTATATCTATATATTGAACATAGACACACACGACTGTCAGTACCCTGAATAAGGAAGTAAGGGAGTAAGAGAACCTTGTCCTGTCTAGAGTTCTTTTACCGTTTGCTGGCTGCGCATGTAGGATATTTTTGTGTTCCTCCTGTGTACTTTTTGGAGTAAATCTGTGATGTTGAAAAAAATAAAAATGCTTCCACAGTCCTCGCTGTGAATAAATTTGGACGTGTGAATGCAACCATTTTCAGTTAGTTTAATGATAGCCCTGTCTTTAATAAATACAGGGAGGCTTGTAAACTTGTGGGAGTCTAGGTGTAGGCTTTTTAAATGAAGCCTGAACCGTTTTGAGTAAGGCCTTCTGCGGAAATGACTGATTTGCAATGTGAAAGTAAATGTTAATACATTATAGATGTTTCGCATCTTGAAACAGTAGTTTGATAAACTGTAGTAAGAAGCTAATTTTTGAAGTCAAATGGTCCAATTTTGTATTTGTCTCCTAGATTAGGGGAGATTATCTAATCTGGGTTTATTTCCAAAAAGGGCAAATTACATAGATGGGTAGAACACTCTGTATTAAAAATATTTAAATGAAGGTACAATTTAATTAAGTAGCATTTTCTTTATTCACTCTCGTTATTCCTAATTATGTACAGATTCTTTGCTATTTATTTTCAAGAGCTGTCTCGCTTTTAGGCTTTTTCTGTGAAATGCAAGAACAAAATATTTAGAAACTGAACTTAAATTTTTTTTTTTTTATTTAAAAATAGGTAGACTATATTATAAAAGTGACCAAAAAGCATCACCATGATTTCTACTCTCATATTTGGGGCCTGAATATACTTTACTTAAAGTGGGAGTGAACCACCCATGAGCTTCTTGACTGTGGTGCTAAGGCCTGCTTGCTTTCCTGTACTTGTCACAAATTAGCATTTTCTCAGAATACTTGAAGTTTCCCAGTACCCTGACCCCGCCCCCACTTGTTCCTCGTGGTCCTCTTCAGAAAATTTAGCATTTTGAAGCGTGATTAGGGCGTGCTGCTGAATCAGTAATTCCGAAGTTCCAGCTGACCACTAGGGCTGGCTTCAACATGTCCTTAAGATGAGTGAAAGGTTAAAATCGTGAGTCCATCCTAATTTGAGGAGAGAGTTCCCGGAATCTCATTAAATAAATACTTAATTAATTAAATAAAGGATACAGGTCTTGCCTTCCAGAGACTGCGTTATGTTTTGGATACTGAGTCAATACAAAGGTGAGATACACCCAATTTGAATTGGTAAAATATGTAAATCCCTGGCGGCTAAACTGTGAGAGATTAATGTCTGAATAGGAGTAGAAAGCGATGCCAACTGTAAAATTATACAGGGCACGGTGATTACCCCATCCGCATAATGGGGTTTGATTTAGAAGCTCTATTTTGGGATCACACAGAAAGCTGCAAATGCAGAAAGCTGAGCTTTGTCTCATTTGTCCAGGGCAGTGCCCTAATTTTCTCCATTATTCACTTCCCCTTATGAATGAATGACACATTTTCTTTATGGAGCTCTGCGCAGCTTTAGTTTAGAAGCGGCGGCCTTTCCAGGCTCCACTGTGCTGTCCCTCCTCTGTTGCCTTTAGATAATGCCACTGGATTTCATGCTTTGAAGTTGCCTTATCGTCGCTGCACCTGTTAACTGTGTGACGAACCAGCGATATCCTTTCTTAAGGTGTCTGAGTCTAGTATTTGAAAGTTGATGGATTTGAGGCGACTGAGTCTCAGGTGGGGTTACAAGGCCACAGAGGTCTGACAGAGCTGGGGATTACGCTCAGGTCTTTGTAATGTGGTAAAAGCCCTTGTCATCAATGCTTTGTCATTGCTGGTACACTGCGTGGCCCTCTCTTGAGACCTGGAATCTGTCTTACCGTGGTATAGTTCTGAGGATTTTGTCTCAGACACAGCCTTGGGATTATATGACCTATTTTACATCATGGCTTCTTAGACTCTTTATACTTTTGAAATTTTTTTAACCAGGAAATTTTTTTTTGTGACCTCCATGATATAGGAATGTTTAATAGTCCTGGAAATAGACAATTAATTGCTGATAAGCCATAAGGAAGTTTATTTTAAAATATTTCCCTGGAAGACACGTAATTTTATTACTCATTAAATATGAAAACATTTTATATAATAATGAGATGAATGTGCTTATTTACCTTTACAGAATAGCTGTATCTTGACTGAATGTATGATACTGAGGACACATACTAGCTTCAACATTTTTCAGAGCTGATTATTATTTTACTTTTATAATTGCCGATGTTTCTCGAGAATGCTGTTTTGCATAAACGCAGTACAGAATGGCAGAAATGCATTTAAGGCCATTTTAGGAATTGCTAACAGTTCTCTCCGTATTACAAGTCAGCAACCCAAACATTAATTTTTAAAATCAAATATCCTAGTAGTAGACAACCCAAAAGTATGCTAATGAAATAAATGCTAAGTAATGACCGTAGGTGGGAAAATGTCGGAAGTTGGATTTGTGCAGACTATCCTATTTCTACGAGAACAGAAAACTTTTAAGTTGTACATTGCAAACGCTGCAATCCATTTCATAGGAGAATCTCTAGGGTTAGCCACGGTGATGTAGGCAGTGTCTATTGGTGTGACACGGCGCGAAGATATGCGCACAGCAAAAGGTGCACATTGTGTGCTTAGAGCCAAGGTGCATCGAGCTCGTGGCAGGCATGGTGGAATGCCGTCAGAAACACCTACGTCCCATTACACCTGTGACTGTGAATGAGGTCTTGACCACTGCACATCCCGACGGTTTTTACTATTGCCATTTCGGGTGAACCCCACATTCAGTTATAGGGTTGCAACCTGATAGAGGGTTGCAAACCAATTTATAAAGCAATGTTGGAGACGGGAGGGTAGGTGTTTCACTAGGGTGCCTTAACTGTTCAAACAAGTATGAGGTTCACTTTAAAAAGTGACAGTACGTTTGTGTTTCTGTGGTTTGTAAGTCCACTCTCATACCAGTTTTGTTAGGGGATGTATTTTATTTTCATGGACACACACACACACATACACAGAGTTGATTACAAAATTGTGCTGTTGGGTTATTTGCAAGGAACTGGAACGGAAGGTTGGGACTGCAGAGTAGGAGCACTTGTCTGGAGAGCAGCTCAGGGGTCTCTGAGCGTGAGAATGGAAAGAGACGACCTCTGAGAAAGAAACTAAGGCAGAAAGAGGAGGAAGATAAACAGAAGACACTCGGGAGATCAAGCATCAAGTGGGGACTTTTAGCTGCCAATCTCTTCCACCATGGTACAGAGAGACTTTGGGAGCTCTGAGAAGCCACTGATCCAGACTGTCACATTCTGACGCCCGACACACCGTAGGCTCTTTTTCCTTTCTGTTTCCCACTGAAGCAGAAAAAAGAAATTATTGACTCACATTAACTGTGTAATGTAGTTCAATGTGAATGAAAGAGTGGTGTTGGACACATCTGGACCCAGGAGCTGAAGGATGCCACGGGGCTGTCTCTCCATATCACAGTGTTTCTGGTCTCTATGAGGCTTCAGTCAGAGGCTGAGCTTGAAGGATAAGAAGGCTGTATTACCTATCAAGCAGCCAATCAAGTATTTATCTCCTAGAAGTGTCTGTTCAATTAACCTGCAGTTTCCTGTAAACCAATGTTTTTAGACAGGGCTCTGTGGTGCTCAGCCAGCCTAGGGCATGTGTATTTTCCAAAACCCAGGATATAAATGTTAGTGAAATTTCCCTAGGAAGGGAGCAGCTAAGTGTTCTTAGCAGAAATAGTTCCCATGCTTACAGTTCCCATGCTCATTCTAAGGGTTAAGTAACCCTTAGAATAGCAAGGTCAGAGTCAGACTTACTGTTAATTTGCCATGAAAGATAAATCAATGCGAATACAATAGCTCATCAAATATCTACATTTTATCTATCCTTCCCCCTTTATCTTCATGTTTCCATAGGAGGCAAAGAGAACAAAACTATTAGGAGAGAGAATGTCTATTTAAAGAGCCATTTTCTCTGTTTCATTTTATTATCTTAGCTTTTTAGATCTGTCCTAAAGACCTCTTGTCATGTGACTTGCGTCTCTACAAGCTGTGAGGAGCCTCCAAGCAGAGATAGACATCGTATCTCTCCCCCTGTTGTGCTGACCTCATCCTTATCTGAGAACAGTTACTTAGGAGGGGTTGTGGACACACTCAGTGAGTGACAGTGTGTCCTGGGCCCAGCTGGCTCAGAGCTAGATGGCTGTGGTTGCACAACACAGCGTGCTAAAGCTGGAATTTGAACTTGGTTATTTTCTTACTCCCAACTTTGTCTTTCTTACCTTAAAAAAAGAATATATATATATATATATATATACATTTTAAATTTGTTGATGTATGTGTGTGTTCATGAACTCATGTGCCACGGAGGTCTCAGATAATCTGGAGCTGATCGTCTATAACTACAGGTGTTTTTTGAGCCGTGAAGTAGATGCTGGAAGCTGACCTTGGGTCCTCTGGAAGAGCAGCCACCTCAAGACCCTGCGTGTGTGTGGGTATTTGTGTTTGTGTGTGGTGTGTGTGTGTGTTTGTATGGTATATGTGTGTATATGTGTGGTGTGTGTGTGTGCGTGTTTGTGTGGTATGTGTTTGTGTGTGCATGTGTGTGTGTATGTGAATTCTCTGCTTCAGTTTTCACAGCGATGTCATGAGGTTCCACTGTAATAGCATCCCCATCTTACAAACAGGAAACTCAAGTACATGGGGCTTTTAGGCAACTTCTAACCTCCTGTGTGCCGTGGGATCTGGTCTTACGATAATGGTAGTAGTGCTGGGAAAACAGTCCCAGAACTCCTAGGTAGTATGATTATCTCACCTTCCTGAAAAGAAGCCCATGGTGTGTCTGGAGTAGGAATGTGACACTCTGGCTTCTTGGAGCTCCCAAAGTCTCTTGTACCATGGTAACAACAGGCCCCCACTTGATGATACTTGATCTCCCGACTGTCTTCTGTTTGTCTTCCCCAGCTTTCTGCCCCAGTTTCTTTCTCAGTAGTCTTCTGATTTCATTCTCATACCTAGTGATTCCTGTGCTGCTCTAGAGGACTCTACCCCTCTGCACTCCCAATTCCACACTTCCAGTGGACAGAAGCTGTCAATCAAGAGCCACACAGAAGCTTTTAGCTTGACATTTGCTGGGAAATGTAAGGACAAGTCCCTTCCATTTAAAAATGTATCAGAGCTGGTTATTTTGTTTCCTAAAAGGTGGCTGCATCCATCAGGTTTCAAACAGAAGCACAGAACTAGTAGGATATATAGATTTTCTACCAAGGAATTAACTTTTGCAGTCATGGGAGCTGATAGGTGAGCCAAGGGTAGAAACTATTGGGGATATCCCACAGTAGAAGTATTCTTCCTTGTACGGGAAACCTGAACTCACCCCTCAAGAATCTTTCAGTGGACTGATTGGTCCCCACCTGGAATATCTAGGTCAGGTTCCCTTACCTCAAACCCTTAGTCTTGTCTGCAAAACACCCTCACTTCAGCACCTGGGGGAATGTCAGGTTCAATAACTAGGCCCTGTGGTTTAAACAAGTTGGCACATAATCTGCCTACCAGAGTCATCATTTGAGGACTCCTGAAATACAGGGTTTGACCTGCTATGAATTACCAAACTTCTGAATCTTTACCTGACTTGTATGAAGTAGTCAGAGAACTGATTGAGGCAGTTTATTCTTAGATAAGTATGCTTGTGTATTATTGAAAATAATAGGAGATCCAGGAAGGACAGATTGGATGAGGTAGCAAGACGATAAGTCTCTGAACTTTCATTTAGAGATTATCGCTTTCAATTTGTGGTTTGTACTAAAAGGTACATTAGTTTTCCTGCATTCCAGAATGTTCCTCAGATCTCTGTGGCTAGTGAGCAGCATTTTAGGCCCCTCTGATATTTCATGGAATTAAACAGCTTGTGTGTCTGTGGTTCTTATGTTCTTGGGAAAGACACAAGATAAAGAAAACAGCTACATGATTGTATGGAGGTGATGTGCAGAGGGGCTGGGGGAGACAGTGCTATGTCTGTGTGCACAGCTATCTGCATATCATGCAGGCTCCAGTGCAAAATGCAAATTCAGTGTGTCCTAATCAGAGCCTAGGAATACCACCAAGCTTTGTGCTTGGCTCTTGAATCTTTTTCAGGGATTGTCCACCTGGTTTCTTATCATTATTTACTATTTAACACCGCTCCAAGGAAAGAAAAATAACAGAAGCTTTAGATGACTGACGTGTGCTTGTGACGGTGCTATGCCCAGCCTCTGTGCATAAGGGCAGGCTACAAGCCTTCACAATCGGCACTTTCTACTCGAGACTGGGGTTTGCTTCTGTCCAACACTGCCCTGCCCATTTGGATTTGATTTTTAGACATGCACTGATTATGCTTCACCTCAGGCCAGGTGACAAGCAGGAAGGGCTGTGGGGGCAGTAACCACAGTTGCTCCACCTCTCCTTTTCTTCCTGTGCTGTGAGTTCATTGGAGGTTGTTGCCAGGGAAAGCATAGCAGAGGATTCCTGGATCGCCTGTGTTTCTAGGACACAGCTGACTGCATTTGAAGAAAAGTCTGCCTCTTAGGGGTAGCCTCTTGGCCTGTCTGTGTCCCCGCTTCCTTAGTTGTAGGCTTAACTTCTTACCTCCTTTCTCCTCGACTCTTGATGCATTCTGGTATCTGGTCCCAGCAGAATTCTCATTCATGGGCCATCACTGATACACATAGAAAGCAAGGATTGAGGAGGTCCGTGTTGGGACTGTCTTTTGAATGACTGTGCTCTACTGTGCCATGCAGGATAAATTGCAAAACAAAAATTTAAAGACACAGTTATGATGAATTTTGAAACAAAGATACTGAGCCAGACTAGAAGTCCTGTGAAGGGGTGGCTCTCTTGAGCATGGGTTGCTGTGCAATTGCATAGGTTGCATGCCCATGAAGTTGGGGCTGTGTGTGTGTGTGTGTGTGTGTGTGTGTGAACATTCCTGTACATACTCTTAGATATAACTGATGATAGGGATATGTGATAAAGGCCTTTAGGAAAGTGAGGAAGCCAGCCTTCCAGATACCTTGGGTAGAAGCAGCATGTTTAGAGGTTCCAGGACACACGTGTCTTTGGTGTATTCTCAAACACTAAGGCGGCCCTTGTGGCCAGATCCATAATTAAAAACATGAAGTAGAGAGCTAAAGCTAGGGAGACAGTGGGTCTCTGAATGATGAGCAGCTTCAACGGCTAATGTGAAGGGCTTTGGATTTTTCTCCGAATTGCTGAGGATACCTGGGAGAGAGTCAGTAAAGGCATGGTATACTGTACCATAGCTGGAGCTTAGAGAAAGCCCTTTGGCTTCTGTGTAGTGACAATTTATATAGAGGGAATGTTGGAAGAGTTACAGTAGTCTAAATGAAGACAAAGCCTACGACTAGGTGGCACAATGTCCTGATTGGTTTCTATTGCCAACTTGACAGGGTCTAAGGTTATCTGGGAAGAGGAAACCCTGACTGAAGAATTAGCTCAACGATATTGGCCTGTGGCCAGGTCTGTGGGAAATAGTCATGATTAATGATTGATGTGGAGGGACTTGCCTACTGTGGGTGGCACCATCCCCTAGTAGCTGAACTTGAAACAAGCCAGTGAGTGAGACACTAAGCAGCATTCCTCCATGATAACTGCCTCCAAATTCCTGCCTTGAGTTCCTGTTCCTCAGTGACAGACTGTGAACTGGAAGTGTATGTTGAAATAAACCTTTCTCTCCCCGCTTCCCCCCAAGTCACTTTTGGTCAGAGCATTTTTATCACAGCAACAGAAAGGAAACCAGAACATGTAGATCCTAATGGTTAAACAGACCCACATTTGGAACAGTTTTCGAAACTGATGGGTTGGGCTGCCACTTGCAAAGATGTTGCTAGAATTCTGGCAGGAGACCATGGAGAAGAATAGCTCACTGAGCAGACAATCTCCCAAGGTCCTATAGCAAGTTCTGGAGAGAGCTGAGCAGGACTGGGCAGGGCACAAAGTCTCAAGGGATTTCCTGTATTGAGCCCCCTCTATTGTCCTTTCACGATCATCATTCCTGGTAATGCTAAATCTATGCATATTGTATCTCCAAGAATTTTGGAGATTCCAAGAAGCTTGGAAAAGCTTCTCTGATGACAAAGTCCTCATGAAGTGATGCCACCATGACCTTGTATATTTGTGTCTCTGCTGGAGCCTGGCTGCTTGCCATAGCTTCATTTCAGTCCAATCTTCATAGGATTTTACCCTCTCCATTGAATAATATCAATGGCCTCACTTATTACGGCAGAGTTATTAAGATAAAGCGTCTGCTACTAAGTTTGATGTGCAGTTGAATCAAGGTACACATCCAAGTAATTTTGACTCTCTTGGTTTATTTCTCCGTCTTTAGCACTTCCAGACCATGCTGAAGTCTAAATTGAATGTCCTAACGCTGAAAAAGGAACCTATTCCAGCAGTCATCTTCCACGAGCCGGAAGCCATTGAACTGTGCACCACCACGCCACTGATGAAGGCGAGGACTCACAGTGGCTGCAAGGTACAGGGCACGAAGCCATTGGTGCTTCTCTTGGTGGGCCAGATCCAAGCCTGTGTGGCATGAGGGAGGAGAGTCTTCTTTACCAGTAGTTCGTGGTTTAAGAATGTAAATATCACATGCATAGCAGGCTCATTGAGTGGTGTTAGTTTGGACTCACATCCTGATTTTTTTCCTCTCTCATTAATAGAACTTTTTGTTTGTTTACCATTTTGGAGACAAATATAACCAATATCAGTTTTAGTAAGCATGAATAAAATAGTATTCTTATTGTTCCTTAAGTGGCTGCATGGAACTTTGACTTTCGTAAGGAAGTTTTATTTTTACTTTTAGATTTTTTTTTTTTTTTTTTTAGATAGGGTTTCTTTGTGCAGCTTTGGCTATCCTAGAACTCACTCTGTAGACCAGGCTGGCCTCAAACTCACAGAGATCTGTTTGCCTTTGACTCTCAAGTACTGGAATTATAGGCGTGTACCACCACTACCTGGCTGGAAGTTTTATTTTTTAAGATTTATTTTTTATGGGCATGCATGCATGCGTGTGTGTGTGTGTGTGTTTATGTTAGTTTTTGTGTTATTCATGCAGGTGCTTATGGAGACTGGAAGATAGCATTGATAGATTCTTTGAAGCTGGGGTTTCAGGCAGTTGAGTATGAGCAGCTAGAGATGGGTGCTGGGATCCAGATTCCAGGGTTGTGCAAGAGCTGCAAGTGCTGTTGTGCATTAGCATCTCCCAGTCCACAGGGGAGTTTTATCTTTCATCACAGTTCCCCCTTTTGTATTTGCAATCTGAACAAACATGTCTTAAAGGATGAAAATACCCAACCTCAAACTGTTAGCAAAACAAAGTACATCTCCAGTACCTGAAACTTCCAAATTCCCTTGGAGGTTATTTTGCATTTTTTTCTCTCTCAAAATTTATACCAATATTCATGCCTCGAATCTGTAAAAAACAAAGGCACCCTTTTCACTCATGCAAACTATAATGCTGACATAGAAACAAAACTAGAGACAAAATATTCAATTTTGGTAAATTTTTGGATTTTTTTTTCTCATATCCTTTTTTTTTTTTCCTTTTGGTTGGGTTAGCGAATACAGAAATGTTTAGAGATAACAAAGAAAATATGTCTTATGCATATTTGCTACCAGAAGCTTGTTTAGAGTGGAGAAAATATAATACGGGGACAGGAAATGCGTATTTGCTTATCGTCTTTCTTTTTTAAGCCTCTTAGATACACCCGTCTCCTTATTTCCCATTGTTGGGGAAGCAGGTCCTGCATAGCTGTGGTCAGGTTGGAGCCTGCGGAGATCTGGGGTGACAGCAGTCTGTACACCCCCCCATCCATTCATTCCGCACATACTTACTGCATGCTCAGTGTGGGCAGGCTCTGGGGTAGAATGTGGAAAAGACCCACAACATCTTTATGGAATTTTAGCTGCTAGAGGAGAAAATGCTTGTACACAGCCATTGACTGCTGAGAGCCAGTTTGTAAAGACCTTCAGGAAGTGCCTTCAAGCAGGAAAAAAGAAGAGATTCTGGGTTTTCTAAATGAATATCGGCTTGCTGTCATTTTGAAGGGAAAGAAATGGGCCAGTGTGCTTGGAAGGCTGAGGAAGGTTTGAAGGGGGGGGGGGGTCAGGCAAACAGAGCCTTATGGTCATGCCAGGAGTTTAGATTTTCTTTGAAGTATAATGAGAATTTAAGCACACAAGTTGAGACTCCATTTTCAAAGTGAAGTAGTTGACTGGAAGGAGAGAATTATGAAATGGTCTTGGGTCCACCATGTGAGAACAGTTGACTGGATGGGAGAATGAGTGAAATGGCCTTGGTTCTATCATGTGTAACTCCACTGTGAAGAGCTGAGGAGCTAGAAAAATAGTGATGGCATTTGGAAAGTGACTGGAAATCAAAACTCTTGTACCATCCCTTAGAAGATGTGCTCATGCCATTTTCAATTCTGTTCTTGTCATAGAAGATGGTACCTTGAAGCCAGATGAAGTTAAGTAGGGATGAGGGTAAGGAGGACAGCTTAATTTGACAAAGTACACAGGGTGTACTTACGATGCTGGGAGAGTTTAAAAATGTCACAGAATGAAAATTAGTGGCCCATGCCTTTAGTCCCATCACTCAGCAGGCAGAGGCAGGTGGATCTCTGAGAGGTCAATGGCAACCTGGTCTATAGAGTGAGTTCTAGGACACCCAGAGCTACACACTAAGACACTGTTCCAAAACCAAAACCAAACCAAACCAAAGGAAGTCACAACAGCCTCGTCTACATACAAAAGTTTGTGTGTGTGTGTGTGTGTGTGTGTGAGAGAGAGAGAGAGAGAGAGAGAGAGAAACAGACAGACAGGGGTGATAGGAAGGGTAGGGAAGGGAGAGAGAGAAATATAGAGGGAGGAAGAGGGACAGGAGGGATTTTCTAGAGTAATAAAGGAACAAAACTAAATAGCCTTCATTTTTTTTTTCTGGAAAGTGTATATAGCTCAATATAAATCTTTTTTTTCCATGTACAGTTATGGCCTTTAGGCAGTACTCACTTATCTTCATTTTCTGAAAGGATGTTGGGGAGCTGAGGAGCTGAGGAGCTGACCCAGTGGTGAAAGAGAACTTATGTTCTTGCAAAGACTAGAGTTACGTTTCCAACACTCATGTCAGGTAGCCTACAACTACCTAAAACTCCAGCTCTAGGGCAGAGGTTCTCAACCCATATGTCATGACCCCCCCCTTAAATGTCACAACCCTTTTGCAGGGTTTGAATATCAGATGTGAAGTAGCAATGGAAATAATTGTATAGTCGGGGGCCACCGAAACATGAGGAACTGGATTAATGGGTAGCAGCATTACAAAGGTTGAGAACCACTGCTCCAGGGGATATGACGCCTTCTTCTGGCATCCACAGGTACCTTCATTCATGCATAAATGCCAGTACACCTATATACATAAAAGATTGAGACTAAAAGAAATTGGGGAGATGAAGATTTCAGGTAAGGATATTGCAAAGGGTCATTGTGCAGCTGTCAGTCTGTGTGGCCAGCTGGACAAAAGGAAGTCACCTGTGATTTCAGTTGAACCCAGGGAAAAGTTTCTGTAGCCAAGGTGAAAAACATTAGACCATCAAAGAACCATATGAACTCAGCACTCTTAGAAATGGCAGAGGTTCAAGGCATGGATAATGGTACCCCTAGAGTCAGAGATCAGGGTCAACAGCTCTTTGGATCTCTGAGCATTTCCATTTTTTCTGACCATTCTAAGTAAGAAAGTCCTCAACATGTGATTCTTAAACTGTATGCTATTGACTTAATACTGCTACATTCTATAAATTCTCTTTTTTTCCCCCAAAGATAATACCGCGCTTGTTTTCAAAGTCATGTTCCTTTGTTTATTTTTTTAAAGGTTAGATCTTGGAAATTCTGACATTCCTGTTTAAAAATCCCCAAACCTCCCCCTGTTTCCCCCTAGCCATCTTCAAG
The DNA here is from genome assembly GCF_030254825.1 of Meriones unguiculatus. Taxonomy (NCBI): domain Eukaryota; kingdom Metazoa; phylum Chordata; class Mammalia; order Rodentia; family Muridae; genus Meriones; species Meriones unguiculatus. The sequence goes on along the minus strand of NC_083362.1, from coordinate 70,132,727 downwards.
AACAAAGCCTAGTGTTTCCTCCCTGCTTCTTGCCAGGGAGTAACTCGGCTCACGAGATGCCAGCTGCAGAGGGAACTCTCTCTCCGACTCATGAGTCCCAGGAATAATGAGCATAATGTAGTTCTGGCCCAGCTGCAGGGCCAGGGTTTGGGACCCTCCATCTTCACAGAGAACTGCTTCTTTTCTTCCTAAGAGCTCCCAAGCTGTACTTGCATAACTTTTACTTTGGGAAGGGAGAGGGGCAGGAAGAGGCCAAGGGGAGGGGAGTTGAGAATGGGTTAAGGTTAGCATCACTGAGCCCCTCGCTCATCTCAGATCTCCTGATCTGTATTCTCCGTGGGTCCTGGAGAGATTGCCTTGCCAGGCTATTCATGTTTCGGGCAGCTGGGGCTTTGTGTGTTCTCCTTTATTGCCGCCACTTTCTTTTTCTTTGGTGTAGGTTTTTTTTTGTTTTTTAAACCTGATAGCCCATTGCATCCCCTTAGGACTCTCACTGGCACAGTTTTGAGCTTCATAAGGTCCTATGTGATTTTCAAGCAGTGCTGATGGCCTTTTGTACCCCCCCCCCCTTGCATGATGGGATTCTGGGTAGCTTGCCTGCTTAACAAACATTTTTTGAACCGGCACACATTGAAGGCTTGCTGTATGTTGGACTCATAGAGAAAGGGATCATAGGAAATGTGACGTATAAACAAGCAGACGAAATAGGAGGTGTACACAAGTAAATTAATCCCAACTACTTTTTTTCCAGTTTATTTTATTTTTTTATAAAAGGTCTTCTTGATCCTCACAGTGGGGTTACACTTAATTAATTAATTTTTAATTAATTTAGAATGCATGCACACACGTGTATGTGCAATGGCTAGCATGTAGCAGTCAGGAGACAACTTCTTGGGGGTTGATTCTCTCCTTCCACTGAGTGGGGAACAAACCCAGGTTGTGTCAGTCTTGGCATCAGGGGTGTACATAAGAATCTCTTTGGGGAGGGCAGAGGCAGGTAGATCACTGTGAGTTCAAGGCCAACCTGGTCTACAAAGCAAGTCCAGGATAGCCAAGGCTACACAGAGAAAACCCTGTCTTCAAACAAAACAAACAACAACAACAAAACCCAACCCAAACCAAACCAAAACAAAAAACCCGTGAATTCTTCCCAGGAACTTTTATTTAAGCACTAAGCTTTAGTGGCTGGGAGCAGGAGCCTGCATTCTAAAACCTACCACAAAATTTAGCCAGAGGTGGGCTGCTCGGTGCTTGCGAATGTTACCCACAGAGAAGTGTCTGATAGGGGTAGTATAAGGTAAGCAACCCGTGAGCTCACTGACTGGAACATCACAGTCTATGTGGGATTTGACAGAGCAAGTCAAGATGTCTAAGGGCAAATAGGGCTCTGGAGTCACTGCGCAGACATGTGCTCTGGGCTTCTATGTGTCTTATCCTCCAGGGGGCGCTGTTCTACTTGCACAGACTCACTTCCAGGCCTGCTCCCCACAGTCCTGAAAACCGGAATAAAATAAAATTATGTTGTTAGGATGATGATGATGATGATGATGATGATGATGATGATGATGATGAACAGTGATAAAAATACTAATACAGTAATTGTGATCTTGTATAGCTTGTGTTTGTTATCGTATTTAGTGTGTTTCCTATGTCTGTGTGCCTTTATCACAGATTAGCTAGTTCAGGCAAGAAGACATTCCTTATCCTGTCTTTGGGACCCAGGGAATAATTGACAGATCCAGGTTTGTCCCAGTCTATGTAGTAGCAGATTCTGGGGCATCTTCAAAACCATACCAGTGGCCACATCCCTCTATAGTTCTGTGTTGAAACTTCTTGACCAGTTGTACCATCAAATTTGAAGTCACTTCTTTCATACATACCTAAGTTTCTATAGTGCTTAGGATTCAGAGCCAGGATAGGCATCTATTGTGGATACTTTTTCCAATTCTCTATTTTGACTGTTACAATTTTAATTTTAAGTTTTCACTGGAGATTGTGTGCAATGATCAAATCATAGTATCCAATATTTTCACCCACATAAATGTAAAAGGTTATCAACATAAGACTTGCTCGAAAGTATTCAATGCTATGTAGATTTCAATGATTATATATGATATGTACAGGTCAAGTCATGTTGATTAATGCTTTAAACTTTTTGGTATAACTATTTGGAGCCTTTTAAGTCTTCTTTGTTGTTTATCTATAAATTATTTACTAGGTTAGTGTGAACTGTAGCCGTGCCACTCTTCTATGACCACCAGAGCTTATTATTTCTGACTGTGCGGGTAACTGCCCTCCCAGTCTCTCCACTCACCCCTCCTTTCCCAGCCTCTGGAAATCACGGCTGTGCATTGCCATGGTGTCACTGTGTTTTAACAATCGTATGCATTAGCGTTCCTTAGATGTAACAGAGTGTTTGATATCGACAATGTGGAAGGAGGAAAGAATGATTTTGGTTCATGATTTCAGACCACAAATTGCTTGGCCCTGTTGCTTTGGGATTGTGGCAAAGCTGAACATCCTGGCAGGGAAAGGATGGTAGAATTAGAGGTGGGGGTGGAGGGAGGAGAAGGAGGAAGAGAAGAGATGAGACCACATTTCCAGCACATGCCACACATAGCCTCATCTTCCTACTTCCTCCTCCTATTGCTTACCTATTAAACCTTTACCACTTTCTGATAGTATCCTCAGTCGAGGACTACGCCTTAACACACGATCACTGGGTGCCTTTTAAAATCTTAACTGGGCAGGTACCTCGGTTGGTAAAGCACATGCTGAGCAAGCATGAAGACCTGCATTTGGGTACACAGCACTCATATAAAAGGCTGGCCACGGCAGCACTTGCCTTTGCCCCAGCACCAAGGGGGCAAAGGATGGCAGCAGAAGAAAGATGGATTATTGAAGCCCCTTGACAATCCAGACAGCCTGATTCATGTTCTTGCTGTCCAGCAGAAGACCCTGTCAAAAAATAAAGATGAAGAACAACTGAGGAAAGGCACTCTCTGTTGACCCCTGGCCTCCATATCTCTGTGTACACGTGTGTACCTGCACATGCGTGCACACACACAATAAGCAGTAAATCCGCCAGACACTAGTGACACACACACACACACACACACACACACACAGCGCACAGAAAATTAAAAGCTAAACTCTAACGATAGACAGCATATGTTTTGTCTTTATGATCCTGACTTATTTTACCCAATGTAACACCCCCGGCCCCATACGTTTTGCTTCAAAAGATAGCATTTCGTTGTTTCATGGGTTGGAAACATTCCGCTCTCTAAACCTGCCATGTTTTATCTGCCACTTTGCCCACTGCTGGGCATTTAGGTTGATCCCTGATCTTAGCTGTCGCTAAAACTAGTGCAGCAACAATGAGCAGGCAGCTGTCTTGTTAAGCTGTTGGTATTGCAATATCCAGAAGTGGGACAGCTGCCTCATGGGGCAAGCGTGTTTTTTGTTTCTCGAGGACCCTCTGCACGGTTCTCCATAATGGCTTTACTGTTTCACATTTCTGCTCACAGTGTAGAATTGTCTTTCCTCCACATCCTTTCCAGCACCTTTTGTTTTTAAATCAAAACCATTCTAGCTGAGGTGAGGGTTTATCTCATTGTAGCTTGGGCTTACATTTCTCAGTTGCTGAGATAGTTGGCCATACTTTATGGATGTGGATGTGCTCATCATGTCACTTCCTTCCATGGAGAAGTATTTGCTCCTGTCCCTCCATTTTAAAATCAGATCATTTGGGCTTTCATTTTTAATTGCACTCTTAAGTTCCTCATGCATACATTCTGCATTCCAACCCTTTGCAAGATGAATCTTTCAAAACATTTTTCCCATTCTGTAGATTGTCTTTCTGCTGTTTGTTTTCTGTGTTAAGTAAGAGCACAGGAAGAAAGGCAAATAGAAAGAGTCTGTTATCTGATGGTCATGCTTATCTAAGGGTTCAAAGTTCAGGAACTTGTTTAATTGGTGTAGAACTTTATCTTTTCTCACAAAAACTCAGAAATCAAGAAGGCAGTGTGCTAAGTGTCATCTGGCTCTACCCAAAGCACATAAGTAATTTAGCTTCTCAAATTTGGTTTTCTGAAGAAGATGAAGAAGATGAAGAAGAAGGAGAGATGGTTTACAGTAAAAGAGCAATATACCTTATTATAAAGCATATTATGTATAACATGAAATATTATATGTATAACATAAAGTTTACTAGGGAAACTCTTGCAGATATGCATGCATGCATACACACATGCACAGTGAGTTCCAATATAGCCTTGTGGTTGCTTTGTAAGGCCCTTTCCACAGAGGCCCTTTCCTCCTCTGCCGTTCCCTGCCACTTATAAGTTTGAACTAAAATATCAGTAGTATGGTGGTGGAGGATTGTGACAGATCCTACATTGTGAGTCTTTTACTTAAAGTATTTTATAAAGCTCATTGTTGGGGATCATTTCAGAGTATAAGGATTTCTATGAACTGGAAGAAGGAGCGTGACTCTAGGGAGTGTCTCAATGGAAGAACTGAAGGTCAAAGTGTGGGAAGGTGAGTCACAGGCAGTTAGTGTCTTGTTTGGAACTGAGTTTGTCTACCTTAGCTCTGGATTTGCACAATCTTTGCCCTATACCTTCTTTTTAAATTTTTCATTATTATTATTATTATTATTATTATTATTATTATTATTATTAACTCACTTTGTATGCTGGTTATCTCCTCCTGGTCCTACCTTTCCTCCCTCTTCCCTCCCTGTCTTTTTCCCCTAGTCCCTGATAGGGGAAGTCCTCCTTCTCTACTGTCTGACCCCAGTCTATCAGGTTCCATCAGGACTGCCTGGATCCTCTTGGGAGAAACGATCAAGGAGTAGACAACCGAGTTCATGTCAGAGACTGTCTTTTCTCCCCTTACTAGAGGACCCACATGGAGTCTATGGGCTACCCGTCTGAGCAGGGGGTCTAGGTCCTCTCTATGCATGGCCTTTGGTTGGTGTATTAGTCTCTGCATCCAGAGACTAATAGTCCAGCTTATTTTGGCTTCATTGGTCTCCTTGTGGGGCTCCTGTCCCCTTTGGGTCCTTCTATATCCCCCTTATTCCATGAGAGTCCCTGCACCCTGTTCAAAGTCTGGCAGTGAGTGTCAGCATCTGCTTCAATCCCCTGCTGGGTAGAGTCTTTTAGAGGACATCTGCCCTACACCTTCTTCTTTTTTTTTTTTTTTTTAAGATTTATTTATTTATTATGTATACAGTGTTCTGTCTGCAGGCCAGAAGAGGGCACTGGATCTCACTATAGATGGTTGTGAGCCACCATGTAGTTGCTGGGAATTGAACTCAGGACCTTTGGAAGAACAATTAGTGTTCTTAACCTCTGAGCCATCTCTCCAGCCTTGCCCTACACCTTCTTAATGAAGCTGGAGATCATGAGGGATGGATGGTCTCCTAGTCTATGTTCCCTGTCTTTAGCACTGGTGGGATTTGAGGAAACTGGTAACATTTTCCACATTGTTTTTCCTTCTTACTTTCCACACAAAGAATGAAGCTGTCTTCTCTCTGAAGCTAGAGGAATGACCAACATCCTTTATCCCTTCATCTTTTAAGGAGAGCCACATCAGCAAGTCACCTAAGCCTGCTGTCTCACTGAAATCCTGACATACACTAGTCTCTGTTCCCGGAGGGCACTGACCTGGCATTATAGAAGCCCCATCTAAGGACTTTGTTGTCCTCTTTTTTACTGTAAGGTCAGAAACTATCAACAAAAAAACTGGTTTTCAACAAAGAGTTAATGATTCATGAGCCATAACAACGTGTATATCACTTTTCCTAGGTTTCTTTGAATTCAGGTGAAGCAGCAATCCTTCCTTAGCACTCAGGAAGGATGTCTGTCTTAGTTGGGGCTCCTATTGCTGTGATAAGACACCTTGGCCAAAAGCAACTTGGAAAGAAAAGGGTTTTATTTTATCTTATACATCCAGGTAGCAGCGTATGACTGAAAAAAGTCAGGGAAGGAGCTCAAGCAGGGCAGAAACCTGGAGGCAGGAGCTGAAGGAGAGACCATGGAGGGATGCTGCTTCATTGGCTTGCTCTGCCTGCTTTCTTATACCACTCAGGACCACCTGCCCAGGGCCGGCACTGCCCACAATGAGCTGGGCCCTCCCATATCAATCACTAATTAAGAAAATGCCCTACAGACTTGCCTATAACCCCATCTCAGGAAGACATTTTATTAACTGGGATTCCCTCTCCTGAAATGATTCCAGCTTGCATCAGCTTGACATGAAACTAGCCAGCACAATGTGGTTGGTTTGGACTTTCATGGGACCAAACAAAGGCATTTCTGAGCTGGAGGTTTCAGTGGCAATTGCCAAACCTTATGGTGTAGTAGTTATGTAAAATGGCCAGTCCTAGGAGTGAAATCAGCAATTGTGCTTGTGTTAAAGGCTCCTGACTTGGACATGAACACACTTGAAATCAGCTCCACATGTATCTGCTTCCTGCACTTGAGGTTTTATGTTTATGTGACCGGGTGTGCATTTAATTAGCAATATAGTCATGCTCTGGCACTTTTTTCTCATTTTAAACAAAAGCTCAGTTTTTTTTTTCTTACCTATTAACACCCATTCATGTACATGGACCCAGTGATTTATATTTTGTAGATTTTCCTTTTCAAAATAAGTTTCTTATCTGAATATCAAGACATAATTCAAGTAAAATGAGGAATGTCATATTAGTCATGTTTGTGTCACTGTAGCCAAATACTTGACACAAGCAACTTAAGAAAAGAAATGGCAGCCAGGCGTGGTGATGTACCCTGTAGTCCCAAGCACTCAGGGACACAGAGACAGGTGGATCACTGTGAGTTTGAGGCCAGCCTGGTCTACAAAGTAAGTCCAGGACAGCCAAGGCTACACAGAGAAACCCTGTCTTGGGGAAAAAAAAAAAAAGCAAAAGAAAAGGTTTATTTTGTTCATGATTGCGTAGGGTTGTGTCCGTGGCTGCTTGGCCCCCGTCCAAGTGGATAGAACTCTTGGTGGCAGGACCCTGTTTTGGGGTACTCACATCACGGGATACAGGATGTGGAAAGAAGGGATAAAGAAAGAGCCAGCAAGCCTTACGGGACGTTTCCAGTGACCTACTCCTTCCATCGTAGATCCACATCCTGTCTTCAGTTTCTGAACACTGTGTTCATCAACAGATTAATCCATCCACTCTATCAGAACCCTTCTGGAAACACCATCATAGACACACCCAGAGATGTGCTGTACTGATCTCCTAGACATGGACATGACTTAATCTGATCGAGTTAACAGTGGCCAGTAACTGACAGGGGCAGGCTGCATAGGATACACTTAGGCCCTTCTCCTCCTCCTCCTTGTTACTGTTCCTCTAATCAGGGTGGGTCATAGCTAATCCACCTTTCCTTTCTTCTTTCTCAGATTTCTTTGGAAGCAATCTAAATACTCCTACTTCTTGCCTTCTTAAATTTAAGAAGAAGGAAGAAAAGTTGACAGTAGCTAAAAGCTGTTGTTTAACAGATAAGCTTTAACTTAAACACAATTGATTACTAGTGTCAGGGACTATGTGAAGGTCAGAGAACAATTCTGTAAAGCTGCTTTTTCTCTTTCTACTTTTATATGGTTCTGGAACTTGAACACAGCTCCTCACATTTGTACTGCAAGAGCCTTACTGAGCCATCCCATGAGCCCTAAGGGACGTGCTTTTGTTCTTTTTTTGTAATCGTTACTCCCCTCGGCCCACAATTTCTTGAGGTTTTCCTTTCTTGATTCCACTCTCTTTTTCCTCAACCTCCCAACCTCCTTTTCTAATATTCTTTCTTCATTTGGTTTGCAGACTCTTGAACGGTCTGGGTGTTAATGGGAAACAAAGATAAATAAGAACCTTGGATGCTGTGGGCTGACGTAACAGCAAACTTGAATGATCTTAGCCTGGCATTCCTTTGGTGTCTCCTCTGTAAGTTCTGACAGGAGGCTTGACTGTGGTGTACTTCAGCACTCCCCCGTGGAGGGCTCGCTCTGTATAATCTTCTACTTGTCTTCCTGTCTTGAGTTCTTCCTAGGCTACTTCTTCTTATGCTAACTGGAGCTGGCTTTTTAATTTCAGACCCCACGTCTGCCCAGCCCAGTGCGCTGTGGAAGGGTTTCTCTCCCCATTCCAAGCACTTGCTTTCAAATTTATTCTGATCGTATCGGGTGTGTCATATGTCCACCCTGAGAGCAGTGTTTATGTGTGGAGTCTAAATATTCTGGATGCTTGGGCTCTCTTGAAGTGTTCTGCTCTGGAGCTGGAAGGGGATCAGTTTCCCTGGACAAGTATCCCTGTTTAAGAGAGGGGGAGGCAGAAGGCATTGGGAAGAAAAAAAGGAAAAAAAAAAAAAAAAGAGGCAGTAGAGCCACACAGGCAAAGACTGGAGTGATGGGGCCACAAGCCAAGAATGTCCACAACCCTCAGAGTCTGCAAAGGGTGACAGATGGATTTTCCCCTGAAGACCTCAGAGGGAAGGCTTTGCTAAGGATTTGTTAACACCTTGTCATCTGCCCAGGGAAGTTGGTCCTTCTATGGTCCAGCTATGTTAGAAAGAGAAAAATATGTGCTGTGGGAAGGGAAGGTGGGCCATCATGACCAACCCTTTTTAAAAATCGTATGTGTGTGTGTGTTTGAGACGGGGCTTCTCTGTGTACCATTGGCTATCCTAGAACTCACTATGTAGATGGTCCTCAAACTCACAGAGATCTACCTGCCTCTACCTCCTGAGTGCGGGGATTAAAGGCATATAGCACCACTGCCCAACTTCTAGCCTTTTTAAATTTCTAAAATTTGGTTTGTGGAGATTGAACTTGGGTCTTTGAGCTTGCAAGTCAATAACTTTGCTGACTATGCTATCGCTCCAGCCTGAAGATAACATTTCTATTAAATTATATAAAATTCAAATAATCTTCATGGCTCTCTTCTTCACTGTGGGTACAATATTTGGAGCTACTACGCATTCTTGCTGCCTTGATTTCCCTGCTATGATGGACTATACCTTAGAACCTCAAGCCAACATTAATTCTTCCCTTCTTAAAAAAATAATGACTCCCAACTTTTATTTAGAATATTAGAAAAATACACTCTCAGTTATAAGTAATCCCCTTTGATGCAATTTTTAAATTTTTTGCTTAAATTTATTTTCTTATTTTTAATATTAAATCAACATACCTTTTAAGAAAAGTTTTAAAAGCTGTTAAGGAAAAAAAATTCTTTGTCCATGAGAAGTTTGTCTGGGAAGTTAAATGCCAGAAACTGTATCCTAAGTAGCGTTTTTGCAAACAGCATTCTCTAAGGCAGGGCCTTGGACATTTGTCTCTTCTTTGTGCCCAGATCAGAATTTCCATGGTTTTTAGGGAAGTGACCTTTTCTGTCTAATTTGTGGCTTGTCTTGTGTCAGACTTGCTGGTATGCGCGGCATAATAATTGCAGGCTTGCTCAAGCGCACACGAGAGGATTTTGTTCTGGTTTTCTGGAGGCTTCTTTGTGGCTTCAAATGACAGAAGTGTGTTCTCTCAACATTCTGAAACCAGAAGTGAAGGGCCAACTTCCCTGGGCTGATGCTAAGGTGTTAGCAAATCCATGTTGCCTCTGAAGGCTTCAGGGGAAAAGCCATCTTTGCAGATTCTGAGGGTTGTGGACATTCTCGGCTTGTTGTCTAGTCACTCCAGCCTTTGCCGGTGTGGCTGTACTGCCTCTTTTCCTCTGATGTCTTCTGCCTCCTCCTCTCTTCCAAGGACACTTGTAGCTGCATATAGTGCCCATTGAAATTATCCGAGATAATGAACCCTCTCAAAGTCACTAATTTAATAAAATCTGCAATGATCCTTCCTCATTATAAAATAACATTTAGAGGTTTCTAGGGTTGAGATTTAATGTCCTTGAGTGACATTATTAAGCCTGTCACAGATGACTTCATAATTGGGGAATTCTAGAGATTCCGGCAGTTTCATGATTATGTCTCAATACCCATGTGTTATCATATTACAATCTCATTCCTTGAGGACACCAGATCCCAGGGTATGTGAGCACCATGTATGAGATCAGACAATATCTTCATGTGACCCATACAGAGTTCTCCTAAGCAGTTTAATGTATCTCTGAATTACTTATGGCATGTCCTACAGTTCCAACGCTCTCCAAATTGTTTTTCTGTGTTGGCCATAGACTAACGACATTGTCAGAACAGGTGTGTGGGGTCTATTATTTTTAAAAGGTGTTGTGATCGCCAGCTGAGTGGACTTACAGCTGCAGAGCCCATGAGTGGAGAAGACTCGCCGTATAGTACTTAGTAAATATACAAATATGTATGGCATATGATACATATAAGTAGTGTTTATAGACAGTTAATTGTGAAGATTAAGTTTGATATATCTTGGGCCTCAGAAAATTTGTTCATTAGGATTTAGAAAGCTCTTAAAACTAGAAAAGTAAGGCAGATTATTCTGTGGAAGGGAAATCTTTCCATGATGTTGATTGAGATGGCTTTGTTCATTTCTTTTTTGGAAAAGAGAGTCTTTAAAATCCTATGTGGGGAGGCACAGAAGGATGGCTCCGTGGTTGTTAACCACACATCCTGTTCTTATTGAGGGCCCTAGTTTGTTTTCCAGTGTCTACCTGGTGGCTTCTGGCTACATGGAACTCTAGTTCTGGCGAATCTAATGCCCTTTTCTGGTCTCTACAGGCACACAAATGCTGGACATAAACATAGGTAAGCACTTATATATAAAATAAAATAAATAAATATTTAGGAACTTAATACAAAATCTATATGGAATTTAGGTTTTATACCCTAGGTTGTGAGCATTTCAGGTCAACGGCCAGGTTTGTTGAACATGTTAAACATCAGCCAAAAACAAACAACAAACAAAAAGAACAAACAAAAAAACAGGCAACCTTAACCGTACAGCTTTACCTCAAGGATGTGCACTGATGCTTTCTTGGCCATCCCCAGAAAACCTTGAAGCATTGTTTTGAAAGCAGGGTGGAAAACACACTCATGATGGACCACCTGAGAATGATCCCTTGCTGGGTGGGTCATCACACCCCACCCTCTCAGAGATTTTCAACCAGTTCTTTTCAAACACTTTGTTGGCTTAGTTCTGAATATTTTAGTTTAATTATTATCTGACTTTTGAACTTATTACTTTAGAAAGTTTGTTACGATGCTGCATGCTTCCTGCATTTATTCTGTGGATAAAATGTGGGCTCTGTATGGTAGATTCCAATGGTTGGTCAGCCCACAGCAGTACCACATAGAAAAGTGATTAAGGTGACATAAACTCATTAATATCATATATGCTGGCTTCTAGCATGGATTGCATATATTCTTAGAGACTCGTAGAAGGTTGTTAACTTCAAAACTAAAATCTAGTTTATCCAACTCCTCAAGTTTTTCTTGTTTATGTATTTCTGAGTCAGCGTCTCTAGAGCCTTTACTTTTGGCCAGCGTTCCACTCACTTTTTGCATGAGAAGTGTCAGTGAGAGGAGAGGACAGTGAGCAGCGTCAGCTTGCTATTTCAAGGCTACTTTAATTTATTGTTTGCTTAATGGAGAAGTGAGTGTTCCCAAAGTGTTGCCTTGGATAGCTGCAGACTGCTGAAGCAGCCTCCTGTAAGCCCCGGTTTGGTTCCCAATTGTTTTTATCCCTTCAGTTGTAATGATATCCAAGTGATAGTCACAGATAAAAATACTCAATAATGAGAAAAACTAATCATAAAATATATATTTTTTTGCTTTGCCCCCAATAAACATAGTTATTTTGGGTGTTTCTCCTTATATTTATTTTCATATTTCCAAATGGTCTTCCCAGTCCCTCATGTTACATAATTCTTCCTGGCTCTCTACTTTGGTAGGCAAAGGTTTAGGTCTATCACACCTTTACCCATGTTCTTCCTGCTTTCTTATGTAGTTATTTCTGCAAGTCTGGTGAAGTCGTTTGCTATGAGGTAACTACAGTATCCATCAGTGCGCCATGATTTTATTTACTGTCTTACACACTTTCAAGCACCATGTATTCATGTTGGAATTGACATAGATTTGTATTTTCACATCAAACCTATATTTAGTTTTCCTACAAGGCACATATCCATCAGTGTGCTGTCTACTTCTTACAAGTCCATCATAGGGCTGTTTTCCTTGTTATCTCCTAGACACCTCTTGTCCATTATCTTTCATCCTCCTCCTGAGTCAACATTATTTCTCTAGGGCAGGTAAAATGCTGTGACTCAGGACCCTCTCTGCTACCATCTGTGTTATTGGTTATTCTGTTTTCCTCTTCATGACTTTGCTATGCTAGAGTACATTCCCAAGGAATAAGTATCTCATACTTCTAACATCTATAGACACTTCTTTGTTTGACCTTTTGGAAAGTTTGGCTGGGTATAAGAATGTTGATTGCCCTGCCATTTGGATCTTAATTGCCTCCCAAAGGTTTATGTGAAGGTGTCTTGCTTCCTGGTTTGGTGCTAATTGGAAATGGTAGAAACTTTAAGTAGGGGGTTGTGGTTAGTGGGGGGGGTGCTCTTGTAAGGAATTGTGGTGTTGTTTTTTTTGTTTGTTTGTTTTGTTTTGTTTTTGTTTTTTCTGCCCTCTGCTCCCTGGCAATGAGCTCTGCCGTTTTGTCCCCCCCCCACTTATATCTACTATGTTGCCTCACAGGCCCAAGGCCAGTGAGGTGGAAAGAACCTCCACTACTGTGAGCCAAAAAAGCTTTACTTTTCATGAATTAATAGTTTAGATATTTATTGTAGAAATGGGAAGGTGAAAATGTCTCCAACTTTTGTGAAGGGACTAATCATTGACACCTGAGATGTAGGTTGCTTTTGAGAAAATCAGCTTCATCTAACTTAGATAATAATGATTATCTAAGTTTTTATTCTAATGATGATTTTGTTCCATACACTGCAAGCTCTTTGACTCTCTCATTTTGTTCTCGGTACTTTGAACTATCATGGTGACATGCCATGGTATGAGTTTTCCTTCAGTTCATCCAGTCTGGGGGTTGTCTCTTCAATTTGGAGACTCTGGGTGCTTGGTATTTTAAGTAGCCTAAAGTAAAATGCTGACCTCCTTTCCTAAATTTAGAAACTTTTTGAGAAATATGGACACATGACAGAAATGGAGAGCCATGCCCCAGTCTACTAAACCTGCTCTAGGTGCTGCGGCGGCTCCTATGTACAGATTCAGTGGCTGTGTACAACTTCCAAATCAGGTGACTGTGTTCTTTCCCCTTTCACTTTGTGCTTTCTTTATATAACTTCAAATTTCTTATTATGTTCAACTTAGTAGAGTTTGAGAGAGGGGAAGATAAATATTTAAAGTCATTGCCATCTGTGCCCAAAATCTCTCTCTGCACTATTAAAACCTCCCTAAAATTAGTTTAAGTGATTTGAACCTTTCTTTTAAAAATATCTTTATTGGTGATGGAAACAATGAAGTTTAATTTCACACTTGGTTATGTATTTATAAAGCACCTGGAACTTCTGCCATAAGCAGACCTATATAAATAAATAAAGGTTGCTATGGAAATCCAGACCCCCTTGGTTGAATGTAAAAGCCAGTGAACTATAAGCCACTGAGGTGGTGAGGAAGATACAGATGTTAAAGTCTCAGTGAAAAACCCTTCCTCCAAAAGAGGTCATAAAATGAAGACTTTTTTCTTATTACATTTCTGGGTGTTTCGGCAAGCAGAAGATAAAGGCTGCAGTGGAAATGGGTGCAGATGTATCTCTCCTTGGTGTACTGTGTGTTCATTTCTTTGTTTTTACTGAAAATACTTTACATTCATTTATTTGGCAAGCAAAATGATGCCTGGGCTCCCGTGCATACTGAGTTCTGTAAATGAGACATTAGTCAGATTGGCATTCATGAGTCACCAGGCATCTTCATAAGCCAAATCCAGGGATTATAAAATCATTTGCTCAGGAAGGAATGGGGATAAATGAAATTTATCATTGTGGGAGCCAGGAAAGTTACCTTCTGAGCTAATGACCTCACTGAAGCTAGAGGTTTTATTTATTTCTTTTTCTCTCTGTGTGTGGGGTTCCACGTTGATGGGTTATGCATGCTCTTGAAAAATTCTCTCTGAGATGCTTAGGAACAGTACTGAAATATTTGTCACCACCTGCTATGTCTGCAATGTCTGCTAGGCCCTGGAGGTGTCATTTATTACCACAAGGGCGTTTTTTCCTATTACTGTGTTTACAGGATGTGTGCTATTCCCAGCAGAGAGAGCACCAGGTCATTAAGGGTTTACCTCAGAGCCTGGCATTTTGTTTCCCTATTCTCTTTTCAAAGTTAATTCAAAGTCTTTGCATACCTTGGCCTTTCCTCCAGCCCCCGCCTTAGGAACACCACTGGAAGGGCTCTTCAGGGCCCTTGGTATACATTTACTGTAAAACAATTGTCTTGAGTGATAACTTCAGAAATCTCCTTTCTCTAGCAAAGACTTGGTGCATTCACAGTCACTATATAGCAAGATATTGGCATTGCAGTCAGAGAAGGAGGAACACATTTTAGCAGGTACCCCTAGTGTCTACAACTGTCAGGATCCCAGAAGAATATTTTACCAGCTAACACACAGCCACTGCCTGCACTCTCCTAAGACCCAGAGAAAAAACAGCAACCAAGAAACAAAATACCTCTACTCAATGAAGACAAGAAAAGATATCAGCACCTAGAATTACAATCTTCCCAAACATGTAGTATAAAAACACAGTAACAGATAGGACAATGTGTCTCCATTAAAGCCGAGCAACCCTACCACGGTACACCCTGAGTGTTGCAACATAGCTGAAGCACAAGAAAAATTCCAGGAAAATAGCCTTGATGAATGTGATACAGTCTGTAAAGAGGAAATGAATAAATCACTTAATCTATGAAAACACAAAAAGCAGAAGGAAATGAAAAAAAAATGGTCCAATATCTGAAAATAAAAAGAGAATCATTAAGAATATCCAAACTGAAATTTTCATTTTATCTGTAAATAAAAAATTTAGGAAGTCAAAGAGAAATCTCAGAGGTAAGCCTCACCAACAGAATATAAGAAATGGGAGAGAGAATCTCAGGTATTAAGGGCATGATGGAAGAAATAGATACCTTAGTCAAAGAAAATGTGAAGTCTGGCACAAAACATTGAGGAAATCTGGGACATCATGAAAATACCAAATCTGAAATTACAGGAATAGACAAAGGAGAAGAAACCCAGGTTAAAGGCACAGAAAATATTTTCAACAAAATCATAGAAGAAAATTTCCCTAATCTAAAGAAAATTTATACATAAGAATCATACAGAACATCAGATAGACTGGACCAGAAAAAGAAAGTCCTTTTGGCACATAATAAAACACTAAACACGCAGAATAAAGAAAGAATATTAAAAGCTACAAGAGACAAAGACCAAGTAATATATAAAGATAAATCTATTAGACTAACATCTGACTTCTGAATGGGCCTGAACCAATGTTCTATAGATTCTGAGACCTCAAATACCAGCCCAGACTACTATGCCCAGCAAAACATTCAATCACAATAGATGGAGAAAACAAAACATTTTGTGATAAGAACCAAATTTAAACAATATCTTTCCACAAATTCAGTAGTACTACAGAACAGGATAGAAGAGAAAACTCCAACCTAAAGAAATTAACCACACCCAAGAAAACACAAGGAGCAAATAATCACAGACCAGCAAACCAAAAGAGCAGAAACACATACACAGAAACACAGACACACACACCAAGCAAGCAAGCAAGCACCCCACAAACACTATTATAACAAAATAACAGGAATTAAAAAAACACTGCTCATTGATGTCTTTCACCACCAATAAACTCAATTCCTCAATAAAAATGACACAGACAAACAAAATGGATTTGAAAAACACAATTTCTCTTTTTGTTGTATCCAAGAAACACACCTCAACTTCAAGGATAGACATCATCACTGGGTAAGAGGATGGAAAAAGATATTCCAAGCAAGTGGACGCTCATGTGGCTGCTTTCATATCTAACAGAAAGAAGAGACTTCAATCCAAAACTAATAAGAAAAGATAGGGAAGGACACAAAATATTCATAAAAGGAAAAATCCACCAAGAGGATATTGCAGTTTTTAACATCTGTACACCACACACAAGGACACCCAAGTTCATAAAAGAAAACTGTTACAGCTTAAATCACACATTGATCCTCAACATACTGATAGCGGGAGACTTCAATACCCCACTTCGGCCAACAGACAGGTCATCCACATAAAATCTAAACAGAGAAATGCTAGAGCTTACTGACATTGTAAACCAAATGTACCTAGCAGATAGTTACAGAGAGAGATGTTCACTCAAACACAAAAGAATGTATCTTCTTCTCAGAACCCCATGAAGCTTTTTCCAAAATAGAGCGCATACCTGGACAGAAAGCAAGTCTTGACAGATACAAAAAAATTAAAATGCTACTCTGTATCCTCTCGGACCTCTCAGGGATTAAAACTGGATATAGACAATAACAGAAACAACAGAAAGCATACAAGCTCATGGAAATGGAGCAACTCATTGAAAAATGGGTCAAGACAGAAATTAAGAAATTAAAGAGTTCCTAGAATTGAATGAAAATGAATAATCAAACCTATGGGACACAATGAAGGTGGTTCTAAGAGGCAATTTTATACCACTATAAAACTGTTGGGAAGATTTTATATTAGTAACTTAACAGCATGCCTGAAAGCTCTAGAACAAAAAGAAGTCACACACAAAGGAATAGAGGGCAAGAAATAAAGTCAGGGATGAGATCAGTAAAATAGGAACACAATGGTACAAAAAAAAAAGAACAAACAAACAAAAAACAAATGAAACAAAGAAAGACAACAAGAGGAGGATCTGGATGGGAGGGGAAGCAAGGAGGAACTGGGAGGAGCAGAGGGAGGAAAAACCATAGTCAGTAAATATTATGTGAGGAAAAAAAAACATTTTCAATAAAATGAAAACGAAAGAGAGAGAGAGAGACCAAGGTTCTGTGTTTCTTCTCACCAAGTATGACCTCCCAAAAGAGTTAGAGAGGACAGGATAAGATTCAATGACAAATGGGAACCAGTTCGTATAGCCACAATGGGTCATCAACGCTATATGTGAAGATAAGATTCTAGGTTTTTTTTTTTTCCAGGTACAATTTTCTCATAGTGTGGGGAGATTTAGACAGAGCATTATTATAGTTGTTTTCCAAGTAATATCATATGTTCCTAGAAAGAGCAAGAGGCTAAAATATGGAAATCTATAGATTGTGTTTAAGTAAGAAAATGCATTTTTATTGTCTCTATAAGCTAAATTACTCATTTAGTTTATTAGTCTGTAGTTTTTTTTTTTTAAACAACCAGCATTAGATTCACTAATGACACTAAAGATTATAGCATCATTGGGGAAAATGTTTCCTTTCTTTTTCCTTTTTTCATAAACATGGCTGGGTGCTTTGACAGTGACAATAAAGCAGGAATAAGAGTACATGGCTCTGTGGGTGAAGTTCTGGTGGTCAAACATGAGGACCTCAGTTTGGATCTGCAGCACCCATGTAAAAGCTGGGGCCCATGGTGGTGCAGGACCTGTAATCTCTGTGCTGGAAGGGAGGGACAAGAGGGTCCTGGGAGCGTGCTGGCTAGCCAGCCTACCTGAATTTGTGATCTTGTGGTTCAGTAAGGGACTACCCCCTTAAAAACTAAGGTAGAGATAGTGTGGACTATACCTGAAGTATGTAACTATACCTAAATATACCTGAAAAATATACCTATAGTTTTTCTCATGAGCATGCACCCCCTAAACACACACACACACTCACTCACACACATACACAGTCTTACAGTCAAACACATACACACAGACACCTTAGCTTATACACACTCTCTCACACACACACTCGTACAGTCAGACACATATATAGGATAAAAACACATTCTCACACCCACATAGATAAAAATGTATCTGTCTTGCATTTAGTTGGAATGCGAAGCTGTGTTTGCTTTGCTTTTCTGTTATCCTTCCCTTTCTAGTTTACATTTATTTTTCCTTTTTCTTTGGTGTCTTTCTTCTCTCACCTTTCTTTACCATTTCAAACATCTCCCTTTGCTTCTTTCTTACTTCTTCCCGTACTCCATGTCTCAAATGTCTAACAAAGGCACTCAAGTGTTGGTTCTGCTCTCTGATTATGCCCCTCACTTAGATCACAACAAATCAATTTGGCCTGGAGAGAGGAATATTCTCACATCTCAACTGAGATGTGTTGAAGCTGGGTGTGGCATCGGGGATGCTAGCCGCAAACAACGTGAGTGTGAAAAGGATTCAGATATTCTGAGGAAGCAGAGGGAGAGAATAGACACTGGGAAACAGTGACGCTGTCTGGTCAAATAGCAAATGAGAAGGAAGTCTGCATGTGTGGGACACTCAGTGACCACAAGATTGTGGGCAGCAGAGGGTCTAGTTTCTTTTGCTCTTCTGGTTGAATGATGACCCAAGAGTCAGCTGGGTGTTCTTGTGAGTGCTAAGAGGCTGGGTGGGAAATTCCACAAGCAGTTCCTGGGATTTGTGTTGAAGAACAATGAGGCCTAAGTTGGATCTTGGTGATAAACAGGTAGAGGAGAAAACTTCCATGGACTAAAGGGTATTTGAGCGGATAAAGGCAGGGGTTTTAGAGCACAGTTAGTGTGCTAGCTATACTAGCCTTCCTACGAGGTATATGTCACTGTTATTTATCTCCTTCTTCAGAGGTTCCAGGACAGAACAGGGGCCTTTTGCTGTCATTTATTCTCTGGGGGCCCCTGAACTCATTCTCCTTTTCTTCAGAATGGGGTTTCTCCGTGTGAGGAGAACCCATACTCTTTGTTTCCATCCGGCCCTCTTCCGACAGCTGTGGAGGTGCTTTGTCTATTCTAGGTAGAGAAGTTGATGGGGACACTTGTATCCAGCAAAATCTCTTCCAGTTTCTCAAGCTGAACAGCAGGGAGTTCATCTATTATAGCTTTCAATCGTCTTGACATGTCTATGTTTGTAAAGTACTTTGCCTGTGGAAAGCACAAAGCGTAAAGTAAAGTACTTTGCTTGTGGAAAGCCTAACTCTTGGCATTAGTTTATGGGGCTTAAGTTACCTCCATAATTAAGGCAGATATGTTAGCCCTAAATCTACTTGCCCTGTTTGCCCCTACTTGGTTTATTATTATTATTATTATTATTATTATTATTATTATTATTATTAATTGAGTCTGTCAGCATGGGAGGATAGATTTCTTTTCTAGAATATTGTATGTGTCTCACCCTTTGTTCATTTGTCTGTCTTGGCTCAGGAAATATTTTGTTTAAACCATTAATATTTCATTGGAAACATCTGGACAGGACTTAGTGTCCTTGATTAGAAACCTAGTTGGTATTAAATGCCAGTCCTCTGATGAGAGGTAAACGTCATCTTTACTGTGAGGAATTAGCTGTTTTTATGGTATGGGATGATAAAAGCATAAGAGAAGGCACTTTGTCTCTCTAGACAGGACCTCAGGTTCTTTTTATTGAGGCACGGTAGTCCCAATTAAGCTACTTACCCACACAAATATGCATAGCGTGTGATGGCAACTGCCTTCTCCCCTCTGCTCCTTTGTTGCTGGCATTCTCTCAAATGTATTAAATGGAGCCGCTACTTAGGATGAATCAGAAAAAGGGCATCACCTTACGCTTCTTATTTTCTTTAAAGTTGATGACATACACAGAGATTTCTGTGATGGAAGGGAAAGGATCCTGAACTTAATTTATTAAAGCTCTCAAATGTATAAAAAATGTAAAGGGCCTTGCTTTCCCCTCCCCCCTTCTGTATTTTCTTCTTTGTTATGGGTGAAGTAAAGCAATGTAGTAGAAAATCTCCATTTACCTTGAGGGAGCTGAAGTTTCCTGCTGCATGGGCTTTAGTTCATGCCTCATTTCTTCACCGGAAACATGTTTACCATGAGGAGGTATGATGGATGTTGCTGGAGGCGTATGAACCTGCTGCTTAATGTCCCCTACACCATTGTTCCCCATCATCGCCATCCCCATCACTGTTTTTCTCCATTTCTGCTGCATGGAGTTTGGGGTTAAAAGAGAGTGGTGAATTCTGAGGGAATTCTTTGCTGAGTTTCCTCAGGGAATCAAACAGCTCTAATAGCTTCCTTTGTCGGTGTGTGTCCCCGAGGCTCCGGATAACCAGCCAGTAGATTTAAATCAAAGGGAGAAAGTGCCAATCCTTAATTGATTTTTTTAATGGAGGGTAAACAGTCCATTATCTATTGTCCCGAACTCACATAGAAAGAATATAGAAGCTATTTTCATAAGTAGGTGATTTACTTGGGGGCAAGATTACGTGGCTAAGTCTAGGAGAGAAGAATACTACAGTTTTAGACTGATTCGCTTTATTTAATAACCAGCAAGGCATCAACAAACCCAGCAGTCTAGCTGCCTGTTGTTGTATAAAAGTTACACTAGACTCAGTGACATTCAGCAGCAAATAAGCAGGGGGCCACAGCTTCGGAGGCTCAGAAGTCTGGTGCGGCTGAACTGGCAGCCTCTGCCCCAGGATTTCTCTGGAAGTTGCCAAGAGCTGTTGACCGTGGACAGTGGTCTCCACTGAAAGCTCACCTGACAGCATGCCCCTTGCCAAGTACAGCAAGGATTGCTGGCAGGATTTGGCTTCCTAGAGAGGTTGGTGGCCTGATCATTTTGGTTTCTTGGTGGCCATGGGCCAGGAGTTCCTTGCCGCAGGAGTGTCTGCCTGGGGACGTACACAGCGTTATGACTGGCTTCCAACCTGGAAAATGAGTGAAAGAGCAATAGAAGGACAGATTGACAGAAAACAGACTCTTTCTTGTGGAACCGGAACCCGGGAGTAAGCTACTGAAAGCAAGTCATATCCCTGTTCGGCCTATGGTCAAGGGGACGCTGTAGAACATGGGTTTAGGGTAGACAGGCCGTTAAACCGTGTTTTAGAGATTACATGCTGCAAATACTGACTAGACTTTGTGATGCCATTCTGTTCACTAACCAACAAGAGAAAAGCGAGCACGCTGCTAATAATGTTGATTCTGTGTTTCACGCAGCAAACCCTCTTTCCTGAAACATGGTTCAATGTGTCTCACGGCCTACACACTCTTTAGAGCATCCTTGCTGACTCAATGAGATGGCTCCGCACATCAGATCAGCCCCTACCCCCGACACACCTTTTACCTCCGGTTCACCACTGCTTTAGATTTCTCAGCATGCTGGAGACCGATCTTGCCATGGCCCCAGGATTGCTATAATTCGTTTATAGTGCTTAGCTGGCTGCCTCTGCCCCAGGATCTCTTGAAGTAGCCATGGGCTGCTGTTGGCTGCAGCAGTGATCACAAATGAAAGCTCACCTGCCTGCATTGTCATATAGTGCTTTGCTTCATGTAGCGCTCAGGGAGGGATGGCACCTTTATAAAAATGCAGTCCCTTTGAGTATAAATTTGTACCTCACATAGCTTCTACTTTACAGCGACACTTTACCATGGTCTTTCTATAAGTAGAACAATCATCATATCACCAGCACCATCACTACCACCACCATCAGCATCAGCATCATCATGGCTGAAGGATATACTTTCTGATTATTTGAACCTTTTTTGAGATGAGAACTCTCCCCCAGGCAGATAATGTAGGGACTTTTCTCTCTTTCATGACTGTGGACGGCCTGTGCTGATAACACAGGAGGCTAGAACCTTCTGAGGCAATAATCAAAGGGTCTCTCCACCTAGTTAACCTGCCATCTATATCCAGCTATGGACTTTTGGATCCAGAAACAAATTCTTTTTCTGGCTTTCAGTAGTTGCCTATCCTTGAACCTCACCACCTGGTTCTGCCTCACAACATCTGGAGAGTGGGGAGAGGGCGATTTCTCACCTGGCAATCTAGTGAGTGTTCAATAAAACAGTGGCTGTTAAGGTTCCCACTCTTATTTTGACTTGCCTTAAATTCTTTCAGCTCAAATACTAAAATGTTTCTGTTATTGGGTGTCACTCCTGATTGTTCTCATATATTCCATAAAATTTACCACTTCAACCACTGTGGAGAATACTGCCCAGGGGCACTCAGTACAGCCATCATCGGCCTACACTATCACCTCACTCTCTGGCCCATCGTAGTAATCACCCTACTAGGAAACCTCTCTGTAGTGGAACAGTCTTTTTCCATCTACTCTGCCCACAGCCCCTGGCAACTACTAATCTACTTTCTGTCTCCGAAAATTTGCATGTTCTAGATGTTCCATAACAAAGGAACTGTACAAATACGTGGTCTTTTGTGTCTCGTTTTCTTTCCCTGAGCGTAATGTTTTCAAGGTGTCTCAATTGTTTTTGTTTTACGCAAGTGTTTCGCTAATGTGTGCTCATCACAGGAAGACTTGAACAGGAGGAAATAATCTGAAGTGTATGCTCTCTGGATGGTGGGCAAGAGCAAGAATATTTTTGTGTGAAGAGGAGCCACAAGAGCCAGCAAAGCAGCAAAGCTCGAGAGGAAAGGACAGTAGGGTTGTGAAGGTCAAGTCCAGCTCCTGGGAGCAAAGCCCCACCTCCTTCTCCATCATTCTTTCCTCTCTCACTTCTGTCTTCAGCTAAGTTTTCTAGCTTCTACTTTCTGCCTGTCTTTTCATCCCTTTTGTTCACTCTTCCCTTCTGTCTTTGTTTTTCTTCTTTGTTTCTTGCTCTCTTTTGTGCCCCTTGTATAGAGGAACATTTGAAATGGTTTAGCACTCAAATCTTCCTCTTGCAGGGTTTATCCCAACAGCAGAGTAAAAGTCGTGTGCACTAAAAGTCTTGACATAAGAAATTGGTTTTAAAAGTATATGATGTGTCACTTGAAAGAATACTATAAAGTCTTTAAATTATGCTTGATAAAGTAATAATACAGGATATATTTAGAACTAAAAGGATCTTTTCACAAACTAGTACTCATTGTCTCTTTAAGATGCTAATAAGTCAGATAGTATCACAAACCCTAGACACAACCCCCCCCCCCAATTTTTTTTTCTGCGTAAAATGATACACTAATCATGACAGGAGTTATAATCTGTAACAATTACTGATGGCTTTGTTTTATTTTTTAATTGTGCTTTTATTAGCTTCTAACTTTTCTGCAATGTACGTGCACCAAGTAGAAGATGTCAATGATCAGCACACACAGTGATTGAGAGGACACCGATAGCGTAGCTTGATCCTTGGCCACAAAGGCAGAAATCTTCTTTTGGTGTGTAGAAAGATCATGTGTGTACTGTGTTCTCAAGTGCAGTGTTTTGCTTACTCCACTCCCTTGTGATTTCTGCTAGCGTCTGGATGCATTTTTCAGTTGTCGAATTTGGCAGGTTCTACTGGCATTGAGTAGGTGGAGGCCAGAGACATTGCTAAAGGTGCCGAATTCATAGACCATGCTTTCCCTACAAACCTCAATATGAGAAATGCCAAGGATGAGGAACCCACTAATTTGCCACATAAAAGTATTTTAAAATAGTTCACTGGATAATGTCAGTGGGCATGGAAGAGGTCAAATCAACTGGCTCATCTTTTAACAGGTATGGGGAATTAATTTATCATCACCTGCAATACTGCCCTTACCTAATTCTCCATGGATCTGAAGTCAACTGTCGTGTGCTCTTACACAACACCCCAAACAAACACTGATGTTCTACCTACAATGTGTATCTCAGGAAGAAGCCACAGGATTTGTAGGAGGTTATGCAATTGATAGTGAGTCAGGTCACAGCATTCTGTGGAGGAGATTAATAAAGGTAATCGCCAGCTAGAAAGCGTACAAGGCTCACAGAACTGGGAGCCTCCTGGCCTAGGGAAGAGTGCCACCTACTGAATCTTGTTTGTGCTTTCTCTGGCTCTAATTTATGCAGGTTTATGCCGGACTGTGTTACTTCCAATTATTGAACTTGGGCATCAAGAGTTAGCAGTAGGCGTTCCTGCTGGAACTTTAAAAAAAGAACACTTACTGTTAAAGAATGCTTGCCATCAGCTGATGTGATTAGAAGCAGATGTGAAGGACCCTACACCAGTCCAGCTCCTGAGGTAGCTAGATGGGCAGATCCCGAAGCCTTTGTATTCATTTATACAGATGCTACCTGGTGGTTTCTCTTCAGCAGAATTCTGTGAGCCAGACCCATCCTTTGCCACAATTGCCAGAAACAGTTAAAAATTCATTGCATCATTTCCCAATGTTACCGAGGACAAAATATTAAAGCACATAGATAGCCTGGGCTACAATAAAGACATTAGTACTTTATCCTTCTTTGAGATGTCAGCTTTGATCTTTCTTCTCTGTGTATTTTTAATACCCACATTCTTAATTCCCTTTCTCTTTTTTTTTAGAGCTTTTCAAAAATTTCAGCAGTGCAGCACATAAATTATGATATATCTTTTTAATAATGGCCACAGATTTCAGTAATTTGAAAAAATCATTTTGAACTACTTACTTAAAATTGGATGGGTCAGACAATTTGTTGCCATGGTGAATTTCCTTATTGAGATTAAAGGGTTTGTCTCGTAAAATTATATGCCTCTGTTTAATATGTTAATTCATGCCTTCAATTAAACATTTAATTACATAATGAGGCCTCGATTAATTTCTAACCTGAGTCTAAAATCTAATTCATGTAAATCCAGAATAGTATATATTAGAGACAAATTAAGAAATTCTAATTTGAATCTTGTTCCAAGTTTTGGTACTCTGTGTGTTAATACACACGATGGACTGGAGTGGTATAGTGTGCATACACAAGAATTTCTGGATTCGATCCTCAGCATGAGGTGGGGGACATGAATCTTAGCATCTGTGAGTTCTCAGGCAAAGGCCCCAAGAACATACAGCAACAGCAAATGCTGGACTTTTTTCATATTTATTTGTAATGAATTGTACAACAACTCTAAAGCTAGTTTTATAATGTTAACTGTTCAGTTTTTTCCTCTGTCATGTGAACACAGTGAGTTATAGCTTTAAAGTGATTGGCTTTCCTGCTGTCATACTGGAGAAGAGAGCTGTGGCTATTGAAGTTGAGTACAGTTGTGACATTTGGAGGATGAAACTGTTGTATCTGTGTTTTTGCCCTTTACCATCGGATGTAAGAAGATGTCTTTGTGTAACCTTTTATTCTTTTCGTTGATTTTTGAGCCTCTGACTCTCAGTGTACCTTCAAAGGGAGTTGGTCCTACCAAGAGCTATTAAGTGCATGGATCAAGTAACCAGGTCTCTAGAAACAAAGAAGCTAAACATTAATAAAAATGGGTTCAAGGATTATAAGGATGATCAGGGCCTCCTGGCCTTCTTCTAAACTGGCTTGAGATTGTGCTGAGGGGGTGTGTTTCCCATGTGAGGATGTTCCTACTGTACGTTAGAGAATGAGCCCTCTTGCCACTGCTTGATGATGAATGATTTTGAGACAGGTAAATATTGGTACTTATTTTCCCCAAGACTGAGCTTCATTGCTCCTTGAGTAAAACACCACCCTCCATATTTTTTTAAAGAAAATTGTTATGCCCCTTTAAAAAGTATTTTTAAAGTACTTTTGTTTTTAATTTATTCACTTTACATCCCAAATGTAGCTCCCTCCCTCATCTCCTCCCAGGCTCAGCCTCCTTCCCTTTCCCTCCTATTCCTTTCCCCTAGTCCTCAGTATTTTTTCAAATTTTCATGTATAGGTGTGTGCCCGAGTGTGTGTGCCATGTGGCGCCAGACAAGGACATTGGATGCCCTGGAACTGGAGTTATACATGGTTGAGAGCCACTGTGTAGGTGCTGTGCTGGGAACCAAACCCAGGTCCTCTGCAAGAGTCACAAGTGCCCTTAGTTGCTGAGCCATCTTTCTAGTCCCACTAACCTCTTATAATTGTAGCATGTTGCTTGGTTAAGACTTTGTCATTACTTAAAACTGCCTCAGTTCCTGAGCATTGTCTTTTAATTGCTAAGTAATGTTGATTAGTGAAATCCAAGTCTTATATGAACACCTTATAGTGACTGTGGACAGAATGGGTGACTTCTTACAGTATTTTAAGTTATTCCAAAGTCTAGCTGAGATGCTAACTTTATTATATGTGGATGGTCCCCCCAAATGATCAGTATTTAGTATTTAAAGCATCATGTTCAGATGTTAGGGGTGGAGTTGTGATATCTCAAAATCAGTATGTTGAAGTCCCAATTTTCTTTGAATCAGAATGTGGCCTTATTTAGAAATAAGGTTATGGCCATTGTCATGAGTAACAGGAAGTCATCATATTACAGTGGGAAGAACCTCTAATTAAATAAGATTAGTCTGTTAAAAAGGAGAGAGTTGGGCACACAATTATAAGGAGGAGGCCATGTCTTGGACACAGACAGATGCACCTAGAGAAGGACTGGTCTCAGGTATAGATTCTGAAGATCCCTTGATACAGCTAACCTGAGACCAATCCTTTATTGCCCGGCCTGGTGACATGTTGGTCTTAGATACCTAGATATCTAGCCCCTTGAACAGTGAGGTCATGTGCGTCATCTCACCAGGACTCAGGAAAGCAGCCTGCATCAGCTGTGATAGGCAGTGTGTATCTAGCTGAGTCCTGAGAACACCCTGAGCACCCTCTCCATACCAGAAGCTGATCTAGGTGCCAGTGACGCCAAGTGAATTCAGTTCTCCCCAAAACAGTGTGTGGGATAGACATAGGTTAGGGAGCTACGTTGATAGGACCCAGGAGACAAGCTGGTCATGTCTTAGGGGCAGTTTCTTGAAGCGGGAGGGGTTAATTGAAGTGGACCATTGCCGACTGTGGATGGCACTGTGCCATGGGCTAGGGTTTAAGACTGAACAAAAGGAGGAAGTGAGCTGATCACCAGACCATCCTCTGCTCCTGATCGTATGTGTGCTGTGACCAGCTGCCTCATGCTTTTGCTGCTTTGCCTTCTTGGCACTGATGGACAGGATCCCTTCATACTATGAACCACAGTTACATTTGCCAGGTCTTTTTGTCACAGCGATGTGAAACTCATGCAATGTCCTTCTGACTTCCTGGTCACCAGTGTTAAATAAACCCACAAAACAGCATGTGGGACCCAGAAGTTTCTTGCTCAGATGTACCCCACAGTGAGTCTTATGTGTGTGTGCCATGTATGAATCCGTGTTTGAGCATGCATGTGGATGTGGAGGCTAGAGGTCAACCTGTTATTCCTTAGAAGCTGTCTACTTTGATTTGGGGACAGGACCTCTCACTTGACTAGTACTCACTGATGTGGCTAGGTGGAGTGGCCAGCAAGGCAGCCATCTGAATGACTCCTTATCAAGCCCCTTTACAACACTCAGAGTCACTCAGGGCCACAACTCTCCAGCTTAGCTGTAACTAAGACTCAGACATATTACCTTTAACTCCCTTTTAAAAGCCATCATTAAGAAAATTGTGGTTGGTTCTGGCAATGGCCCCCAGATACAGCACCGGCAGGGGCTACGTAAGATCAAAGTGAAGTGTCCTTGAGAAAGGTTGCTTTTTCTTCAGTTCTGGTTGGAACCAGTCAGAGCTCCTTTGCTCTAATTTGTGCCAGTGATGTTGCTGGTAGGTTGCCATGGTTACTTGAGCGCGCCGGGCAGCAGGGTAGATTTTCATTGTAATGAAAGTGAACACCGCAGAGGCAGCCATGGGTGCTGCTCTTGAAGGCAGCTGCCTTCCGTATTAGCTCAGACAGTCACCCACCTCATCAGGGAACCCTTCCATGTGTTAGCTCTACTCTTTTTAAGTGAAGACACCATGACTAATTGATGTGGGAAGAAGATCCCAGTAAGGTTATTGTTAGCAACGTGCTTTGTAATAACGCTTTCTTATAGATTACTATAGCAAAATACTAATAGACAAAAGCTCTCTAAATAGCTAGTGCTCAACTCAGTTTCGTTACCCAGACTCTAATATGTTATGCAGTGGAGGAGAACTGCCAGACAATGAAAGAAAAATTAAAGTTCTGATTACCACAGTGACATTTCAGTTTAGGTGTGAAGAAGTACCTGTGATTGCCAAGACAGAGTTTGAAGTCAGTGAGTTTTCTATAGAGCCATGTATAACCAGGAAGGAAAACAGCCAAAGCTGCTGGGCTTCATAATAAAGGCGGTTTGTATTCAAATCCAGCTCTTGTAGTCACAAAACTGTACTGCAAAAATCACTCAGTTCTCTGAGCCCCAGGTGCTTCAGCCTCCCTATTATGATATCACACACACACACACACACACACACACACACACACACACAGAGACCCATTTTACAGGATGCTTGCAAGAATTAGCTATAACCAGTATTATTAATAGCTTGGGAAGCAACAATGTGTAATGTTTATTCTCATTTATTTTCTGGATTTTTCTAAGAGTTTTAGATTAAACTTAAATCAAAAGAAACCTCACATTTCTCATTGCATTGTTCACTTGCCCTTCCAAGGCTTTGGTGACCTAGCTGCTGCTCTCTGGAGGTAAAGTCATTCTATTCATAGAAAAAGACTGTTGGACTGTGAACAGATTTTTTTTGTCAACCCCCCCTTTAATAATGACAGTAATAAATGAGTCCCCCTGCACATCTCAGCTTGAAAAACATGTAACCTCGTGCAGTTATATGACTAAAATGCAGAAGGTAGTTAAGCGGCAAGTTGTATTTGGATCAAGGCTGAGCAATATTTTCTACCTAATGGAGTTTAAAAGCAATGTGTGTTCCTAGGTTACATTATAGGATGAGGCTGAAAATTTGAAATCTTACTGACTCCATCTTAAACTGTAAAGAGGATTTCCTATTTGGAGGACTTTGCTGTAGAACTCTAGTCCATTTGCCTTTTGTTAGAAGATTATCTAGAAACTTACCTGCTATAAACAATCTATAATGATGACATCTGGGGAAAGAAGGGGTACAGGCTGAGCCCTACATGACACTGTCTGTGAAGGATGTAAAACTTCCTCAACAGACCAGCACACTTGACAGAAATCTACATGCAGCAGTAGGATTATCATGGAGGCTGGACAAGGGAACCAAAAAATTAATGGTTCATATAGGTCTTGCCAGCACCATCTGAGAAGCAGAAAGAAACAGAGGCAGAGGGAGAGATGACTGAGAGAGGGAAACAGAGATAGAAAGATGGATGGCGTGAAGTAGAGTTGGAGCTAGACTGACAGACAGACAGAGATTATTTCTGGCATGTAGATGACGTCTGTTATAATTTTTTGTGATCTAGAACAGTGGTTCTCAGGGCATGGGGTAAGGATTCATGTCAGTCCATTAGCAGATATCTGACACTTTATGAAGACATTTTTGGACCTCACACTTGAGGAAGTAGTAACAGCATCTGGTGGGTGGAGCCTAGGGATGCTGTAAAAAGGGATGATTTGAGTCTAGATGTCCACAGTGCTTAGGCTGGGAAGTTCTGGTCATTGCAATAGAAAAAAGAAACTCACTTTCAGGTTGGGCCATGTCTTTGTCCCTGACCCTGTATTCATAATACCAACACTGCATTCTGATGCTTTATTTATGATTCAAGGAAACGATGTTTTAGATGCTGTATCTAAAGGATGTTCTGTATCATGCTTCGGACATAAACTTGCAGTCTCTGATTTTTCAGCAACCTCTGGTTTGCTTAGCTTTCGGTCTCTGGAAAAAAATGTAGCAGGAGTAGTAATATTTAGTTATAATTCGTGTGTTCATTTCATAGAGAAGAAAGCAGGAATGTCAGATCTTAGCATCCATAGGATGTCAAGAGTCACACAGTCTTTTCCAGTCTCTCCAGGCTCTGAGCTACAGAACATTTCCTGGTCACTGGCTGGTGAGTGTCCTATGCATTTGTGCACAACCAGTGAAATGTGGGCAGAGATGGTGCATTCCTAATTCAAACGGCCTATGAAACATGCAGATTTTGATTGCTTGTTTGTTTGTTTTGCACTCCTTTCCCCCTGTGACATTGTAGTAGGAAGGGGCTCCAGTAAATTCAAAGAGGATGGAGCCACGAGCTGAAAGCATCCCTGACCCTGACATGCTGTTTTGGGAAATGTTGCCTGGACAGAAGGCTTAGCTTAGTATGTGGCATAAAGAGACGAAGAGAAAAAGTTCTTTGTGTTGAGTACTAAGATGTTAGGGAATAGCCGAAGAGGTTAGCTCTGGCTACTAAAACAATGAAATAAGCAAGTGTAGGCACGAGGGTGTGGCTCATGGCTGTGTTTGGTTACATGCAGAAATTCACTCAACTGAACATGCAACAGTAAGTACATTCACAGAATTGGTGCCTCTGAGTTGCTTGCATCTCTTATTTGAACACCCTCTCACCTGGACCCTGTCGAACAACTGAGGTGGACACTGAGCCCCTTCATTACTGGAGCACACCATGGAGGAAACTTTGTAGTGCCCAGGCTGTCATTTTCGTAATGTCAGGTTCCTTCACCTTGCTTGAAGATTCATGAATCCACACATTATCTTCTAAATGCTAAGTACTACGTGTGGATCTGAGACTTAGTTGGGGGGGAGGGGAAGGAGGGGAACACACAGGGTTTTGTCTGTGTGTGTGTATGTCAGACTATTCCCAGTTGGTTGCACGTCTCAGGAGGCAAATACTTATTACTTTCCAGGTTGTAATTTAAACTTGTCAAATTGCCTCCAGACCCATCTTTTTCATGTGGCACAATGGAAAGCTCCAGAGCCTTAGCTCTGACTGCGTTCCTCCTTCATTTCTCCCACCCCGAAACCTGTCTCCTTTGGGGACTGCATCATCATTATTTTATAGAAAATTGGGTCTGGGACATCATATAAGAACACTTTTTATTTTGTAATATTTGTTTCCTGAGATGTGTTCTGTCACCTCTGGTGGATGACATGGCTCTCCATATGCATTTCAAGCTTATACTATGGTCACATTTTAAGGTCCTTGTGGAAGGCTATGGAGAGAAGCCTTTAACTCCGCCGAGAATCAAACTGGTCAACATTACAAGTCAGTCATCCTGTTTCTCCTTTACAGTAGAACCAAGGAATATGGAGCCATTGCTATTGCAGAACCTAAGCAGAAGCTTTTCACCTATACACAGCCTGCTTGTGTTTCTTCCATGGAGAAGGCTTTCAGTGGTCAACCCACTGACTTCATAGAACCCAACTCTCATGGCTTGCCATCTAATAGGAAACTGTGCACAGAGTGTACATACCAAATATGGCGACCACGCAGAGTTCCATGTTAAAGTTTTTGACATACCTTTCATTTGGTTTTTACAGATAGCCAGCACTGAGAAGTAGGTAAAAGGTGATATAACCATGAAATAGAATATTGTTTGGCCACTAGAGAGACATGGATTATAAATGCTTAAGTATTTATCACGGAGCCCCTCTCAGCCTTGAAAATCTCATGTTCAGTGAGAGAAGTCTGGCTTCTGCCAGTCGAAGGGCCTGCTGTCCGCAGGGTGCAAGAGTAGGGCAGTGATGTAGCGTTAGTGCCCATACCTGGAGAGATGCTGATGGTGTCGCTCTAAGTCTGAAGCGCTGAAAGCAGAAAGCCACAGGTCTCCCAGCCCAAGACTCATGAGGAAGGATCAGAACGCATAAGTCTTCCCACTTTTTGTTGTGTTCTGTTTCTCAGGAGATTGGCTGCTGTCTGCCCACACAAAGGAGGCATCCATGGGCTAATCTCTCTACCCATGAGCTAATCTCTCACAGATAAAACACAAATACCTTTAACCCAGTGTCTGGTCATTCTGTGGCCAGTCAAGTCGATGTAGAAAATGAACCATGAAGTTCTACTTCTCCCCAGAAAGTTCAAGGCCCTTGACTGCTTCTCTTTGTTCAGTTCTTTTGCCGCCTCACCATTCTCAAGTGGCTACATGGGGGAAATCTCGTTCAGCTTAAGAAAAACATATGTCATCCCTTAGACAACAAGAGTGTCTGCCATCTGGGTTGGCTTTGAATAGGAATGGACTCTGTGAAGGTAAGCACTGCAGTTATTTTGCCCACCAACTGGGAAGTAACTTTTAAATTATTTAAACTCACCAGCTGTTGCTCCTGTTTTGAAGAAAGCACACAGTAGGAAGCACACTGCCTTGACCGAACACTGAATACACAAATGGAGACAAACCACGATCTTCCCACCTCTGGTTTTAAGCTGCAGTCTAGGCTATTCTGGATACTTGTCCTCTGAATATCGGGACAGAGGTTTGTTTATAAAAGAGAAAACCCAGTGTCTTGCAGGTATCAAGATGGTAAATAAAGTGGTAATTGTAAATGATCTTTGTTGTAGAAAGCAACGTGCAAATAAAATCACCATGGACATAGCACATGTTTTCAGAGAGATTTTGCTTCCTTAGAAATTAACTGCATGAGCTTGCCCAGCTTCCTACCCACTGGTGTACTTTAGTAGCTGAGCCCCTGTAAACAATATCCACTCTGGTAGTTAAAAAAATAAAGACAGTTCACATAAAGAAAGGCAAATTATGTGTAATGGCTTAGAAGGCAGCCTGAGAAATAGTTTGCCCAGCTGGAATTATTTTGAGCAGGTAAACTTAGTTTCCTAACAGTGGCTGAAGATTCATGTGCGTTGAGGGCTCTTGCTCCTGACGTAGACCCGATTTCTCTGAATCATTTCACTAGCCAACATCTTGGGAGATTTTTTTTTTTCCTCCATAAAAAAGCTAGCACTTTCTTGGAAAAGACCACACCCTTCTCTGCAGGACTGCAAGAACAGGTTAAGTTCTTCTCTGCATATGTCACTTCAAAACCTTTTATGTTCAAGATTTTGTCCCAAGAACAGCATGTTAGCATCACCTGAATGGCTGGTAAGTCCACATGGAGCTTTTGGCTCCTCTCACATTTGCGTGCTGTGGTTAGCAGGCCCCCTGTTGAAGGTATTAGCCATTCCTTTTGTTCTTATAAAAACTGTCATATCTCAAAGTATAGGATGCAGAGTGCTGCCTGTCACCTTCATTGAAAAAAGTATTGGGACAGTAGTTTATTAAATTCCTTAGTCTTAGTTTCAGAGCCAATTAGTGACAGAATCAAGATTTTTCATCCCTCATAGCGCGCAGGGTATGGCCTTGCCATTCTTCTGATGCATAACCATGTAGATGGGGAAAAGAGACTTTGTTAAGCACAGAGACTAGAGAACACCATTCTAGTGCTGCTTTCAAATAATTGTATTTGTTCCTGTCCATCCTGTGTGAGACAGAATCCCAGATAAGTCCCCACCTTGTTGCTTTCCCCGTGTGCACATAGAGAAAATGACAGTGGCATGTGCTTTTCTTGAAGAAGGCCATAAAAAGATAAGCAAGCAAACCACATCTCTTTTTCATATAGTGACAGATTCTCTCATTAAGTGCCAGTAGACTATTCTATGCTATGTTCTTTTTTTTTTTTTTTTTTTTTTGTTTGTTTGTTTGTTTTTTTTTTGGGACAGGATTTCTCTGTGTAGCCCTGGCTCTCCTGGACTCACTTTGTAGACCAGGCTGGCCTCGAACTCACAGATATCTGCCTGCCTCTGTCTCCTCAAGTACTGGGATTACAGGTGTGCACCACCATGCCCAGATCTGTGCTCTTATTTAGTCTTTGAAGATATGGGTACAGAGAAGATAGGAACTATTCTGGCTTTGCGGAGCTTCCAGTGGAAAAGGAGATGGGGGAGGTATATAATGAACCACTGATTACTATAATCACAGCGAGAATAAACATTTTTTTTAAAAAGACTGAGGTGATAGGACACTTCTGTCAGATATGGATGTCTAGGAGCTTCCTAGAAATACGCCTCTTAGCTAAAACCAGAAATATACAAGTGGGAAAGGTTCTGGCAGCTTGGTGGAAGGGAGCAAGGAAAGAGTCTAGGCCAAGGAAGAGGATGCATGGAGATCCAAAGGCACCAAAGGTCTGGACTTGTTTGAGAAACAGAGATTAATTAATAGAGGAAGTGTTAGGACATAGTGCTGATAGGCAGCTGTCATCAATAACCTGCCCTACTGACCTTGGAGAGCATGGAGAAGATTTTTACATGTGTCATTCAGCATGGAACTTATTAAAAGTTCTAAGCAGACAGTGGTAGCACCATCTGATCTATAGAGAAATGCAGGCTAGAGACAGTCAGGGCTATACTGGACACCCTTTAAGAGATCTTGGTGCTAGTCCAGACCTGTGTTAATGTGGCCTTTGATGTGGAGAGAGCTGGAGAGAGGGTCATGAAATATCTCAGCTGGACTGCGAAGACAGAGCTTTATGCTCTTATCACCCTGGCAAAACACCCGAGGGAAGCAGTTTAGGGGCGAGAGGTCCATTTGGCTCCGTGTGTCAGTCTCTGTAGCTGGGAAGGCCTGGTAGGGTTCATAGTGTGAGGCTGAAGCTTACACGGGAGGCACCTGTGTCCTGGCAGATCAGAAAGCGGAGAGCTGGGCAAGAAGCAGACATGGATATTGTCTTGAAGGCACCACCAGTGGTTCTCCTCTGATAACTAGACCCTGCTTACATAGATGCCTCACACCCTCTACAAACTGTCACCAAGGGGATGGAGCACTCCAATACCTGAGGCTTTGGAGGCACGTTTTACATCCAAACCACAACAAGGGCCTAGCTGACTCTTCCATTGAGATGGGCATTATGGGAAAACTCCTCAGTTAAGGATCACAGCGGGGGCACCAAGGCTGAAGGCTGTGTCCAGGATTCAAAAGGGACACCTCCTATCAGGCACTGTGGGCGGGCAGCAGGGCAGAAGTCTAAAGGCCGAGAGGGTGTAAGGGAGTAAAACCAGATGTGTGTAGATGCTGTTGAAGGCAGAGGCAGGAGCCGGTGTCATCAACATAATGGGTTCCCCAGCTCAACCCTAGAGAAACACCACAGTGTGAAGTCTTGGGATTGGATTGTGCTCATCTGGTTATCCAGAGGCTCATTACTAAACTGTGTAGACTTCCCCTACTGAACATTTTCAGGGGTTAAAATGACTTTTCAAAAGCCACTGGGAAGCCAGTTGCAGGGCAAGACACCCTGATGTGATGAAGTCTTGAACATGGCCACCTCTCATCTGGATTTGGGACCAGCAGGAAATCCATCTAGCAGAATGAAGGAGTGGCTGCTTCCGGCTCACTAAGTTTGAGGTCTTAATGAAATAAAATATTGAAAATTCATTTCCAAGCACAGGTAGGTTTAGCAGAGCACACCTGATGCCTTGTTCCTGTAACCAGTGTTCCCATGGTTTCCTGACTGACTGTTTGAATCTGGTGAACAGGGCAACATCTAAATAATAAGACTTAGGTGAAAAATTTTAGAGACATAGGTTGGGAAATGATGCTACTAGAAGCATCCAAAGCATGCATTTCCTTTCTTTAAATTCTGCTTTGAAACCTGTAGTTCAAGGTCAGTCTATGGAACCTGGTAATTATTGTTTGGGTACCCTACTGAGGAGAATAGCTGCTTGCTTTGCTGGATTGGTTGAACTGGTCACACAAAAGAGCAGGACAACAAAGAAAATGGGAGTCTCAATGGGTGTGAGCACACACAGGGCTTTATTTGAAAAGAAAGTTTAAAGATATAAGTTCTCTCTCATATTAACAACAGATGGAAGAGCACCAACTCTACCCCTGAACTTAAATTAGGTCTAGTCTTGACTGACAGAGAGTGGGTAGACTATATGGATACCATTAACATGATGTTCTAGAGATTGCTGAGATGTGGACCTTTGCGTCAGAAGCTTCACAAAGAGAGTGGGAGGACAGGATAGATAATGGCAAACAATGTGAACCCTGTCTCTATGAGCAAGATGTGTTCTAGCTCAGGTATAGGATGGAGACCTTCCTTCCTTCCTTCCTTCCTTCCTTCCTTCCTTCCTTCCTTCCTTCCTTCCTTTCTTTCTTTCTTCCTTTCTTTCTTTCTTTTTTTTTTTTTTGGCTATCCTTTAAGTGTACAGATTTATTTTTTAAATTTATTATTTATTACAATTTATTCACTTTGAGCCCCATCTGTATCCCCCTTCCTCATCTCCTCTCAGTACCACCCTTTCTCTCTCTTCTGTCCTATGCCCCTCTCCTAGTCTACCAAGGCCTGCAGAGACTGATGTTCCGACCAAGGACCATGTGTGCAGAGGACCTAGAACCCCTGCTCAGATGTAGCTCATAGGCAGCTCAGTCTCAATGTGGATTCCTTAGGAAGAGGAGCAGGAGTCGTCTCTGACATGGACTCAGTGGCTGGCTTTTTGGTCACTTCCTCCTGGGGGTGGGGTAGAACAGCCTTGCCAGACCACAGAGGAAGATGATGCAGCCAGTCCTGAAGAGATCTGATAGGCTAGGGTTAGATAGTAAGGGAAGAGGACCTCCCCTATCAGTGGACTAGGAATGAGGCTTTTAGGGGAGAGAATGTGATGGAACTGAGTCACACCAGCAGTCATGGCAATAGTATAAGAAGCAAACATGTGGCACTCACGTCAAGTGAAGACAGCAAAGTAGTATGAGGTGAATCTGTGAAGTTGGAGGGGACCTGACCAGCCAACCTAAGGAGCTATGGGAGGACCTCCCACAGTTGATTGACAGATAAGTTTTGCATCTTGGAGATCATTTCTGGCTCTGGTGGGTGTGGGGATCAGGGCTCTAGGTAGAGATATTGTGAGAGTTGTCCAGCAGAGGTAGAAAAGAAAATTGTTGGTGAAAATATGCTTATTCTAAAAAGTGATTTAAATGCTTTCCTGTGGTTGTGGAGGCTGAGTCCCAAATCTAAGGGGCTGGAGCTGCAGCAGGGAATGGATAGTGATTGCTGTTTCTATTCAAAGGTTATATGCTACAGAATTCTCTCATCTTCTTGAGACTGTAAGTTTTGGGATCTTCAAGCTTCAGTCTAATGGAGTGAGGCCAATGAACATCAGGGAGAGTCATGTGCTCTACTGTTTGTTAATCTACTGATGTTAAAATAATACCTACTGGAAAAATACCTTCACGGAAGTGTCTAGAGTAACAGTGAACAAAATAGCTGGGTGTGGCAGGCCAGTCAAACTTATCCATAAAATTAACCATCACCTTTACTTGTTCTCGTCTGGTTGGCTTGTCTGAGTTGTCTGGAAAGCAGAATTCAAGTTCTGAAGCTCTTTCTGGGGGTTGCCTTTGAAGCCCAGCTTCCCAATAGTCATGTGGTTTTGACAGAGAGTGGGCAGACTACACAAAAACAGCCTTTCCATGTTTTACTCTCCTTATTTGTAAAGTGGTGTGTGTGTGTGTGTGTGTGTGTGTGTGTGTGTGTGTGTGTGTTTATGGTTAAAGACCTAAGAGAACCTATTGGGTCTCTCCTAGTTTCCTTGTAGATGGAATGGGCGATACTAGGTTGCATAACATTCCCATGTTCTGGTTCAGAGCCAGGATACTTTTATTCTCCCATTGATTCTGAGTAAAGAAAAATACAGCCTAATTAAAGTTGTAGAAATTTAAATCTATGGCACATCTTCACTAACCAGTAGAATCATAAGATGGACAGAGGGCTGAATTTGGGTGACTTATTTGAGTCACACAATCAGGTGAGAGCCATCCTTGTGTCAGGACACAACTATGCAGGAGACACACTTCCTCAGTGCACAAAATCATTCCTCATAACTTGATAGGACTGAAAGAAGCCACATGTAGGGTCAGATGGAAAGTCAGATCTTAGCATGGGCAGGTTTGGGTATGTAGTTCACCTACACAGAGACAGGTGAAAGGGCCATACTGTTATCTTATGAAGTATTGCTCGTGCTATAAAATTGCTCGTTATAACCTATTGCTTGTCTACAAGGCTGGATTGGCTGATTATGTAGATGAACAGTTTTTGCTACATTTTGACATCTATGGCTGAGTACAGAGTTTTTTCATTCCCCTTCAGATATGAGGCATGCAGAGGAAGACAGGAAGCTCATATTTTTTTTTTCTCAAAGAAATTCTATTTTAGAAACACTTTATCCCTTCCACTTAGCAGAAGCATTTCTAGATTTGAAGTGTATTGATCCACTTGAGTATATTGCTAGAAAAGGTCAGGTGTTTTCATCATGAACTGGAACATGAGGAGCAATTACTTGGCAAAACGTCAGGAGCATTTTCTTTTCTTTCTCCTTTGGAGATGCATTAGTGTGTGTAGGGCCCAGAGGTTGACATCAGTGTCTTTCTCAACCACTCTCTCCTCTCCCCTCCCCCCGCTTTTTTGAGACAGTCTCTCGCTGAACCTGTAGTAAACTGAGAGAGTTAGACTGACTGGCCAGTGAGACCTCAGGATTCTACCGCAGGCTTTTCCATGCTGGTATGACACATGGATGTTCTTCGCTACCCTCTGGCTTTTCATCTGAAGGCTGGAAACCAAATCCAGATGGTCATGCTTCTATGATAAGCCCTTTCCAGTCTCTAGAGATATTTTCTTATTAGTAACAGTAAACTCAGGTCAGTGGCCAATCAAGTCTAAACTTCCTTATTAAAGTTTCCTGTCTTCCTAGAGCAGGACTTAGCTTTTGTTTTGCATATGAAGACATAGTTGCAGTGCTGATAATAATGGTAATGATGGGTACATGTGAGTCAATGAAAACTAAGAGCTTTCTGTGGGTGAAATAGTTCCAGCCCTGATATCCAAGACATTCTTGCTACGAACAGTAGAGATTCCTGCCTCTGTTATAACTTTCTGATTTATTGCTGACAGTCTCAAGCATTTTATGACATCAGATACTCTTCTTTTATGCAATCACAGCAGTTTAAATGTTATATTAATCTTAGGTGCATTTGGCCAGCCTTTCCCCCGTCTTTCTTGCAGAGCTCAACCAGGATTTCTGTCTCTGACATTTTGAGCCAATTTTCGAAAGATTATTTCCAAATTAGTTTAAATCACCTTCATTTGTATTTGCTGTCATTTAACTATTCGTTTAATTAGGAGAGCTGGCTCCTTGCTGCCCTTGGACCAGAGGCTTTAAGTCTACTTTACTTCTTAATCAATATATTTTTTATTAGAAGGATTAAAAAGGATTTAAAGGACATCCATTAAAATTCTGAATTTTCATTTTAGGTTGTTTTCATTGAATCAATGACATGAAGTAGCCAATTTGTACAGACAAAAACCAGAAAGACAGTCATTTTCTGTGAGTTGAATTAAAGTATGGGGTGTCTATTGAAGTTTGCTTTTTATTGTTCTGATAAACATCATGACCAAAAGCAACTTGGGGAGGAAATCATTTATTTGGCTCATACATGCAGGTCACAGTCTATCATTGAAGGAAGTCAGCGCGAGAACCCAAGGCAGGAAACTGGAGGTAGCAACTGAAGGCGGCAACGCTGAATACCACACTGTACCGGATTGCTCCCCCTGGCTGGCTCAGCCTGCCTTTTTACACACCTGTCCGGGCTGGACACTCCCACATTAATCATTGACCAAGAAAATGCCCCCAGAGAGTCACCTACAGGCCAGCAGGATGGAGAAATTTTCTCACCTGAGGCTTCCTCTTCCCAAATGACTCTAGCTTGTACCACGTTCATCAGAAACCATCCAGCACAGAGTCAAAAGCTGTATTGTTTGAATTCCTTTGGCTGCATCCATTTCTTTCTCCCATGCTTGTGTTTTCTGAGAAGCAGATTTCAAACAAATATCCAACATTTGAATTTCAGATTTCTGGGCCAGAATTCATCACTACAGGCTAAGCACCCCTTATTAGAAAATCCAATATCTGAAATGCTCTAGACTCTGATACTTCCGGAGTGTTCCCATGACGCCTCACATGGAAAAGTCTGCACCTGACATTCTGAATTGGGTTACAGTTAAAACATAGAAGAACTGAAAAGTCTTACATCACATTACCTTTATGATAAGTAGATACAATTATGTGGATAATAAGCAAATTTCATCTTTAGACTAGAGCCCTCCCCCCTCCCCCAAGATAAAGCAGTATATATAGCAAATATTCCCAAATCCATGTGGTTCCGTTTGATTCAACATCATGGTCAGGAAGGTTTGCAGGGAAAACCTTGGCGTGTGTCATAAGATTAGGAAAAAAACACATTACAGTCACAGCGTCTTCTTGGTATGTTTACTGAGCCTTTTCAGTCTGACTAAAAGTCATGCTGAACTTGAAAGTCACTAAATGGGATCTGAGGTTGCCTAGTGGAGAGAAGAACCAGGCCATTGCCCAACAGATGAGGTGTGTTCTCTCAAAGATCCTCTCCCTCCCAGCAACAGAACAACTAGAAATTGTACCTCAGGCTACCAAGCAGCTGAGTGGAAGGCTCCTTTGCACAATCCACAGGATGAGGCAGGAGAGCTCCAACAGAAGGCTTATTGGAAGGAAGATGTGTAGTTTGTGATGGAGACGCTGAGGTGCCTGGGTCTACTGCGTGCTGAGGCCAACGGCCCTGGCCAGACCATCTCTGCAGCTGCTGTTTGTTCAGCATATTCAAATCTGCTGGGGTGGCTTTTCCTGCCCTCCACCAACCCAGGAGGCCAAACCTGGCCCAGGAGGAGTCCACTCCAGGAGTCACATCTGTTTTTTTTTTTTTTTTGGAATCATGTGTTCTAATTAAAGATATAAAATTTAAAAAAAAGCAAAAGAGCAAAGCAGCTATCACCTCAGCTTTCTATTGAAGTCTGTCTCTACTGTGCCTCTCAGTACTCAGAGGGATTTAGGGTTGCCACTGGGAGTGGTTCTAAAGATCCATATCTTCATACCCAATATCTTCTGTGACAGCAGGTACGTGCCGGTAAGGCTTTACCTCCCATTATCATTGGGAGGTAATGATGCAGCTTGTGTCTGGGATTAGCCCACTTGGGAATCGGTACCGCGTCCTCCAGCGCATTCACCAGTGTGCCGGTGATACACAAGGGCTTCTCTTCTTCTCTAATCGCCTGGAAAATTTCATGTTGCCTTTCTGATTCCTTGCCATGAACACACAAACGCACAGTGTGTCAGAAAGAACTCAGGGACTTCTGCAGCATAAAGATTTGAATTTGCATGTAGCTCAAATATCCCTCAATGAGTTATCTTAAAGGTTCAAGGAATCTGCTCAAGTAGATGGTCAATTTCCTATGATGACTTTCACTGTAATGTTTCTCTTTGTTCTTTTTCACTGTTTTGTTTTCTGAGACAGTTTCACTCTGTAGTCTGTCCAGAGTGATCCGAAATTCCCTCTGCAGACAAAGCTGGCCTCGAACCACAACAACAGACTTGCTTCAGTCTCTCTGCTGAATTATAGGTGGTAGCCAAACACACTTGGCAGACTTTCATTCTAATAATTTAACAAAAAAATTTAAAGACTTAAATCTATTGTCTGTTCTTATCATATAGTTACCAAGACTTACAAGTCTAGATATTAGTAAACTTCCTTGTGACATGTCATTGCTAGAGCTGTCACTGCCCTGTTTGACCATATGATGTGCCCTAAACATTTCTCCCAGCTTATACCATAGCTCCATAACATCTAACTGATAAGCTATATTTTGCTTTTTAAAAACTGTGTTCGTCAGTTTTTGTTACTGAAAAACTACTCATTTGTTTCTAGTTTCATTTCTGTTGTTGTGATAAAAACAGCCTTCTGCAAAGCAGCTTTGACAAGAAGGATATATGTTGTTTACAGTTCCAGATGATAGTTCAGTGTTACAGAACAGTCAGACACTGCATTCACAGCGAAGAGGAGAAGGAGAATAAACACAAGTCCATGCCTACTCACTTTCACCTAGCTTTCTCCTGTCTTATATCATTTGGTGCTCTGTGCCTAGGTAATAGTGCCACCTCAATTAAAAAGACAATTCTGCGTAGGCAGGCCATGCATCTACCTAATTGGAATGATTCCTCAGTTGAGACTCTCTTTTCAAGAAATA
The DNA here is from genome assembly GCF_030254825.1 of Meriones unguiculatus. Taxonomy (NCBI): domain Eukaryota; kingdom Metazoa; phylum Chordata; class Mammalia; order Rodentia; family Muridae; genus Meriones; species Meriones unguiculatus. The sequence goes on along the minus strand of NC_083362.1, from coordinate 70,090,902 downwards.
GTAGGTTGTGGCAAATTGACAATTAAAAACTAACTATCACACTGGGAACAGAACATAAAGGAGGAATTATTTGTTTTAGCTCATGGTTTTAGGGTCTGAGGTCAGCTGGCTCTGTGATTTTTTTTTTTTTCTGTGATAAGGTAGAATATGATAGAAAGACAGCAGAGGAAAGCTACTCCCCAATAGAAGCTAAAAAGAAGCCAAAATAAGAAAGTAATAGTAAGAAGTGTCCAAGGCCAAGATTAAGCATTCAAAGACAACTCACATACATTTCTTCTTCCACATTCCACCATCTCTCAGTCACTCATTAAAAGTTAGAATCAATGGATGAATCAGACCATTAGTTCTGTCAGAGCCTTCATGAGCTAATATTCTCTGCAAATACTCCAAAAGACATACCCAGAGGAATGCTTCATCATCTGTGAGGCAACTCTCAGTCTACTCAAGTGTTCAGTCAAGATTGCCCATCATGAATTCATTCCATTACAACTTCCTACCAAATGATTTTTTAAACCATGATTAATCTTCAAACAGAGAAGAAAGATCATAATTCTATCTAATATGATATAACTGTCCTGAATATAATCTTAAACTTTCTAAATTGCTTCCTTGAAGTCTCAAGAGCTTCCATAGTGGTTAAAAGTTTAAATCCAATGTCTCCTTTAGGAAAAACTCTTAACTGTCTTTGTATTAAAAACATAAGAAAGAAATAAAAAGCAAAAAAAAAGTTACAGTCTCCTAGTACACTGTTCCACAGAGTAACTATTTCTACTCTGAAAGAAAGGACTAGAAGTAGAACCAGGGAAGATCGGATCAAAGCAAGAGAAAACCTAGAAAACCAATCATTATCTCCTATGGCACCGTGTCCAGCATCCAAGTCCAGTGGTGTCATAATGTGTGCTCCAGAGGGCTTTGACAACTTCTGCCTGATAGCTTTGATGGCTGTGGCCTGTCCACTGCCTTTGGCTTTCCTAGGTTGCTGCCCCATGATCTTCAAACCTCCTGAGTAACATGGTTTGTTACTCTTGCTATGTCACACAGCAACCTTCTGGGATATCTGACCCTGTTACTTACTGCATGTCCTTCCAGACGTTCAGTTGAAATCTGGATAAAGGACTCCAGGATGGCATTATCCCTTTTTCCTGCATTCCTGCTACATCAGCACCTTGTGAATGACACCAAGGTCTGCCACGAACTCTACAAATAACCAGGCTGTCTTGAGCTGTGTGTAACAGCATCTGGTCACCTGGGCAAGTGGACACAGGGAAACAAGGTCTTTGTTCACATTCAAAACCTATTGAGCACTGCCTTATCTCTGCATTCCTACTGGTGTGCTGGCCCTCTGTTGTTTTAGGATCCAATGAGGCTGACAAGGTTAACCATCAAAGTGATGTCCTACATTTTGCTAGTCTTATATTAAAAATACAGTTTCATTTTTTTTTAAATATTGAAACTGATTTGTGGGATACTCTGGAGAATTAAGATTTTCTATCTTCCTACTGGCAGAAGAAGGAAAACAGTCTGCTTATCGCCCATACAACAATGGCCAGTACCTTGACCATGGACAACTGCAGCACCTGCCTCTGCCCTCCCAGCTTCAATTATATCTTCCTTTGTTCTTACTGCACATTTCACTGTTCTTAGAACACCTTCACCTTCTTCACATCTGCCCTTTCGCTTGCATGGATCTTTCTGCTTAGACTTGCTTCACAATCCTTCCTTAGCAGTTCCCATGGGAACCATCTTCAGGTCTCTGGAAAGGCCCATTTCCCTCAGGAAGCATGGACTACTCCCGACCTTTCTTTTCTGTGCCAAGACATGCTGTGCTCTTGCAAACCGTGCAGGCAGTGGTGGGCCGCTGTTTGCTCACCTGTGCATTGGTGACACAAGTCTCTCCGTATCGTGTGCTCCAAGGTGGCAGGTATATGGCGACCACCTGGTGAGTTATATGGGGGACACTAGACTCTTTCAGTAAACAGAGTTAATGGCACAGCAAAGCCACAGCTGGAGAAGGTAATTTAAATGGCTCTGCCTCTGGTCTTTGAATTTCTAAGACTAAATACAAATACTTTGGGGGAAGTATAGCCTACCTAGAAAAGTTCCCATTCAGTAACTATGGTGAGACATAAAATTGTCATTGTTCTCAATTGCCTTTTTGTTTTTGTCAAGAAAAATGTTTAATTCTTGTCAAGATAAAGAAAGTTAAGCAGGGAAAGAATGTTGTGTGTGTGTGTGTGTGTGTGTACGTGTGTGTGTGTATATATGGGGTGTTTATGGGTGTGTGAGGCTCTGTGTATGTGTGTGTATATTTCTGGTCATTTTCATTTAAGATGACATAACTGTACATCTGCTGAAGTAGCCAAATAATACATGCTTGAGAGGAGAACTTTTCAACTTTAATGTTTCCGAAAGATACCTGGGACTTCTGTCAAAATGTAGAATCTAGCTTAGTAGCTCAGGCAAGGGTCCTGCAATTCTGCATTTTCTTACCAGCTTCATGAGGCACTCTGAGCCTGGGCAGCATTAGCATTCATGGGGCATCATTTCCAATAGATGCCATTAAATGCAAACCTATTTTCTTCTGCTTCAAAATGCTAACATAATAAAGGTACCGCTGTCAACCTGACTATGGAAACTGGTGTGATGTGGATGGTTATCTGTTTCATCTCATGTAGGATGTTGTTGGAGTCTGTGTGAGTTTGTTACATTGATGACCTCTTTGGTGAAGAAGAGAATAACCTTATAGGAGAATATCTATTATTATATCTAGAGACTAGGAAAGCTCATTCAGTGACTCCAACCTCCCATTATTAACATCTAGGGTTAATCTTGATTGCCAACTTCATTGTATCAACAAATGCCTCATAGAATTAGGAAAGCAGATCATAGGAAGACAGACCGTAAATGTGGATGGCCACAAGTGTGGGGTGCTTGTGAAACAGCAAAGGGGGGAAAGAAGAGAATCCAGAGAGCATGTGTTCTCCTCTGGCTCCTGGCCACCATAATATGGAAGCACACACGTGCTCTGCTGCTGTGCTTTTTGCCACATCTCAGCATCCCAGGGATAGCTCTAGCCCATCATGGGCTGGAAACCATGAAACTGAGGCCTAAAAAAATCTTTCCTGCTTTAATTTTTTTTCTCAAGTGTTTGTCACAGTGTTGAAAGTCTGACTAACACAAAGCTCTATTGCAACAAAGTGCAGCTTATGTGGTAGCTTAACACTGTAGATATTTATTCTAGATAATAGTTCTGGAAGCCAGAAACTAGAATCAAGACATTGGTGGGGCCACGTGCCATGTACTTGATTAGGGTCCTGGGAAAGACACCTTTCTTCCAGTTGGTGGTGGTTCCAGGTGTCTTTGGCTTGTGGCAGCATCTGTCTCTTCCTCCCTGAGTGTTCTTCATTTTCAGATCTCTTTCAGTCACTAATAAGGGTACCAGTCAGTGGACTGAGATGTCATCTCAAATCCAAAATGATCTTAAATCTATATCCTGAACTCAAGCAAATCTCCAAAGACCCTATTTTCAAATATGCTCTCCTGCAGTTACTAGAGGGTTGGATTTTCATATGCAGCTTTGGAAATTTAATCCACTAGTCACTAGATCTCTGAATCTGTCATGGATGCAGAATTATTGAGATTGGTTTCCTAGTCAGTATTAGCTGCAGTAACAAAAACCCCATATACTAAACTATAGAGATTCAGTCTTACAGTTCTAGAGGCTGGAAGTCCAAGCCCATGAAAGCATCGGTTTCAGAGTCTCTGAAGACTTGCTCAGAGCTTCACAGAAGGCACTTTCTATGTCTCCACCCATAGAAAGGAGAAGTAAACTCTTCCTGGCTTTTTTTTATTTATTGAGGAGGTCATTGGGGCTGAGGATGATGTGTACCCCCTCCCCACTCTATAGGCTCATGTGTTTAACTTTTTAAAAATTTATTTATTTATTAACTTTTATTCATTATACTTTATTCACTTTGTATCCCCCTATAAACTCCTCTCTCCTCCCCTCCTAAGCTCACCTTCCCTCCCCCTTCTTTACGCATGCCCCTTCCCAAGTCCACTGATAGGGGAGTCCCCCTCTCCTTCCTTCTGATCTTAGTCTATCAAATCTCATGAGGAATGGCTGCATTGTCATCTTCCGTGGCCTGGTAGGGCTGCTCCCCCCTCAGGGGGAGGTGATAAAAAAAAACAGGCCAATCAGTTTCTGTCAGAGGCCCTCTTCCCATTACTATGTAACCCACTTGGACACTGAACTGCCATGGGCTACATCTGTGCAGGGGTTCCAGGTTATCTCCATGCATGGTTCTTGGTTGGAGTAGGAGTCTCTGGAAAGACCCCTGTGTTCAAATTTTCTGGTTCTGTTGCTCTCCTTGTGGAGTTCCTGTCCTCTCCAGATCTTACTATTTCCCACTTTCATAAGATTCCATGCACACTGCCCAACAGTTGTGGTAAGTCTGTGTAACCTCTAGGAGTCAGGACATGGTTGGAGGGAAAGGGTTCCTGGGGATGTGGGCATTGAGGGTTATAACCTGGACTTACTTCCTGTTCCTTTTCTGCGAGTGGTCCTGTTGCCATGCCTTCTCGGCCATGACAGTCTGTATCCTCAAACTACAATCTGAAATGAGTCCTTCCTTTCCTATACTGGTTTGATCAGCAATTCTGTCACAGTGACAAGCAAAGTAACCTGATACATTCACCTGGGGACGAGCCTCTTGATCTAATCACCTCCAAGATGCTGCAGCTCTTGTTACTATTGTAGTGATGGCTAGGTTCAACACTTGAATTTTTTATTTGTTGACTTTACATCTCTATTGTAGCTTTCCTTCCTGCCTCTCCTTCCGGTCCCCCACCTCTCACTTTTCCTCCCTCCATCTCCCTCTGCCTCCTTAATCCCTTTCTCCTCAGAAAAGGGGAGGCCTCCCATGGACAGCAATCTGCCTTGGCAAATCAAATTGTAGTAGGACCAGCTGCATCTTCTTTAGACAAGTCTGCCCAGTTGGGGGAAAGGGATCCATAGACAAGCAACAGAGTCAGAGACAGTGCCTACTCCTGCTGTTAGGGGTCTCATATGAAGACCAAGCTGCATAACTGTTACATATGCAGAGGGCCCTGGTCCATCCTATTCATTCCCTTTAGTTGATGGTTCAGTCTTTGTGAGACCCTATGGGCCAAGGTTAGTTGATTCTGTAGGTTTTCTTATGGAAGCCTTAACATCTCTGGCTCCTTCAATCTTTTCTCCCCTCTTCCACAGGATTCTCTGAGCTCTGCCTAATGTATAACTGTGGGTCTCTGCCTGTTTCCATCATTTTCTAGGTAAAGCCTCTCAAAAGACAGTTAAGCTAGGCTCCTGTCTTCAGGTATAGTAAAATATCACTAATAGTTTCAGGGGTGGGATCTCTCGCATGGGTGTCAAGTTGGGCATCATTGGTTGGTCATTCCCTCAATTTCTGCTCCATCTTTACTCCTGAAATCTTATAGGCAGGGCAAATTGTGGGTCGAAGGTTTTGTGGCTGGGTTGGTGTCCCTATACCTCCATTGGAATTATGTCAGATTACAAATGTTCTCAACATTTGAATATTAAGGGGACCCAACACTCAGATCATAGCAATGAGTGCTATGAGTAATTTGTGCAAATGTTCTGTTTTATGCAGAGCTCGGGTACTTTGTGCCTGTGTGTCAAAGGAAAGGAGACAGCAGGTACCTGTGTCATAGTCCTTGCTCCTAATGTGGAAGTTGTCACAGAGAAGCAAAGATGAACCATTGCTACATTTTCTTTTTGTGATGCTGAGGATTTAACCCAAGGCCTCACTCATGTTCCTGTGCTAAGCAAGTATTCAGAATTCTACTATTTAGGTTTATTTTGCTCCTTCAGTTACAGGCGCAAACAGAGTCTACACAAAAGACCTCCTTGAAGCTGTTCTATGAAATGCCTAACACTGAATGTCACTGCTGACTGTCATTTGAGAGGCATTTCCTACAGAGTTTCAACTTTTGTTTATTTATTCATTTCTTTCTTTTCCCCCATCAAGTCTATTTCTTTAAGTCTACAGTAGGCTTTATAATTGTCTTTCTTCCTCCCTTTCTACCTCCCAAATGACTTGAACCACTGTGCTGTACATAATTTGTTCCTCATCTTAGTCTAGAAAGTTCTAAAGGCTTTTCAAGAATATGGGTTATAGTACATTATGCTGTTCACTCATTACTTAGATACAGAAGAATTTAGGCGACTGCATCCAGTAATTACAACATGAAGGTAAAGTGGAAGAGGCCATTCTGTTGTTCACAAATCCACTTCCCAGTGGTCACTGGCTGGCAGAAGTAATGAGTGTTCAACTTGCATAAATTAAGTTTCATTTAACATTTTTTTTATTTTATTTGTATGGATGTTTTGCCGGCAGTTATATTTGTGTACCACTTGCATGTCCGGCACTCATGGAGGTCAGCAGATGACGTAAGATCCCCTAGAACTGGACTCAATTGTAACCCACCACGATTGGGTGATGCAGACTTAATCTGGGTCCTTTGGAAGAACAGCCAGTACTCTTAACTGCTGAGACATTTCTCCAAGTTCCATTTCCTTAAGTTCCATTTTTTTAACCACCCGTTTTCTTGGCTGGGCTGTATCAAGAGAGAAAGATGGCACATGGAAAACAAACTCCTCATTGTACCATTCCACCTATGTGTTCTGGGGTGTTTACCACTAGAAGAAGACTCTGTTCTTACTATTCTAAGCACTGGGAAGTGCATGGAGTTCAGTGGGTGACACTTTCCTCATTAATGCAATTACCCAGCCCACCCTGAGCCATCCCACAGCACTGAGCTACTTTATTTGTGGCGTTGTTCTTGGGTTCTGATCTCCAAAAATCAATGTCACCGCACAAGCAGGCTTCCCACGCTGTAACTAGATCCATAGAAAGGCGTATTCAATCAACTCCTTGGTGGACAATGAAAGCTAAATCAGAATCCAGTGACTCCAAACTGTTCCATTTAAAGATTAGACTATGTGTCTTATGTCTGACTTATTACTAATGAAAAATAGCATCACTGGGAGAAAATATACTACTTTCGCTTTTCCAACTGTCTGTTTCTGACATATGAACTTGAATTTGTGGCTAAGTAGCAGATCCTTTAGCAAAATAATTTAGAAAGACTTTTATTTCTTCAGATTATTTCCCTACATATTTTTTTTTTACTTATGCTGGTTATATTGCACAGAAAATGCTGGATATGGTGTGGTAAAAGCAAAACGATATATCTGTCTGGAGCAAATCTGGGTTGTGATTTTTACTAAAATATGGATTTGAAAAAAAAAGTACTTCTACTGTTTATGCCTCAATGTTCTCATCCATGAAATGGGACCAATGCAGCCAAATGTGACCAAATGTGGTCAGGTAAGTTGGATGGCTAGTAGGAAACGTATGTCAATGTATGTAATAAGCCCAGGCTTGTCCTACGGCTGTCCTACCCAACAGAGATATAAAATGAACATTTTAAGTTTTTTTGAAAGTGTTTTAGTAGCCATACTGAAATGATAAGAAGAAACATAAAATTCATTTTGATAAATCTTATTAAAATACTTTATTTAGCATGTAAACAATATAAAATTATTTATCTTAAGGATCACTTTACCACTCTCTAGTAGTATCTAACCAGGAATCTGATTTCCTTGGTCCGGGTATGCAGACAGCAGTTCCTGTTTTGTGGTTTAAGGCATAGATAACGAATCCTGGGTATTCATACTAGGTGTGAGATACCTCCCATTGAGTAGCTTGGTCAGGGGTATCCTGGAGAACAATCCCCCCCAAAGCCCAATAAAGACCACTGACATTGCTCTTAGTTGCCCGACAGACTTGACAATAATACTGTGTTGCTGGAAGTAACAGACATGTTGGTCACAGTAAGAGACTGGAATCCGGTACTAACCCAGAAGCTCTCTCCTTGCTGGCTGGCTTTCACAAGCTCCAGAAGATGCTGTGCGGTCTGCCAGGATAAAAGTCACAGCAGCCTTACCCAGGTGTGAACACTGACAGTTCCAATAGAGAGAAGTCTGACAAGATGTGACCGTGGGTGCAGTGGAGGCGTGAATGGATTTAAGACCTGCTCCATAGGGGACACCATAGATCTGGCCAATAAGCCATGCCTGGCAGTGCATAGGCCCCATATGGATCTACCACTGCTCCTATTTTATTAAATGGGTGTAGATCCCATATGGATCTACCACTGGTCCTATTTTATTAAATGGGTGTAGTATTTAAATACAGCAGGGGGAGCAGCAGCTACCCCAGGCACCTCTCAGGGCTCTCACACATTTATTTCAAGAGTCTCCAGAATTCCGAATGTAAACTATCTGCAGCTGGCAAAGTGACACCCCTGCCAGAGCATGAGAACAGACCTTAATCAGCTACTGTGGACAGTCCGAAGCAGCCCCATACCTCACACCTGAGAGTTAAAGAAAAAAATTCACATAACATTTCTGTGTTTTAAAAGAAAACCAAATTCTCACTGCATTTCCCCTTTTCTGTTGTAGGCCATTAAGTGTACTGTGTTCAGTGAGAAATTATAAAGAGATACATCTTCAATAATGCTTTTGATCAGTGTTCAAGGTTCCTTCCTTCCTTCCTTCCTTCCTTCCTTCCTTCCTTCCTTCCTTCCTTCCTTCCTTCCTTCCTTCCTTCCCTCCCTCCCTCCCTCCCTCCCTCCCTCCCTCCCTCCCTCCCTCCTTTCTTTCTTTCTTTCTTTCTTTCTTTCTTTCTTTCTTTCTTTCTTTCTTTCTTTCTTTCTTGTGTGTCTCCTTTGATTTCATCTGAAATGGCCCATAATTTTTGCTGCAGGACCTCAAGCTGCTTCCAGGTCTTCCGTTTTATTTCCCGATGATAAGAAGTTGCCTTGGCTGTCTCCCTTGGACCAGCACTCATTGGTCCAATGGTATCCTTTTTCCCACAGTGTCACAATGCTTCTGAATACTTGCCTCTATACCCATAGATTTATGCAGCTCCCAGTCCCCATCAGAAAACTTGCTCCTCACAGTGCATGACAGTGAACACAGTCACTACTGGTCATAGTGCAGAGAATGAGTGACTATGGAGGGCACACTCCTAAATGGGGCATCTTTATTGTATACTTTCCCCATCACCACTACCGCCATGAGACTCAGAACATAAGGAGACAGAATAATTGTAAGAGCCAGCGGTCTGGAGAGCGTGGGACAAATTAATGCCTTCTGAACACGGCAGGGTTATTGCAGCTGTAGGTAGTTACACAAGACTTGAACAAGATCAAACCAGTCAATATTCTAGCATGGATGGGGGAAAAGCACATGAGGTCCCCACTTGGGAGCTACAGTTGATGGATGCTGGAGAGAGGAGAGTCAGTTTTCTTTAAGGGTGTGCCCCATTGGATGACCCCCACATCAGTGACTATCTGGGTAACACTAGCTGGACTTAGTAGAGCAGCTGATAAATGGCAGTTGTGCCTTCAGTGACTTGTCCTGGAAATGTCCTGAGGTCCTAAGTAAGAATTTGATTCCAGTTGCTCTGATATGCTCTTGACTAGAAGTATATTTGCTGAAGGAGATGTCTGATAGGTATTCGATCTAGGACAGGTTGAGTGTTTAATGGATGGAATGTGCTTTTAGGGGTCCTATTTACTAAGGGCTAGTGCCAGCTACTTCAGATACTAGCACTGTCTGAGGCTTGGGTTTCTCATTTGTAGCTGGGGTAGCCTTTGACATGAAGCCACACTTTCGTGAGGGCTACTGCTATGAAGTATTAGGCAGGCAGCGGCATCAAGTTCAGGCTCTGATGTCCTTCCTGTGCAGTCTCCTGGACTCTGTGCCTACTCATGGCTTCAGGTGATGAGTACTCACAGAAAACGAGTCACTGAACCACTTGACCAGGAGCTAGTGCCTTGGTTGCTCATTCACTTGCCCTGCCCCCTTTCACATGGTGCAGATCTTCCTTTCCTAGCTTAGATCTCAAGGCTTAGCCGAATCCATGGTCAGACAGAATGTTTCCCTTGTTCTGAGGAGAGGTTTTGCATTCATCTTTGCTGACCTGGGGTTTCAGGGCATAGGGGCCAACAGCTGGAAGGACTCCTGTTGTAGATTGACTGTCCTTCCAGAGCAGGAAGCTTCTGTTTCATGTGGGCCCCGATGAGACGTGGGCCTGGTTAAATGAAGAGACTCACATCTCCCTCACTTATGAGGAGATTCCTTCTTTAATTCTGAGCCAGAGATGGATGGAACTGCTCAATGTTACAAGATGGTAAGCGGTGAGCTTTCTTGCGTGAGGGTGTTTTGAATGTCTGTTGGCCACTGAACCATTTTGAAGTTTTTATTTATTAAAACAAGCTTACCACAAACAGTCCCTTAAGCACTATTTACATTACCTCATAGCCTCTTCTGATCTCTAACATGTGTGCAGTTCTCACTGTTATTGTCAAAACAGCTGATCTTTTGTCTTAAAAGTTTTATTTGAAATTGCAATATAGGGAGTTTCTGGGAACGTAAGCTCTTTCTACAACATGAATTTATGTCCTGCCATGTAGCATTCTCAAGAAATATCTGGAAACACAAATGCATGCCTGATATGGATTTCTCAGGAAACCATATTTTGCTTCTAGATGCCTTTTTGCTTATGTTTCTATGGAGTTTTTGCTTTGAACATTTAGGACTGTAAATCATCCAGTTGATCATGTCTATATATACTTTGTGCAGTGAATGAAAAGTTATATGAATGTCCTTGACTTTGGGCTTCTTTGGGAAACTCTTTTTTCTATACTTATTTCGCAAGTTCTTTCTCTGTATATATGCATATGTGTGTGTGTGCGTGTGTGTGTGTGTGTGTGTGTGTGTGTGTATGTACTTTCCAGTGCATGTACCTATATGGAGATGACCGAGTATCATTAAGAACAGAGGAGGACAATGCAACCAGTCCTGATGAGACCTGATAGACTAGGTTGGAAGGAAGAGGAGGAGGACCACTCCTATCAGTGGACTGGGGGAGGGGGAGGAGAGGAGAGGGGAGGGGGTGAGATTGGGAGGGAATGAGGGAGGGGGCTATAGTTTGGATACAAAGTGAATAAACTGTAATTAATAAAAAAATATAAAAAAATGTTAAAAAAGAAAAGAAAAATATCAATTAAGCTAAAAAGGAAGGAAGGAAGAAAAGAAAGAAAGAAAAAAGGAAGGAAGGAAGGAAGGAAGGAAGGAAGGAAGGAAGGAAGGAAGGAAGGAATTACAGCGACTGGAGAAATGGCTGAGTGGTTAGAAGCACTCGGTGCTCCACCAGAAGACCCGAGTTTGTTTTCCAGCATTTATATCACATGGCTCACATCTGCCATGTGGGGCAACTCCAGCTCCAGGACATCTGATATATCTGATGCCCTCTTCTGGCTTCTGAGGGAACCCACACAAGTGGCAGCTGTACACCCACCCACACACATACACACACACACACAAATTAAATCTAAAATAAATTACTTAAAAACAACGAAAATGAAAAAAAAAATGTGTTGGCAATTAAAAAAAAAAGACAAGCTGGGCATAGTGGTGCACACCTGTAATCCCAGCATTTAGGAGGCAGAGGCAGGGGGATTTCTATGAGTTTGAAGCCAGCCTGGCCTACAAAAAAGTCCAGGACAGCCAAGGCTACACAGAGAACGCCTGTCTCAAAACAAACAAACAAACAAAAAGAACACAGCAGACAATATGAAAACCTTCACAGAGCATTCCTGAATAAGCATTGTCAATGAATCTTCATGTAAGTTATAAACTTACTGTAACCTTTACCGATTTCCTGTGAGTTCAAGGCAATAGGAATCAAAGACAGGCTGATATGTCATCCATTCCTCATGAACAGCGCAGCCAATAGTTGCTGTACTGTCATGGGCTAGTTTGTGTCCAGTAAATGCTGTACTTTGAAAAATAGAACACATCTGTTTGGCTATTCAAAACCACCCTCACACTGTCATGGTCCACTGTTCAGTGGAAGAGTTCTCAAGCTTGTGTTTTGTATCTTACTTGTCTCTTACCTGCTGTCTTCATCAGGCATCTCCTAGAAATCTTGGCCATCACAGTGTTCCTTTGTGAGGCTAATCAAAGACTACTCCGTGGTGGGCTCTGCAGCAGCTCACAGGTGATTTAGCAGATTGATCATGGCTGTCTGGAACATAAGCCTGTCTGTGACGGGTGACTTGAATCTCCATCATTCCCTCATGTATGATTGCGTATAAGACATTTGATAATGACATTTCAGAGGAGGTGGTAGACAGATGAATTAGCTACTTGCTTCCAGAGACCTAGGCTCTCACAGGAAAGGTAAGTAACCAGTCCAGGTACAGCTGCTTGTGCGCTGGGTTACAATGCCCCACGGGAAAGGGGCTAATGTTACAGATCATCTTGTTCCTGGTGAGGCAAGGGCAGGTTCGGGGAGACACTTGCCAAGTCACCATCAGTCTTGGAAAAGTCCGTGTGTAACTTCAGCATATTAATTCTGGGCTTGCTTTTATGATCAGTGGCCAAACACCCCTCATTCAAAATGTGACTCCTGTCCTGCACACAGCTAAGGCCAGTGTAACTGGAAACAGAGAAGAGCTCTGTAGGGCACAGGGCCCCAGCTCTTGTGTGACTCAGGGCCCTGGCTTCTTCGCCTCAGTTATTTGCACTTGGTGATGGAGGAAGAGAGGCAGTTTGAGGATCATGTCCCTACACTAAAAGTGACTCACATCAGTGCTTCGCTTGCTGCAGCGACATGTGGCAGTCATGTGTCCCGTATGGCAGTGTCTCAGATACTGATGGACAGCACATGTATCTTTTATACCTAGAAACTTAATAATATCAAAACCTGTGATCTAGAGCGCAAGTGCTGTTGTGTGGGATCAACATTCTGCAATCTTCACTTTAAAAGGTCTTACCAGGCCGGCTATATGGCTCCTCAAGTAAAGGCATTTGCAGCAAAGCCTCAGGATTTGAGCTTGGACCTTGGAATTTGCAGGTTGGAATGAGAGACCATCCCTGTTGGTTTTCCTCTGACATGCACATGCATACGTTGGCTGACATGGACACACACACACACACACACACACACAAATGTGAAAAAAGAAGTATTGGGCTGGAGAGATGGCTCAGTGGTTAAGAGCACTGTCTGCTCTTCCAAAGGACCCGTGTTCAATTCCCAGCACCCACATGGCAGCTCACAACTGTCTGTAACGCCAGTTCTAAGGGATCTGATACCTTCACACTAACACACATAAAATAAAATTATTTTTAAAAATAAGTTTTATCATCCAGATAGATTTATAGAGAGAAATCATAGCCCGAAGAGACTGAGTTCTTTTGAATATTGGTATCTGCTTCACAAAGCTTGTTTTCCCTGCCTGGAAGATCTCTTGTCTCTCAGAGGTGGTATTTTCTCCAAAGCCTCAGGGAAGGTTTCCTCAGGGAAGGTTCCATGATTGATTCCCCACACTGTGGTGGGAACGGCACACGGGAAGGCACTGACCAGGCACAGCAGCATCACAGGAAACAGTCCCACTCATTTTCCAGAGGAAAAACTGCCTGCTCTGAACTGGCCGAGGAGGCAGCAGCACTGCGTTGGTCTCCCTTCCTCCTCACTCCTGCAACCCCACCTGCTCCTTCCTCCTATCACTCTCCTGCCTCACAGCCCTGAAGGTTATAAATGTTGTGCTTTTAATTTCCTCTGGCTCCTTTCACAAACCATGCCAAAGTAAATGGCTTAAAACCTGATCACTTCCATCTATTTATTTTTTTGTAAACCTATATCTTTTATTTATTCTTAAATTTACCCTAGAATACTTCTAGATGGCATCACATAAGTCACAAACTTAATAATGTGAATTTCTTCCCATTCGGAGTCAGCTGTGGCTCTCACACAGCCCAAATCTGGGGAGTCAGCACACATAAAATCCTTCCTGGGGGATTGCAGAAGAAGACACATGTATTTGCCCTTCTACCTTCCAGAGGCCACACGCACCCCCCTGGTATGTGGCTGCTTCCGGGGCGTGGCAGGATGCATGTCTGACACCCCCTTTCAGTGTTGAGCAAGCACCAGCAAGCCGCTGCTCCCATCCAGCCACTCGGAGACTAGACAGATGATCCTCCACAAGTAGTCCGGGGCTCAGCTGTGTCCTTTAGTACCTTAGGCATATTGATTGCGTTTTGACTGAAGGCTTTTTTTTAAAACATGCAATGTGTTTGTTGGGATATATATGTGTATCTATATATCCATATATTACTATCATAAGTCAAGTGGCCTTGAGCAGCTGTCCTTTGCATTATGTAATAGACAGAATAGTGAAATGAGCTCATAACCGATTCTTAATTTAAACTAGATGGCACATGCACAGCCCTTTCCCATACTATTTGGCATAGTCAGACGTCATGCGTCTGCTGTTGCTATTTGGTGGGTTTTTGCCGCTGAAAACGCAGGACACAGTGGTGTGCGATACTGCTCATTTCCTGCATATGCCCGTGTTGGGTGCGATCCTCTGGGTGCAACTAGAGTTGTTGGTCAGTTTCCTACAGGATGTTTTAAGTGCTCTTTCAGAAGCATTCGCATTTTCCAGCTTGAACTGAACCTGGATATCAATGTTTTCCTGATAAATATCCAGCAATACTATGCCTGCTGCAAGGCAAGACCACTCCTCCGTCCTCCTCAAGTTCTCCGTGGGGAGGAAGCCCTTGCTGGTCAGTCACCAATGACCTGAGACTGCAAAGCACAGTCTGTGTATTTGGTAACTGGCCACTGGGGAATCTACTGAGTGTGGACAGAACTGCTGTCGTGTTAAGAGGTGGCTAGTGCTATTTAAAGGAACAAGGGCTGTCTAGTTGCGAGACATGATGTCAGGCTTCCTGAATACCTGGGTTGTCAAGGAGCAGGTCAGCACAGGGAGGCATTCTGACTTGGGTTCTTTTGTTACTGGTCACTGATTGCAGAAAAGCCCTGAATCTGCTTCAACCTCAATACCAGAGCAAACCTAGTGTGAATTCCATCTGCACACTTAGACTTTCAATGGAGGAGAACATATAGGAATCTAGATGATCTCAGATCTGCTTCTGTGTGAGTGGGATTAGGAGTTGGGATTAAAACAAAAACATATTCTTATGATATTTCTGTTGCTGTGATAAAACACCATGAGAAAAAGCAACTTGGGTACAAAAGGGCTTATTTCATCTTCTACTCCTGTGACAGTCTATTACCAAGAGAGGGCAGGGCAGGAACTCAAAGCAGGAACCTGGAGGCAGGAACTTATGCAGAGGCCATGGAGGAGTGCTGCTTGCTGGCTTGGTTCCTATGGCTTGCTCACCCTGCTTTCTTACGCTACCCACTTACTCAGGGGTGGCATCTCCCTGAGATGGGCCCTCCCACATCAAACATCAATCAAGAAAGAACTCTGTAGACTTGCCTGCAGGCCAAATCTATGGAGGCATTTTCTCAATTAAGATTTCTTCTTCCTACATGTCCTGAGCTTGTATCAAGTTGAAGGAAAATCTAGCTAGCACAGTTGGTAAAGTAGTTGCCTACCATAGGCAAAGCCCTCTGTTCAGTCTCCAGCACTGAATAAACTGGGAGTGATGGTGCATGCACTGAGGGAGGAGGTAGAGGTCGGAGGATTAGAAGTTCAATGTCACCCTTGTCTGCAGGGTCAGCTAGGCTTCATGAGACACCATCTCAAAAAAGAACCCTAACTAGACAAAACTATTAAATTATATAAAATATGTTTTCACTGCTAATGTCAATGGAGAAAAGATACAAGCATTGTTGGAAAAGATAAATAGTTCTGGTTCTTAGATGTTTTCAGGCACAGGCCTCTTTCCCTTGTGAGGTCCCAGGGTCTTGGGTTGAGGCCTGTCTGACTGCTCTGGCAGAAAGAACAGAAAAGCCCTTAGAATCCCTTTATCATCAGAGAAGTATGTGGAGCACAAAGCCAAAACATGTTGATGGAGATCCATTGGGGAAGGGGGTGGAGGGGTAGGGTGAAAGAAGTGTGGAAAAAGAATGGATTTGGTAGAGAAAAGCACTCTGGGCTGCCACAGCACCAAGCTACACAGCCCATTTTCACTTTACTGGCTCCAAATATGAGCTCACGGTACACTATGGGGAGAGATATTTGAAGAAATGTGGGTGTAGAGCCCCGGAAAGTGAAAGAGATCACAAAGAGAGGTGTGTGGTTCTGAGGCAGCCACAGGGATAGGCAGCAGATGGAGAAAGGGTTCTCGATCAGGGAGTAAAGTATACTAAAATTGAGTTGCCCTTCACTGAGTAAACTGCAAATAATTAAACAAATTACAAATGCTGGCATAGTTGTCTTTCCTCAATTCAAATTAATCACTTTTTTTTTTTCTGAATTAGAATAGGAAGAGGCAAGGTATATCCTTCTCTCTGGTTTCTAAACAGCCATCTGCAAAGTTGAGAGGGTAATTCGAATTTGAACATGGCTGCCTTACATAAAGATGATTAGACCATTTGGCTCATAGACAAAATTGTAGGCTTTGTGTATAAGTGCATAGTGATCGTCTGTCAGAACAAAATATTATCCTGAATTCAACAAAAGAGTAACTACTATTTGAACCATAAGAAATATGTTTCTTCCGAGACAAATATAAAGTCATGAGCACAGAGTGGTCACTTACCTTACAGCTGTTTAAGGATATTTTCACATGCTTTCAATATGCATATATTGGACAAAGGGGCTTTATTCCTAGCTCCTGAGAAGTCCTTTTATAAAAATTCCATTCTCTTTCATAAGAGTTTCCAAGGCAGGATTCTCCCGTCTGCTTATTTCCTCTTTTATGTTACACAGGTACTCATTAGTGGAAAGAATTCAGAAGGAACGCTTGTCTATCTCATTCAGTTTACAGCCGAGGAAAGGGGCCAAAAGCATTGTCAACTATCCTTTCATTTGGAATTTTAGGCTGAGACTAGAATTGGTGTTTTGCACACAGCCCATACCTGCTGTCAGCCGTTAGCCTCTGACACCCTATAGAGCCACAGCCCTTTACCGTCTGATTGCAGACTTGGGCTTTGGTGGCTCAGTGATGACTTCATCCTGAACAGGACTTCTTGGATCCACGCTATTGCACGTTCTAAGTAAGAAAAACCTTGGCGGTATGAGTTTGCCCTTCCAGAATCCTTAGCTTTTGTCTTGAACTGATTCAGATAAATGTCCTACCATGTGTCACTTATCTTTAAGTTTGGCTATTGAGAACAAGGTTTTCAAAGACTTCCTCTTGCCCATCTCTGTAGAATCAGACAATTGAGATTTTAGTGCAGTCCTGTCCTTCACCTTGTCAGTAAAAGTTAAGAGGGAATCTTAGTCATGTTACTAAATTAAGAAGAATTTATAAATGTTACTTACCAGGGAAAATGGTATTTGGAAGGCACTTCTACAATTAACCCAAGAAGTATAGGAGCCATTTCTTGCCATATTTTCAATGACACGTCACTTTTTAATATGTGCTTTTCTTCTCGTTGTCAATTGAATGAGTTATTTTACATGTAAACACTATAGGTTTAAAACTATGTAATGCTTATCATTTTAGAGAATGCATTGGCAAAGAAATATATCAACATCTAATTTATTTTATTTTATTTTTTCTTTTTTTATTTTATTATTATTATTTTTTATCAGTTACATTTTATTAACTCTGTATCCCAGCCGTGTCCCGATCCCTCATTCCCTCCCAGTCCCTCCCTCCCTCCCTCATCTCCACCATGCCCCTTTCCAAGTCCACTGATAGGGGGGACCTCCTCCCCATTCATCTGATCCTGTTTTATCAGGTATCTTCAGGACTGGCTGCAAAGCCCTCCTCTGTGGCCTAACAGGACTGCTCCTCCCTTTGGGGGTGGGGAGACCAAAGAGCCTGCCATTGAGTTCCTGTTAGAAATAGTCCTTGTTCCCCTCACTTTGGGAAACCAATTGGTTACTGAGCTACTACAGGCTACATCTGAGTGGAGGTTCTAGGTTATATCCATACATGGTCCTTGATTGAATGTCAGTCTCAGAAAAGACCCTGTGCCCAGATATATTTGGTCCTTGTGGAGCTCCTATCCTTTCCCCAACAGACTAACTCCCCTTCTTTCTTATGATTCCCTGTACTCTGCCAAAGGTTTGGTCATGAGTCTTTGCTTTGAAAACACTGCTAGTTAGAATCTTTCAGATGCGCTCAGTAGACTCCTGTCATACGTTCAATGCACATCCCATCTGTCTTTCTAAATGAGGATTGATCATCTTACCCCATGTCCGCTCAATTGATTATCTTTTTTAGGTGTATAGATTTCATTATGTTTATCATATCTTATAGGTCTATATAAGTGAGTATATCCCATGTTTGTCTTTCTCCTTCTGGGATATTTCACTCAGAATGATCTTTTCTAGGTCCCACCATTTGCCTGCAAATTTCATGATTTCCTCCTTTTTGATTGCTGAGTAGTATTCCATTGTGTAAAAATACCACAATTTCTGTACCCATTCCTCCGTTGATGTACATCTGTGTTGTTTCCAGGTTCTGGCTATTATAAATAAAGCTGCTATAAACATGGTTGAGCAAGTATCCCTTTTGTGTACTTGAATGAACTTTGGGTATATACCTAGCAGTGGTATAGCTGGGTCTTGAGGAAGCACTATTCCTAATTGTCTTAGAAAGTGCCACATAGCTTTCCAGAGTGGTTGTACCAGTTTACATTCCCACCAGCAGTGGAGGAGGGTTCCCCTTTCTCCACAACCTCTCCAGCATGTGTTATCGCTTGAGTTTTTCATCTTGGCCATTCTGATGGGTGTAAGGTGATATCTCAGGGTCGTTTTGATTTGCATTTCCCTGATGGCTAATGAGGATGAGCATTTCTTTAAGTGTTTTTCTGCCATTCGATATTCCTCTATCGAGAATTCTCTGTTTAGCTCTGTTCCCCAATTTTTAATTGGATTACTTGGTTTGCTTTTCAGCTTCTTTAGTTCTTTGTATATACTGGATATTAGTCCTCTGTCAGATAAAGGGTTAGTGAAGATTCTTTCCCAATCTGTAGGCAGTCGTTTTGTTTTGATGACGGTATCCTTTGCTTTACAGAAACTTTTCAGTTTCATGAGGTCCCATTTATTGATTGTTGCTCTTAGAGCCTGTGCTGTTGGTGTTCTGTTCAGGAAGTTGTCTCCTGTGCCAATGAGTTCTAGGCTGTTCCCCACTTTTTTTTCCAATTGACTTAGGATATCTGGTTTTATCAACATCTAATTTAAAGAGCTCTTCTGCATTAGGTTGACCTGAGGCTACGTCTGTAGAGGATTATATGTTGATATGGTTATTTGAGGTGGGAAGATTGCCATTGTGGGTACTAACATTCCCTAGGAAGGGCATTCTAAACTGAGTAAGAGTGGCTATTGCAAGCTGAGTACCAGTATGGATTCACTCATTGCTGTTTCTGATTTATAGATGTGATATGACCAACTCCCTTAGGCCCCTGAAGCTATAACTTCCCTTCTACGATAGACTTTAACTTGGAACTTTAAGCGAAAATAAAACCATTCTCCTTTCTGTTGTTCATTGTCAGTGTATTTTATTACAGCATCCACAGATTAATCCAAGAAAACCCATAGATGCAGATACAACCTAAGACAGTTCTTTTAGCTACAGTAACCCATCTTTGTATGCTTAGGCCTTTAATCCCACCATCCCAGGCCTTGAGTTAGATGGAGCCTCTTTGCCAGAGCATTCAAAGTGTGGCGTTCTCTTTTGTGACAGAGGGCATGGATGAAGGGTGAGCACAAGGTATTTGTTTCTTCTGATCCAGTGTTCTGCCAGGTCAGAAATCTCCAAGGGAGGTTTCCGAGAAGGCAGCCATGCACCAGTGCAATGTGAGTCTTCCAGAAGAGGTCAAAGGAACTGCATCTTCACTAACGCTCCATGCATTTCTACATTGCAAATTCCTTGAAGTCTTCATTTTATCGTGCTGCTGCGGTGAACTTCAAACATGGCTGTTTTGGTAGAAATGTTTTCCCTTTTAATCAGACACAGGATGACTTGGACGGGCTATTTTCACAGCTGATATCCCATTGCTAGGGATTTATGGTCTGTCTCATATGTTCCTGCTTTGGTCTCCTCTTCTGACTTGTTTACTTTTCATGTCACATCTGAATGCCTTCTTCTATGCCAGATCCTTGTCTTGAGATCCAACTGTGGGGTTGTTAGGATAAGGACACATGGCAGGGGTTAAGAGACACAGCTCAGAAATTGTTTTCTTTTCTGACCAAACACAGGCATGATGTTTTTTCTTTCACGGAGATTTTATCCAAACCTGAATCTCTGAAAAGTTTGAGTATTTAGGGTTCTGGTACTTTTGATATTACCCATATGATCCTTTTTGGACAGCCCTACATCATTATCTTTAGCTGAAACACTAGGTGAGAAAGATAAAGAATGTGAAGCTAAGCCAGGAGCTTTGATGGGCTGCATTTGTCATGCTGTCTTCTCAGTGCTCTGCGGCCCACTTAGTGAAAACCACTCCAGGACTTGGATATCAACTGTCGGAGATCAAGCCATCTTTATTGATGACATGTTAAGAGAAAATTGCTGAATAAAGAGCTTTCTTTATGGAGACTGGAAATTATCTTCACTTCATTTAGCAAGAATATTGCCTCCAAAACAAATTATTTAGATCAATGCTGACACTGTCCAAAAAGCATGTGGCCCTTTACTCAGTAAAATGAGAATATTAGCAAATGCTGACAGTGTGATTCCATTCCTTAATTTAGATTTTCCAAAGTAGAAGAAGGAAATGGGTGCCATTTCCTTAGATCCAACCTTGAAACAAATATCTGCATAAGTTTTAAGTGTAATTCTATTATGCATTTGACTGTTTTGCTTAGAGGTGATTGGATAGTTTTGCTCACTGAATTGGAGATGTAAATACAGATGTTTCTCTCTGAGTTACCCCTTCAAATGTTCTTCAATATTATCTGACAAGCTTCTAGATGTTTCTTAGTAAATTCAGAGTGACATGAAAGAGGAAGCTGTTGGGGTTTAGCTTTGTCATATATTGGCTTGTTGCAAAGAATGGTTCATTTTCCCAGCCTAAAAAACGTGCAAAGCAAGTTGTATAGAGCCAAATCCAGGCATGACCAGAAAAACTGAGTCATTCTCACACATGTAAGAGTAAACAGTAGCTTTATGGTTACAAATCAAAAATGTTTTGGGCCTCAGTCTGTATCTATAGACTGTGGCCTTCTGTCAAGGGCTGAGGAGGTTGGGGGATTTGGGTGCAGCGCGACTAGGGTGTGTTATGTGCCTGAGCCGACAGAGCCCAGTGACTGTAATGAGCATCTCTGTATGAATGGCTTCTGATATGAAAAGAAATTTGCTTATCAATGCGAGGAAAGCCATTGGGATGTTAATTTTATGTAAACGCCTTTTTACTTTCTAATTCACTCCTCCCCCAAATGAAATGTAATTGGGCTTCTAAAGGAACAAGCATAGAAAGGAATTTTAAAGTAACTTGTTAATCAAAAATGGCTCCAATTTTATACAGCAAAAATGAGGCCATGGCACTTTTTTCTTCAAATGCCAAATAGATGATGTTCTCTAAATATCATCTGGAGGAGGCTCACCTATTGAGCATGCAAATCTCAGAGGTGCTTTAAATTCTCCCATTGGAGAATGGAATCCCATTTTGTGGGGTATTTTTTTCTTTTCTTTCACTTAGACTTTGGGACACAAAAGCCCAAGTCTGAAATAAAGGGCCAAACCTTTACTAGGTTCATCATTCTAATCTAATCTAATCATTGCTGATCTTGTATCTCAGCAGAAAAAACCCTGTTTTCCTGTGTTTAAGTGGTTTAGAGACTAGAGAAGAACAGGAAGTGTGGCTTTGCTGTTCCTTAGGGTTGGAAAGAACCTTGCTTTCTATTACCACAATCATGAGGGTAAATCATGTACTATATGAACTGAAGTTCACAGAAAACAGCTGTACCTACATTAAACATTCCATAAGACTGATCATTTGAACTTTACTGATTGTGGAAGGGTCACATGTCCAAAAACACATTGTTTAAGGCTATTGCTAGCACCCTAAATGACCACTTACTACCCACCTCCCTGTGTGACTTAACTGTTAGGTTAATCCTTCAGGAATGCACTGTCAGACGTCTAATTTCCACCAGTGCAAAGGTTGAGACTATCATCAGATAGCATTTGAGGTTTCCTGTTGCTCTTATATAAAGCACTTTGACAAAGCAACTTAAGGGAGAAAGGATTTATTTTAGCCCACAGGCACAAGGAGGTGGGGAAATCAAGGCAGCAGGAATGTGAAGACTCTGGTCATGCTACCATAAGAAGAGCAATGAATGTATTGCTGCTGTTCAGTCCTTTTCTCACTTATACAATCCAGGATCCCAGCCAAGGGAATGGTGCTGCCCACCGTGAGCAGGTCTCCCTACGTCAGTGAGAGTAATCCAGATAATCCATTCTTCCCTGGAATGCAGTTGGTATCCCCATAATAGATGTAATACTTTTGCACCAGTGTACACATCTTACCTGGCATCGTGGTATTACAGTCTGAAGGGTCCATTACAGGTTAAGACCACTAATCCCCCCTCCATGAAGCTTTGATAGCACTTTTCAACGTTATGAAAGGAAGAACTCAATCATGTAATTTATAACTTTTTTTTTTTTTTTTTTTTTTTGTAAAGCATCAAAGTTGACAACTCATACCTGATTCTGAGCTTATCCTATCCCTTTCTCATTTAGGTGTGTTTGGTGGAGTTGATGACAGAGCCAGGTCTTAAGAGGTTGCTTGAATCTCTCTTTGTCCTCTATTACCATTGAAGCCAGTGAGATGTAGCAAGCTAACTCTCTAGTCTAGGAGGAGAGGCATAAAACACAAAGCTGCCCAGTGGAGGTATACTTGTAAAACCCCCACAAAGAGCAGAGCCTACAGCAAGCCTGATTGAGACCCCAGATGCCCAGCTAATTCTGCAGGTATCTGAGAAATAAATGTTTCTTGTAGGGCACTGGTACTTCTAACTAGCTGAAGCAAGGAAAGCTAGATAAGAAAGACCACAGAAGGAAAAATAGAACCAGGGTTTTGTAAGGAGAACTAGAAAGAGAGAAAAATAGCACAAACTATTGCAAGGTGGCTGATGGTGAAGAGAGGCCACACAGTGTTACCATGACATCACTATTAGGCTAGATAGGAACTGGAGGGCCATAGAGTTGAGTGCTCAGAGGAATAGATGCCAAATTAGAAGAGAGTGAGCACATCATGAGGTTTTATCTAGATTTATAGACTGTTCTCACCCCATTTGGAAGGAAGGAATAGCTTGAGAGAGGTACTCAAAGGTCCATTACTAAAATAATTTCCACAAGGAGCAGGTGTATTCAATTTTCATTTTGTAAGAGGACATATTTAAGACAGAGTCTAAATTATTTGGCTTTCTGCATGTATGCAAGTCTACTCTCGAGACCCGTGTGAGCCCGACAGTGAGCTGCATGCAGGTACTTTCAAGAGCTCCCAAGGAGCCCTGAGAGGAAAGCTGAAAGAGTATTGACTTTGATGGGGCTCTTGGATCCTACCCACTCCTCGAAGCCCTTGTTGATTAGTTGAATAGGAAACTACATCTGCTTCTTCTCAACGTGGATGATTTTGAGGTGGACACCTTCCATAAAAGCCAGGGAGAAAATCTATGCAATATTCCTCCAGGAAGACTTCTCTCTCAACTATTGGGAACCCATTGAGGGGGTTTCCTAACATTGCCACCTTCTCTTTGTATGATAGATACAAAGGTGGACAGTCAGTTTTGCTGGTAAAATTGCCAAAAGCTCAGCCTTATTAATGTCCACTTTCTTTTCTCTCTTTTTAGGCCATCTGACACTCTACAGAAGACTGTACCATTCTTAAAATCCTAGTTTTATCTTCTGTTCTTGGCTGTTGCCCTACAGAAGAGAGCCTTAGGTGCTGTGACATTAGACAGACACTTAAATACTGAGCTGAACTAAAGCATTAGCTTGAGGGTTATAAATCCATATTTGCAGCAAGTTCAGCCTTGCTGCTGAACTCGTTATCCCTGTCTGTGAATGCAATAGGCATTCATCAAGACAGGGCCTAAGTACAGGCCAGAGCAGATGGCATCAACTTCAAAATAAGCTAACAGTCTTTCAAAGATAGACATAATTTAGCTGAATGTGTGATGAGATATTATATATCCTCAGCATATGTTTGTGCAGAGAGTAACATGTTCATCTGAGGATACAAATAATTCCTGTGAGGAGGCAGATACCTGATCCTAAGAGATGATCTGTTCATCAAACTTCTCAGCTATGAGACAAAATGCTGGAGCCAAACAACTCCAGGGAAAAAGATTTATTTTTGCTCATAGTTTCAGCCCATCATGGTGGGGCAGGAGTAGAGAGCAAAGCAGTCCTAGCATGGAAGGCAGGAAGGGGAGAGAGAGAGCGCGCGCGCACGCACACGTGCGAGAGAGAGAAAGAGAGACAGAGAGACAGAGACAGAGACAGAGAGAGAGAGAGAGACAGAGAGACAGAGACACAGAGAGAGACACACACACACAGAGAATATGAATGAGTATGTCTGTGCTACTTGGGCTTTTCCTTTTCTTCTCTTGCCTCGCTGCATAGCTAGCCTACAGGACAGTACTGCCCACTGCCACACTCAGGAGAAGGCTTCTCTCCTTAGTCCTCGCTAGAATTTTCTTCACACCCAGAAGAGTGCTTTACTAACCTCTCTGCCTCTTCTCAGTCAATCAAACTGTCAGTCAAGGTTAATTATCATAGATGTCAACGGAAAGCCTTGACAGAGTCCAGCTGAAGGCTACCATTGCTCTTCACTGCTGGCTGATTCTCATATTGCCTGATAAATATGACTGAAAAAAATGTGTGCTGCTTTAGCCTTAAACATGTCAACTTATAAACATGTTTTTTTTTTTTCTTACCATAATGGGAGCTGGGAATTGGAGGAGCCATGTGCCAGCAAGGGGCTGCTTCTCAGAAGGCCTCTCCCCCACTGTGTGCACTCTCAAAGGCAGAAGTGTTCAGGGTCTCTCCATGCCCCCACCTTCTTTAATAAGGACACTAATGTTGTTTATGAAGGCCTCACTTTCATGACCTAATCATGTCTCAATGCCAGCACCTTCTAAGGCCACCATTTTGGAGGGCAGCATTCCAACACAGGGACTTTGGAGGGTCACTTGTGTCCAGGTTTGATGGTACTTCCTAAAGATGGGGCTAGTCCTCTCTTTTTTTCCATGTTCTTCTGTGCTTTAAATCTACGAACTTTAGTACCTGTCCTTTGGTAAGGAAGCTCAATTCTCATTTTCTGGGACGACAGAACCTAATTCTAACCCAATGAATACTAGTGTTGTGATCACTGTTTATAAATTGTTGTATGTTTATTTTCGTGTTATAGCAGTAGTATTTACAGTTGACTTAGGAGAGTTCTACCTCTTCAAACTTGCTGCCATGTAGGAAAGTATGTACTAGGCAACCAAGAGAATGGGTAAAAGAGATACAGACACACTGTTCAGAAAGAATTCAAATGTGGTTCAATTTAGAAGATTGTGATCCCCGGGGACTAACATTAGTCCGCTATTTTACTCTCACTATCCTGCTCTCTTAAAAGGCCAAAGCTATTTGGCAGTTTTACAGTGTCTGTCACATAGTACTTGCTCATTAAATAAGTCCATGGGTAAGTTATGTCATGAGTATATTGCATCCATGGATGCACGCACAAATGGTGTGTGCCCATCAACTGGCTTTTCCCTCATTTCTTTGCTTAAGCGCTGGCCTTCTGAATTAGAGTATCCACAAGGATTACTGCAGGAAAAAAATGTGCTAAGTATGTTAAGCAGGAAGGTGGACACTTTAAATTAGGAGAGATGCTGGAGGGGTGAAGCTCATGCCTTTTTTTACTGCACGAGAATGTTCTGTTCTTGGGGTCAAGAAGCAGGAAGCTGCCAACCTCTAGCATTACACTCGTACCTCACAAGCCACCTGGCATCCTGGAGTTGGCAAGGAGACACAGCCAGAGCAGCCAGAACTGACATCCAATGTCTTCCCTCAACATCAGAGAGAATAGCGAGTAGCAAGACCTAAATCTCACACTCGAATATTAAATAAATGAGGTGATTAAAACGAATTTAATTGGATCAGATCAGCATGTCACTTGGCAGGTTGCAGGTTCGTCTTTCCGGCAGTGTGTTGTACAGGGTGTGCTCGCTTATTTCTGAGTTGATTTCCTTACATTAGACATGACATAACGAAGCAGATTACAGTCCTATGACATCCAGCACCAGCTAGTGTCCGAGATCCTTGTCTTTATTTTTGGAGGTCTGAAAGGACGGTCTGAATCACATGTAAACCCTGCACAGTAAATACCATTGTCATCAGATTTAGCCAGATAAATGAGTAACTTTTCACCAGGAAATAGCATTGGAACCTACTTACATAGGTTTCATATTTGGTGTGCAAAATTCTTTTCAACGAGTGAGTTCTTTCACTGACTGAGAGAGACACAGGCCACAGTCCATCTCAATTTTGGCCTCCTCTCTCATTCGTTCTTTTCTTTTTACTACCTTCTGCCTTCATCTATGTAGTGTGGAGCACTTTACTGTAATGTACACAGAAATATACCTTCTGGGTGCTGATAACTGTTTCATCTGGCAGAACAGAATTCACCACTGCAGTCTCAAACCCTCATTGCGTGTCTGTGGAAACAAAGGCTCCTTTCCCTAAACAAATCACCGAGAGTTTGCCTTTTAGTATTCAAGTATTAAGCATATCATTTTGGCATAATTAATTAAACATTCCATTGACGTTCAGCATTGTTTCTGCTATTAATTAATATGCCTCCTAGCATTTCGAAGATTTCACACAATAAAATCAGCAAGAAGAGCTTCCTTGTGCAAAACACTGGGGAAGCCTTTATGGTTTTACTTAATTAGTGTGACAGTAAGAATCCCTCACCAGGGGACCCTAGAGTCTAGGGATGAAGGTTATTCCAAAGGCTGGCTTATTACCTTTTGCCTCTAAAGGAGCCCAGTGTAGGCAAGGCTGGTATCACATCTCAGTAGATAGCAAACAACCCATGGGATCTATATGACTGAGGACAACATGCAACTCTGAGAAGCAGGGCATCCCCCTTCCTGCGCTTTTTCAAAGTTTATGAGTATGTTCAGACACCATTAAATACCTAGAGTACTGGGACTTCATTCAAGTCATAGCTGCAGGCTGTCGGCAGGCATGACTTCTCTCTTCATTTTACGTGTACGAAACCTGTCAAACAACAAAGATTTCCTGGATGCAGATGAACTCATACCTATAATCCCAGCTCCTGTGGGGCTGAGGCAACATGATGCTGCGAGTTTGAGGCCAGCCTCAGGTATAGAAACTTCTTCTCAAGGAGAAACAGACAAGCAAATAAACAGACACAATGAAAAATGCAAATAAGAAACACTAATCATTTAAAGCTAGAAACATTTTTTTGATATATGCCCATCATAGTTTCAACTAAGTCCAAAATTTAATATAAGTAAGTGGTATAAAACAGGATATGCATTATCAGATCTACAAAATGTTCACACTTCTTATTTCCAATGTTGTTAATTTGAAGATAAATATATAGTTTTTTTTTTTTTAAATAAAAGGCAAATTTCTTCTAGAAACGGCTTCCTCATGTACTAAGTAATTTCAGGTTTGTCCAATTTATATTTTCTTAAGGAGATCAAGTAAAATTAAATTTAGTTTTGTCATCTGATAGGCCAGTTGACTAGAGGAAGGACAAAGGGACACATGCAATCGGTAAGAGTACCCTTTCCATCTGTCATGGGCTGTTTGTGTCTTTGTTTATTGCAAATACAGATCAGGTGTGTCTAAGGCATGCTTTTATGGGTCTGTAGCCACCATGTGAATCTGAGCACTGTGACTGGCTATCTCTGTAATCATTCCGTTCAGTACAATAAACCTCTATTGCACACTAGCAAAATATCCGTAAAGAATGCATGCAAAGGATGAAATGATGGATGAGATAGTTTAAAGAGTCATTCTACTATGGAGACTCAATTCCTAAGGTTTTGTGTTTTTTTTTTCCTTAAGCACTTCCTGAAGGACCAAGGAAGTTACATTAAACTGGGTCATTAAGTTTCCTTCATTTGTTCTCTTATATTTTCACAAGAGTTTGTGGTAGAGCATGAGAGAGATATATGCAGTTGTGTTTCTAAAACTGTCTGTGTTGTTAAAATAATTGCAACAGTCACTGTAATTTTCAGATATTAATTATAGACAAAACATGGAGTGGCTTATTTCAGTTAACTTGCTTAGGAGGTTTTGTAGTTCAGCTTTGAAATTTGAGCCTTGGGAAGTTCTACTTTGAAGTTTCTTGTATCCCATTCCAGAAATGATAATATGTAAGGAAATGAGAAGAAAAAAATTCTTAAAAAAAATATAAGTAACCACACTTCCTACTGATACAAGCCATCTCCTTTGAGCCACTATAAAGTAATATTTGTCTTGGGCTGTATTGTGGTGGAGAAGCAAGCTGCTTGCTCATTGTGAAGGAGACAAAGCGGGCTTTGCTCAAGCGACTTGAGGGTTAATAAGGTTCCTGCTCAACTTGACATTCAGTTCGAGTGTGCTGAGAAGACCTTGTGTGCCCTTTGCTTTGGGAAGGTTTCCTATCTTGGCTCTGGTTTGGAGAGTCCTTTTTAAAATAGCTATATGATGTACGCTGCAGTGGTCGGAGATTGGTTGCCTTATCCTTGCTTCATGGTCTGAGTGTCTATTTTCACTAATAATCTGAAACATGATTCTTCTTGGAGCAAGGAAAAGATATAATTTCTAGTGGCAGGTTGGGCTGAGATAGAATCAGGTGGCATCAAATCATTACTGCAGGCTTCGCCACGTTAGGTTGACCTGGAGACAAAAGCAAGAATGTCGACACCATTTCCAGCTATAAAGAAGAGTTTTCTTTCCCTCCCATTGCTAAAAATTAGCATGTCCTACAATGCACCAAGAGACCTTTCCCTTTGCATGCTACAGTAGCCATAAAGCATTGAATAGATAACGCTTACAAGAATGAATAATGAGAAGACAGGGCTGGATGGCAGGGACATGTGTATTCTTTGGCCTGCATTCTGACCTTGTCCCCTTCCACCCTCTCCTGGCTTGAACAGGAAAGGTCAGGGAAACTTCCTTTTGTATAGTTGTATTTCAGACCTAGATGCTACACCCACAGTAGTGAGCACTGTGTCTGGTCAGCCAGCAGAATGTCAATATTTAAAGGGCCATACCGGTGGTGAGTTATTTCAAATGCCTTCTTTTTCTAACCGTTCAGTCAGGTCAATGCTTCCTCTTCTGCAGACCTCATGTGGGAGGTTTCTGAACATCTCTGCCTGGTTAGAGTGGGGTGGAAAATGTAAACAGGGGTCAGCCCTGGAGCCATCTGGAAACTTCCTCCCTGTCCAGTTAACCCTTCCCATCACTCTGCCATGAAGTTTGCCTCTGAGGCAGGTCCCCTGCAGCACTGACCTTTTTCAGTGTGTTAGTTAACTTTCCGTTGCCGTGATAAAACACCATGGCAGCTATAGCAGTGTTTATTTGAGCTTATGGTTCCGAAGGGATAATAATCCACTGTGGAGGTTGTCTTAGGGTTACTCCTGTTGTGATGAATCAACACAACTGAAAGCAACTTCGGGAGTTAAGGGTTTATTTTGCTTATACGTCCACATTTCCATTTATCCTGGAAGAAAGTCGGGGCAAGAACTCAGTGGTAGGAAGCTGGAAGCAGGAAGCAGAGGCCATGGAGGGGTGCTGCTCACGGACTTGCTCCTCATAGCTTGCTCAGCCTCCTTTTTTATAGAACTCAGGACCACCCGCCCAGGGATGGCAGCACCCACAATGGGCAGGGCCCTCCCTCCATCAATCACTAATTAAGAGAATGACTTACAGGCTTGTCTACAGCCTGGTCTTATAGAGTAGTGGTTTTCCACCTTTCTAATGCTTCAACCCTTAATACAGTTCCTCATGTTATGGTGACTCCCAACCATAAAATTATTTTCCTTGCTACTCCATAACCATAATTTTGCTGCTGTTATGAATCATCATGGAAATATATGTGGTTTTTGATGGTCTTGTGCAAACCCTAAAGAAGGGTCATTCAACCCCAAAGGGGTCACAACTCACAGGTTGAGAACCACTGTAATAGAGGGATTTCCCGTCAGTGTTGAATCTCTGATGACACTAGCTTGTATCAAGTTGGCATAAAGCTACTCCCCCAGAGGAGAAATGGCAGATATGGTGGCAGGCGTAACAGCCGGAGCAGAAAGCTGCGCGCTCACATCTTGAACCATATCACAAAGCAGAGAGAACAAACTGGGAGCAGGGTAAGGCTGGAAGCTCTCAAAAGGCCTTCCCCCTCAGTGACATACTTCCTCCAGCAAGGCCACACCTCCCAAACCTACCCAAACAGCACCACCAACTGCGGACCAAGCTTTTAACATCTTCTGAGCCTGTAGGGGACATTCTTGTTTAAACTATTATATTTAGCTAAACACATGTGACTAAGAATGGTCTAAACTGAAATAGTTTGATGTTTTCCCTGGGCTTATAGGCAAACACTGTACTTAGGATAAACATGTCACTTCTGGATAGATGAGTCCCAAAGGCACTCAAGGATGAGTTCCATTATCATGGAACCACAAAAAAAAAAAAAAAAAAAAGCAACATTATAGAATAGCTTGTGACCATTGCAAAGGATAATACACACATAAATTTTGACCATCTGAGTGAAGAGATGGTTCAAATAAAGTATTTGTCCTCTACAATCATGCTCTTTGACCTAACACTAACGTTTCTGGCTGACATTGATTTTGTTTTAGGCTCTAAGCGATTTCCCAGGTCTAAATTTCACTTCCTATTTACTGACAATACTGGGCCCATCTTCTCTTTCCTTGGCATGACCATCAGTAAACTGTAGCATAGCTGAAGAGTCATCCTGACCTTGTTCTTTTGGTGTGCATGTGGTAGGCAGTCCATTGCTCACTATGCACAGCCACTCTAGTGAATATCAGATTGATTGATTGATTGATTGATTGATTGATTTGAGGTTTGTTTGAATGGATGGGTTCACAATATCTGTCGTACAAAGTAAGACATTCAGTTAGACCAGGTTGGTTTTTCTTAGCAGTGGAGCAAGACTACCTACAGAGTCACCTTTCCTCCAGAATGCCTTTGGAAAACCTATTACTCTTCAATCCTCTTTCTACCCCATAGGTTTTGTTGTCTGCTCTACTCAATTACTTTGTGAAATCATATTAGAATGGAGTATACATTCTGTTTAAAGTCCTGTATGGATAACAATTGATATGTACGTTTAATAAATTTTAAAAGTGCACCCAGTTTCTATTGCTGCTATTACAAGTTACAGTGAAATTTGCAGTTTAGAGAGATACCATTTATTATCTTACAGCTTTGTGAATCAGGAGTTATGATGGTTTGGGCCAAGGGCATTGCTTACCGTCCTCAAAACCTGAAATTAATGGCAGTTAAACTGTGTTCCCAATTGTCAGGTGTGAAGAGGCCACTTCAAGGATGTTCATACCGTGGGCAGAGTCTAATTCCTTTTGGATGTAGGACTGTCGGCATGTTTCCTCAGGGGCTGTCAGCCAGGGGCATTGTTCTGCTGCAGGAGACCTCCTACATTCCTGTCACATGCCCTGTACCACCTTTGAATCAGTAGTGCTGCTGTAGACTCTGTAACCCTCCTACCCCACAGCCACAAAGTCCTCAGTTTACCAGATTTGCTCTTGTGATTAGACCCTGTGTGTAATGTGGACGGTTTACCCTTCTTAATATCTGTGATGACTCACATGATGCCACTTGTGCTAGATTTCCCACCAAGACATCCAACCATTTTATCTTACTAGGATAACAAAGGTGATGGTCAGGAAATCAATCTCTGGAGTCAGACTGCATAGAGCAAAGGATTCTGGGAAAAGTAATTGTGAGGCTCTGCTGGATGAGGTTGAAGCCTGATGTCTCCAAATAGCCATTCATTGGTGTTCAGTCCATGATGATGGACTCCCTTTTCTCAGCAGGATTCTAAAAGTGTCCCCTGATCTGGGTGACCCCAGGCCTACTAAGGTGTCACATAGCCCTCAGAGCAGGTTGCAGGCCAGACTCTTTCCTGATATGAAAACCAGTCCAGCAAGCATTGGATTCCTAGAAATGTCCCACTGTGCTAAGGATCTTAGTCTTCAGCAGTGACCTTCAACTGCACTTGGAGATATCCCCTCACCCCTAGGATAATCAGTGCTGTGTTCTTGTGATAGGCTCCTGCCACATGGAAAATGATGTACTGTACCACTACATGGAAATCAACTACCCCTGACCTTGGCGAGTCAAACACATTCACCCTTGAAATCTTTCCCGCTGCCCAAAGGTTTATAAATCCCTGATTTTAAATAAATGTGCTGGGGTTGCATGCTTCATGGTACCACCTTCTACCATGACCATTGGAGATTCATCATTTAGCCCCTACTGGGCCCTGTCTCACTGGGCCTACCCTCCGGCCTGGTGGACCTGACCCTCCCCAGGCCTGGGTCTCAGCTGCAAGCCCACTAGGCATGGGCTTTTACCACAGTCTTTGCCCTGCTAAGCACAGCATCTTAACCAAGATCTGTAACACTTTGATATTGGCCATAGGCTTTGAAATGAGTTTCCACTGCCACTAGTGATCTTATTCTAAAAGAGCTAAATTGTAACACTGTGTGGAAAATCTTTTCCACACCTGGTGTAGTGCACTTGGACCTTGCCCTAAAGTGCTCTAGCTTCCCTTGAGAGAAACAGATCATCCCCTGTTCTCCATCTGGAAGCCAAGCTCCAGGCCTCCACCAACAGAGAATGACAGTAACTGTGTGCTTGCTTGTTACAAGTTGGGGGCCACCATCATGGTTCTTTTGTTTTACACACATTACAGCCCAGGTTCACACCTCACTGTCCTGACCATCAGTATCTGAGAAAGGTTGGGGCATTGTCCTCTCCCCCATCAAAAAGCAGTTACTGAGTGTTGGAACTACCTGAGTCATCCCTGGTCTTGATGGATTCCATGGCAGATCCAGATGTAGAAATACCATTTGGAGACTGTCCTAATTAGGGATTTTTATTGGTTCAACAAAACACCATGACCAAAAAGAAAGTTGGGGAGAAAGAGTTTGTTTGGCTTACACTTCCACAGTGTAGTCTATCACTGAAGGGAGACGGGACAGGAAATCAAGTGGTAGGAACCTAAAGCAGGATCTGATGCAGATGCCACGGAGGGGTGCAGCTTCCTGGCTTGCTTCTCCTGGCTTGCCCAACCTACTTTCTTCCAGAACCCAGGACCACAAGCCCGGGGATGGTCCCACCCACACTGGGTTTGGCTGTCCCCCATTAAACACTAATTAGGAAAATGCCCTTCAGGCTGGCTCACAACCGAATCTTATGGAGGTATTTTCTTAATTGAAGTTCCCTGCTTTCAGATGACTTGAGCCTTTGTGAGGTTAACATAAACTATCCAGCACAGAAACTATTGAAATTCCATGCACGTTTTCTGTTAGGTTAAGTCTTTAATTCTGTATTGCCATCATTTGACAGGTTAAATACTTTGAGAAACCAGCTGGGCCTACTAGGCTGAAAATGTCCCTCAACTCTCTTTGCTTTCCCCAGACTCCCTTGGTGTTGAGAATCCTGCTATATTTCCCCAAGGCAGTGAGCAATTCTCTTTCAACTGTACCACAGAGTAGTTGGGAAAGGCACTGTCTCCTGTATGCAACATCACCCTTTTATTTGTCCAAGGTTTAACTTGGCAGCATGCATTCCTTATCTTTTCTCAATGAGATAAACACCGTTAATGCTTTGAAACAGCATATTTTTATAGAGCAGAAAGCCTCATTTTATAATTTAGAACAAGGAAGCGCAGGTCACCTCCTACATGACACCCTTTCAATGTCCCTGTGAATTCAGCAGCTGCCAAAGAGTGCCTCTAAGATGTCACTGTCATCAATAGGCCATTCCTCTCCTAAGTTTGTTGGTGACTCTCCAGTGGTTGCTAAGTTAGTTAGTCTGAAGCCTCCTGACCAAATTTATTTCCCTTGTTCCCTAGACCAACGTCTTGGCTAGAGCCAGATTCCATCTTAATATTTTATCTCAAGTCCTACTTCTGAGACATTTACACACCTCAGCATTTTTTTGTAGCATTATAATTACATCTTTCTGTATTTGGCTTTCCATGCATGGCATGAAGCTTCATAAGCATACTGATATGTTACAACTCCTTTGTTCCTTCAGTGTCTTTCAAAAGTTTGCATTCATTCAATGTTTCTTTTCTACTTATTTTCCTCTTATTATTTGCTAATAGCTGCAAGAAACAAGAATGGGATAATGGCAACTGCCATAGAGATAACACGAGGCTCTTGGAAGGGAACATACATTGGATAATCTTGGAAGAGCTCTAAGTTTAGTAGAGATGAGGATGGAGCATTGTGCACAGACTGCTTCATTTCATCTATTTCATCTGGTACCTTAGAGTTGACTTTTGTGTTGCTTCTGGATGCAGAAAGCATTCATGGAGTTAGTCCAGCAGCTAGTGTGGAGTTGGGCAGCCGTTCCAGGGAGAACAAGCAGACAAGATGTATTCACACACAGAGGTGTATGTGGGGAGTACTCAAAGGAATGTATTGAATTTGTTAGACCATGAACACTAGGGTAAAAATGAGACTGCAAATGATGGAGAGGCTATTTAATAAAATCCTCAAGTGCCTTGAACTTCCTCCAGGAGATAGTGAACAAGCAGTGCAGAAATCTTAGGAAGGAGCAAGATAAGATTCGATCTTGCTTTCATTTGTTCTTTTACATGAACCCTGGAAGCTGAGAATTTGCTTGAATCTGCTCCTGGTTAGGTGAGTGGTTGGGACATGAGCTCACTGGTGTTCCTAGGTCATATATATGTCATGGAGGGTAGACTGGAGGAAGGGTAGGAAGGAAAGACCTTTGTCCTGTGTCTTCTCTGTTGAAGGGCTGAACAGTGGCCTTCTTTTCTCTGGCTAGCATAATCCTAGCATATCTCCCTGGGTCTTCCTCATAGCTTCCATGTCAAGAATGCTCACCCAACACTTTCCTTTCTTGCTTTTTGTAGCTTCCAACTTTCTCTGGAATATTCATAATTATTTGTGCCTTATCCCTGGCCCCAACTCTACAGTTTAGTCCAATAAATACTGAATAGGTCTAGATTCTGAGCCCAAAGTTGTATTCTTTTAACCTGAGGTATATTGATTATAAAATGCTTATAAAAATTTGTTTCATTGTATTTCTCTTTATGCTTTAATTTATTTTCTCAAGTGGAATGATGCAAGATACTGAAAATCCCATTCTTAGAAGGATAGAAGTGTTCATTACTTGAGCTTATCTGGCCTGTCTGTAGGGCCGGCCGACGCTCAATAAGGACCTGTACCTGACTGAAACACTAGGAAATAAACCACAGATACCAAACAGGGCTAATAAAGATCAAAATATGGGTAGCACAGATGGAAAGAGAATCCACAGAAGGATTCTTATAAGATCTTTTCAGAGATGCCTCTTCTCTTGTTCCTTAGGGAAACTCTAGAGTTGAAAATTATTTAATAGAGATGTTTGTTTTTATTGGGAAAATGCCTTTGCTTCTTGGGAAGAGTTTTACTTGTGAGAGATAGAGTCACTGAGTGAATAATTTGCATAAAGCAAGTTCATGAATAAAATATGTCTCAAAGAGGCTTTATACTGGGATTATACTATAATTCAGAAACTAACCCTCTTGCCCTTTTATTTAGGTTTATGTTAATCCTAGGATGTGATTTATAAATTTAATCTAGGTTTGGGTGTACAATGACTTGAAAAACAAATTGAACAAGGTTTATTTATTCATTTATTTATTTATTTTGCTGGGAGTATCATTCTTCTTTTTATTAATTATACTTTATTCACTTTGTATCCCCCCATAAGCTCCTCCCTCCTCCCCTTCCTGTCCCACCTTCCTTCCCCCTTCTTCACGAATGCCCCTCCCCAAGTCCACTGATAGGGGAGGTTCTCCTCTCCTTCATTCTGATCTTAGTCTATCAGTTCTCATCAGGAGTGGCTGCAATGTCATCTTCTGTGGCCTGGTAAGGCTGCTCCCCACTCAGGGGGAGGTGATCAAAGAGCAGGCCAATCAGATTATGTCAGAGGCATTTCCTCTTCCCATTGCTATGGAACCCACTTGGACACTAAACTGCCATGGGCTACATCTGTGCAGGGGTTCTAGGTTATCTCCATGCCTGGCACTTGGTTGGAGTATGAGTCTCTGGAAGAACCCCTGGAACAAGGTCTTTTAAATTACCTGCATTTAGATGGTTGCTCAGGTGGAGGAAGGGAGTTTTTTTGTTTGTTTGTTTTTTGTTTTTTTTGTTTTTTTTTTAAAGATTCTGTCTCAAGAGGTTACCTACGTTCCAGCAGATGGCCTCACACCCAGGAACAGTGTTGGCAGCACTAACTGAACTCAGTAAAGAAAAAGAGAAAACACACACACACACACACACACACACACACACACACACACATGAAATTGGAAGGGAATAATGGAAATGACAGAGAGTGGACTTAATCAAAACACATTATATACATGTGTGAATTTCTCGAACAATAAAGAGCATTTAAAATATTTTTAGCTTATTTTTTTCCTTTCATGAGTTAAACTGGTATTCTCACAGGCTCTTGGTATCATTAAACAAGTTGCCTTGGAAGTTAACATGGCATGTTTTGTTTAAAAAATGTTTTAAGGTATTTTTATTTAAACTACACTTCATCATTTTTTTTTGTCAATTTACTGATTATTCTCTGGAAATCAACTCTTTCTCTCTATAATGATTTTGAAGAAGAAGAATAAAAACTAGTTATGCTCATGGGTATAGTAAAGCTATACACGCCTCTTTAATCCCAGCAGAGGGAAGGAGAAGCAAGCAAAGCTCTGGGAGTTCAATATGAGCCTGGTCTACAAAGTGGGTTCTGGGTCAGGCACCATTACATAGTTAGACCCTGGCTTAAAAAATAAATTATAGTTTTGGAACAGCACACATTTAACCTTCCAGACAGCCAATAAGATGAACTTTTAAAGGTTTTAACTTTCTTAAAAAAAAAAACAAACCAAACTTTTTAAGACCCGCTGTAATGTGTAGGTTCAATATTATGTTTCCTCGTTTGCAACAAGAATAGGAACACTTAGATTGGCTATTTATTTTTCCTCTAATGATTACACCTTTGTGTTTCTCAGAAATACAGCTATTCCCTCCTGTTTAATGAGTTCTCTCTCTCTCTCTCTCTCCCCCCTCCCCACCCACCAAGTTCACTTAATGCTGTTAATATTTGTGCCTGGGTGTGAGGCCATCTACTGGAGCCTAGGTAGAACTCAGAGATTGCATCCTTAAAAAAAACCTGACTCTTCCAGTAGCCATCTAAAAATAGATTACATAAGACCAAGTTCTGGCCTGCAGTACTGCCATACACCTTTAATCCCAGCACTAGGAGGCAGAGGCAGGTGGATCTCTGTGAGTTTGAGGCCAGCCTGGTCTACAGAGTGAGTTCCAAGAAAGTCAGGGCTACACAGAAAAACTCTGTCTCGAGGGGAAAAATACCTTGTTGTGTTTGTTTGTTCTGTATGTCTATTTGTTTGTTTTATTCACCAAACAGCCACCACAGGATCCCAGTGCATTCTGGATACATTGGAAGGGAACAAAATGCCAGTTATAACTTTTAGAATCTATGTCTATTAGGAATGGGAGAAGAATGAAGGTGAACATTTGTGAGCTCTTGATGTGAAGATCTCGGAGGTCACAGGAGGATGAATTACTTGAGAAAGAATAGCTGCTCTGCAAGGTTAAGAAGAAGGAAAAAGTGCAGCAAGAAAACGTGATCTAAGAGATGGGAAAATGAGGGGGTACCACCCATAAAACCAAGAATATGAAAGAACTCAGCAGAGATGGGTAGATCCAAGAGAGGGAATGAGGAACAGAGACTTAGAATGAACAATAGGGAAGTTATTGGAGATCACAGAGAATAGATAGGATTTTCAGAAGAGAAGCTACCCGTAGGCAGTTAAGAAGGTATTGGGTGTTGGAGAAAGAGAGCCTGCTTCCCGACAGTCTACTCAGGACTTGTCTTTTTTTTCTTTTTTTTATATTTTATTAATTACACTTTATTCACTTTGTATCCCCCATAAGACCCTCCCTCCTCCCCTCCCAATCCCACCTTCCTTCCCCCTTCTTTTTTTTTTTTTTTTTTCAATGCAGTTTATTCAGGAACATTGAACAATCCTCGGACCCCGGGGAAAGCCAGCCCACAGCTTAAATAGCCTCTGGGTAGCCAACCCAGGCATGCCACGGGGGCAATGCAGATAGGTCCACATACATGGAAGCAAGCCAGATCCTCAGCCTTAGCCAAATGTGGAATTGTTCATGACAGAGAGCACTCACCATCGGGAAGGTGGAAGGCGGAAACCAGCTCCATCTTTAAGGCATAGCATTCCGCAGCTCTCTACAGTTCCCCCTTTTTGTTTTAGACGCATCAGGCAAGAGTAGAGGTCTGATCTCTGATATTAGAAATAAATTGGGACTTTGTACAGATGTTCATTTAGGTGTCATCCACCCAAAGAGCATCAGACCCGTCTGATACCTTTTTCTCAGAGGCGGGACCTGGGGCATCAACCCGCATGCAATCAGACATGCTCTTCTCTGGGTCCAAAGCGGCTGACCCTGAGTGCAGTGCTTAGCCTCGCATCCTGAGCGTATCATTTTAGCTTTTTATGGTATCCAACCATGCTTGGGGAGAATGTCCTGCTTCAATGGCTGTAAAGGCCTGAATGATCATGGCTGCATCACACTGTTGTGGGACTCTAATCTTGCATATATACCACAGGCAAACCAAGGAGACCAACACCAGAAGGCCTGCTAACACTCCCATGCCCACCCATTCCTTCAGATGATTCATGGCTGCAGCAATCCATGTTGATAATCCTGTGGCTAGTCCTGCGTCCATTCCGGTAGAATTTACTGTGACAATGGCCACTCTCAGCTGCTCCATCGTAGTATCGAATTCTCCAGTCCAATTACCTAAAATATAGCTCGACAATTGTTTAGACAGATTTGCAGCACAGGAAAAATTCTCATGTTGTATGCTAGTGACACAAAGTCCAGCATACTTTCATTGACAGCCAGGTTGAGCGATTTGCCATAGGGTATCTATTTGCTCCTGTAAGAGGTCAATCCTCTGATTGAACACCATCAAGCTTCCTTTTAGTTGAGCATTAATTCCTTTATGTACAACTAAGGCATGAGCTACATTGGCTAAATGATTATTCAGGGTCTGAGCAGTCTGCCCAGTATGACTC
Source organism: Meriones unguiculatus (assembly GCF_030254825.1). NCBI lineage: Eukaryota > Metazoa > Chordata > Mammalia > Rodentia > Muridae > Meriones > Meriones unguiculatus. The sequence continues at coordinate 70,051,462 of NC_083362.1, read as the reverse complement.
ATGGCTGATGCCCTGGTGGTAGCTCCAACAGCCGTCAATGAGATGGTAGTAACAATGGTGGCTGTAGTTCCAAGATCCCTTTTCTGTCTGAAGAGAGTCATAGCGTGAGGGGCATCAATGGGCACAGGCACCTAGTGAGGCATGCGAGTAACCAGGGCATACCTAAATTTACTAGCATTCCAGCATTGGGCAAAAAAGCAAGTATCATTACCACAATTACTTGGCTCTATCTGGCTAAAAATGAATAAAAATGGGGGATATAGACAAACAGGTGTGGGCTTATAGGAAATATTATGAGAAGCCTTAACCCCTCGTTGGAACATCCTGCGTCAGTTCTAGAACTAGCAGTGGTGGTGTCCGAGGTCTGAGTAGGTTCAGGAGACCATTGCCCCCAGGGGCGAGACGTGCTCCATGCCAATTGACTAACTCCAGGACTCGTCTTTTTAAAGACACAGATTACTGTATCCTACAAAGAAACCGACACAGAAGGTCTGATGGATGCCATGAGAACCATCAATGTAATTCATCCCTTCTGGTACTGAATAGTAGGTGATCCGAAGATCTTTTGTTGAGAAATGCTGTATCAGAAGCAGCCAAAGCAACCTAAAACTTCTGGAAGTAGGTTAGGAAAAGGAAGTGATAAAGGGTAGGAACGGAAATCTCCTTACCCACAGGGGAGTGATTCTGAGTTAACACTGGTGATGTGAAAGGGAGGGCAGAGGCAGGTGCAACGGCTTTAACCTTACGGAGCTTCTCAGGGGAGGAGAACTCAGGAGTTGAGTTGGAGACGGTGAGTGACAGTGGGTGGCAGAGCCTTAATGAGATGTTCAGCCAGGGCCCTGTGATTGTTGTTCTGAACTTGCTCTTTATATGGCAGGTATCCCTTTTTGCATATTACATAGCTATGTGACTATTATCAGTACTGAAGGATTTCAGTTACTTTTTAGAGCTTCCTTGGATTTGTGGGATTAAACTTCAAACTTCAAACATTTAAGATGGTGGAGTTCTTTAAAAGTATTCAGTCCATGCTCATTGATACATGATGGGTATGACCGATGGCACAAGTTTTGATGAAAATTGTGAAAGTAATGCAAAATTGTAGTGACATACTTTACTAAGATCCCAACAAAAATATCATCATGCACATATCTTACCTATTTACAAATTCTACACACTCAGCTTCATAGACAGAAAAATATATGTCTGAATTAGTTTGTGTGAACTAGTTTGTCCTATTTTTTTTAAGGTATTTCCATTAATAAGTTTAAAAGACTAAAACCTTAGCTACTTCTTTGGCATCTACTAACAGGCTTTTGCCCATTTCAAGGAAAACGTGTTGTCGCTTGTTTTTTTTTCTCCATCTTTACCTCAGCTTGTTAACAACAGGTAAATGTCTTCCCACAGCTGCAATCTGAGTAGGCATACCTACCTAAAGTATTTATGGAAAATCACAAGATGATAGTTAACGAAGAGAAAGGCATTGTCAGCTCCTAAGTATTTCATCGCATAAATGCATATTATATTTTACCAATGAGCCAGAATGTATTTTTAAGATATTATTAAAAGCGCCCATGAAATTTGGATTTCTTGGACTCATTTATTCTCTTTCCCACTCTCTTTTCTTCTTTTAATGCCATTTTCGTGCATCTGCATTTTTAACTTCGTCTTGTAACAGTTGTATCTTCATTGTTTCTCTTTGAGGTGTGTTTTGCTCTGTATTTTCAGCTATGGGTCTGTTTCTGAGAAAAGCTTAAGGGGAAATCAGATATATTAAACATCGTTACCCAGACAGATTATACCACTCTGGAATATGCTTGTGACACTGTTATATGCAAATTTTGCCATTCCACTTGCTGTTCTACAGGCCGGGTAAAATCTAGCTGTAAACATCACAGTTTGTCAATCTGCAAGCTGTTGATTCATGCTCTGATCATTTCTCTTTTGAAGGAGACTTAATGTAGATGATGTGGGGTGCTTAGTACGGCCCTGGGATTAGAGAACATGCAAAAGTTTCTCACAGTAGTGTGGGAAAGAAATTGTTCTCGTACATATTTGTGCATGTTCAATTTCCCTGGATCATGTTCTAGCACCTAAGAAAGTAAGGTTTATTTTGTTGAAACTTGTTTTCTCTCAGCTCTATTCCCAAGAGCCAACAACTTTAAAATATTTTGAAATATTCTAACTTCTTACAAAGTATTCTCTTATGACAAATATTTATCAACCCAGGTGATTTGCCTTCATTTGCAGTTTGGTTAAATCCAGAGGTTCTTTGGATATTAATAATGAGAGCATGATGACATTGTGAAAAGGAGATTCTAGTTGTGTTGGACTTCATGCTGTCTAGATTGTTTGCTGCATATTTATGTTGGGAGAGTGCAGGTACCCTCTCACCGCTGGGCAGACAGTGGTAGCTTTACTCAGGACTGGAGAGTATTGATCTGTAAGAGGCTTGTTCATTCCAGACATCACTAGCATGATGCATGGGCCACAACAGAATCCTCTGTCCTCTAATAAAACTTACTTTTGGCAATAAACTGTCCCTTTAAAGTCACGACCTGTAGCTCCTTGCCTGAATTGTAGCTTAAAGATGGCAGCAATTACCCAGTTTGTAGAGATAACTGCAGTTTAGGTCCTATAATTTAGCACCTTACTTGAGTAGATCCGTCTATGTGACAGAGATAACGGAGGGCTTTCATAAGCTTCAATTCCAGATTGTGCACTGTGACACTTTGTGGAAGTTTCTTGCATCCCAGAAGATCTTTTTATTTTTCACCTGATTATGAGCCTTTTCTCCTGAACCCTAGCTGTCAGCAGTTATGTGTGAAGTATGTATGGAAAGTTTGATGAGCACCTCAGCTTTGAAAACAGTAGATACAAAACTGCTAAATCTGCGAGAACAGCTCTTTCCTCTTCTTTTCTTTCCTTTTTTATTTTTAAGAGATAGAAAAATTTTATTGGACTTTAAAACAAAAATCTTGGGTCCTGCAAGCTGTAAAACTGCTTGGAGGAAACCGGAGAAGAGGAAGCCAAAAAGTCATGCCACTGAGTTAAGCTAACCACGCGGTCTCAGGCAGCCTTGTGGCATGGAAGTCAGCTTTAGAGGAAGAATGAAACCCATCAGGTCAGAAAATGTTCTTACGAAGGAGGTGCAAAGAAAAGAGATTTGGTTTTGCTGAGTAATTCTGAACACTAGGCAAACTTACCCAGATGTGTGTCAACATCTCTTTAAGAGATGGTGGAGAGGGTAGGAATTGTGAGAAACAAGAGTATGTCATTGCAGTGAAGGGCTATTAATTCCTCCTATCTCTTTAGCATGGCTTAAGGTGAACTCACTTCCCTGGGTGGTCAGGTGACTGACATGCTCACTAGAATGTGAGGTCTTTGCTCAGGCCAGAGATTCTATTTTCCAGCCAGAAGTTTTCCCTAATGTCTCCTAACCGCTTTTCTGACATCACCCTGTTCTGAACGTAATCCTAAAATCACTCAGGAGATGGGCTGAAAATGGGAAGTAGATATTTCCTACTTTTAAATGGAAATCAAAGGATCCAGTTCTGAAGTACCTCATATTGATGCATCGCCCTTAATGGAAACTATAGCCAAGACTGCCAGTACAGCTAACTTCTTTTAGTGGGCTTCAGGAAATTATCTATAGCTTAACAGAGTCAAAATAATGTGCAGACATCTGCACATTAAAATTAGAATAGTTGAAATGTTGAGTTGTTTTTAAAAAGTAAGATTTCCTTTTAAATTGAAGATATACATGTTTTGTTGTCTTGGCTTTATTAATTCCTTATTGTTTATGAACCTTTAGAAAGGCATTTTGTTCACAATGCAATGATGAGTTGTGCCATTTGATTTCTAAAGGGGGTATGTCTTGAAAATGTATGTTCCATTGACAGGAGGGCAATTAAGTAATTATTTTTGTGAACTTATATATGATCTCCTGAGAGTGTCTAAAATCATGAAGAGTGATATTGGGCCATATGAGAATGTCAAATAAGAAAATGTCATTGTTATGGCAGTGACAGATATTATATGACTTCTAGAAGGATGATGTGAAAAATGTTTCCTCTCAGTGTGAGGAAATGGTTCAAAACTGAGCAGAGGAAGAGGCAGAGTAGCCTTAGTGGGCTAGTCTCTATCATTCCCCATATCCTCAGCTCACAGTTTTACCAAGTTGGTTATGATTTTAAGCTAGGACCAGCTTTCTCTTCTTCAGTAGACTCTGACTTTTCCAGACCTTCTGTTTCAGTCTTGCAGTTATAATTTCCTCCTTAGGTTTAGTAGCTTCAAATACACCTTTACGTGCTTGTGAGTTTATATATAGGAAGACGGTAAAACACAGACAAAATATGTATCTAGAGGATGCTATAGAAAGGCCAATCGGACTCCATATGTCTTGCTTATTTATCACCAAGTGAAATAATATCAGTATATCGCTTGTGTGACTATTGGTGACGTAATGCATAGAATCCTTACTGGAAGATGCCTGACGCCCCACAGGTGCTCAACAGGCTTCACCTATGATATCACCTTCAGGGTTGATACCCTCACCTGACACAGGTATAATGCAAAGCCACTTAAACTCTTTTGCAACAAGGACCAGAAGGTAATAAGAGGCAGCGTGACTGTTGGAAACAGTGACTCTCCCAAGGTCAGTTCAGAGAGAATTCTTCTGGAACCCTATGGGCAAAACTTCAACTCACAGATGCCTGGGGTCTCATCGGTGGTAAGTTCTAGAACTTTAACCAGTCCTTGGCCATCGACATCACACTGGTGATCACTCCCTCCGCTATCCCTGCAGCTCTCTGCCTCACTGTCTAAGTTAAAATCAACCCTAAAACTTGATTTTCTTTTTACAAAGATTAAAAATAAAATTCTTTAATGCAGTTACTTTATTTTTAATATACTTTTTTTTATTTATTACAATGTATTCACTTTTTATCCCAGCTGTAGCCCCACCTTCATCCCCTCCCAACCCCACCCTCCCTCATCTCCTCTCTGCCCCTTTCCCAGTTCACTAATAGTGGAGGACCAACTCCCCTTCCCTCTGACCCTAGCCTATCAGGTCTCATCAGGACTGTCTTTCATAGTCTTGCTCTGTGGCCTGGTTAGGGTGTTCTCCCCCCAGGGGGAGGTGATCAAAGAGCCAGCCACTAAGTTCATATGAGAGACAGCCCCTGTTCCCCTTATTAGGGAGCCCATTTGGTGACTGAGCTGCCAAGGGCTACATCTGTGCAAGGGTTCTAAGTTATCTCAATGAATGGTCCTTGGTTGGAGTATCAGTCTCAGAAAAGACCCCTGTGCCCAGATTTTTTGGTTCTGTTGCTCTCCTTTTGGAGCTGTAGACACTTCCAGGTATTTTACCTTCCCCTTCTTTCGTAAGATTCCCTGTACTCTACCCAAAGGTTGGTCATGAGTCTCAGGATCCACTTTGATAACCTACTGGGTAGAGTCTTTCAGAGGCCCTTTGTGGTAGGCTCCTGTCCTGTTTCCTCTTTTCTCCTTCTTTCAATGTCCTTCCTATTTGTCCTTCTGAGTGAGGATTGAGAATCTTACCCAGGGTCCTCCTTCTTGCTTAGCTTCTTTAGGTATGCAGATTTTAGTATGATTATCCTATCCTATATGTCTAATGTCCACTTATAAGTGAGTATATACCATATGTGTCTTTCTGTTTCTGGGATAGCACACTCAGGATGATCTTTTCTAGTTCCCACCTTTTGCCTGCAAATTTTATGGTTTCTGAGAAACACTTAAAGAAATGCTCAACCTCCTTAGTCATCAGGGAGATGCAAATCAAAATGACCCTGAGATTTCACCTTACACCCATCAGAATGGCTAAGATCAAAAACTCAAGTGACAACACATGCTGGAGGGGATGTGGAGAAAGGGGAACTCTCCTCCATTGCTGGAGGGAATGTAAACTTGTACAACACTTTGGAAATCAGCCTGGTGGTTTTTCAGACAATCAGGAATAGTGCTACCTCAAGATCCAGCTATACCACTCCACTTCAAAATATGCTCAAGAATACAACGAGGACATTTGCTCAACCATGTTTGTAGCAGCTTTATTTGTAATAGTCAGAATCTGGAAACAACCCAGATATACCTCAATTGAGGAATGGATACAGAAATTGTGGTACATTTACACAACAGAATACTACTCAGCAATTAAAAATCATAAAAAATATTTCCAGCTATATTTATTATATATATTCCTGATAATGTTTTTTTTAGGAAGATAGGACATGGGAGAAAAATTTTAATTTGTCAGATTGTTCTGACTTTATTTTCTATCGTGCCTTAAATACACTCTCACATTAAAGACAGCAGGGTAATTTAGGATGTTATCATATAGGGATTAATGTTTTAAAAACTTTTTTTCAAATGGAGGTTGGACTGAGAATTTTCAGAAAGGTTAGAAAATAGCAGGCTTTCTGGAGAGCTTCCAGGCCCCTTGAGAGGCAGGTGGTTCTTAAATGCCAGCCACACAAGGAAAATGCTTCAGTTTAGGAGCCAAGGGGTTGGGCCTTGGTTGAATTAGCAGCTTTTGTTGAAAATAGTAGGAGCTGTATGGGCAACTTCTTTAGTTAGCCTCTCCAGATAGCTCTCTTTGTTCACCAAGTAAAGACTTTAATCCTCGCCCACAGGGGTCATGTGGGCAGGAAAATGGACAATACTGATTCTCAGAGACTGACTCTGCCAGACATCCCTCTCTCTAAGCAGGTTCCTGTGCCCACAGGATATAAGTGATGTCACCTCATCGAGTCTCGTGACATGAGGGTAAAGGTGATGGCCTGTTGTTTAGACCCAGATACGCTTTTAATCTCAGGGATGTTAGAAGGCTTTGTTCTTAGTTTTACATAAAAGAAGGAAAACACAAGATTCATCTTGCCTAAATACATATAGGCGACAAAATATCACACTGGGAAGGGCTTGGACACCTTATTTCAATTGTCTGTCAACTTCTATAGTAAGTCCTTGTCTTCTGGAGGAAACAAAGCTTGAGTTAGAGATGACTTGTAGCTTGTTATAAAGGTAAACAGAGGTATTTTAAAATTATGTCCAGATTTTGCTTGAGCACATTATGGTTTATGAATGAGAGAGTCCCAAATCAGAAGTAGTTTCTGAATCCATAGGGGCACCAGGTCACTTGTGGGAGGGATCCAGAGTCAGGGCAAGGCCAACACAGGGTGGCTATAGTCCTGCCATTGTTTTTACCTGGCCTACTTTCCCAGAACATTCCTCATGACAGATAAGCATGTAGGTCAGAAATGTCTGGAGTGGTTCAGCTTAAGTTCCTTCTTGTTTATTATAAGCATTTACAAAAGTCAGTTCCAGCTAAGTTTTACTTATGCTTTCAAATCAAGAGAGGTTTGGGTTGCTTGAGAGGCCCAACTGGTTTTGTCTGGTTTGGAGATCTTTGAGACCAGGGAATGCAATTCTCTAAAATATTTTGATTTTGGACTGCATGCAGTCATGGCAGATTCAGGTGAGGGGTGGAGACAAATGCCACAAGTCAAACGTCAGAGGCAAGCAGTGAGTCTACCTAGTTCCTGACATTTCTTCTGATTGGCTGCTCTTCCTCAGGTGGCCCTGACATCCTCTTTGAACTTCTTTCTTAATGCCAGGTACTTGTTCTGGCTCCATTAGCATAGATCATATGGCAATCACCACAGTGGGTGGTTTCACAGTGGACAAAAGCTTCTAGATGTTTTCAGTAAGACGTGAGAGAGAAGTCTAGATGGCGAGTGTCCCTAGGATGTATTCAGTACAGTGTACTTTGGAACCCAGGAGTCACGTGACATGGAAAGCTAAGCCTTTTGGAAATTCTGTGGCAGGCTATAGAATTGAATTTCCTTTAAAAGTCTGGATAGGAAGACTCTGCTACATAGAATAAGGAAGGCCAATTCAGCAAATAGAATGCCACCATTAATAGGTCAATAAGATGAGCTGCAACCCCGTGCATACATGGCAGGTAGGAAGCCCTGTATGCCTTCCTAGGTGTGGCCACAGCCTAGAGAGAAGATGGGCAGTTGGATGGACACTATTGGAGGCCTCTTTTATGATCTTAAGGGCCAGCATTGAGGTTGAGGGAGGAGTGAAGGTTACAGGTTGCCTTCATTTCACATATGGCCAATAAAATACAAAGTATGCACTTCCCATTCTCCTCCCTTATTGTCATCGACCACCTGATACATCTAGTTAAAATCAATGTAGGTCTTCCTATGAGCTCATCATGCCTGGAACAACTTTAAACCAAGGAAAGAGTTATTTAAAGGTAGTCATGGCATACACTTGATACGTTGAGTATAATCACATCCTATAGAACTAGAAGGAAATCTATAGAGATATTTGAAGGCCTTAATGTGTCTAATATTAATGGACTGACCAAACCATTCTTGGCATTGCTGGTGATTTTTCTACTGGCTCACTGTGGTATGAACCAGCCCTCTGGCATCTGGTAGCCTAATAGAGAAGGGTTACAGGGTGGCACTCAGAAAGGATTCTTAGGCTTGGCTGCTGTGCTATGTCCCCTAAGTGTAAACTTGTTCTCTTTCAGATATTTATGTCAGAGAGGAAAAGCCCGGGGTGTTCAAATCCACTGCTAATAGCACCAGGCTTGGTAAATGGTGCAGTTTAATGAAGCAGGTCTTAGTTCCTCCAACTTCAATGGGGTCACTCAAGCCACTGTTGTCTTGCTGATGTTTCAGACTATTTTCACGTACATAAAAAAAGAATGTCCTTAAGTTCTTGGCTATCTCCTGCACATCCTGAAGAGGCAGCTATTCTGATCAGCTTTGTTGGACCCCTCAAATCCCACCATGTGCTTTCTGTATGTCTCCTGGCAAGCTGCGTTGCAATCCTCAGTTGCTGTATCTCATGTTTAAGGCAGAAACTGTTGTTTGTTTATTTTTGTAATTCACCACCTGGAACAGCCTAAATTAGGCATTTGACAGATACATTAAACATATAGAGTCTTGGGTTCTACCATGTGCAGCTTCTGCCATATTGACTTTCAAAATTTAGTTCTGTTTGGTTGGTTGATTTACTTTTCAATCAGTTGTGTTGCTCACAACATTGGTTAGGCTCTTGTTTTCTCTCAGCTGCAATGGTATCAGAGGCAGTGGAATCATGAACCATGGGGATTGACTTGGGTTACAACTCTAAATAAAATACACGATTTCTTTACACGATATAGCTGAGCTTTAGAGAAAGTAATCTGTACCCATGACTGTAGGCATAAGGTTATTGTGTAATTCAAATTCTGATTTCTGTACCCCCCATATCTGGTTGCAGTCCTTGTTATGAGACTCTCTTCTCTTGGTGTTATTTAAACACTGCTCCCCATCACCCCCTGATATGCCAATAAAGCAGTTTACAGCCAATTGCTGAGCAGTGTAGAGAATAGGGCTGGACATCCTGTCAGCCAGGGGAGGAGGAGTTAGAAGAGGAAGTAGGAGATTCAGCCATGAGGGATCAAAGTGCAAGTATCTCTGGGATGCATGCTGGGAGGAAGCCAAATTAGCCTAAAGGGTTGAGAACAGAGCGATAATGGCTCATGGTGTTGTGAAGCTTGTTATGAAACAATAAAGAGTCTCAGTTATCTGTGTGACAGCCGGGTTAAGAGAGAAACTAAGAGAAACAAACACAGTGGTATAAAAATAACCTTAACACACAACAACACACTGTGTATGTAACAGAGGCCAAAGCCATCATGGATCTGTGTGCTGCTGAGCTGGTGTGAAGGAGGCCAAGCATGATATGCTCAGGTTTAGATTAAGAGGAAGATACCAGGCAGAATTGGAGTATGGAGGTCTAAGGAAGCATCCTGCATCCATCTTACATTCTCCTAACTCAGTCTCTGCCTATTCAGCCACATTCTTTTTATTCAAAAGTTGTATGCACATATGTGTCTTCTCTGTATATTTTCTCTATTGAATGTGGGTAGAAAACATAAAGATTTAAGATTAATATTCTGCCTGATAAATACCTTCTGAATTTTATATACCTGACACATTCTACTTTTTATATATTTTCATACAGAATTTAATTGACCACAACAGGAACAGTTAGACACTAGCATTGCTCAATGAGGATGGTGTTTCCTGCCCCATATAAGAACTGGGCTAGATCCTAACTATGTCTGTCATGGAGAGGTGACTCTAGAATCCTGGATTCTTGCTGTTGATCCAAAGAAGCATCCCTGCCAGGTATACGAATGAGCAGTTGAATTAAAAATGAAGTCTGACAGTCTTGAGTAGTTGCCCCTCAGCCAAGGTCTCTCTTGCTAAAAACCCAGAGATTGGTCTGCTCATCTGTGCAAGCTGTTACACGGAAAATCAAACTATCAATATGGGGCCAATAAATGGTACCTAGTTATCACTCTCTTGAGCCTGGCAGCCTCACAAGGCTACTCTAGGCTCATTAAATCTCACAGTTTTCATAGCCACCATCTGCTTTCTACAAGGAATCACCATACCTTTCCAGGACTCCAGCACATTTTCCATTAGGCACTTTATAAAATCTACATTATAGGGGCTCTCTTCAGAATTAGCATAGAAGGAAGGTAGATGTTATAACTGTTTAATTATGTTTTTACTCTAAGGCCTTCATTTAGAAGTTTTTTGTAAGGTCACATGCCACAGCCTTTCAAAATTCCTGTACAAAAGAGGTGGGGGGAGGGAGAGAAGGAGAGAGAGGGGGGAGAGAGAGAGAGTAGCTATACTCTAAATCACTTTAAGCCATTAATGGTAGCTTGCAGTTAGGATGTGACTCCTCATTTACAATCAACTTCCCATTCTGGTACTCTCACAACATAGCAACTTTGTTGAAAATTGGAGAATTTAAATAAAAACAGAATATTGATAATCGCTCACATTTTAGTGAAGTAGGAAGAAAGTTCAACTCTTCTTTTAAAGAAAATTCCTTGAGAGCTGTATTTTACATAAAACCTAGGATAGTCTCTGGTGCTGTAGACTGCCTGAAAGATACATGAACTCAGCTTCTCCATAATTTGATTTGTTGTTCTTTTCTCATTCCTCCCCCACCCCTTCTGCTATCAGTCAGGTATGAAGTATCCTAGAGGACATTGACCTAGGCTTCTCATCCCTTCTCCCCTGTGTGATATATACATCTGGTTGGTGAGGGGTCAGGGTTGGCTTCCTGTCTCATCAGAGGTGAACATAGTCCTCTTCACTCTCTTCACAGAAGAGAACTTCGCTGCCTCTTCTGATGCCTGCCTCAGTGTCCCTAGCCCTTTTGCTTGCTACAAGCAGAGGGATCTCCCTGTAGTTTGAGAGCATGCTATTTGCTGACCTGACACTCTGCAGTGATGATAGCAGTGGACTTTTGGATAAATCCCACAGTTCTGACATTTCACCAACACACGAATTTCTTCTCCAGCCTCAGCATTTCCTCCTAAACCTTGGTTCTTCAGGACTCAGTCTTGAGTCATTTTCCAGGGAATATTATCTGGACCCTTAGGTTAGCTATGGAGCCCCACTTTGAGCTCGTGGTACCCATGACTCCCCCAACATGGGACCCGATACACTGATTGTATATGATCCTTTTGTCACTGTGTCGTGCACTCCAGGTGAGCTACATAAAACCTGTTCCTTGTTTTATTCCTATGCCTTGGATAATGCTGGTCTACATGCTCAGTAACTATGTATTCAATAAACAAAAATTCTCATCCACTTGGGAGAATGTAATGAAGGGACAGGAAGACCTATTCAACAGACTTTACAGTTTGTTTCCCAAATTATGCTGGCTGGAATTCCCCATTTGAAGGGAAGACATGGTCCCTGTGCTGGCTTGTTGGTCAGCACTGCTTGATGGCGTGCTCAGTTACTAATGCTTTGATAGGGATAGGGAAGCAGGAAACTTGAGTGTAAGTTGTACAATGTCCTGTGGACTGTGGAGTGAGGCAAATTGACTTGCCTCTCTGTGACTCGGATTTGTCATTCAACAGAGTGATAATGATCTTGAAATGTCAGCAGGAGATTGTATGTGAAACCACCCAGTTCATGAAACATAGCAGGTGTTTGATTTCCTGGTTGGCAATGAGTCATAAATTCTAGCATTTCATCTTGGTCAAAGCTTTTCAGGGTATTTTTTTAAATATTTCAAGTCACTGTGGGTAATATGGTTGACCAGTCCATCATAGTGTCTTCATTGAGCCTTGGAAACTAATTAAACACAAATTAAAACAACTTAGCTTCTGTTCCTTCTTCCCTCTCTCCCCATTTCTGTCTTCAAGTAGCCCACTTTTTATTTTTCAGCTTTATCTACCCATGGAGTAGCTTACTGAATGCAGTTAAGGTTCTCCATTGGCCTGGCATCCTCCTCTGGAAGCCCTGAAACTTCCAGGACAGAGAAGACCAAGAGAAGCAGGAGGTTGGCAAAGAGTCATAGCACTAAAGTCAGGAGAACCACCAGGAGAGTCACGTGTGAAGTGTCTGTCATAAGAGCATCTTTGCAATACAACCAGCTTGATCTTTGGAATGTCCATTTAAGTGGGAGAATCACCTTCTCTGCATTGGCACTTAACTTAGTTGTAGCTGGTAATGTGACCATAGGGTGCCTTTGCTGGGAAACAAATAGCTGTTGCAGAGCTCCCCACACATCAGAAGAGACACCTTTGGAGAATTGCTGCCTGAGTGACCTCCTCCTCCCTCTTTGTGAGAATGTGGCATTTTCCATGAAAGAAACAGAACTTATGAAAACTGTTCAGTAAATAGATTATACTTTTTTTTTAATGTTCCAAGTTGATGTCTAACAATATTTTATTATATATTCACCTGCCTGAGGTGATGCATGCATGCTAAGACATACTGGGAACTAGTTCTCTGGCATTCTGGTCTTCACAGACAGCAGTTCTTTGCAAGCTATGAGAGTTTTATATATTCTGTTCACTCTTCTACCAAGGGACCCACAGCCATCCACCTGAGCACAGTTGGCCATGCTAATTGTACCTTAACTCAGAGGAAGAGAGAACTTTACACTGCTAATTGCCTTTTAATTCTTTTGTAAACACATAGTTCAGCAAGAAATCTTTCTCCCATTTCCGTGGCTTATTGCATACTGATCTTAAATTTCCTTTGCTCCTCTCTGGCTTTTAGTGAGTTGGGGTGGAAAATTCAGTGCATTCTCTTTGCTGTCGTAATTTAAAGCATTTTCTTATGTGTGTAATCTCAAATACCTTTTCAGCACCTTTCTGGAAAATTAAAACAACTCAGAGGGAGTGGAGGAAGGAAAGAAGAAGGGGATAGGAAGGGGAAGAAGGAGAGGGAGGGGGAGGAGGAGAAGAAGGAGGTAGAGAGGGAGGGAATAAAGGAGGGGGAGGAGGAGAAGGAGAAGGGGAGAAGGACTGAAGAAGGGGGAGGAAGAGGAGGGGAAAAAGGAGGGGAAGGGTTCTATCAGTGGGTAGAAGCTACATATTATTTTAGCTAGATTCCAATTCCCTAGCGATATTTCTAATATAATCTTTAGGTGTTTTACTTGCAAAATTGGCCTTTTCCTAGATAATTGTAGCTACTAGAGTGCTGGGCATTTTCTCCCTGTGATTGAATGCTGTTTTTATTGTGCATGTGTAATTCAGTGAAGCCAAAAGACAAAGGCTTGTTTGCAGAGGGAAGACAGGGTGGACAGAGCTTTTATTAACTTTTGGATGTGCTGGGTTGAAGGTTTTTGTCTGTTTCTGGTGTTGCAGCATTCAGCATATCTCTAGGTCAGCAAAATATAATTGTTTTGATAAAATGTGTATATTGCTTTTTACTTGGGAAAAATCTTAGAAAAATGATGTCAGAAAAAAAAATTGATAATTCCATCTTGAAATAAATAACATTGTCTTCTTAAGCCATACAAAGACCAAGTAAGATAATTCTGCCTCTCTTTTCTTTACCTTTGGGAATGAAGGTATCAGAAAAATAGATTTCTAATATCAGACTATATTAGAGTATAGACCATTAGGGATACTGGGGAAAAATTATTTTAATCATAGTGGCAGAACTGGAAATTGATTTTAGCAAGAAATATGTGAACACCTCAGTTACTAGATTGCTTGCTGGCTGTATTGAGATGAGGCAAGAAGAGGCACATCAGGCAAAAAGATTAATTTGGTCCTGGGCTGTAATCACAGAGGAATTGCTTTTCATTTTTTTTTTTTTTTTTTGTAAAGGAGATTCATTTATGTTCCATTATAGTGAAGTTTTACTGATGTACTTGCTAGATTTTGCATTTCCTAAAGACAGACCCTTTAGTCATATAGATTGCTCTTCTTTGAAGAGAGGTATGTTCAGATGACAAGTAGGTAGTGAGAAGCAGTGTGTATCTGTCATCTATGGCCATGATAGAGCTGTATAAAAAAACCACCCCAATCTCACTATCTTGCTATGTAGAGGTGTTATGTACATATGTAAGGTCTTTGGAGATTATCTGGTGGCAAGGGACAGTGAGTCTTCCAAGAATTAGGCCTTCAAGTCTTACAACATTCCTAGTATTTAACTAGTCTGGCTTAGGATGCTTTGAATAAGATTACTGGTTAGCCACAGAGCAGAATCTGTGGAGAGACAAAGTAGTTACCACGACTGTGCACAATTCTTACTGCTGCTGAAGGATTAGTTTTAGCTAGAATTCTAGGTTTTCTGGGTATGTAGTCTAGCTCTGCCCAACCAGTAGTGCCCACTTAGAAAAGGGGCCCAGTCTCAGAGCCTTGCTTCTGCCATGAGCAATAGATACTTGACTTACAAGGTGTCCTGGTAATGAGGTCCTAGTTGAATGCCAAACATGGAAATGTTTTCAAACAACAAGGCTGTGTGGCTGAGGAAGTTCAAAGTCAGTGTCTGAGACTATATTCTCAGACTGTTTAGGAAAGAATCAGGTGATAAATTTATACGTTTTCTCAGTTAAGAGCAGTACCATCAGTTTATCAAATGATGCATTTTGTATATACAATCTGCATAGACATACAGATAGTTTAAAGAATACCCTTATCACATTTTCCTTTTGTTTGGAGGAGGGCTGGGCTTGAACCAGGAACCTTGTGCATCTAATCATATGCTCCGCCACTGAGCTCCACCCTCAGCCTGTAGTTTTCTTTTATTTTGGCTTTTATGTGTAGTTGTGGCCATAGCAAGTATTCAAGGAAAATATATGGCATACAAGTTGCATTTTTGCTTTACAACTAAAAGCAGCATTTTCATTTGGAAAGTAAGGTGTGGACTTCTGTTGGATAGGACAGTGTTCTCCAGGCTGCTAATCCCTCCCCATGGAGACAGCCTGAGAGGCTGATGTGACACCAGAAGCTTCCAGGATTTCCTGGCTCTGGTTTGTACTAAAAAAAAAAAAAAAAAAAAAAAAGAAAAAAAAATGAGATGTTTTTCTCGTGAAGGCAGAGAGCATTACCCATTTTGTTCACTATGTCTCCAATATGCAAGCAGCAGCCTGGTATGGTTTTGGTGGCGGCTAAAAGTTTTCTTTCAGATGGGCAAATGTTTGTTTTGTCTTCTCTGCCCACCTGGCATGTTTATGTTTTCTGAGTTCACAGATCTTGAGACTATCATTGTGTAGAATTCAAAGTTAACTTTTGTACATGCAAAAAACTCAGACAAGAAACTTAGCTATCCGAGAAAGACTCATTCAAGAAACAAGAGAACTTAATATAATTTCATCCAAGTTTGTATGTGTATTACAAATTTATATATGTATTTTCTTTGCTTGCAGATGTTTTAATCGACAAAAATGTGCCTTTGATCTGTAAATGGTTCTATTATGTTCATGTTTACAAGTATTCTGTTAGATTCATGTGGAATGGGCTTTCTATTGCTTGAAGCCATTGCTAACTAAAGCATCACTTTAAATAATTTATTCTGTTTTCACAGCAGTTATATTTGGAACACAGAAAAGAATAAAAGTCATTGTAACAAAGCTATGTTTCAGCACTACAAGCGCTTACTGAAAACTATTGTTGTAACCTATAAAGAAAACTTTCAAATGGTTTCACAAAACATTTGGGTTGCTTTCACAATTCTGAGCCCACTATCAATGCTTGCAGGGAGCCAACTGCTGGAATTTAATTGAACATCTTTTCCCTTCACATCAACTTAAGGCCAGTTAGCCTCTGGGTAATTTTCAGAGCAGGTTTATCTCCCTGCCTAAAATGAGCATGACTTCCAGGTAAAATTAGATGATGAATTACCAAGTATATTTAATTCATGCATGAGTGCTTCGGGGGAGAAAATGGACCAACACGTGCATCTGCTTGAAAAGCAGCAAGGGCTTTATCCATTTCCATTTGTTGAGAAAAATTCTCCCCAAGCTAAGACCTGTCTGACAGCAATTAGAGGAGAAGGTCCTTGGTAGCAGAAGAAATGGTCAATCAGCTCCCTGGAGGAGTAGGAGCTGTAGTGAGATCTTATTGCTGGCAGAATGGTTAAAATTGGAGTCTTTGAAATAGAATACTTAATTGGAGAGTTTTCTTCTATATCTGTTAGTATAAGGATATCTAAAATTTCTTTGCATTAATAGTCAGATGTGTGATTATTTTGAATTAATTCTGAGATATTTAGGTGTGATTTGTCCCAGACCCACAACAAGGTGATTTTAAACATCCTTCTGAGAAGTTGTAACTTTTAGTTCATATATATATGGCATATGTGTGTATATATATATATATATATATATATATATATATATATATATATGGTAGTGTTATGACATGCATGAAGTATGTTTACTCCTTTTGCTGAAGAATTTGGCATTATGATGTTGTTTAACCACATCAGCAAGATTTGGAGGAAGGATTAGGAAGGTGGGAACTTCTCAATGTCTTTGGATGAGAGGGCGAAGAAAGGTAAAAAAAAAAAAAAAAAAAAAATCTGTGGAACTCTGAACCAAGTTGCCCTGTCTTTCCTCTGAGTCTGAGCAGTAAAGTATGTTCTAGCCATGAACACTAGGCAACTAGGACTTTTCCGAAGGTAGATGCCTGGTCAAAGGGTGGTTTTACACAGTGAGTGAAGAAATGGAGGTGATGTTGCAAGAAGAACATACTTCTTGTTAAATGAACTATATGGTAGGAAGGAAGAGAACTGAAGACTCTTGAAGAGTCCATACTGGGCTGTAAAGCTGGTCTACACTGGTCTGTGACAGAGGGAAGATAAGGAAAATGTGATTTATATATGCATATCCATATGCATGTACATACACCTACATCCTATACACCTATACATGCGTGCATGCTCACATGTATTCAATGGAACATTTTCTTTTTCCTGAACAGACTCGTGTTTGCAGGAAAATGGATGCAACCAGAAAATCTGTTAAGTAAAATTATCCAGTCTAAGAAAGACAGACGTCATGTTTGCTTTTATTTGTAGTTCCTAAATTTCGTACAGACAGGTAAAATTGTATACGTATATGTGACATGAGCTCATGAAAAAAGTATTTGGTAGCACCTGGTTTGTAGCCTTGGTGCTGGGGAGGAAGACATGGGGGATCCCTGGGTTTGCTGGCCAGCCAGCTTTGCCTGGTTAGTAACTACAGATGCAGCAGGAGATGGTGTGTCAAGGAAGAGAAGTGAGGAACGCACTCAACATAAACCCCTGGGGTCCACAAGTAGGCCCACACATGTGCATAGACATATATCCACGCACACATACATACATTCCATAACTCAGAAAATAAGAAACAGTCACAAACCTCAGTGACCAAATGCTATTGGTATCAGCTCTCCTTAGTCTGCTTGTTTATATCACTTTGAATGAGCTAAACTTGGTTCTGCTAACTTTTAATTTCTTTTGTTTTTCATTCCTTTTGGCTTTTATAGAGAACTTCTTTCCTCATGCAGCAAAAGGAAGAAAAACAAAGAATTTGACTCCTAAAGGGTCCCTGAGACCAACGTCCCACAGAGCTCACTGGTGGCGAGATGAGACATGGTGTGCCAAGATGGCCACTCTTTTCTTCATGTCTGTGGCGTCCTGTGTATGTGTATGTATGCTGTGTACATATGCCAGTACATGTAAACATATGTGCACAGTATTCACAGGTAGTGGTTATGGAGAGGGGGCCACAGCTTCATTGGTCCTTTCCAAATACACTACCATTTGGCAGCTAGGAACAGGAAATATTGGTAGGGACCCATGTTGCAGTTCAACAGACCCCAAGGAACTCTCCTGATATGTACAATCTGTCTGAACTCACCAATAGGGGGTTGCAGTGACAGCGACCTTGAGCTGTGTGTGCCATAGGACCAGGGTTACACTGCAACCCTCATGGAGAGCTTATCCTTCCATTTTTAACAACCAGAGAATTCTCTAGGGCTTTCTCCTATCACGGCCCTTGTGTGGCATTGTGACGTGGAGGGAGATGTGCGTTCTAATGGTGAACTCACTGATAGGGATGATATGCATTGCTTTTCTGTCTCAGAGCTTCTGCTGATATTGCTTCAGGGACCACACCTCTGTGAAGAGCCACACAAAGGATAACCTGAAAACTGGGATCTGTCACTTTGGAGGAAGCTTTACCATTTGGGCATGAATGTGTAGTCTCTTTGTACAATCAATATGTATAGGATTTTCACTGTGTGGAGTTCATTATAATAATGAAGTGAAGTAGTTCTTAGAGTACTTGGTGCTTCTGGGGGAGCATGGTTTCACACCGATATTCTATGGTGGCAAAGCAGATGTCCTGAGAGTTATATGTGTTCATGTATTTGGCTTTGCATGATTTCCCCCTCTGAATTAAAAGTAGCAGAAAGCTGGCGAAAGGCTGTTGTGATCTGATTACAGTGGGATTACTGATCGATTAACCTTATCAAAGCAATTACAACATTTCCCCCATGCAATAGTAAATTCCTGGTTACCTGGTCCCCTAATAGCCTCTAGGTTGTTGGAATCCATTTGGGGAAATGGTCTTTTTATGGTGTGTTTCTGCTCTTTGGCTATTATTGCCTTGCAGTTCAAATAAATTTAGGCTTTTGACCAGGACTGCCATTAAAATCAGTTTTATTTATCATCGTTCTGGACATTGCAGGCAATCAAGGGAGATGTAAAACAAAATGAAATACAAACATTGGAAAGAAAGTATACACAGTCTGTGGAAACAAAAGAGCTGAGAAATTGAATGGGTCATTTACAAAGGAAGCAATATAGATTACCAAAAAGCCCCCCCCCCAAACACACCATCTTATTGCCAGCTAAAACAATAACAGAATAATAGATTTTATTTGTGAAGCTAGTGAATGTGGCAACGATGATGGCTGCTCTTGTTGAAAAGTGTCTGGTACCTGGAAAGACTCTCAGATATAGTTATGGGATATGGCATGCATTAGTTGTCCCTAGAGGGCAATTAAATACACATATCAAAAGTCTTAAGCATTTTCATGTTCATTTCTGGAGCAACATTGCCCCTAGGAGTTTGCCATAGGCTGAGTGTTGCTTTGCGTCGCTGAACGCTTTGAGAATCTAATGAAACTGATTAACCCTCTCTTGGAGAAATTCAAGCACGAGATGCAACCAGCTCCACAGTTAATTTCTCATGCTGTGAGGTGATTGACAAACTCCAGCAAAATGGTGGTTCCTCATAGGACGTGTGTTACTTTTCATTGTTTCTAACACCTCTTACTTTGACAACGGAAAGCGATCCATACAGCCAAAAATCTGGGTAATTCCATATTCAGTAGATCCCACAAGTAAAATTGTGTCCTAAGGTATTGTATTGCATTATATTATATTATACTATTGTATAATACTAATAATTGTATTATACTATTGTATTGCATTATATTATATTATTGTGTTGCATTATATTTGTACTTACTTACTTTAAAAAAGTTTGGATGGGTAGCTTAAGTAGCCCGGGCTGGCGGGGAACTCTTTATGTAGTAGAAGATGACCTTGAACTTCTCGTCTTTTTTCCTCTGCCTCCTGAAAAGACTGGGATTTTACGCTAAGCATGTGTGCCCACACACTGGTATACTTCATATCAATAGACAAAGAAGTACAACTAGTGGGATCCCCTTTACCGTCTCACCAGTGCCTTTCACCTCCTTCTTTCTTTTTCTTCATATTTTAAAATTTTTAGCAATGCCCGTGTAGTAATTACTTTCTCATTTTTGCGTCAGAATACCTTAGAGAACAACTCAGTGGAAGAAAGATGTATTTTGTTTTACTGTTTCTGCCCTTCACATCAGGAAGGACGTAGTGTTGGGTGCAGGGACACAGCTTGGTTTATGGAGTCACGAGTGTTTCCTGATGGATCTTCATCAGGTAGCAGACAGGGAGTGGAGATAGCTAGGCATGGAGTTGGGGGTGTAGTTCACAGTTCTATCCCACAGGCTTCACAGCCTTCAGAATAGTGCCGTAACCCTGGGAACTCACACGCAAAGCGTGAGCATTTGCGGGACATTGCTGATTCCAAGCATGGTACACTTATCTCCCCCATTTGAGTCTGTCCTGTTTTTCCTTGATAAAGCCTGGGTGACTGACAGGCAGGTAGCACATCTTTGCAGCATCTGTCACTGGATCATTTGGTAGGAATAAAACTGTCCCCTGTAAATGTATCTCTCCATTACTAATTACTAAGTATCTCTCGGGGAAGTGCCTTGTGCCTCTGTGAAATATCTTCTCATCAAACAGCCATCCCTAGTTTTAACATCTTTTGATTTTTTTTTTTTAACTGAAAGGTGTACTGTAATTGTGGCTGTAAAGTTGTGGCTTTGCTTTACGATTTAATCACCTTTATTATCGTGATTAGTATCATGATAAGTTCACTTTTCTTTCCATTTGTTCATTCATAGAAATAAGAACTGACTCTGATTCTTTTGTTTGTTTTTTCTCTTTTTAATTAAATTTTTATTTTTTTATGTTAGTTACAGTTTATTTACTTTGTATCCCAGCTGTTGTCCCCTCCTCATGCCCTCCTTCCCAATCCTACCCTCTCTTCCTCATCTCCTCTCACCCCCCTCTAAGTCCACTGATAGGGGAGGTCCTCCTCCCCTTCCATCTGACCCTAGCTTATCAGGTCTCTTCAGGACTGGCTACAATGTCCTCCTCTGTTAGCAAGTTTGTTCCTCCCTCAGGTTGGGGGTAGGTCAAAGAGCCAGCCATTGAGTTCATCTGACTCTGATTCTTATTCTGATAGTGATATCATTATTATCAGTACCTGACAGCCCTTGTTTGGTCAACAGGAGAGCTTCATACTGGTGCCGACCTTCAAACATGTTATTATTATTCTGTTTTTCTACTTTCTGCCACAGTGCAACATTCTGGAATGGTCTCAGAGTTTTAGGGGCCAGTTTTCTCCAGGTAGGGCTATTCACTGTGGGCCTGCCACTGTTCACAGGGCACTGGACACAGCTAAAAAAAAAAAAAACCAAACATGTGTATATGTTTGTATACACCCGTGTGCACAAAATCTACCTGTGTGTTGATACCAGCATCTACCTGTCTCCATACACTCGAAAGCCATTGATTTGTTTTAATTACTCAAATCCCTCAGGAATGTCACAGGGTTCTGGCAGAAGGAAGAATTACATATTAACAATTTCATTCAAAAGTGTCACACCAGTTTGTAAAACAACCATCAACAAATGAGAGTGACTGCTTCATTCTATTATTGCCATCGAGAAAGAGAGCAGGGAGGAGTATATGAGAGGGTTTAGAGGGAGGAAAGGAAGGGGAAAATGATGTAATTAGACCCCCTCAATAAAAAACCAATTATTTGAAAGATTAAAACTAAACGTGATAAAAATTGAAAGACCAAACCAATTATGCTTTTTACAATATTCCTGTTCCATCTTCTGTGATTTTCTGTGAGACTTAGGTATAAGGGTCGCATTGTAGGTGTTCCATTTGGGCTTGTGTACCCCACAGTTCTTTATTCTCTGTACTTTGACCAAGGGCGGACCTCTCTAACAGTCTTTATCTGTTACAAAGAGAAGCTTCTTGGAGAAGGAATAGGAGCTGTACCGATCAATGGGTATGGAGATAAGCATTTAGAAATTACGTTGAATTAAGAAAATGGCAGTGTTTGTCAAGGTTTTCATTTGAGCTTGTCTTTACTGCTCTGGATTACATGATTGTGGCTGTGTGCCCTCAGTATCCTCACCTTTTTTATGTCTGCCTCCATGGGACACCTCTTGAGAGCTGTGGCTCCCAGGGCCAATTGCTTTATGCATTTGTCACTTCTTACACAATGCTGCACCATTGTTATTCTTTTCAAAGGTTTAGTGCCTTCTATGGTCTTCTTCTGATGAGCTGTGTGCCAAGGAAAATGAACTGAAAAGTGCTGCACAGACCGAGATTGGGTCCTTTTTTTTTTTTTTTTTTTTTTACCCACCACAGTGCCTATGGTTCCCCTGAAACCATCCCTCAGGGTGATTCTCACGTGGTGTACTTGATATTGATTTATCATTAAGAGAACATTCTCATTTGACCATTCAAAGGCCTACAGCAGGCTTCTGAACTTCTGTCCCACTTTCAGTATTACCCCAGTGATGAGAAAGCAAGGGTGAAATAACAGACTTGTCATGAAATAAATTGTTCCTGTGCCTCTGGGTGGCTCAGCTCTGGGTCTCCCCATCCTGAGGTCAGCTCTCCAGATGGGACCTGATAAGGGAATGTGGGTTTCAGTGTGGTGTCATTTTTATTAAGTGCCTTTGTCTTCAGGGGCATACTTTAGTGCCTTTTAGATAAATTGCTTCCATCTTTGACAGTGACAGTGACAATATTTCCAAGCTTCACATATCTAAGATCCAAATGACAGGACAAATTGCACATTGGAATTGCTTTGTAAGTGCAAGACAGGATGTAAAAATCTCATCTCTCTGCTTTACTGAAACAAGTTAATATAATATGGATATAGGAAGCAAATTTTTCACTTAAGCATGTAACTGTGAGACAGTGCTGTCGTTAACAGCAGACATTTTACACACACACACACACACACACACACACACACACATATATATATTATACACTCATACATACACAGATTCATTGAAGTTAAAAATAGGACTTAACTATTCCTGAATATTAAATCTTATTTAATTTACTACCCCCATAGTATATACTTACATTTTACAAAGACAATATATTTCTCAGTAAAGTTCCCCCAAAGCCTCAACATGTAAGTGACATTTATTATTTGATAAAAATATACAGGCATGCCACAGGAAAGCTTTTTTGGAACATTAGAAATAGTAGATCAATCACTTCCTTTCACTATTTTTCTGAGTTATTCTGGGATCCAGGAAGACTGAATGGAGACTTTTCAGCTCCTTGGAGGATGCTACCTAGAGCAGACAAGGCACTTCAGAGGAGCCTTCTGGAAGCCTGCTGGGTACCTGCTGGCAGGCTGACCTCCTGTCTTAGGATGGATCATCCACAGTAGGACAGATGGAATGCAGCAGATGGTGGCAAGGGTTCTGAATTTACTGTCCAAACTTAAGTCCTGGCCCCTATGTAACTTGAACAAATTGTTTTATCTGTCAGTAGTCCCCTAGTCTTTAGACACAACATAATAATATCCCTTACATGTAGGATTGTAAGGAAGGGTCATGATCTATGTAAATGTTTCACCAAGACCCTTATAAAAAGGAAGGCCTGGCTAACTGTCATTATCTACAGTCTAATTGTGGTTGCCGCTTTTGAGTTTTGGGATTCAGAAATTAGTTTCCATCACAACCTTTTTTGTCCTCACTCACCATTCTTCTAGAATCTTCCATGCTTACTATTTTGTAAACAAAATTTTCATGGTTTTCACTACAAGCATCATTATATTTTAATACTGCCTTTACAGATGAAAGCACATGATACATGTTTATAACTAGCATATGTGTTTGCAGTTTGGGCTGTAGAATGATTGGCATGAGTCCTCCAGTCCTCACAGTGTCCACTGGAGATTTGCTCCTCTTTGACTAGGAAGAGGAGAGAAGATTCAAGCTAAGGTCAGAAATAGTCCCTGTGTTTTCTCACTCCCAGTTCTCTCAAGCGTACCCATGGAAACCGATGTGAGAGCATTTGGCCCACGGTTAACAGTGGCTCTTGTTTTTCTCCTCTTCTTCTTGTAACCCAGAGGCTATGAGGCTATCCAGCTATGTTTTCTCCATCTTCTGTTCCCACTATGCCATTTTATATCATCCAGAGAAAGGCAGTCTTCTACAGAACATGAAAGAAGAGCAAGATCTTTCATATCCCAAGAGAAGCTTCTAGAGAGCTTTGGGCTTCTTTTTTTCTCCAGAAGCACACTGGCTGAACACCCAGCTTATAAACCTGAGCTCATGTGCTTTGGGAGGCTTGATTACCAGGGTGTATGAGTTCTAACACAACCGTCCAGCCATCTTGTATCCTTGTCAAGGACCCAGGTCGCTACCATTCTCCTCTTGTGCCATCTAGAGAGAGAAGAAGGACAAGTTATAAGCAGAATGAGATTATGGCCTGGCCTCCCAGAAGGAAAACTGGTGTTGGTGGAAATGAGGACAGACGTCAGGAAGCAGAGCTTCTTTAGCGCAGCTGAGCAGGAATGGTTATTCATGAATGGAGAGCTGCTGGGTGGGGTGGAAAGCTCACACTTGGGAAGGAGAGGTTCCAAGGACAGAGGCTCTGCGGAGTTGATGCTGTTAGCACTGCAGACCCTCTGTGGGTCCCTCATGCTCAGCCTGCACACTGTCACATGTTGCAGATGTCCTTAGACAGTCTATTCAGTTGAGGTTGTATAAAGCTCATTGACACTTACCTCAGATATCCGTTTGGGGTGTGAGTTTATGCCATTAGGTAACACATGAGGACAAGTTTTCCTTTCTCTGCTATTTGTTTATTGCTCTTGGAATGATTCGTTTACACTCTTTTTTTTTCTTGTTCTACGCCTGTCTCTCTCACCACAGAAAAGATGCTGATGTTTACAAACTGAGGCCAGCTCTCATTCCTTCTGAAGCTGCCTTTTTTATCTTAGAAGTCTCTTTATTTATTCCCCCTGGAAGGTAAAGAACTAAGCAAACAAACAACAGTGTCCCAGTTTGGACAGATTTAGTGACCGGTTTTGAAACTCAGATATTTTTATAATTCTGTGGCCCCAGAAGACTATACCTCTACGGACAGGGCTTAGAGGGAGCACATTTATTGAGGAAACATTCACCTCTCTCATACATCGCCTCTCTCTCCTTGCCTGCATCTGACACTGTTTCCCAGCTCTGTCGATGGTGGGACATACTGCAGTCATGCACAAGTCACCTAAGACAACCAAACCAGAGATAATGAAAACATGCAGGGACATCCAGAAAGTGAGGATGTCTCTCGTCCAATAGCAAAATGTTCAACAGAAATTCAGACTCTTCTAATTCAGATTAGTTCCTCACAGATCACTAAGCAGTTGCTGATACCCTGAATGTTCTTGTATAACATGTGTTCCTAGTATAACTCTCTGAATGATTCTGGGTATATCTCCTGTCTGGATCTAAGTTCTGTTTTTAAGACAGACAATTTAGTAATGGCAACATCCCATCCCAAAGCAGAGATGATGGCACACCTTCAAGCCCAGTCCTTGGGAGGTAGAGTCAGGTACATGTCTATAAATTCGTGGCCAGCCTGGTCTACTTAGCAAGTTTCTTGCCCTCTAGAGCTATGTACTGTGACTCTGTTTTAAAAAAATCCCATCCTAGTCTACAGAGTTGTCAATGAATCTGATGTATGCAATTCTTTTGCCATCTCCTGAGACACAAACATCCATTATAACTTTTTGTTTTCCCTAGGGTTTGATTTTGCTATGTGCATATATAAATGATGACTTGAGACCTTTAGGACATGCTATGCAGTGCTTCTTTTTCTGTTATTGGTGAAAGTAGTCAAGCTTAACCTGAACAGATTTTATCCATGTATCATGTTTTATCTCAATGCTTTAAACTCCCTTTATAAATATCTATACATTATTAAGTAGCTTTTACTTTTGTCTCATCAAAACCTTTGAGTTTCAAATCTTTGCTCCATTCTTCCCCAAACACACTTCCAAAATAAAACATTTTTTTTTTCTTAAAACTCTTTACTATGTGGATAATAAACATTCACAAAGAGAATTTCTTTTTTTTTTTTTCTTGGCTGACTGTCAGAATTTTACTACTTAAGAAACTGCTTTTGATTTGGATGAGTCAACTACAGCTTCTAATGAAGGTTTTGAAAAACTACCTTTTAATCATCTTTCAGTTGAATTCTTTGTATAACTTTTAGAAGGCTGTGTGTGTGTGTGTGTGTGTGTGTGTGTGTGTGTGGTGTGTAATGAGAGAAAGCTGAAAGCAGATAAAAAGAATTCTCCTTCCTCCAGACTACCTTTTTCTCAAGTATAATATTTCTAGTTCTGGTAAATAGGATGAATATATTGTGTATTTTTTTCTTTAGTCACACAAATGAATTGTTTCCTTATTTTTTATTGTGTGTGTGGTAAAATAGTTACAACATAAAAAAACCAATCCTCTTAAGCCAGTTTCAAGTCTGCACTTCCTTGTTATTGATGTAGGCATGATGTTCTAGTGCCGTCACCTCCACCGAGCAGTGTAACTTTTCCAGGCCTACACACCAGAAACTCATTGTCTCTCAAGCAAGAGTCGCCATTACTGTGCCTCAGGTCTCCATCTCCCACCCTCCAGTTTCTGTCTTTGTGATTTTCATAGAGTTTTAATAGAACTGTAGTCTTTATTTTGTGACTGGCTCATTTTATTGAACACTAATGTTCTCAGAGTTTATCTCTAGGTAGCATATGTAAGAATTCCCTCCCATTGGCACTAAATAATATATCATTGTGTGTGTGTATTCATTTGCATGGTGCTGGGTATGTGGGTTCTTGCTACATTTTAACTGCTAGGCATAATGGCTCCTTTGATCTTGAGCATACACTTAATCTTATTACAACCCTGCAATTTGCTCTTTTGAGAAGAAGAATGAATGAGTCATATGAATCAAAATATGTTTTAACTTTTGGATGAACTTCCATTGTGTTTGTCTCGTTCGACTATACCCCTGATTAAAAGCCAGTCCTCAAGTTGGTACTGTTGGCATCACAGTACTTTGGAGAAGGTGGGGATTAGTAAAGACAGGAGATGCTTTCATGTGAGCTCCTTTATAGTTCTTGAGAGAAGGTTACAAAAGGTGCAAACTTAGCTGTCCTCTACCTCCTTGTCTTTTCTGACTGTCCCTGTTCCGCACCTGATTTCTTCTTTCTGTATGATATCCAGCTAAGATGTGACTGTGTGTTGCTCTTACCAGAGGACAACCAATGCTTCCCAACCCCGGCCCCCTTGACCCCCTGCAACTCCAGTTTTGGACTTTAAACTCACAAACTTTGGGCTTGGCCAACCTCCTTTATAAATAAGTAGACTGGGCCAAACATCCTTGTTTCAATTCTGCTGTAATAGAACACTCTGACGAAATGCAACCTAGAGGTGAAAAGAGTTTATATGGCTGACACTTCCAGGTCACTGTGCATCACTGAGCGACATCAAGGCAGGAGCTCAAGCAACAACTTGAAGTAGAAGCTGTGGAGGAAGGCTGCTGGCTGGTTCATTTGCAGGTTTATGCTTAGCTAGCCTTCCTCAATAGACCTGGGACCACCTGCCCAGGGAAAGACTCTGCCCACAGTACACTGGGCCCTTCTTTATCAGTGAACAATCAAGATGACCATGCCACCTCTTCCTAAGTATGCCTATGAGCCAATCTAATTCCGGCAATCCGTCATTTGAGAATTCCCTCTTGGGAGACTCTGGGCTGTGTCAAGTTGACATAGACATTTTACTTTCTAATGAAAAACTGGCCAAGACATAATTTTCTGTAGTATTTTAAATCTTCCAAGGTGGCACAAGGACTCTGCTTATGCTTACAATTATACTTGTCATTGTCTATTGTTTTGGTAGCAGTCATGGTAATGTGTTTGAAGTATTAATGGTATCTCATTGCGGTTCTGATAACATTACTCAAGAATTGGTGTCAGAGTTAGGTTTCAATTGCTGTAATAGAAGACCATGACCAATGGCTTCCTGAGGACAAAAAGATTTATTTGGCTTATATATCTTAGGTCACAGTTCATTGAGGGAAGCCAAAGTGAGAAGCCAGGACAGAAACCTGGAGGCAAGAACTAAAGCAGAGGCCGTGGAGGAGTGGAGGAGTGCTGCTTACTAGCTTACTCCTCCTGTCCTGCTCATTTTGCTTTCTTGTGCCGTCCTGGACCATTTGCCAAGGAATGGAGCTGCTCACAGTGGTCGGGGACCTTTTGTATGAACTATCAATCAAGTAAAATGCTCTGCAAGCTTACCTACAGGTCAACTAAATGGGAACTTTTTTTTCAAATGAGATTCCCTCTTCTTAGATAACTGGCTTCTGTCAAGTTGAGGAAAACCAACATAGTAAGCAATGTTGAACATCTGTTTACATGCTAGTGGTCATGCGCCCATCTTATGTGGACAAGAGTCTATGAAAGGACTATGCCTTAGTCTCCTGAATGCTGGGATTGAAGATGTGAATTGCCAGGCCTAGCCAAACTACCTTTTTAAAGGGACTCTCTTATTTCAGAGAGAACCTGTTCACAAAAGGTTGCACTAGAACCCCTCTTTTGTGCTCTAAAGTTTTTGTATGCAGTCCCTCTGGTCTGATAATAATAACCATTGACTTGGAGCCATTGTGACTAAATTTCACGGATCAGTTTGCTCCTTTTCCTGTTCTAGGATCCCCTCCCTTGCATTCATAGTGTTTATATCTCTGTGCCTAAATTTGAACTGAATTCTACACAATTTTACATTATTTTTTTTAATTGATCCCTTAGGTTTCATGCAGTTCTTTAATGTCTACATTGCAGTGGCAACAGTTCTACCCAGTCTAATGACAAAACATGATAACATATACCTCTTGGCAAATTATGAACAAGGGCACATGTGTGAAGGTCAAATGGCAACTAGTAGAAGTCATTTTTCTCTTTCTACCATGTAGGTTAAGGGGTCAAACTAGGGTCTATCAGCTGAATCTTTTTCCCTCCCACAATCTTTCTTTTTTTCTTTCTTTTTAAAGACAATATCTGAATTCTTTGGAATTATTTTTCTTCTTTTTAATAGTGCCAATCTAAGCATTTGATAACCTTGCATTCTAGTCTTATCTAATCTCTCAGCTACGGTCACATAACCAAATGCCCATCATTTAAAAAACTGTTTAAGTTGAAATGTCGTGAGGCATTGTTATATTTTTAAAACTTTTCAGTGGAAGGGGAAACCATGCTTCGGGCTGTAATTTGGAAAGAACACTTTTTTTGTGTGTCTTTGGTATTTGCTGGAAGCAAGCAGCATAAAGGAAATCAAAAAGGGAAGGATTTATGGAAAGGATCCAGCCGAGAGATAAGCTTAATAAAGGCTTTGTTTTGCAGATGCACAGCCTCCTGATTTCCTGTTGTCCTTGAATGCTTGCATTTCCGATGGATTGAAAGTAAACTTCTAGTGACCTATGATTTCAAAGGAATGCCAGATTAAATAAAATATCATCCTCAGTCACTTTTAATTTAAAATGGGGTATGGAAGAAGAAAGGAGTGCTTAAGGTATTCAATAAAAAAAAAAAAAGGAATCCAACTCTATTTAAAGAGTTTCCATTCATTTGCCCTGGAGGAAACTTGTAAGGAAAGAAAGGAAGAAATTCTGCTTCTAGGGGTCAGGGAGTATGTGCACCTGCTCAGTGGGCCCTGCTGCTTTGTGTTGATCAACTCTCTCTGCCTGCCTATTGGAGTGAGCTCAGCATGTGGTGCTGACCTCTCCCTTTGCTTCTTGTCTCCTATCTGCAGGTCACCTATCTGGGCAAAGTCTCTACCACAGGCATGCAATTTTTGTCCGGCTGCACTGAGAAGCCAGTCATTGAGCTCTGGAAGAAACACGCACTGGCCCGAGAAGATGTTTTTCCAGCCAACGCCCTCCTAGAGATCCGTCCATTCCAAGTGTGGCTTCATCACCTTGACCACAAGGGAGAGGCAACAGTGCACATGGATACCTTCCAGGTGGCTCGCATTGCCTACTGCACGGCTGACCATAACGTGAGTCCCAACATCTTTGCCTGGGTGTACAGAGAGATCAACGATGACCTGTCTTACCAGATGGACTGCCATGCAGTGCAATGCGAGAGCAAGCTGGAGGCCAAGAAGCTGGCGCACGCCATGATGGAGGCCTTCAAGAAGACTTTCCACAGTATGAAGAGTGATGGGCGGATTCATAGGAGCAGCTCATCTGAAGAGGCTTCCCAGGAACTGGAATCTGACGATGGCTGAAGGAACTGAAGATGTTCCAGCGAAGGCAGCATTTGGGCAATGAGTTTCAGAAGATAGATGCATCTGCAATGATTCGAATTTGGTATGAGAAGACTGCCAACTTACTGGCTGACCATGCTTTTTAAATTCAGAAGAGCAATTCTAAAGCTAAAGAAATGTATCATTAATTATGTGACATTGAAATCTGCTGCTGCCGTGACCACGAGGAGAGTAGGAGTGTGGATGGGGAGGAACGTTCCAGACTCTCTTCTTGTTTTTCTTCTCTCTCTTATTCCAACACTTGCTGGTGGGAGATCTCCACGCCTGTTTTCACCATTCTCAGGCAAACACTCTGTGGCTTTAGTTTGATGGACTGTTCCAATCTGCCTTACGAAATCCAACAGGAATGTTAGAGGCACCTCTGTGACCCCTAGGCCCCTGGGTGGCGTGGGGAGATGATGCTGGTGTGGAGGCTGCAGGATAGAAGGGACATGTCCGGGTGACTACCTGGTTGCTCCTCTCCCTTGGCATGTTCGCAGCCACTCTCCTCAGTATGTGAATCAGCGCAGCTTGAATTGAGCTTTACAACTAACAGCACGCTAGATGGCAGTTAATTTGCAGTTAAAGATGATGCTTTCATTTACATGAGTGTATCAAGTAGTGCCCTCCTATTGTATTCACTTCATCTATTTTCTTAGAATCCTTGCAACTAATGATTGTTCTCCTCTTCCTGCCCACCATGTTTTCTCCTTCCAGCCTCCCCAAAGGGGGTGGAGGCTCAACGCATTGCAGGACTCCAAAAGGGAAGAAACCAACAAGTTAATTCAATAAACAGTAGGCAGACTATCCAGGAATCCCAGATGTCTGACACCCTAGAAAAGAAGGAATGGGTGTCCAAAGTCTATAGCAGCCACCCTTCGTTTAAGCCCTGATTTATAGTAACTTACTTGGTGAAAGGTCCTGTTAGATGACTCCTTCATGGGAAGTTTCAACTCTGACATGACATCGCCTGGGAAGTCTTGCCCCATCATTTATTATTGAATTCAAGTAGGGGATGAATGAATTCAAGACAGTTTGCTTAGAAATCTCATGTTTATCTGGAAACCTAAAGGGAAATGTGCTCTTACTGTCCTGAAGTCAGTAATATCTTAGAGTCAGAATGATGCCCTTGGCTCTCAGTTCTGAAGAGAAATTCTCACTGGTAACTTTATGAGATCTCAAGTTCAAGATCTCATAAAGAGTCGTGGAAAGTATTTGTTAAGATCAGAGACAGGTGGAACTTTGTGAGTTCAAGGCCAGCCTGGTCTACAAAGCGAGTCCAGGACAGCCTGGGCTACACAGAGAAACACTGTCTCAGAAAAAGGAAGAGAGAGATTTTCAAAAAAAAAAGAAAAAAAATACACATTTAAGGTGAATAGACACATTAAAAGGACAAATGACCAACTTTTTTCAAGTAATATTGCTCCTTTAAAAGGTGTATTTTCATTTCTGGTGATATTAGGGGCAATGGGGTACCTTAGAAGCCTTAAGTGAGAGCTAATATAATCCAGACAGCAATGGTGTTGGTGTTTTTGGTCTGTGTACCCATGTGTCCATGTATGCGTTTGTGTGTATGTGTGTGTATGTCCCCTGTGTGGGTCCAGTTTCAAGGCATGTACGATAAGCATGGAGTCGTATTGGTGAGGACTCACCTCCTGAAGATATGCTTGTTGCTTTATGACATATGTAAACTATTCTTTAGATAAATGCATTCACTCTTTAATAAAAGTATGTTTGTGTTAATAAAGCCAGGGTGTTTCATACTTTATATGAACTTTCCTATTTTTAAGAAATGGAAATTGGACATGTAAAATAAATCAAACTTGGTAAACAGGGCAATTTTATCTTTTTATTGGTATTTATCGGTTTTTAAATTGACCACACATAAGGCATTCAAAAATGGATGCCCCTTACTCGAGACAATAATGTTACTGATGACGTTGACCTTCTTGATTAATGTAATGGGCTTATTTCAGAGAAGAATGTTTCTAAACATTTTGCAAATAATCGCCATTTAACCCTACCCCACATATCTTTGAAGAACCATCCTGAATTCCTGAAAGGTAAGCATAGAATGATTCCTTTGGAAAATGGATAAAAAAAGTCTCCCGTGGGTCGTGATCTCTCATAATGGTCACATTAATAAAGCAGAGAACCCGGCTGTGGAGAAATGTTCTTCATGGACTCAGTAACGAACAGAAAGGCTTTGAAGGAGAGAGTCTGGGTGCCTGCTGAACAGATGCGCTCACTTGTGGATAACTACCAAATTCTGATTGAAATGACACTCCTGTAGAGGCAAAGCTGTCTCAATTTCAGTTTCACATTCTTGTCCTTGAATTAAAACACAACAAACCAGAGGAGGGAGGGGAGACAGGAGAGAAGGGGAGAAAGGAAATAGGAAGTAAAGAGGAAAGTAAGATAGAGAAGAAAAGGAAAAAAAGGAAAGGACCCAGGCACACATCTCAAAATAATGTTATCTCCCTCTCTCAGTAATCAATCAGAATCCCTGTGCATAAAAGGTTGTTACAAAACACTTTTGCTAGAATTTTTTTGTTTTAAATTTTTGAATACAAAGTGTGATATGCTATGTAACTCGCTTGGACACTATTGATATGAGGATATGAGATTCTTCTAGGGAGGATGGGTGAGTAATTGAAAGATAAACATACAATGATGTCTTTGAGTTAACTAATAAAGTCTTCAAGACAGCCATTTGTCACTCCTCTAAAAGGAATGTTCTGCCTTTCGTTCTGTTTTAAGTGTTTTCTGTTCCCTTCGGTACTAGAGTGTCAGTGTTAGGGGCTCCACACTTTGCTTTTATGCTCATTACATCCCATGCAGGTCAAAGAAACCCAGTGATGATACAGAGGTTAGAGCTGAGGAACCAGAGGCTGAGATCTGCATTCTTGGACGTAGAGGACCAGCCAGAACTTGTACTGAGATCCTTTCGAGGGTGTTTCGGAGTTGCTGTGTCCATCTTCTTTGGATTTCCATTTCCTCTCGAAACCTAGCATAGTCTCTTTTTATCTTTCTTTTTCTTAATTGATGTTTTGATTTTTATTTTTTCACTTTACAACCGAATTGCAGCACTCTCCCTCCTCTCCTCCCAGTCCCACTTTTCCACCCTGGCTTATTTTAAATTAGAATACTAAAACATCACATAAGTTAACTGTGCATTCCCTCCCCACCCCCAAACTAGTTTTGGAAGTGTTTTAAACAGGGACAGAATTTTAAAAGCTAAGATTTAATAGATTTTGTTGGAGTACAAATAACAAAGTTTTGATCAAGTTATTATTATTTTTTGGCTGTAGGCAATTGACAAAATTTTCTGGTTATTCCACCTCTTTGAGTTTGATGCCTCTAATTTTGTTTTCACTAGGACATGGTAAAACTCTAAATCAAGGACCTAGGAAATGGCTCAGAATTTAAGAGCGCTTCTAGATGTCTTATAGAGGACTCAAACTTAGTTCCCTGCACTCACATCAGATGGGTCATAAGCACCCATAACATAACTTCAGTTCCAGGGAGTTGGATGCCCTGTTAAAGACCTCTATGGGCACTGAATGCAAATAAAATAAAAATTAAAACCCTAGACAATAATAAAAACAACAAAATTCCAAACCCAAGTCAAGTCTTTCTGCTCCAGGATTCTGTAGTTTTATGTTTTATGTAATTTTATGTTATTCACTGTGGTTTTAAACCGCACATTTATTTATATAATTATGCAAATGTCTATTTAAATCTCTTGGGTATGAAGTTGACTTTAAGATGGTAGAAACTGTCTTTTGTTGTTGTTGTTGTTTATGGTTTATCTCCAGCTTCTATGGCAGGCACCAGGATAAATGAATTAAGTTTCTGTTAGAGGGCTGCTGAACTGACAGAGGGTGTATACATGGAGGGAAGACTCAGCATGTCTTGCATTCACAAGTTCAAGGACAAAAATCCTGGAATCAAGGAAGGCTCCCTAGAGACGGCTTTCCCAGTTTCCTCAAAGATGTGCAAATAACTTTTTGCTGAAGGAAAACATTGGTCCTTGTCTAATTATAAAAATAAACTAAGGGTGTATGTATTGATGGGGGAAAACAGCAATGTTAGAAGAACCATACAACCGAAATATAATAGTCAGGACCCAAGGAAACAGACAGATAAGGTGCTCTATGGTACCAATGCTTAGATTTCACCGTGTAGTGGTTATTTATTTCTGTCATTTTTAGCAATGAGGTATTGAAGGAGGACACCTTCCCGCTCTCACAGTGTAGCATGTGGGTATTCAACTGAGTTCCTCCTAAGACTCATAATGCAGAAAATCATTTATTTCCTTTCCTTCTGTGTTGTGGAAAAGTTAGACTCTAGAGGGGTTCTCTACTGCAGCTAGTTTCCAAATAATCCAGAGATATTTTAGACCTATAAAAGCTTCAAGGCACAATAATAGGAACCCTCTAAGCTATTTTGCTAGTTCCCAGCTACACACCCCCAAGTTACTTGCCAAAATTGTTTCTGTCTGTGCTGCTTCTGTTCCATCAGGCCAGCCATCATGGCCGCCTGCTCATGGTCCATATTGCCCCATGGTGACTTCTTTTTCTCCAGCTTTCTCTCCCCTCCTTCTACATCTTCTGCTTTCTCCCTCTCCTCCTAGTCTTGTGGTTTCTCTGTGACCCTAAGCCCCAGAAACTAAGCTCCACCTACCTCCCTTCTGCCCAGCTATAGGTTGTCACCAACTTCATTTAACCAGTCAGAGAATATTGGCAAGCCATGTTTATACAACATTTCCTGGTGTAAGTAAGAATGTGTTTTTCCAGGGGTCTTTCCTGAGACTGATACTCCAACTAAGGACTATGCATGGAGATAACCTAAGACCCCTGCACAGATGTAGCCCATGGCAGTTCAGTATCCAAGTGGGTTCCATTGTAACAGGAACAGGGACTGTCTCTGACATGAACTGATTGGCCTGCTCTTTAATTACCTCCCCACCCCACCCCCCGCCGAGGGGGAAGCAGCATTACCAGGCCACAGAAGAAGACAATGCAGCCACTCCCGATGAGACCTAATTGACTAGGATCAGAAGGAAGGAAAAGAAGACCTCCCCTATCAGTGGACTTGGGGAGGGGCATGCATGCAGAGGGTGGAGGAAGGGAGGGATTGGGACAGGAGGAGGGAGAGAACCTCAGGGGGGATACAAAGTGAATAAAGTGTAATTAATAAAGGAAAAAAAAAGAATGTGCTTTTCCGGGCTGTAATAAGGTCTTGGGGGCCAGTAATTTAGATTTGAATGAATAGCACCAGACCAACCCCCAACTCTTCTGACATTATTTATTTATTTATTTATTTATTTATTTATTTATTTATTTATTTCCTTTTCTGTCAGCCTTACTCCCTATTTCCAATCTTCCTCCTTTCTGCCATAACTGTATTTTATATTCCAGGCTTCTTCAGATTTTAGGAGGGAAGGGAATATGAACTAGGAGACTATGAGACCACACATGCTGTGGTTCATGGTCTACTAATGCAAAGTTTAAGATGATTGTAGGACACCTTTTAGAGTATGGTCTGGTGCTTTGTACTTGTTCATTGCTTGCCCTCTGAGATTCTTATTGTGTTATTATGAGCAAACTGTCATGTACCCCAAGCATTGCCTAAGAAATTATTCCTGATTGGCTGATTAAAAGACGTAGACCTGGGCAAGGCAAAATGGGGTAGGCATGGCCAAGTTCTAGGGCTTTACGAGAGGAGAATCATGGGAAGCAGACAGACAGGAAGATAGGAAGAAGGAGGAAGCCAGCATGGCTTAGGTATAGAGAGAACCATATGTGCTGGGAGGAAGGACTCCTGAGAATGTCGTAGAAAGAAACACCATGATGAAAAATGTAAACAAGTTATTTACGGAATTACGGATGGGAGATA